>NC_134097.1:23817435-25017435 GCF_000715075.1 Nicotiana tabacum | reverse complement strand
GTTTAAGTTACCAGTAGGATGAGCTGTAAAATTTTGGAGTTTTTGTATGTTTATTCGTGTTTGAGCTGAGAAGATATACACTATTTTTCTTAAAAAATCACTGCTAATTGTGGTGCTTCAGCTCTAGAGCTGAAGTTCGCCAGTTACAAAACAAAAACTTCGCCAGTTACAAAACAAAAACTTCAACTCTAGAGATGAAGTTCGCCAGTTACAAAAACAAAAACTTCAGCTCTAGAGCCGAAATTCGCCAGTTACAAAACAAAAACTTCAGCTCTAGAGCTGAAGTTGGCCAGTTACAAAAACAAAAACTTCAGCTCTAGGGCTGAACTTCAGGCCCGGCTACTGGAATGCTGAAGGTTTGCGTGATTACCTTTGCTACTTCAGCCCCGTATGCTGAAGTTATGCGAAAAAGCGGGTACGCTTGCAATTATTTTTGCAAAGAGGGCACAAGTTAAACGTGACTCAAAAAACGGGTATAGATGCAAATGCCCTATAAAATATTCTCTTTAAGAGTAAAATTAGTATAATAAAAAAAATTAAAATTAATTTATTTCTAAATATAGAAATTCTTTTCGAAACGAACTAATAAACAAAGTGCATTATATAAATTGAAACGAGGGAGTAATATAACAAGTTTTTATACTACATATAAAGATTATATTTAGAGATGGAGCTAGAGTTCTAGCTACTCAATTGCTTTGGCTAAAATCCTATATTTGTGTTAAAAAGTCTATTGAATATCTATAAATAATCTATCAATGCATTTACTATTTTTCTAAAATCCAAAAGCCATAAAATGTTTGGATCTGTGTCTGATCAGGGTGGATGTAGTGCATTACCAATGAATTCAATTGAACCCATAACTTTTGACGCGGAGTAAGTATTTATATGTAAAAATTTATTAAAATAGCAAAAATAATATATATGAACCCATAACTTTACAAATATAAGACGTTTAATGCTAAAACTTTAAAAGTTAAACCCATAAATTTTAAAATCCCGAATCCGTCTTTGCGTCTGCTTATACCCAAAGACGTTTTTTACACTGGTAAAAGATCGTTTACACACTTGATACCACATCTATATAAGTGCACTTGCCAATCACATCAGGATATAATAATTTGAGACAAACATACATATATAGTACTCCCTCAAACCACATACAGAGAAAGTGAGAAATAAAGAGAGAAAATGTGTTTGATAATATATGGTTGTGATGCAGAAGAAAAAGAGCTAGGAAGACAAGCTGCATCTGGAGCTTGCCCTTCTTGTGGTGGCAAAGTTCAGGCTGTTGATGTTGAGAGTCGTTGGAGGCTTTGTTTCCTTCCCCTTTGCTTCATCATCAAGAGAAAATTTCAATGTACTCTTTGTTCTAGACGTTTAGTCTTGTATTCTTCCTGAACGTTTTTCTTAAGCCGACCTAACGGAAACAACCTCTTTACGTCACAGAACATAGGACCAAGGTCTGCATACACTTCATTGTCCCCAAACGTCACTTGTGAAATCGCATTGGGCATGCCATTGTTGTTGTATTTTCTCTTTTCCCAATTACACGAGGACGAGTTCTCTACTTTTTTCTCTTCCAATTAATTCCTTCTTTTATTTTTTTTTATTTTTTATCGGTGATGTTCGAGTCAATTTGTATTTCGACTGTTTTTTCTTGTACTTGTTACCTTCCATTGGTACAATTACACCACAACCTTTTTTCTTCTTACTGAGATTTGGATCGTGATCTGCCATGGTGTTCACTCATTTTATTGACCGTCAAGTCAGACCTTTAGTGCAATTCCGGTTTTCTTTTTGATTATTAAGTATGTTTTTGTAAATAGAGAGAGATGTGCCTCTCTTTTTTTGTTCTTTGCAAGTCTCACTGTAATTTCAAGATGTATGGTCAAGTACTATTCTTTAATTTTCCGTATAGAGTGAGAGATTGATTTCCGCTACATTTTGATTTATGTATTATCAATTTTAATATCACAATATTCTGTAACACATTGTTATGATTTTGAATCCCAGTGATTTCTGTACTAATTATGTCTAACTGAATCTTCTTTACTCCCCTTAACTCTGTAAAATAAAAAAGGATTGTAACCTTCAAAATTTCAGTTTCTGCAATGTGATTCTATATACTTCTTCTTCTTCTTTTTTTCTTGTATATATGAGATTTTTTTTTAATATTTGAGGTAAAAAGTAAAGACTGTAGTAATGGCATTGTAATTTCTGAAATCCAGTTGATTTTTATTGATACTATTACGAGAATTATCATGCCTGAGCAATTTATTTTACTCCCACACCATCATGGCTCGACTTAATTAAGACTGGGTTCTGACTAAACGACAATTACTTTTGAGTTGAACTATATGTACATTAAAAAAAAATTATACATATAACGAGAAAAGATTGTTCTAAAATATCAGTGACATAAAAACTATTTCCTATATGTGTTTACTAAATATACAATATTTCTTAGGTATTGTTGGGTCAAATTCAAGCCAAACACAAGTGTATTCCTATCCAAATTGTCTATCATGTTTTGCCTCTTAAAAGAAAAAAAAAAGATCAAGATATGGTCCCTTCCTTATCCACAAGAATTTGCTGTCACTACCTCATAAAGCTCTATCCTCACCTAGTATATGTTTGGAGAACACCTTAAAATGTCCCTTCAAACTCAAAAAGACAACATTTAGAAAAGGCGCTTATCTAATATTCAAAAAAATAATGTCAAAGTGGGTGTATTTCAATTATAGAAATTCTTAAAATCTAAATTTGTGAGTCAATAGTCTTTTAAATGGATGTGTTTAGAATATTGAGACGTTTTAGTTCCGTAGTTTTTACACATTTGTACAGAGAAAGGAGTCTTGTACAAAGGACTAGTTGACCATGGGAAATAGCTAGAATATGCATAATATTATCAAGAATACTATAGTACAGATGTATTTATCGTAGAGCAGAAGTGGATCCAGGATTTTAAGTTTATGAGTTCCTAGAAAAATTTCAAGTTTTTTTTTGTTTGGAACCCCAGGAAAACCCGCAACCGCTACAGCCTCTGCTTTTCGGGTGAGCATTCTATGCACACTGGTATACTCCCCACTGTGTAATAGATTGCAAATCACATAGGAAATATAAACTGCACTAGACAAGCCCCGTGCGACAAGCTCAGACCCAGAGGACATTGAGGGGGGATCGAACCCACGTCGCCCGTGTGGACAACACCCTCCAAACCCAACTGGACTGTCCCTTCAGGACAGAAATCTCAAGTTAATATAAAATAAATAACTGGATTGACAGTCTGAATTCCAAGCTAAATAATATTCTTATACATTTAATAAAATTTTTAATACAATTACAGAATCTAGAAAAAAATTACTGGGTTTACGATAACTCGTAACTAATGCACTGGATGTGCCCTGCTGTAGAGATCCACTAACTCCCCGGCCCCCGTTACTTCAATGGCAAGGATACATAGAGGCAAATGTAGTGTGATCGCGTTAGATTTATTTAAACACAGTACTTTTAGTTTAATACAGAGCAAAAAATTAAATATTAAACTTTATAAAAATTATACTAATAAATAGCAACTTTGAACCCATGATAAAAAAAAATTTAATCATTGAACCCATAAAAAATCCGCCTCAGTAAGACAATTTTTATTTAACCAAAGCATAAATCTTTACTACTCTTGGAAAGAACATTGAAAAACTTGAACTAATTAATTAATACAAAGTAATGTACGCAGTTTGTATTCTAAACAAGTTTGCAAATTCTAGAGTATAAATGTCTCTTTCAATAATGCATGATTAGATGAGTTTTGATCCAGACATTGGAGCAATCTTTGATAACTTTATCAACCACTAACAATGATTGAATAATCGCTACGTGGCTTAATGTAAACACAGAGAGTAGACAATAATACAAAAAAGGAAACTTCTCAAAAAGTGGCAGTATTTAATTTCAATCTTGGGCTTATTAATATGGATAAAAAAGTCAATGAGTTTCTCGTACATATCTTGTGTTAGGTACGTATTGGAACCGTCTAATTAAGTGATTAAGATTATTTCGAAAAGGTAACAATCATTAGCAAAACTAAAAACTATTAGTTCGTTCATCATCATTTTATACCATTAATATAAGAGTTGAATCTATGAATTTATCACGACCCAAAATCCCTCCGAAGGAGTCGTGATGACACCTATTCTCTAAAACTAAATAAGCCTAACACATACCGAAATGATAACAGGTTCTACTAAACAGCTATTAAACATGAACCGGAAATTTCTAAATAAACCAATAGTCTCAATATGATATAATATCCCAAAATCGATAGTACAAGTCATAAGCCTTTTTAGGAGTAATTATACATAATGAATATATCCCTGTTCCAAAATAAAAGAAAACAATGTAAATAAATACAACAGAAGGTGACTTTGGAGCCTGCCTACGTCCAGCAAGTGTACCTTGAAGTCTCCAGCCACTCAAGCATAAGTCTCAAAACCAACCCGATCCGAAGTACCTGGTGCAGAAGCGTAGCATGAGTACACCACAGTGGTACCTAGTAATTAAGTATCACGCCTAACCTCTGTAGAGTAGTGACGAGGTGAGGTCAAGACACCTACCGAACATGTAAACGTGCGCAGGATATGACATAGAGCTAACAAAGAAGGAATATCAATGTAATGCCAATAGAAGAAAGAATTCAGATTACAAAGTAAAGATAAGGGGGACACGAATGACAATGAAAAATAACCAAGTAATTAAGCAGCAACATAGTCGGGGTACGGATGTAGAAAAAATGTGCTATAGTAGAAAAAACGATGTCAACTCAACCAATCAAATCATTTCTAATACACAATTTTAATAATTCCACTTCTCGTAATCTCATATCATAAATCACAACTTCTAAACCTTTAACATACATGGCACCTTGTGCCCACATTTTTCCATCTCACTTCGCACAGCAAAATCAGCGTGCTACTCGGTACATAATATCCGCGACAAATGCTAATTAGGACGTTCAAGAGATTTTATTTATATATCGTAAAGTAAAATTACAGTTTCTGAACCAAGTAGGAAATCAATGAGAAAAAAATGAGTTTATTTTAGAAATTATTTGGGTGAAGAAAATAATATTATCAAATAAAATACATCATCAGATAAGCTACTGAATTTAATAGAGAATTTATTTAATTAAAACATAATAACAATCCCTTTTTAAGTAAAGTAAAAACATCAGACATGGTAAGGAGATTAAGTTGAGAAATCAATTAAAGTAAAATATGACAACTATTAGAAATAGTAAAGTACCGAATAAAGCGGCGAGTTTTAACTTAAAGATCGCATAAGGTAAGCATGTTGTTAATTCTTTTATTTAAAATCGCTATATTACTAACAACTCAGCAGGATATGAGGTGATGACTCAACGTAGTAAATTCATCTTGAAAATTAATTCACCAAAATAATAGTATTAGAAAAAGAATTCAGAAAATGACAGCAAGGTAATAAATCAATGACAACAACTCAATCCTCAAAAACTAGTGAAAAATCAAAAATACAAATTCTCAGAGTCTCGTACTAAAGAATCGAAACCAATACAATACAATAAGAAATACAAAACACATAAACTGTTGTGGCGCGCAACTCGATCCCACCGTACAATACTATTCACCCTTATTCCACCATGTGAATATCAATGGTAATAAATACATATATGTTGCGTCACGCAACCCGATCCCACCATTTAATCAGAATCAATGTCATAATTTATCCTTATTTCACCATATCAATTCACTCTTATTTCACCTATTGCGTCGTGCAACCCGATACCACCGTATCAATATCATAATAATAAATAAAATATGTTACGGTGCGCAACCCGGTCATACCATACAATATCAATATCATAATTCACCCTTATTTTACCATAACAATTCACCCTTATTTCACCTAGCGTGCAACCTGATCTCCCGTACAATAATTTAAATCAGCAGCAACAAATCAATAACTCAATTTACAATAATTTCTACAATCAGGGGTATGAGTACACGTCAACAAAGGAACCACGTAAAAATCAAGAAATACAACAAACTTTATAAAAATGACAGGACAGGTAAAACACACGATAACTAAGTATGCAATCACAAAAATTAGGACATATAGCAGATAAACACAGTCATATAAGAAATTTAATAACTAAGAGGTAACAAGACAATAAGGGGGGCAATAACTTCAACTAAGGCATATAAGGTCTAAATAACGAGTAAGAGGTACAATAAGTGCTAACAATACCAAATAGAGTATGTAAGAGTAGACTAACAACGAGATATCACATGTTAAAACAATGCAATTAAAGGCATGGAAAGTGACTAGACACTCTAAACCGGTTAATTACCACGTATAGACTGTATACTCACTCGTCACCTAGCATACACGGCTTTCACATAATAAGATAGCACAATTAACTTAATTTCGAAGGGGTAGTTTCTCCCAAACAAAGTTAGACAAGACACGTACCTCAAAGAAGCTAGACCGAGACTCTAAAATGACCTGCTCGAGTGAAACAACTCTGGACAGCTCAAATCTTGCCAAAAATAACTTCAAATCATGAATAAAAGTCATATGAAACAAATTTCGAATAATAAAACTTCAATTTTTAACAAAAACTAAAAAGTCAATCAAAAATTCAACCAACGAAAATTCGAACACCCATCTCGATACGAGTTCAACCATACCAAAATTATCAATTTCAACTTCAATTCGTCCTTCAAATCATCATTTTACATTTTGAAAGATTTTACAAATTTTTCCTAAATTTCCAACTTAATTCACTAATTAAATAATGGAGATAGCAACGGATTCATGAAATATAATAAGATTCGGGTAGAGAATACTTACCCGAATGAATTGCTTGAAAAACTCACAAAAAATATCCCAAAGCCAAGGTCTACCACTCCAAAAATGATAATAATGGCTAACCCTCAAAATAGAGTTCTTATATTCTGACCAGTGATTTACTCATCGCGATCGCGGAAACAAAATAATAACATTTGACTAAACCTCCTTCGTGAATGCGTAAACGAGTCGCGAACGCGACACACTGTTTCCAGCTCACTACGCGAACGGGGTTGTATTCACACGATCATGGACAACAAAGGCATGAGGTCTTCCAACTTCCCTTATATACCATCGCGTAACTAAGAACGCGAGCGCGACAGTATAAATCCTTCAACCTTCGCGAACACGGTTGCCTCTTCGCATCTGCGAAGAACGAAGTATTTGAGGCCACCATAATGTGAGCACGTGATTTTTGCCCAAAGCAAATTATTCCCAGAAATTCAAACAAAAAAAATAATTTCTTTATTATTTTACAATTTTTGTGAATTTTGATGTCATTTTCTGTTAGTTGTTGCATTTTATCTGTGCTTTTTAATTCATATGAAAAATACAAAATATGCATTTGCATTTAGGATCTAATTTCATATTTTAGTATTAATTCGAGGTTAATTTGTTTAGAACAAAATATGAAGAAAATAACAAAAATAGTTCACTTTTGTATTTTTAATTGTTTAATTGTGAATTCGTCCCGAAATAGTTTTTAAATAATTTTAGAAATAAATTAGTTTAATTTTGAAATATATTAGGACTATATTTTAATTGTTGCAATTTTATAAAATTAAAAAATATACAAAAAAATATACAAGATAAAATACAAAAAATTGATAAAAAAAACAAATGAAAAGGAAAAAGAAAACAAAAAGAAATAGAGAAAGGGCTGCCCACGATTTGGGCCATGTCCAATTGATTCACCCAGGCCCAACATCTTTTTTTCTTTTTCTTTCCCCGACCCAGGCCTGAACCCCACCCGGTCCAAACGACCCATCTCCAGAGACGCCCAAACTACGTCGTTTCACAGCAAATCAATCCCAGCCCTTCATTCTCCATAATCCAACGGCTGTGGTGCTTTCTTATTTACTTGATAAATATGTCCGAAATATTCCCAAACCCTAAAACATAACTCATCTTCCTCGTACCCCCGGTTACTTCGCTAGAACCCCACCGCCAGCGAACACCACTTATGCCATCGACCAGCAAAATAACACCACGAGACCTCCTCTTCTCCCTCATCATGAATCCACCACCCGTTTCCTTCAAATCCAACCCTAGCTCGTCGAATCCTTGATCAAATATTCTCCGTCCAAAACCCAAAGTAACCCAATCACCACCAAATTAATACTATGTGACCGCCTGGGCCTCCTCTACCCAACCCCCATAGCCCTGTCTCTCGAATCTACCTGGAACAGCTCGAATATCAAATCGAAGGTTTCCGACCAAAACCCTAATGCAAAATATCCATGATTTCGGACCCTAACAACCCTAACCAGGTGTTTTCTTATGAAAACATGTGGTTAAGGATGTTACGGGTCAGAAATTTCGGGGGATTTGGAGAAACAACTACTGGCCGAAGCTCTTTGTTGTCAGTGAATTCTTGTTGGTATTTTATTTTATTTTCAATTTCTTTTTTCTTTTCTGATTTTCTGCATGTGTGAATTCTATGGTTAATGTCTAGTTTAATTTGCATTTTAATTTTTGTCAATATTGTTCTAATCTTGTGTCCTGATTTGTTGTTCCAATTCCTGATCTTAGTTTGATTTTTAGTTAAGCCGTTGATAATTTGTTAATTAGTTTTACTAAGTTTTGCTTAAATTAATTTCTGGTGTTCCTTTAGTTTAAGTTAATTACTAATTAGTTCAAGTTTCACTTTAATTAGTCGTCGTTTGGTAGTTAGTTTGGTCATTAATTCTGAGTTCAATCGATGATTCAACAAGAGTTTAAATTGGGGTATATTCAGAGCTTAAGAAACTGTCTTGGTTATAGCTGTAGTTGTAGCTTAAATTCAGGGGTAGTTTAGACATTTAGGATTGGGCAGCACATGGTAGTTGAAGCTAGAATCTTCTAGGGCCTTCTAGAATGGTACTTTGGTGTAGATTTCAATAATTTTAGTGGGATTACTTGGGTAACAAGTTAGAAAATAAGGGACTAATTGAATAAATAGGTAAGGGACTGACATTGAAAACTGAAAATCTGAGGGCTGCCCTCAGTTCTGCCTATAAAAGACATGCCTAAACGCCTTAATGAGGAGGTTGGAACCCAAAAAAATTTCCCCCAAAAAGTTCTCTCTAGTTTTCCAGATCTGAATTTAAAATTCAATATTCAAAAACCAAAAACAACAGAAAATCTAATAGAAAAACCAAAAAAAAATAGTTACTATTCCATTGGAATTTTCAGTTCAATTTCCAGTTTCCTAGTTCAAACAAAGTCTGATAAGTTATGGTTTCAGAGAAATTTGAGATGGTTTCGCATGAGATTAGGTCCAATTAAGCTAAGTTTGATTGAGCTTGGGTCTGGTTGAAAGTGTTGAGTTCATTCTGAGTAATTTCCAAGGTTATTTGGTCTGTTTTGAAGTTGATTCAAGTCGATCCATCACTTCGTTTGATTTTCAAACTTCTTTCTAGGCTGTGTATTTGTTGTTGTTTGGTTATCTCAAAGTGTTGTTGCCTGTTATCCACTACTGCTGATCTTTTCTTCTTCTTTGTATCTTCATATCCAGGTACACGACTCGAGATCTCATGGCTGTAGCTTCACATGATTAGAACATGAAATAAATTGAGATTGGTTCTATTGTTGTAAATTCACTACTCCAGTTAGCTTTGTTATATTTGAAATGTTCTTCGTTGTGTTTTTTTGTAGTAATTCGTTGACTGTAATTGGATTTAGACATCAGCTTAATTGTGAGGATAAAATTAGTTCGTGTAATCATTTGAACTAGATTCGAACAGAGTTTGTTGTATCTCTTGGACTGCAATGGGACTGTATGAACAAAAGGGACTTTTAAATTGAATTGGTTGTCTAAACTTGTTTTAAAATTCTGAAATTAGACAGTAGGCTGCAGTTTGAAATGGCACGATTCGTGATTAACTCAGTATGTTATCGATTGGTCTGAGTTATAATAGATATTTTCATCGGGCTGAGTTAATTCGATTTTGGTTCCGTGCAATGCAATTGGTAAGATCAAAAGGAAAGCTGACGTAAGAATCGGCTATGAGTATTAATGCAGTGACATAGGCTAATCATTCCAGTATTGTTGCTTCAGCCCGTCAATTAGTAGACTGTTTAGAATTTTAGACAAGTAATCACTGCTGTGGTAGGGAACTGGACATTGATCGTAGCCGCTGAAGGTATATTTGTTTTGGTGGGACTCGATCCCAAGCTAGAAACACCATAGTTGTCTAAGTCATCATCCGCTCATGTTAAGCTTCAACTTTTAGCTAACCTGGTATAATTCAATGTAATATTAAGTAGGTTTTTTTCCAGAGATAAATAAGAATAGAAATCGTAGTCTCTTTTAGATTGGCCTTTTAAATAAAATGAGACGAGCCTCGCCGAATAAAACCACATATTGCGGGGCCCTCAATAGATATTGTATTAATTTTAGACTTCTGGATGGACCGTTTAGCGAATTTCACGGCCTCCCTCAAAATAATATTACGTTAGACTCTTTAAGCACCATTTTAATAAAATTACCTTCTTAAACTCGGGTGCGCATCGATGCGACCCAAATCCAAATCTCAACGGAGTCAAAAATGTGTTAACAACCACGGGTGCATTGATTGCGACGTGGTTCGAGACACATTGTTGCGATGTTGCAATTCTTTTAAAATAATGATAAAAGCGGTTTGTAAATAAAGGGCACATAAGCTAGCATGTATTAAAATCAGATACAACAATTAAGCGACCGTGCTAGAACCACGGAACCCGGGAATGCCTGACACCTTTTCTCGGGTTAACAGAATTCCTTACTCGGATTTCGGGTTCGCGGACTGTTAACAGAGTCATAATTTTCCTCGGTTCGGGATTCAACCGGTGACTTGGGACACCATTAATCTCCCTAGTGGCGACTCTAAATAATTAATAACTAAATCCCGTTATGATTGTCCTTTAATTGGAAAAACTCCTTTACGCCCTTACGGGGTGTAGGTGAAGAAGGAGGTGTGACAGCTCTGGTGACTCTGCTGGGGATCGAACCCAGAATCTCTGGTTCAGGATTTAAGAATTCGAGCTTAGAATAATTGTTATGTTGGCTTTATCTGATTTCTTTACATGTTTCATGCTAAATGTGCTAAATGCTTTAATGCTTTGATATTATATGAACTGTATATAAACTGAGCCAAAACCCTTCTTTTCTTACCTCCGGGGATGTGCTTACTGGTTGAGACTCCCTATTCTGTTAGTGTCATACCCTGAAATAAAAAAGAGGCTCGGATAAGTTGCAAAGCCGAACGATCTCGCCGGTCCCCGGTACGCTGCCCCCTCCTCGACTCGAGTTGTCCGCTCGGGTGCACTGTTTAGAACACATACCCAAGTTTTGAACCTAGAATAACTTGACTTCATGTCGGATCCCTAGTAGGAGCACTTAATTGCATCATGCTGCATTTGACTTAGGGGACTCAACACAGGGGTTGGGTCCGTCTAGGGCTAGCAACCTGAAATGAAAAGACCATCCTGATGCATTCTATTTGTTCTGTACATATATTTGTTTCGAACCAGTATGCTGACTGGCTTTTGAATCTTGGGAATGTTGGAAACTTGAGAAAAAGAGGAAAAGAGAAAAGAGAAAAGTAACAGTTAGGGGTTAATTGATTATTTAAAAAAAAAATCAATGACCAAATACTGTCGAAACTCTACCGAAATTTTGAGAAAATGACAAAGAAAAATATCTGTTTTACCAAAGCAAAAGAAAAATAGAAAAAAAGAGTCTTTTATTTTTGGAAAGTTGTTTGTTGAAGAAGAAAAGAAAGAGAGTCTTTGTTTCTTTACCATAGAAAATAAAAAGAAAGAGCCTTGTTTTCAAAAATATAGTTAGTTTCTTTGCCCGAACTACGCAAGTTTGATTCTCACAGGGCGTGAGATACGTAGGCAACCCTCATCGGGTCCAACCTCCCCTTTGCAAAAAATAGCCAAAAAAAATATATCAAATTTTTAATTTTCGTCATAAATAAGTTAGGTGATGCCGTGTTTGTCAAAAAATAGCCGAATGTTCCCGAAAGGGACGCTGGAAGGCTGACTTTGCAAAGACGGCCATTTTTTGGTCATTTTGATTTTTTATTGGTTGACTCTCACAACCTTAAAATCTTCGTTCTTGGGAGTGCTGAAAGGCCGTGTTTGAAAACCGAGTCTGTCATTAGGAAATAGTTAATTTTGTTTTGAGTCAAATAAAAGTTTTATTTTTGCTTAAATCACCTTAATAAATGTGTAGGATGAGCACGATGCAAAACGAACCTTTCTCAATAATGACTAAAATCCCTTTCGAGTTGCGGCTATGGTGGAACGATTTAGGCAAAGAATGACAAGACGAAGTCAAGAAATATTTGAAAGGTCTTACGGGTTTGTTGGAAATCAAGTCTCGGTGTGATATTATAAGAGCGTTGGTCACTTGCTGGGACCCGACGCACAATGTCTTCCACTTCTCAGATTTTGAGCTCACCCCAACTCTGGAGGAAATCGCAGGGTACATCGGAAATGTTGAGGTTCCGTTAAGGGGAAAATATCTGGTTGCTCCAAGAGCCATTACGGTGCATCGGTTTTTAGACTCATTAAAGATACCCAGGACAGTCCATAATCCAGATTTGGCAAAAGGCTTCTGCACTCTGCGCTACATATACGACAGGTACGGCCACGTGAGAGGGTTTAACAAGACGGACATCAAGCTATGCAGTAAAAATAACCGTAAAAATGGGATGAACACAGACGGGTGGCTTTCATGATAACCTTTTTGGGCCTCCTGTTGTTCCCAAGGAAAGACAAGAATATTGATATAAAAGTAGCCGGGGTCGTCAGTACCTTGCTTACTCAAGATGAAAACACTCTTGCGCCTATGATCGTGTCTGACATTTTCCGAGCTCTCACTGGCTGCAAAGCCGGAGGCAACTTTTTTGAGGGGTGTAACTTGTTGCTACAAATGTGGATGACTGAGCATCTATGCCACCGTTCCCAGCTCTTGAGTTATGGTTCGTCTAATAAAACCTGTATAGGAGAGTTTTACATAAGGATTGACGGGGTTAGTCTGCCTGAAGGAGTAACAACGTGGATATCATACTTTCGTACTCTCAAGGACAGTCAGATACAGTGGACGTTGGGATGGTTTCCTGTTGAAGAAATCATATACATGCCAGCAGCTAGGTCGCATTTTCTTTTGATGGGACTTAAGAGCATCCAGCCTTATGCTCCATGTCGGGTTCTGAGACAACTCGGGAGATGCCAAACAGTGCCACGGGAGGAAGATCTTAGTGCTCAAGTAATTGAGATTAGCCCTGACGGACAGTTTCTCGAAGCAAAAGTCCGCGAGATTTGGAATGAATGTCAATATCTACAAGCAGATACTTGTGTGCAGGATCGGGCCAAAGGAGAAATGTCGCCAGAATACCTCGCATGGTACAGAAGAGAATTGGAGCATCAGAGGATAGCTAAAAGACCCCACATCCAGGATTTCACTGAATCATCACAAGAATAATAGGGTTGGCTAGCAAAAGAAGAAGGCTATCAGGCTGAAATCGGTAAGCTGAAACAATAGATTGGAGCTCTAAAATTTGAGAACAGTGTGCAAGTTGCTGCTGATCAGGGAGAAAAGAACAGGTTGGCCCAAGAAAATGAGGTGCTTAGGGCCCAAACCCAGCAAATGAGGATAGCTGCCAATAACCAACAAAGGAGCCGGTCGGATGAGCGACTGATAAAGGGGCTGAAAAAGGAAATTATTGAGTGTCGGGATGAGCTGAAAAAATCTGAAGGCACCATAGCTGGACTCCGGGCACACTGGGTAAAAAGAACAGAAGAACGCACCCATTACATGCAACAATTAAAAAAGGATTATGAAAAGACCATTGCTAGTCTGAAAAGAAAAGTGGTCACCCTTGAGGATAAAGCCGCTAAGCAAGCTAAAGCTTTTAAGACCGAAAGTGGACACTGCTATGATTTACTGGCCTGAATGGAAGTAGAAATACAGCAGTTGCAGGATCAGCATATTCAGGATTCTCGTGTGTTGGAGGCTCGCAATAATCAAGTAAGGCGATTGCTTATAGAAAAGGGTCGAACAAGAGACAGGATTGAGACCATTGCCCACGCCATACTTAGGAGATGTCGGGCATGTGAAAACATGACCCGCACTACCTTCCTCTCGGCAGTGATGATTTATGTCAAGCGAACCATGTATGAGCTGGAGAAACTTGAAAGGGATTTGGCACCTAAGCCCGCGGCGAGGCCGAACGATGCCCCGCGGACACCCACTTTTGAAGCACTAATGTATTCATAGATCGAGTCTGTATTTTCCATTTTGAGTCTGTTGTTTGTCAGTCTGTTTTCTTTTTGCGTCCAAATATGCTAGTATGTTCGGAGTCTGTATTTGAGTTTAGTTGGAGTCTGTTATTTCCCATTTCAAAGTGTTTAGTTTGTAATAGAATATTGTGGTAATGAAAAAATTGAAAATTCCCAAAAATGTTCCTTTTTGTTGGCACTTATTTTCGCGAACTACGCCTGGTCTGATTCATGCGGGGTCACGATACGTAGGCAATCTCCATAGGATTCGATCGTAACTAAATGAAGAGAGAAATAAAGAAAGAAAACAATAGAGGATGGAAAAATAAGAAAAGAAAAGGGAGGAAAAACAAGAAAGGGATAGAATGCGGAAAGAAAAGAAGAGAGAGAAGAAACAAAAAGAAAAGAGGGAGTTTACAGTCGGAACTAAGGAAATGCCGGGATGACGCATGCGGTCGAGCAAATGCATAATAGAAATGGTTAACTGTATAGGCGCATTCATGCCTAATGTGCGGTTATCCAATCTGATAAAGCCTAATCGCTAATGGAATTGTTGTCTAAATGTGTGAAACAGGTAGGTGGTTAGTTGTTTGTCATTCTGGCAACCCATTCCTACAACACCCGATCAAAAAACAAGCTGAAAATGACTAGAGAGGAATCCGATATTGTGGACCCATTGAAAAAGGTTGAGGTGACAGATGTGAACGCTACGAAAGAGGAGATGCGTAAATTGAAACAACAAATGGCTGAAATGCATCGGGCCTGGTCTTAGGGGCATCCGGCGCCAGTATATCCCGCTAATCCATCGTATATCCCGCCTTTGGTTCAGGTTCAGGAGCCTCCCACTGCCAATTCATCACCAGCCTTTCCTTACTACACACAGGGATATGGCACTACTTCCTATGCTCCCCAACCTCCACCGCCCAAACAAAACCCTCGTCCACCAATTGCCCCTGTCTTTGTGGCACCTCCACCTGCCACACTGCAAAGATCATCCAGCGAGCCTTTGTTTCAAACCCACGATGACCAATATTATCCCCATGAACCCACTTTTAAAGCTCCTGAGCCATATACCTATACACCCCATTTTAAGATCCCGGAAGAAGTTGAGAAACCGGCTAAGAATGCGGAATAGGAAGAAGTGATTCACAAAGTCAAAATCCTGGAGCAGTCCTTCAGGAATATGCACGGTTTAGGCAGCCAGGTTAGCGTGGCCTACAAAGACCTATGCCCATTTCCCGACATTCAGTTGCCTGCGGGGTTTAAAATGCCGAAGTTTGACTTGTATGAGGGGCACGGTGACTCAGTAGCCCATCTGCGTGGCTTTTATAGCAAGATGAGAGGTGCTGGGGGAAAGAACGAATTGTTGATAGCATATTTCGGTCAAAGCTTTAGCGGGTCCGCGTTGGAATGGTACACGAGACAGGATCCCGCCAGATGGTACATATGGGATGATTTTGCACAGGCATTCATTGGCTATTTTCAGTATAATCTTGAGATAGTCCCCGATCGTCTATCACTATTAAAACTTGAGAAAAAGCTCGGAGAGAGATTTAGAGAGTTTGGTTTCCGCTGGAGAGAGCAAGCTGCAAGGGTTGACCCCCCAATGAGGGAAAGTGAAATGGTGGATTACTTTCTGTAGGCTTTAGAGCCAACATACTTTGGGCACCTGGTGACGGCAATCGTAAGTCTTTTAACGAGGTGGTGAAGATGGCAGCCATGGTCGAGGAAGGTTTCAAAACCAATAAAATCATGAGCTATTCTACGATTAAAGCAACCACTCAGGCCATCCAAAGTGGTACTGGTGGTGTGCTTGGAAAGAAGAAGAAGGAAGAAGTCGCAACAGTTGAAGCTAGTACTTGGTCCAGATCCAACAACCCTCCACCCTATTACAACCAACCCAGACCCCACCATCCAAATTATCCGTATACCCCATATGGCCCACCACAACATTACTATCCACCACCAGAACCAAACTTTTAGAAATGAGAAAGTCCAGAACAAAAGAACCTTTACTCCATTGGGAGAATATTATACCACTCTGTTCCATAGATTGAAACAGCTGGGAATGTTGACACCTGTCGAGCCCACAACGCCAAATCCCCCTCCAAGAAACCTGGACCATTCGGTCAGCTGTGAGTATTGTTCAGGGATGTCGGGGCACGATACTGAGAAAAGCTGGAGATTGAAGAATGCGGTGCAGGAACTTATTGATAATCGCCGTATTGAAGTACAGGCTCCGGAGGCGCCAAACATTAATCAAAACCCGTTGCCGGCACATCATGAAGCCAACATGATTGAACTGCTATATAAGGGAGCAGAGCCTAAAAATCCCTCGCAGACGGTCATGATGATCCGTTCTACTGAAGCCAAGGAGAAAAAAAGGTAGTTAGGGCAAAGCCAGCAACTCAGCCAAAAGGGGTAGATGACAAGCCAGTGGTGGTAATAGGGAAAGGGTCATCCGTCGCCGCAAAGAAGCCAGAGCCAGCCAAGTTAGTGGTACCAGGGGCATCATCTGCGCCCGTGGTTGTTGTGAAAGGGACCTACATAGAACCAGTTGTCATAAAGCCGGTAGTCCAATTACCCGTGGTTGATATCAAAGCCGTGCCGTGGAAATATGAAAAGGTAGTGGTGACATACAAAGGAAAGAAAATTGAGGAAGAGAGTTGTGAGGCGCAGGGATTAACGCGGTCGGGACGTTGTTTTGCTCCCGAAGAGTTGAGAAAGGCTAGGGCTACTAAAGACAATCCAGTACTAGTCAAGAAGGCTGTGACGGAGGAAGAAGCGGAAGAGTTTTTGAAAAAGATGAAAGTACAGGATTATTCCATTGTTGAACAAATGAGAAAAACGCCGGCCCAGATCTCGTTGTTGTCATTACTGATCCATTCGGACGAGCATCGTCGAGCTTTGATGAAGATATTGAATGAAGCTCATGTGCTCGAAAAAATCTCAGTAAACCACCTGGAGACAATTGCCAGCAAAATCTTTGAGGTAAACAGAGTGACATTTTCTGATGATGAATTGCTCGTGGAGGGTACAGAACATAATAGAGCTCTTTATTTGACCGTGAAATGCGAAGATTCGATAGTCACTCGAGTACTGATTAATAATGGGTCCAGTGCCAATATTTGTCCTTTGTTTACATTGAACAAGTTGAAGGTTGATGATGAAAGAATTCATAAGAATAGCATCTGCGTTCGGGGATTTGATGGTGGTGGTACAGACACATTGGGTGACATCATACTTGAATTGACAATTGGTCCGGTCGAGTTCACCATGGAGTTTCAGGTGTTAGACGTGGCGGTGTCTTGTAATCTTCTGTTGGGGCGACCATGGATCCACGCTGCCAAAGCGGTGCCTTCTACACTACATCAGATGGTCAAATTCGAGTAGGATAGACAAGAGATCGTAGTACATGGGGAAGACAACATGAGTATTGTAAGTGATGCCATCGTACCCTTCATAGAAACTGATGATGATAAGGGGCCCTGGGTTTACCAGGTTTTCGATACAGTCTCAGTAGAAAAGGTTCCTGAGGGGAAAAGCGTCCCGGTCCCCAGAATAACAGTTGCAACTGTCATGGTAGCCTCTGAAATGTTGAAAAACGGGTTTGTACCAGGCAAAGGGTTGGGTGCTGATTTACAAGGTATTGTTCAGCCAGTTTATTTGCCCAAGAATCTGGATACTTTTGGGCTGGGTTTCAAGCCTACGGCGGCGGATGTAAGACTAGCCCGCAAGATGAAGAAAAGAGGTTGGATTCTTCCCAAACCAATTCCACGTCTGTCCAGGTCCTTCGTCAGGCCAAGTATCGAGAAGCAATTATTGGCAAAGGTGTTTGGTCCACTGATTGGTGAGGATGGGAACTTGGAGAAAGGGCTTGAGAAGGTATTTGCTGAGGTGAACATGGTTGAGGCCGGGGAAGGGTCGAGCAAAGCAGATATATAGTACATCGGGCCACATGCTAATGTCAACAACTGGGAAGCCACTCCTCTTCCATCTCGCAGGGAGTCGCGGTAGTGGGTTTTGTTTTCCTTTTGTTCACCTGGATTATTCCAGGGTTTGTAATTCAGTTGCTATGTTCCGTCCGTTTGGATGAGTTAAAACCCTGTTATATTTACATTCAATGAAATGCAATTCCTTTTCTTTATTAATTCCTAATTTTATTTCCATTTCTTTTTCTTTTCTTTTCTTTTCTGTACAGTTCTTTTTATGCTGATATCGATGACATGACATGCATGAGGAATCTTCGGCCCGGTTTTAAAAGCCAATCTAACTCAAAAATAATAGTGCAAGAAATCGAGTGTGATGATGAGGTGGAATATGATGATGACGGGGCCTATGAGGAAGTTAGTAAAGAATTAAGTCACTTTGAAGAAAAACCCAAACCTAACCTAAATGACACAGAAGCAGTTAATCTAGGGGACCCAGACAATGTTCGTGAAACTAAAATAAGTGTTCATCTGGAGCCACAGCTCAAGGAGGGGATAATCAAAGCATTGTTCGAGTACAAGGATATTTTTGCATGGTCGTATAATGATATGCCGGGTCTAAGTACCGATTTAGTGGTTCACAGATTACCCACTGACCCGACATTCCCTCCTGTCAAGCAGAAGTTGAGAAAGTTCAAAACAGACATAAGTGTAAAGATCAAAGAAGAGATTACCAAGCAGTTCGATGCGAAGGTCATTTAGGTTACACAGTATCCCACTTGGTTAGCTAATGTTGTTCCTGTGCCGAAAAAAGATGGCAAGACCAGGGTGTGTGTCGATTACCGGGAATCTTAACAAGGCAAGTCCAAAAGACAATTTTCTGTTGCTGAACATCCATATATTGATTGATAATTGTGCCAAACATGAGATTGGTTCTTTTTTGGATTGTTACGCGGGTTATCATCAGATTTTAATGGACAAGGAAAATGTAGAAAAGACGGCATTTATCACGCCATGGGGAACATACTGTTATCGGGTCATGCTGTTTGGTTTGAAAAATGCTGGGGCAACTTATATGAGAGCAATGACAACAATATTCCATGATATGATACACAAGGAAATCGAGGTGTATATGGACGATGTGATTGTAAAGTCTAGACAGCAATCTGACCATGTCAGGGATCTGAGAAAGTTCTTCCAAAGGCTTCGCAGGTACAATCTCAAGCTTAATCCTGCAAAGTGCGCGTTTGGGGTGCCGTCTGGAGAGTTGTTGGGGTTTGTAGTCAGCCGCCGGGGTATTGAACTGGATCCATCGAAAATCAAGGCCATCCATGAATTGCTACCTCCGAGGAACAAGACCGAGGTGATGAGTTTGCTGGAGAGATTGAATTATATCAGCAGATTCATCGCCCAGCTCACAACAACTTGTGAGCCTATATTTAAGCTGTTAAAGAAAGACGCTGCGGTCAAGTGGACAAACGAATGTTAGGAGGCGTTTGATAAGATAAAGCGATATTTGTCAAATCCACCCGTGTTGGTTCCGCCAGAACCAGGGCGGCCTTTGATTCTATATTTAACGGTACTGGACAATTCGTTCGGCTATGTATTGGGTCAACATGATAGCACTGGAAGGAAGGAGCAGGCCATCTATTACCTCAGCAAGAAGTTCACACCCTACGAGGTTAAGTATACTCATCTTGAAAGGACATGTTGCGCCCTAACTTGGGTGGCACAGAAGTTGAAACACTATTTGTCATCTTATACTACTTACCTCATATCTTATTTGGAACCGTTAAAGTATATCTTTCAGAAGCTTATGCCCACAGGGAGGCTTGCAAAGTGGAAGATTCTGCTCACAGAGTTTGACATCGTCTACGTGACTCGGACTGCAATGAAAACACAGGCCTTGGCGGACCATCTGGCCGAGAATTCGGTTGATGAAAATTATGAACCTTTGAAGACTTATTTCCCTGATGAAGAGGTGATGCATGTTGAAGAATTGGAACAAGTTGAGAAGCCAGGATGGAAACTTTTATTTGATGGGGCTGCAAACATGAAAGGCGTGGGAATAGGAGCGGTGCTTATTTCTGAAACAGGGCAACATTACCCTGTTACAGCTCAGCTTCGTTTTTATTGTACGAACAACATGGCAGAATATGAGGCATGTATCTTGGGGTTGAGATTAGCTGTAGATATGGGTGTCCAGGAAGTCTTGGTCATGGGTGACTCGGACCTACTGGTACACCAAATTCAAGGAAAATGGGAAACACGGGACTTAAAGCTTATACCGTACCGACAATGTTTGTATGAGCTTTGTCAGCGGTTTCAGTCAATAGAATTCAAGCACATTCCAAGGATTCATAACAAAGTGGCTAATGCGTTGGCTACTCTAGCATCGATGTTACACCATCCGGATAAGGCTTACGTGGACCCTTTGCAGATTCAGGTCCGCGATCAGCACGCTTATTGTAATGTAGTGGAAGAGGAACTTGAAGGTGAGCCATGGTTTCATGACATCAAGGAATATATCAGGATAGGTGTGTATCCGGTACATGCCACTGGTGATCAGAAAAGAACGATTCGATGGTTGGCCAGCGGGTTCTTCCTTAGTGGAGGAGTGTTATATAAAAGAACTCCAGACCCCGGGTTGCTGAGGTGCATGGATGCGAGGCAGGATACATCTATCATGACTGAGGTACATTCGGGAGTCTGTGGACCGCATATGAGCGGATATGTTTTGGCAAAGAAGATCCTACAAGCAGGTTACTATTGGCTTACTATGGAGCGAGATTGTATCAGTTTCATACGTAAATGTCATCAGTGCCAAGTGCATGGAGACTTGATTCATTCTCCGCCATCGGAACTACATACGATGTCCGCACCATGGCCTTTTGTTGCCTGGGCCATGGATGTCATTGGGCCAATTAAGCCAGCAACATCAAACGGACACATGTTTATTCTAGTGGCCATTGATTATTTCACCAAGTGGGTTGAAGCGAAAACTTTCAAATCCGTGACCAAGAAAGCAGTGGTTGATTTTGTGCATTCAAATATCATCTGTCGGTTTGGGATTCCGAAGGTAATCATCACAGACAATGGCGCTAATCTCAATAGTCAACTGATGAAGGAGACATGTGAGTAGTTCAAGGTTACTCATCTTCATTATACTCCATACCGCCCTAAGGCAAATGGTGCGGTTGAGGCAGCCAATAAGAATATAGAGAAAATACTCCGGAAAATGGTGGAAGGATCTAGACAGTGGCATGAAAAGCTGCCTTTTGCATTGTTGGGATACCGCACCACTGTTCGTACTTCGGTAGGGGCAACTCCTTACTCTTTGGTGTATGGCACGGAAGTAGCGATACCCGCAGAAGTGGAAATCCCATCTCTTAGAATCATTGCGGAAGCCGAGATCGATGATGATGAATGGGTGAAAAGCCGCCTTGAGCAGTTGAGTTTGATTGACGAGAAGAGATTGGCATCCGTGTGTTATGGTCAGCTGTACCAGCAAAGAATGGCAAGAGCGTACAACAAGAAAGTGCGTCCGAGGAAGTTTGAAGTCGGACAGTTAGTGTTGAGACGTATTTTGCCTCATTGGGCAGAAGCAAAAGGAAAGTTTGCTCCAAATTGGCAGGGACCATTTGTCGTAACCAGAGTGTTGTCTAATGGTGCACTATATTTGACAGACATAGAAGGAAAATGTGTAGAAATGGCCATCAATTCCGATGCGGTCAAGAGATACTATGTATGATTTCTTTATTTTGATTGTACTTGTTTGTATTTGGCATACTTTAAAGATTGAAATAATGAAGGTGTTGTGTTCTGCTATCTAAACACTTTTACCCCTTGTCATCCCTTTGAGCCTTACTTATTTTCTTTCATATCCCTCTTTCGGAACTAATGTCACCATTAAGAAATGCGAGTACGGAAGAAAAGAAAATGAAAAGAAAAAAAAAGAAAAGAAAGAAAAGTGAAAAGAAAGGAATAAAAGAAGGAGAAGAAAAGAAGAAGAAAATTGAAAGTGAAAAGAAAAAAGAAAAGAAAAAAAAAAGAAAAGAAAAGGAAGAAAAGAAAGGAAAAGAAGAGCGGAAAAAAACAACAACAATGTAGTCTCCATGACATGAACTACGTTTGACTTGATCCTGAAAGGGTACGTAGGCAGCCTCTCGGAGGTTCAGTAATACCAAAATAAAACCCAAAAGTCCTCAAGCAAGAAACTGGGGCAAACGTTGTGACTGTTGCGAAATATTGGACTCCGAGAAGTGGTTAATTGGCAAAAGGTATGTAGGTGGAAAACTGTTTCGAGGCATTGCAGGTTAAACAAGGGTAAGGTTTGGGCAAAGTAATCAAGTGATGGAAATTCTGGGGCAACAAAGTATGGCAATTGAAAGCTGGTTAGTTGGACAGATTGGGCCGATTAGTCCGAAATGCATGTTATGATCATTGGTGCCAGCTGTTCCGGTCAGATAAGTTTCTTTTCTTTTTCCTTTTAACAAGTCATCTGGTTTTGGATTCTTCTTATCCTTAACTCATAAAATCATTGCATTTCATTTTCTTTTGGGGGTTTTCTTTCTAAAATGTTCCAATGTCAGTTTTGTTCAATGAAAAGGGAAAAGGATTTCGAAGCTCACTACCAGCTTCCTAAAATGATAAAGCATAATATGGCCAGAGCATGTCAAAAACAGTATGATGAAAGGTGGAATACAGGGAATCACCGAAAATGTCATCGGTGGAATGATTGGGAAATGTCGGGGGAAGTGCAAAGGTTCAGAAAAAGGGTCAGAGGTGTGAAACAACAACATGGGTACAGAACACTTGGTTTGTCAGAGTCAGGGGTTCGAAGATCAGTCAGAAAGTCAAAGCGGTTCACGGTCAGTTCAAGGAATTCAGTCAACACAAAGCAAGGCAGTGGAATGATTTTTCAGCAAGAATGCCATCAACTAACTACCATTTTAAATTAACGAAAATTGCTTTGATTGAAACAGGGGCAGAAAAGTTGTTTGTTCACGAGGAATTCTCCATGAGGGAAAAGCAAGAAGTAATCAGGTTTGACTACAAGTGAGGTATGGTTAAATACAAGATAATGAGGGGTAACATAGGAAAATGTAGGGTAGTCTCAGAGTTTGCATGTTTAGGACAAAATTTTAAGTTTTGAAGTGGGGAGCCCGCCCCTATAACAAGGGAATACATTTCAGTGTTTAAATTTTAAGTTTTGAAGTGGGGAGCCCGCCCCTATAACAAGGGAATATATTTCATTCTTGAAAATTTTGAGTTTTGAAGTGGGGAGCCCGCCCCTATAACAAGGGAATACATTTCAGTTTTTAAATTTTAAGTTTTGAAGTGGGGAGCCCGGCCCTATAACAAGGGAATACATTTCAGTTTTTAAATTTTAAGTTTTGAAGTGGGGAGCCCGCCCCTATAACAAGGGAATGCATTTCAGTTTTTAAATTTTAAGTTTTGAAGTGGGGAGCCCGCCCCTATAACAAGGGAATGCATTTTAGTCTTTAAAATTTTGAGTTTTGAAGTGGGGAGCCCGCCCCTATAACAAGGGAATACATTTCAGTTTTTAAATTTTAAGTTTTGAAGTGGGGAGCCCGCCCCTATAACAAGGGAATACATTTCAGTTTTTAAATTTTAAGTTTTGAAGTGGGGAGCCCGCCCCTATAACAAGGGAATACATTTCAGTCTTTAAATTTTAAGTTTTGAAGTGGGGAGCCCGCCCCTATAAGAAGGGAATACATTTCAGTTTTTAAATTTTAAGTTTTGAAGTGGGGAGCCCGCCCCTATAACAAGGGAATATATTTCATTCTTGAAAATTTTGAGTTTTGAAGTGGGGAGCCCGCCCCTATAACAAGGGAATACATTTCAGTTTTTAAATTTTAAGTTTTGAAGTGGGGAGCCCGCCCCTATAACAAGGGAATACATTTCTGTCTTGAAAATATTGAAGTTTTGAAGTGGGGAGTCCGCCCCTATAACAAGGGAATACATTTCAGTTTTTTAATTTTTAGTTTTGAAGTGGGGAGCCCGCCCCTATAACTAGGGAATACATTTCAGTTTTTAAATTTTAAGTTTTGAAGTGGGGAGCCCGCCCCTATAACTAGAGAATACATTTCAGTTTTTAAATTTTAAGTTTTGAAGTAGGGAGCTCGCCCCTATAACAAGAGAATACATTTCAGTCTTGAAAATTTTGAGTTTTGAAGTGGGGAGCCCGCCCCTATAACAAGGGAATACATTTCAGTTTTTAAATTTTAAGTTTTGAAGTGGGGAGCCCGCCCCTATAACAAGGGAATACATTTCAGTCTTGAAAATATTGAAGTTTTGAAGTGGGGAGTCCGCCCCTATAACAAGGGAATACATTTCAGTTTTTAAATTTTTAGTTTTGAA
The DNA here is from genome assembly GCF_000715075.1 of Nicotiana tabacum. Taxonomy (NCBI): domain Eukaryota; kingdom Viridiplantae; phylum Streptophyta; class Magnoliopsida; order Solanales; family Solanaceae; genus Nicotiana; species Nicotiana tabacum. Next base: position 24,992,764 of record NC_134097.1, on the reverse strand, counting down.
GTGGGGAGCCCGCCCCTATAACTAGGGAATACATTTCAGTTTTTAAATTTTAAGTTTTGAAGTAGGGAGCCCGGCCCTATAACAAGGGAATACATTTCAGTTTTTAAATTTTAAGTTTTGAAGTGGGGAGCCCGCCCCTATAACAAGGGAATACATTTCAGTCTTGAAAATTTTGAGTTTTGAAGTGGGGAGCCCGCCCCTATAACAAGGGAATACATTTCAATTTTTAAATTTTAAATTTTGAAGTGAGGAGCCCGCCCATATAACAAGGGAATACATTTCAGTTTTTAAATTTTAAGGTTTGAAGTGGGGAGCCCGCCCGTATAACAAGGGAATACATTTCAGTCTTGAAAATATTGAAGTTTTGAAGTGGGGAGTCCGCCCCTATAACAAGGGAATACATTTCAGTTTTTTAATTTTTAGTTTTGAAGTGGGGAGCCCGCCCCTATAACTAGGGAATACATTTCAGTTTTTAAATTTTAAGTTTTGAAGTGGGGAGCCCGCCCCTATAACTAGAGAATACATTTCAGTTTTTAAATTTTAAGTTTTGAAGTAGGGAGCTCGCCCCTATAACAAAAGAATACATTTCAGTCTTGAAAATTTTGAGTTTTGAAGTGGGGAGCCCGCCCCTATAACAAGGGAATACATTTCAGTTTTTAAATTTTACGTTTTGAAGTGGGGAGCCCGCCCCTATAACTAGGGAATACATTTCAGTTTTTAAATTTTAAGTTTTGAAGTAGGGAGCCCGGCCCTATAACAAGGGAATACATTTCAGTTTTTAAATTTTAAGTTTTGAAGTGGGGAGCCCGCCCCTATAACAAGGGAATACATTTCAGTCTTGAAAATTTTGAGTTTTGAAGTGGGGAGCCCGCCCCTATAACAAGGGAATACATTTCAATTTTTAAATTTTTTAGTTTTGAAGTGGGGAGCCCGCCCCTATAACTAGGGAATACATTTCAGTTTTTAAATTTTAAGTTTTGAAGTAGGGAGCCCGGCCCTATAACAAGGGAATACATTTCAGTTTTTAAATTTTAAGTTTTGAAGTGGGGAGCCCGCCCCTATAACAAGGGAATACATTTCAGTCTTGAAAATTTTGAGTTTTGAAGTGGGGAGCCCGCCCCTATAACAAGGGAATACATTTCAATTTTTAAATTTTAAATTTTGAAGTGGGGAGCCCGCCCATATAAACAAGGGAATACATTTCAGTTTTTAAATTTTAAGGTTTGAAGTGGGGAGCCCGCCCGTATAACAAGGGAATACATTTCAGTCTTGAAAATATTGAAGTTTTGAAGTGGGGAGCCCGCCCCTATAACAAGGGAATACATTTCAGTTTTTAAATTTTACGTTTTGAAGTGGGGAGCCCGCCCCTATAACAAGGGAATACATTTCAGTCTTGAAAATATTGAAGTTTTGAAGTGGGGAGTCCGCCCCTATAACAAGGGAATACATTTCAGTTTTTAAATTTTTAGTTTTGAAGTGGGGAGCCCGCCCCTATAACTAGGGAATACATTTCAGTTTTTAAATTTTAAGTTTTGAAGTAGGGAGCCCGGCCCTATAACAAGGGAATACATTTCAGTTTTTAAATTTTAAGTTTTGAAGTGGGGAGCCCGCCCCTATAACAAGGGAATACATTTCAGTCTTGAAAATTTTGAGTTTTGAAGTGGGGAGCCCGCCCCTATAACAAGGGAATACATTTCAATTTTTAAATTTTAAATTTTGAAGTGGGGAGCCCGCCCATATAACAAGGGAATACATTTCAGTTTTTAAATTTTAAGGTTTGAAGTGGGGAGCCCGCCCCTATAACAAGGGAATACATTTCAGTTTTGAAGTGGGGAGCCCACCCCTATAACAAGGGAATACATTTCAGTTTTTAAATTTTTAGTTTTGAAGTGGGGAGCCCGCCCCTATAACAAGGGAATACATTTCAGTTTTTAAATTTTAAGTTTTGAAGTGGGGAGCCCGCCCCTATAACAAGGGAATACATTTCAGTCTTGAAAATTTTGAGTTTTGAAGTGGGGAGCCCGCCCCTATAACAAGGGAATACATTTGAGTTTTTAAATTTTAAGTTTTGAAGTGGGGAGCCCGCCCCTATAACAAGGGAATACATTTGAGTTTTTAAATTTTTTTTTTTGAAGTGGGGAGCCCGCCCCTATGACAAGGGAATACATTTCAGTTTTTAAATTTTAAGTTTTGAAGTGGGGAGCCCGCCCCTATAACAAGGGAATACATTTCAATTTTTAAATTTTAAGTTTTGAAGTCAGGAGCCCGCCTGGATAACAGAGGAATACATTCAAGTTCAAGTTTTTAAGTCAGGAGCCCGCCTGGATAACAGAGGAATACATTCAAGTTCAAGTTCAGAAGTCAGGAGCCCGCCTGGATAACAGAGGAATACATACAGTTCAAGTTTCAGTAATCGGGAGCCCACCCGTACAATAAGGGAATGCATTCAAGTTCAGTAATTTGAAGAAAGGAGCAACACCTCAGTTTGTAGTTTACAATGGCAACAAAGGATTTTACCAAGAAAACACAAGACAACAAGGCAACGAGGAAGTACAACAACAAGTTTGAAGAATTTAGATATGATTTTGTAATTCATAGGTCATAGTTTAGTTTAGCTTTTTTTATTTTGCCATGGTGTAATAAGGAAGGTCAGCAAGCAGTAGCAGCATCAATCGCAGTGAAATCATAGCTCCTGGTAGTCCCAGCTACCAAACACTCCTGAACTACACTGACCTGATTCCTGTTTAGCCCAGGATATGTAGGCAACCTCTGAAGCAGGGTGCGGTCAGCTTTTTCAAAAAATGCTTCACACGGAATATGCGAACGGGCAAAAATCGCTCGTTTTCGCTCACTTATCTTTGCACGAAAACTCTTCGTGTTTCCGGGCAAAGAGGGGCAGCTGTGAGCACATGATTTTTTCCCAAGGCAAATTATTCCCAGAAACTCAAACAAAAAAAACAATTTCTTTATTATTTTACAATTTTTGATGTCATTTTCTGTTAGTTCTTGCATTTTATCTGTGCATTTTAATTCATACGAAAAATACAAAATATGCATTTGCATTTAGTATCTAATTTCATAATTTAGTATTAATTAGGGGTTAATTTGTTTTAGAACAAAACTAGTATTTGTACCCGCGCGATGCGCGGAGAATTAAAAAAAACAATTTACACTGTATATTTTAATTTGTTAGTGTTGATATCATCTTTACAACCAAACATTAAATATATTTTGAGACTCCAGTAAAACTTTTATTCTGCCGCCATAATAGATATTCCATGAAAAATAATGATGCTATAAATTTTGCTTCATATGAAGCCTGTGAGCAACATCAGTTTAATGATCTATTTAATTTTTCATCTTCTACATGCCCTTAATCAATTTTCTTAAATATATTAGTATATTTTTTTAGTAGATTTTGGAATTTAAGTTTATTACTTAATATACTATATTTTAACTTTGGTTTATCATTGTATGCTCATTATCAAGAATACACACGCATAGGAGAAAAAAAGTGAGAAAAGATTAAAAACATACGAAGTACTTCAAAAAAAAAATCTCAGCTCTCATAAGCATTCGAGATATATAGTAATTAACTAAATGTCAGTATGTTACTATTCTCATGGAGTTATTGAGATAAATTTCAGCTTCCTTCAATTATCCACATTTAAAATATATATCAAAGAGTGCAAATTCACTTTGTAATTACGGATCAAACTTCCCTATTTTATAGCCGCTATGTTGTCAATGCAGCTGTATTAACTAACATGTTTGAGCTTATCACATTTTATTGTATCCTCATTTCATTGACACCAATACTTAAAAGGCGCTCTCTTCTATCTTGATTTGGAAATTGTATATGAACAATAATCAGTTTAGGTAAGTTGTATATGCACAATTATAGTGAAAAACGATTACCTGTTTGGAATTGACCATTCGTTATATCACGCAAAAGTAGGATTGATTTTCTTCATTTTCGATTCTGCTCCATCTGCCATTTGTGGGATCAACACCTTGTAGAAGAAATAATGAAAGATAAAATAATTACCGAATAGTTCATTCTTATCAATATCAAGTTGATTTATCAAATGCTCACAAGGTTTAAAGTTGATGATATTTAAACTAAACTGCAGAACATTAATTTCAACCACATCCGTCCTATGATAAAACGTCAGTTTCAATTTATGCTTGTTGATCTTAAATTTCATATCGTTTGGTCTATCTAGACCATAACAAACCCGTAATTAATGTGGATTAAATATACACATAAGTTTAAGAAAATACAAAACAACTTGAATATCCACATTACATGGTAATGGAAAAGTTTAATAGCACTTAAAATGTATGCACCTTTTCATCCCGAATAAGTAATTCAAGGGGCTGTCTAATTTATCACGATATGGAACGTGCCATATCTAACAACTCCAACCCATTTTGATACTCGATATTTCACTAATATAGTTAATGGTTGCAACCATATTTTGTAATTTCTAATTGATTGTAGGTTTGTTTATAATAAACTGTACGTAAGGTATTTTGTAGTAGGTCATATGATTAATATATTAAAAACTATAAGCAATAAAACCCTAATTAAAAGAGATTCTTAATAGTATTTCATTATAAAGATCAGTGCCAGCTCTAATATGCAATATATAAAAAACAAATATTAAGTAAATACACAATTTTGAAGGTTTTGCAGAAGGAAAAAATATTTAATACTAATTTCTTAGATAAATGAGCGACATCTCTAATATGCAATTCATTAAAAAAAATCAATTATTAAGTAGATACACAAATCTGGAGAATGTTCAAAAGGAAAAAGTATTAATTTTATTTCCTTATATAATCAGTCATAGTTCTAATATACCATTCATAAAAAGTATTTAATTATTAATCATGGAAAAATTCTAGAGAATGTTTCTTCAAAAGGAAAAGATATTTAGTAATATTTTCTTATATTAATCGATGACAACACTTTATGCAGTTTATAATTATTAATTAGATTAGATAAATAATTCCGGAGAATGTTCAAAAGGAAAAGGTATTTAATATTATTTCCTTATATAACTCGGTGACAAATTCAACAATTCTTGAACAAAAAAAATCAATTAGTAATTAGATACAAAATTCGAGAGAATGTTCCTTCAAAAGGAAAAGATATTTAATACTATTTAGTTATACAATTCGGTGATACTTTATGCAATTCAAAAAATTCAATTATTAATTTGATACAAAAGAATATCAATTAATAAATTTTATTAATATTATACAAATAGAATCCAACAAATTAAAGAATTATTATTTCAACTTAAAATTAATGTGTAAGATACAAAATTAAATTTAATTAATTCTTTCTCAAAAAAGGATACCTACTATAACTGGATTATACACAAAATTTAATTAAAGATACTTATAATATTGTATATTGTACACAAATAATGTCATATTCAAAGCTTGTACTAAATAAAGAATTATTATTTCAACTTAAAATAAGATACAAAACAAAAATTTAATTGATTTTTTCTCAAAAAAGGATACCGACCATAGCTGAATTATACACAAAAATTTAATTAAAAATACATACAGTAATGTATATTGTACCCAAATAAGATCAGATACAAATCTTATTTGGTTATACACAAAATATTCTCTAGATACAAAATTATAAAGAATGTTTCTTCTAAAGGAAAAGACATTTAGTTAATTAAACATACCTAAAATAATTTATATTGTATCCAAATAAGATGAGATACAAAGCTTATTTGGTTATACACAAAACATTCTCAAGATACAAAATTATAAAGAATCTAAAAACAAAAAAAAAAAAGGAAAAAATATTTAGTACTATTTAGTTATACAATTCGGTGACACTTTATGCAATTCAAAAAATTCAATTATTAATTAGATACAAAAGAATATCAATTAATAACTTTTACTAATGTTATACAAATAGAATCCAACAAATTAAAGCTCAAATTAGCGGTGGATTTCCATTAATTATAAAGCTTGATCAATTAGCTGTGGATTTACATTAGTTATAGATATATAGATATAAATATAGATATTAAATATAAATATAAAAATAGATATTAAATATAAATATAAATATAAATATAGATATATAGATTAGATTTGTCTAATATCTATTTAAATTATGTATAATATTTATTAAAATACTTCCATTAATTATGTTTCAATTTATAATTTTTATTTATTAATGTTGTCTTAAAATTGCCAAGTGGCTTCTTTTTAGCTTGCCACTTGGCTTAATCATATGCTTCACTACTCTCCTTTTAATATAATATAGATATGAAGAAAATAACAAAAATAGTTCACTTTTGCATTTTTAATTGTTTAATTGTGAATTCGTCCCGAAACAGTTTTTAAAATAATTTTAGAAATCAATTAGTTTAATTTTGAAATATATTAGGACTATATTTTAATTGTTTCAATTTTATAAAATTAAAAAATATATTAAAAAATATACAAGATAAAATACAAAAAATTGATAAAAGAAACAAATGAAAAGGAAAATGAAAACAAAAAGAAATAGAGAAAGGGCTGCCCACGATTTGGGCCATGTCCAAATGATTCACCCAGGCCCAACATCTTTTTTTCTTTTTCTTTCCCCGACCCAGGCCTGAACCCCACCCGGTCCAAACGATCCATCTCCAGAGACGCCCAAACAACGTCGTTTCACAGCAAATCAATCCCAGCCCTTCATTCTCCATAATCCAACGGCTGTGGTGCTTTCTTGTTTACTTGATAAATATGTCCGAAATATTCCCAAACCCTAAAACATAACTCATCTTCCTCGTACCCCCGGTTACTTCGCTAGAACCCCACCACCGGCGAACACCACTTATGCCATCGACCACCAAAATAACACCACAAGACCTCCTCTTCTCCCTCGTCATGAATCCACCACCCGTTTCCTTCAAATCCAGCCCTAGCTCGTCGAATCCTCGATCAAAGATTCTCCGGCCAAAACCCAAAGTAACCCAATCACCACCAAATTAACACCATGTGACCACCTGGGCCTCCTCTACCCAACCCCCATAGCCCTATCTCTCGAATCTACCTGGAACAACTCGAATATCAAATTGAAGGTTTCCGACCAAAAACCCTAATGCAAAATCTCCATGATTTCGGACCCTAACAGCCCTAACCAGGTGTTTTCTTATGAAAACACGTGGTTAAGGATGTTACGGGTCAGAAATTTTGGGGGATTTGGAGAAACAACCACTGGCCGGAGCTCTTTGTTGTCAGTGAATTCTTGTTGGTATTTTATTTTATTTTTAATTTCTTTTTCCTTCTCTGATTTTCTGCATGTGTGAATTCTATGGTTAATGTCTAGTTTAATTTGCGTTTTAATTTTTGTCAATATTGTTCTAATCTTGTGTCCTGATTTGTTGTTCCAATTCCTGATCTTAGTTTGATTTTTAGTTAAGCCGTTGATAATTTGTTAATTAGTTTTACTAAGTTTTGCTTAAATTAATTTCTGGTGTTCCTTTAGTTTAAGTTAATTACTAATTAGTTCAAGTTTCAGTTTAATTAGTCGTCGTTTGGTAGTTAGTTTGGTCATTAATTCTGAGTTGAATCGATAGATTCAACAAGAGTTTAAATTGGGGTATATTCAGAGCTTAAGAAACTGTCTTGGTTATAGCTGTAGTTGTAGCTTAAATTCAGGGGTAGTTTAGACATTTTGGATTGGGTAGCACATGGTAGTTGAAGCTAGAATCTTCTAGGGCCTTCTAGAATGGTACTTTGGTGCAGATTTCAATAATTTTAGTGGGATTACTTGGATAACAAGTTAGAAAATAAGGGACTAATTGGATAAATAGGTAAGGGACTGACATTGAAAACTGAAAATCTGAGGGTTGCCCTCAGCTCTGCCTATAAAAGACATGCCTAAATGCCTTAATGAGGAGGTTGGAACCCCAAAAAATTTCCCCCAAAAAGTTCTCTCTAGTTTTCCAGATCTGAATTTAAAATTCAATATTCAAAAACCAAAAACAACAAAAAATCTAATAGAAAAACCAAAAAAAAATAGTTACTATTCCATTGGAATTTTCAGTTCAATTTCCAGTTTCCTAGTTCAAACAAAGTCTGATAAGCTGTGGTTTCAGAGAAATTTGAGATGGTTTCGAATGAGATTAGGTCCAATTAAGCTAAGTTTGATTGAGCTTGGGTATGGTTGAAAGTGCTGAGTTCATTCCGAGTGATTTCCAAGGTTATTTGGTCTGTTTTGAAGTTGATTCAAGTTGATCCATCACTTCGTTTGATTTTCAAACTTCTTTCTGGGCTATACTTCGATTTTCTGGGCTGTGTATTTGTTGCTGTTTGGTTATCTCAAAGTGTTGTTGCCTGTTATCCACTACTGCTGATCTTTTCTTCTTCTTTGGATCTTCATATCCAGGTACACGACTCGAGATCTCATGGGTGTAGCTTCACATGATTAGAACATGAAATAAATTGAGATTGGTTCTATTGTTGCAAATTCACTACTCCAGTTAGCTTTGTTATATTTGAAATGTTCCTCGTTGTGTTTTTTGTAGTAATTCGTTGACTGTAATTGGACTGAGACATCAGCTTTATTGTGAGGATAAAATTAGTTTGGGTAATCATTTGAACTAGATTCGAACAGAGTTTGTTGTATCTCTTGGACTGCAATGGGACTGTATGAACAAAAGGGACTTTTAAATTGAATTGGTTGTCTAAACTTGTTTTAAAATTCTGAAATTAGACAGTAGGCTGCAGTTTGAAATGGCATGATTCGTGATTAACTCAGTATGTTATCGATTGGGCTGAGTTATAATAGATATTTTCATTGGGCTGAGTTAATTCGATTTTGGTTCCGTGCAATGCAATTGGTAAGATCAAAAGGAAAGCTGACGTACGAATCGGTTCTGAGTATTAATGCAGTGACATAGGCTAATCGTTCCAGTATTGTTGCTTCAGCCCGTCAATTAGTAGACTGTTTAGAATTTTAGACAAGTAATCACTGCTGTGGTAGGGAACTGGACATTGATCGTAGCCGCTGAAGGTATATTTGTTTTGGTGGGACTCGATCCCAAGCTGGAAACACCACAGTTGTCTAAGTCATCATCCGCTCATGTTAGGCTTCAACTTTTAGCTAATCTGGTATAATTCAATGTAATATTAAGTAGGTTTTTTTTCAAAGATAAATAAGAATAGAAATCGTAGTCTCTTTTAGGTTGGCCTTTTAAAAATGAGACGAGCCTCGCCGAATAAAACCACAAATTGCGGGTCCTTCAATAGATATTGTATTAATTTTAGACTTCGGGATGGACCGTTTAGCGAATTTCACGGCCTCCCTCAAAATAATATTACGTTAGACTCTTTAAGCACGATTTTAATAAAATTACCTTCTTAAACTCGGGTGCGCATCAATGCGACCCAAATCCAAATCTCAACGGAGTCAAAAATGTGTTAACAACCACGGGTGCATTGATTGCGATGTGGTTCGAGACGCATTTTCGCGACGTTGAAATTCTTTTAAAATAATGATAAAAGCGGTTTATAAATAAAAGGCACATAAGCTAGCATGTAATAAAATCAGATACAACAATTAAGCGACCGTGCTAGAACCACGGAATCTTGGAATACCTAACACCTTCTCCCGGGTTAACAGAATTCCTTACTCGGATTTTGGGTTCGCGGACTGTTAACAGTGTCATAATTTTCCTCGGTTCGGGATTCAACCGGTGACTTGGGACACCATTAATCTCCCAAGTGGCGACTCTGAATAATTAATAACTAAATCCCGTTCCGATTGTCCTTTAATTGGAAAAACTCCTTTACGCCCTTATGGGGTGTAGGTGAAGAAGGAGGTGTGACACATAACACTACGCAAAACCCAAAAGTAAGGGCACGAACGCGATGAAGAACACCAAGTGACAGAAACCAGCAGTTCAAAATAGAAGAAAATGGCCCATAGCCCACCTGGACCCGATGCCCCCGGGACATTGTCGAAACATGCCAACAACTTTCAAAACATAACACTGATCTGCTCGAGGCCTCAAATCCTATCGAACAACGTCGAAACTACGAATCACACCTCAAATCGAACTTAATGAACTTTCAACTTCTAAAACTCGTGCTGAAACATATCAAATCAATCCGAAATGACACGAATTTTGCATGCAAGTTCCAAATGACACAACGGAGCTATACCATTAAATTCTGAACCCGATATCAATAAAGTCAACTCCCGGTCAAACCTCTCAACCTTCCAAACCTATAAATTTTTAATTTTTGCCAAAATGTGCCGAAACCTTCTAGAAATATTCAAATGTGAATCGGGGCATACGCCCAAGTACAAAATTACCATCCGAACCTAACAGAATCATAAAAACTTCTATCTGAGGTCAAATATACAAAAGTCAAACTTGGAAAACTCTTCCAACTTAAAGCTTCGTAGTTGAGACTCATTTATCCAAATCATTTCTAAATATCTTGAAAATAAAAATTGATGATTCACGCAAGTCATAATACATCATACAATGCTGCTCGAGGCTTCAAATGGCTGAATGAAATGCAATTACTCAAAACGACCGGCTGGGTCGTTTCAAAATTGCTTAGTAGTTATCAAGACAATATGTAGGTTGAAATTTAACATATATCTTTTCTAAAAAATGGAATAATGAAATGATTATTATCATGAAAAATAAAAAGGGTCCTCCTTTAACTATTCATGTATAAAGCATTTAGGAGCCATTTAAAAGTGTGGTGGGATGAATAACACCCCTTTTATTCTTTATTAGATATCTCGAGTTTGAGTTCTGTAACTAAAATTATCTCTTGATGGAGAGCGCTTTCCCTTTTAATGAACTATACACAAGGAGAATCCTAATTAGTAAGGCTAGTGAATTATAAGCAGAAGATGTCACACCTATTTCGACCTCTCTATAATAGTGATCTTGTATAACAGCATGATGTGTGGCTATAATTATATATTTCTAGTGCATTACTTAGTCTACATTTAGGTGCTTTAATGCTAAACTACACTATATTTGTGTTTAATTGAGTTATTTTATGTGTAGGTACATTGGAGATGATATTGTGAGAAAAACGAATACTTTGGAAGAAAAAGTGTAAATGAAGTAGTAAGCAGGTGAGGCGAGCTATGTAGCTCGCGTTAGAGTATGTGAGGCGAGGCATTTTGCTTGCCACAGTGCAGGCGTCGCAAGGGATATCACGAGATGAGGCGCACTAGAGAGTTGGCGCCGCGAGGCCTGAGACGAGCTGGAGCGCGCATTTGAGCTGGTGCCGCACGGTCTATAGCATGGGCGTTTCGGATTTTAAAAGCCTATTTCATCTCCTTGTTGGATTTGGAGTTTTATTTTAAATAAATCCACTAGGCGTGGTGCCTAAGGATGCTTTGTATATATATCTAAGAAAAAATAAAATATAATGTAAATGTATCTAAGAAATATAGATGGCTATCTAGTGTACATGCATTATCCCTATTATCAATCTTAAATATAAATCTCAAAATTGATATCACATAGTGTACTAAAGAATGGCTAAAAAATTGATAGTTAAAAAACTGGCCATATTTCCAAGTCCTGCTCGCGTGTGTGCCATGCTGGCTATTTATTCTGAGAATTCTAGACCTTGTGAAGATTGTGCCTGTTTGTTGATGATCCTTGTCTTGTGTTGAGAATCTGCAGATAGCTAGAGCATACGAAAGTATGATTAAGCCTTGCATGAAGAGCCATTTCTGAACTGACCATCCACTTGAGCTCCTAGTGAGTGAGCTGTTTTGCATTCAGGATTTGATGGTGCTCCTTGAGTTTGAATGCCAATTCTTCCCCATTATGTCTTCTTTGTATGTCATAGATAATATACCTGGTAGGTATCTCCTTGTTGTCCAAATCTCATAGCCCATAAAAACCTCTAAAGTCTAGAGTTTTACCCATGAATAGCTGGGCAATATTGTGATCTTGGTCTGTAGTGACCAGTGTTGCAGCTTGATCCTTGCCCATATGTGTGAGTTTTCTTCAAGAGTATCTTGCCTGCATATCAGTAATGATGTAGATGTAGAGCAGCTGTATGTTTTCCATCATGTGATACTTGTGGAGTCCCTTAGAACACACTGTCGTAGCCATGAAGATCTGGGTTGTGACTGTGTCTGGTGACCTGTTGTGTCCATTCTATCTTGTATTTTGCAATCAGTTGTTGAGACTATTACCTTTCCTAGCAAGATGGAACCTTGACCGTGAGAAATTTCATGCAAAAGCTCCCCCAGAATCACATAATAGCTCAGCTTTTTGTTGTGCAATTCCAATGCCATGCTTGTGCCCATCCCTGCTTCCCTCCCAGTGGAATGAGTACATAGTACTAATACCATCAAATGAGTTTTTCAAAGAATGGGGCATGACTACAGTAACATTCCCTGCAAAAAATAAAACTAGGTTAGCAATAAAAATGATCACCATACTCTCCTCCATATGGATTTGAATATGATGAAAGAGTGGCTTCCTAGAATTTCTCCTGCTCCTGCTACTACCTTTCTCCTCTCCTCCTAGCTTCTTGAAACCTTCACTCTTAGATAGGGGCATTGTAGTTTATCACTATTCACAATCTTCCTCCCTTTCACATCCAAATCCCAGAATGAATGGCATTCCAAAGGACCTGTGTCTATAGTGTAGTTAGCTATATGATCTGCTAGTTGATTGCCTTCCCTCACTGTGTGTGAGAGTTTCAAATTTCACCTTTCCATTAGCTCATTTATCTCCTCCACGTCTGCTGCAATTGTCCATGGTATAGACCACTCACCTTGTATCACATTTCTATCATCATCGCGTCTGTATGCAGGTCAATGAGTATATAGTCATTGTCCACACAGTATTTCACAGCTTCTAAGATGGCCCTCACTTCTGCTTCTGTGTTTGTTCCTTCTTGTATGTCTTTGCCACATGTATAGACACCCTCCCCGACCTCATTCCTCAGAATATAACCAAATGAACTCCTTCCCGGGTTGCCTCTAGATGTACCATATGTGTTAACTTTTATCCATCCTTGCTCAGTTCCCACAGTACTTTAGTGTATTTCAACTTAGGAGTGTACTATTCCATCATGCTCACTAAATCTGGCCATTTGTTATGGAACATGTTGCAGGCTTGGTTTTCTAAACTTCACCAAATATTGAAGCGTTGTTGAGATCTGATATATGACCCTATTGACAAATACAAGTTCCCCATATTTGTAACCATTTCTCCTTTTCCATAATTCCCAAATGATGATCGAAGGAAGAGCTTGAAGAATTGGCTGTAGTCTTGGTACAACTTTCATAGTCTAGCATTTCACAATAGCCTGATGCAGAGTCAGTCCTTCTATAGCAATTCCTGCAGCTGCTAGAAAGTATTGCCACACTTTTCTGGCAGCATATGAAGTGAAAAAAAAGTGAGACATTATCTCTTCTTATGGTAGCATACAACGCCGACATTTTGATTCCATTAGATATCCCAACCTTCTGAAGAAGCATCCAAAGATAATTTGTTTTTCCAAACTTTCCATATGAATAAAAACACTTTTAAAGGTAGCCCCTTTCACCCATATATTTCTATATGCAGTACTTGGGTCTCTTCTGCTAACATAATCCCATGCAGACCTAACACTGAATTCACCTCTTGGTTCAAACTTCCATACAGGTTTATCCAATACCCTTCATGCACTGGAGGTTTTACATTATTATGGATATACTCAGCCAAATCTTCAAGTAGCAACTGATATAATAGAGTTGTGTTCCACCTATTCCCATACACCACTTCATACACATTTTGAAATGATTCATCACAAAAGAAATCTGGGGGAGTTACAAAGTATAATGCACCCAATCCTGTCCAGTTTTCAAACCAAAAAGGTGATGAGCCCATTTTTGGTTGCCATGCAATTTGATGTTCTATGAGATCCTTACATTCTAACATTTTTATCCAGACATGTGACCCATCCCTCCAAGGCACTACCATATCATTCATCTTTTTATAATATTTTTGGCTCATGAATGAGCTCCACAAAAAAGGATTTGTTCTAAAGTTCCACCATAGTTTGCAAAAAAGAGCCTTGGACACATCATGTAAAGATCTAAAGCCTATTCCTCCTTCTTCATGTGGTAGACACAGAGTGTCCCAGGAAGCCCAATGTCTACTCCCCCCATCTACTGAATTGCTTCAGAAAAATCTAGCCATAAGCTTATATTTTCTGCTAATCACAAAGTCAGGTGCATTGATTGCTGATAGCAGGTGTATGGGCAAACTTTGTAAAACATGTGATATTAAAGCTGCTCGACCTCCTATAGATAGTAGTTTCCCTTTTCATGACTGTATCTTATCAAGGAATTTATTGATCAACCTTTGATAGTACTCCAATATTCTTCTAGCATAAAAGATTAGGCATCCCAGGTATGTGAATGGAAACTCTTGCCTCCCTATTCCAGTTACTCTTTCTACCTTCCTTATCACAGCTTCATCAGTCAAATGATGAAAGTACACTGCTAATTTAGCCTTGTTTATCAACTGTCCAGATGCTGCCTCATAAGCTGTCAGAGCTTGCATTATTAAACGCAGAAAGGTTTTATCAGATGAGGAGAAGATTATTGTGTCATTTACATAAGCCAAATGATTGATCTTGGGACTCCATTTAGGTAGGCCATGTCGCGTCCCTTTTTTCTTAGGCGAAATCGGGTTCATGACATTTGGGAGGACAACCCGTTCCCTCTTGGGAATTGGGTTTTTTGGCTTGAAGAGTCGCCACCTAATGATTAAAGTGCATTAGGACACTAAAGAAGAGTTCGAGTTGGAAAATCAGAGTTCGGGTAAGGGCTAGAAATTATCTCGAGGAGAAGGTGTTAGGCACCCCCCAAGATCCACTTGTATGGTTCCCAGCCATGTTACAATTGTGACTTTGAATAACAAGTAAGCAAATATAAATCTCAAGTAGAGAGGGGTTTTCACATAATATTGCCAGCAAGTTGAGAGTTTGACGAAAGTAAAGAAAGCAGAAATTTTAAAGAAATAGTTTGAGAATAAAATAAACAAATAAAGGAAAGGGGGTCCTAGGTTTACAAATAATATGGATCATATCAATGCAATACCCGATAATCACTCCTCAAAATAAAGGCTACACGTGGTATTAGCGTACCGGTCATCATATCCATATCTACCCTTCTCACCCCGTTAAGGTATTAAAGCGCGGAATAGTATCGTTTCTTATTGCATGCTATTACCCATCCCAATATCAATCCTGGAGGCATTTGAGACTACTAATCCTAAAGGGGAGGGAGTTGGGGCTTTTCAGAGTTTTAAAAGGATAAAAAGTCTAGGCAACAAACAAAACACATAAGCAATTAGGGGAAAAATAAATAGCAGTTAAGGCTCAAACAAGCCTCCTCACATAGAGGAGCAAATATATAGCATGACTTCAAATACTGGTTATGATCTGAATTAAAGCGTTAGGACAGACTGATTTATCACATATTTCTCAGATGAGGAGTCCGAATTAGCCTTGTCTGATTGTAGTTTATCAAAACTGACACAGTTAATTGATCACCTAATGGTTTGCCTAGGTGAGACCTATAGGCATAGCATCTAACAACACTGATTTTAAAGAAAGGATTACTGGTTTTATAAACAAGAGTTCTGCAGATTGTAAACGATATTACTACAGATTTTAAACTCAGAGATGGAATAGGGAAACTGATTCATTCGATTACTCATATATGCATGATTTCTAAGCATTACTGGTTTTTAAACGATTGCAAAAATACGAGAGTCTTATAATCATGATATCTAGAATGACGTTGATTATTATAAAACCTATGATTGTTTGCCTAATGACATGTATATGCAGAAGTGCAGAAAACCTATAATCATTATTTCTATATGCAGAAATGCAGAAACTTAGAGACAGGATTTCTATATGCAGAAATGCAGAAACCTAGATACAGGATTTCTATATGCAGAAATGCAGAAACCTAGATATAGGATTTCAATATGCAGAAATGCAGAACTTATAGGCATAATTTCTAAGATGCAGAAATTTATAAGTAACCTATAGGCATGCTATTTATGTGAATGCAGGAATCAGAAAATCTTATAGGCAAGTTATCTACCCCTTTGCATACATTCATCCCATCCCTTTCCACTAGCCATCCCCAATAGTTATTACAAATTATTACAGACACGAATGGCTTAGAAAAAAAAAGGTAAAAATTACATCAGACGTTCCAACTACAACCGAACAGCCTAATTCAGACAAAGTCCAGCAATATGAGATAAACCAACTTCTAGGATCGGATTTCCAAAAGTCTTTCTCATACTTGGGATATCTCAAAGTTCCTAAGAGTCTCAAAGGAGCTCTGGGCAGTGCTTACACCCCAAACACATTGCAGAATTAAGATTATAGTGCAGTATGGAAGGGCCAGCCCTAAGATGTCCAAGTTCAAAAGAACTCAAGGTCCCAAAGCAAGGCTCATAAGAGGGGGCAGAACTTAAGAGTCTAAGAGTAAGTGTAAGTGCATAGGGGGGTCAGGGAAAGCCATGGCAGGCTGGTGGTCATGCCCAGTAATTGGGAATGCTGGCACATCCCTGACCAACATGTTAGCCAAATCTTAGGAGTTAGGATCCATTGTGGATCAGGTTATGACCTAGGCAGTAATTTGGATACTACCAGGCCAAGAACCTTAACTCAAACACATAGAAGGGAATAGGGGTAGGGATTCACAATAGAAACAGATGCAAAGAAAGGACATATGTAGTTTAATCACTGAACAGAAATAGTAAAGTAGACAGGAATGCTGAAGTTATGAAGTAAACACATAGGGGTGAGGTAGAAAATTAAACCAGAACATAGTAGTTTCAGGGAAAACAAGGAAAAACAATAGTCTTGAAAGAGCCAAGTTGTAAGCAAAGCAGTTCCAAAAGATCTCAAGCAAAGCAGAGTATTGAAAGAAGTATTGAATTCAAAGCAGTATTGTAAGTATTGAATTGAAAGTTTAAAGATTGGTAGTGTGAAAGTGTCGTGTATTGAACTCGAAGTGGTCTTAAAAGTGCAGAAGGGTAGTCCCTTTTATAGTGTAGAGAAACAAGTAAGAAAGACAAGGAAATATCATTGAAATCAATCTCCCTTTGGTTAAGGGATTCTAATTCCAACGGGTAAAAGCCAGTTAAGGAAATAAATTTTAATTAAAACCTTTCAAAGTAGCACAAAAGGGGTAAATACATAGAAGTTATTTAAGGAAAACCATCAATGGTACACGATTTGTAAAGAAAAAGGAAAGGGAATCAATCAGACAACCAGTAAAATCAACATTACAGGCTTAGTTCGAATGAATCAAGTCAGGAATAGGTAAAGAGGGTTCAATTAAAGAAAATCAGTAACAGTCAGTAATGACTTATTTAAAGGAATTCGAAATCAATCAATTAGTTTTAAAGACCTTTTGAAACAAGAGTTCTCATATATAAAAGCACACAAACATGTGAATCAAGAAGTTTATTTAGAAGAGAGTTTAATCAAAGAGAGGTTCAGAATCATAAGCAAGAAAGGCTGCAAGTACCGTTTGTAGACTCACAACGAGTCTGAGAGTCCAGGGTCCCAAAGTGGAACCCTCATTCAAACATAAAATCAAAATTGCCAAAGGAAACCCTAAATACTAGGGTTTCAGGATGAATCAGACAATAGAGATGAGAAGGCAAGCCACTCGATAGAGGCTCAGAAGTCTTTTCCAAAGACTTATGAGAAACAAACAGACACGATACACAGTTAAGAGCATGGAGAACACGTTTTGAGAAAAACTGAGAACTTAAACAAGTTCAGAAGAAAAAGTGATACAAACTTAGGCAAAAACAGATGAATCATGCTTAGTAAGAACACAAATATAGTCCAGTAAAGCCAAAAACATCAAAGAACTCACAGTAAACACATATAGTAGAAGAGTAAGGAAAACATAACACGGATTAACATGTGAGTACAAGAGTAACATGTATAGTAGAAAAAGGAAGTAGAAGAACAGTACATGCGTAGTAAAAGAAGTCATACGAGCATAACACAGATAAACACACATAAAGAAAGAACAAAATGAAAAACCTTTCAAAAACCCTAAATCGAAATTAAACGATTTTGAAAAGAGAATTTGGGGAAACCTTTAAAAAGTTCAATAGAACACACACATTTTCCAGATCTAAGAAAATAAGTAAGTAAAGAATCTCGGACAGCTTAGGGTTTAATATAAAACCCCAGAAATGAGAAAGGTCTTGAGGAAAGTCAAACCCTGAGTCGAAAAGACTCATATTGCTTGAACATGCCGGGGTAATGGCCGGAGAAGCCATAAATCTACAGATCTGAGAAGGATCTGAAGAGAGACATTGAAGTCGGGCTTCAAAACCTTAAATAGATTAGGTCTGATGGTAAGAAAGGATGAGTACAGACCATCCATGGCCGGAGACGCCATGGATTCCGGTGGAAACATGGTGAGATAAGGTGGGAGACGATTAGGGTTTCGGAGAGGCTCGAGAGGATTTGAGAGACGAAGGGGTTCAAAGGTGGCGTCTCAGGTGAAATGAATTATGTCAAGGGGGTTTGGGAATTAAAAAGGAAATGGTGAATTACGGCCATTGATCAAAATGATCAACGGCCTGGATCAAAGGGGAGCCAGATGGGTTTTTTTTAATCGGGTCAGGGGTCGGGTAATTTGAGGATTGGGCTGGTTTAATTTGGGGGAAGAATTGGTTCAAATTGAGGGCCAAAATTGAAAGGTGAAAGGGTTGTAATTGAAATAGAAATGGGCTAAGTGTTAAATAGCCTATTTTCCCTTTTTATTTTATAAAAATAGTAATATTAATTTTAAAAGTAAATTAAAAATACTGAGCCAACAAATACTATATAAATATTAATTTACAAATACTAGAAATAATTTTATAATTATAAAATGCTACTAATCGTGAAATAGGCTATAATTGCAATTACATGCAATTTAGCTTAAAAATACCAAATAGATTTGTAAAAAATATACAAAAATCACCTTAATTATATTTTGGTGTAAATATGAGAATAAAATAAGTTATTCACCAAAATTATAATCTTGGGAATAATTATTGGATTTTGTACTGCTAAAAATAAACAATAAATTGATTTTAAAATCTTAAAAATTAGGAAAAAATACCAAAACTCTTGGACATGCTTATATATGTATGTACATGCTATTTTGAATGTATTCTGTATATAAAAATACATAGAAAAAAATTGGGTATCAACAACTGCCCCTCTTTACCCGGGAAGGATGAAAGAGTTGTCGGGTAAAGATATGATGACCAATTTTGACTGAATAAAACGATTTTGAAGAGTTTTGATCGAGCTTTGATTTCTGAGCTACCTACATATCCCTGGTATTACAGGAATCATGCCATATGTAGTTCGGGATCCATCGGCGGAGTATGCTGATAGAGATTTTCGAAAAGCGGACACGATGTTCAGGTTGAGAAAGGATGGTCAGAGTCTGATAGGCAAAGGGTAGCCTTATGCAATGCAAAAAATGCAGATAGAGACAGAGCTTAGTCTCAGAAGGCAGAAAGGTAGCCTTATGCAATGCAGAGAAATGCAGATGGAGGTAGAGCTTAATCTCGGAAGGCAGAAAGGTAGCCTTATGCAATGCAGAAAATAAAAGGTGAATAGTAATAAAATCTCTTAGCTGATAGATGATAGCTGATAGCTGACTGCTATATTGTGGCTTCTGTGGATGTCATGTACGGATAGCAACTATAAATAGGTGATAATTCCGAGAGTTGTATTCATAGGAAGTATGAGTGTATAGATATATCTGATGATTTTACGACTTGAGTGCCTGCATCCAAAGAAAAATCGTGAGTTTTATAAAGGGGGGAAGGTTAGTTCATTTACCCATGAGCTTCGCTTGTCCTTCTTGGCATTGTGTATCATTGGGGTAGCGTTGCTAAACAAAGCAATTTTGATAGCAGACATGCATGATTTAGAAAAATGTAACATAAATACATAATTTAAAATAGTTTTCTTTAGATGAACCGACGAATGCGACGCGGTTCAACACATTGCAACCTTTCTCGTTCCGTAATTTTGAGGGTCCTCCTTAAAATTCTACCCCAGTTTACTGGGCTGGTGCTTCTACGGGTGCGTGCGATAAATGGCTGAAATCAACTTCGGATTTTTGAGGGTCCTCCTCAAAATTCTGCCCCAGTTTCCAATAGTGGGGGGAATTTTATTGAATTGTGACCAAACCCATAGGGCTGCCTACGTATCCCCTCTTAAACGGGAATTAGATCAGGTGTAGTTCAAATTACATCATACAGGAAATCGTAAGAGTTACACACAATATCGTTTCACTGCATCTGAATTGATCGGCTTCGGCCAAACTTCACCGTCCATTTCTGCAAGTATGAGGGCTCCTCCAGTTAGAACCTGGTGAACAATGTATGGACCCTTCCAGTTGGGAGAGAACTTCCCTTTGGCTTCATCTTGATGCGGAAAAATCTTCTTTAACACTAGCTGCCCGGTGTAAACTATCTCGACTTGACTCTTTTGTTGAAGGCTCTAGACATTCTGTTCTGATAAAGTTGACCATGGCAAACTGCATTCATTCTTTTCCAATCTATAAGAGCTAACTGCTCGTAGCGACTCCTTACCCATTCTGCATCGTCAAATTCTGCTTCCTGTATGATTCTCAAGGAGGGAATTTCTACCTCGGCGGGAATGACTGCTTCTGTACCATAAACCAACATATATGGAGTTGCCCCAGTTGATGTGCGAACTGTGGTGTGGTATCCCAATAAAGCAAATAATAACTTCTCATGCCACTGCTTATGCTTATCTATCATCTTCCTTAGTATCTTCTTGATGTTCTTATTGGTGGCTTCTACAGCTCCGTTCATCTGAGGTCTGTAAGCTGTAGAATTCTTGTGTTTGATCTTGAAGGTTTCACACATGGCTTTCATCAGGTCGCTATTAAGATTGGAACCATTATCAGTGATGATTGACTCCGGAATTCCGAACCGACAAACAATACGGTCGCGGACAAAATCTGCTACCACTTTCTTAGTCACTACTTTGTACGATGCTGCTTCAACCCATTTGGTGAAATCATCAATTGCCACTAGAATGAATCTGTGCCCGTTTGATGCGGCAGGCTCGATAGGTCCGATAACATCCATTCCCCAAGCGGCGAATGGACTTGGCGAGCTTGTTGCAGTAAGCTCGTTTGGAAGCACCTTTATTATGTCTGCATGTATCTGAAAGCGATGGCATTTTCGGACATACTGGATGCAGTCCAATTCCATAGTCATCCAAACATAACCAGCTTGGAGTATTTTCTTGGCTAAGACAAAGCTGTTCATATGTGGACCGCAGGTCCCTGCATGAATTTCCTCCAATAGCCTGGATGCTTCCTTTGCGTCGACACACCTTAGTAATCCCAAATCAGAAGTCCTCCTATACAGGATTCCTCCGCTATGAAAGAAGTTGTTAGATAATCTCCGAAGTGTGTGCTTCTGAATTGGATTTGCGAGTTCTGGATATTCTCTCTTCGTCAAATATTCCTTGATATAATGAAACCAAGGTTTTCTGTCTACTTCTTCTTCTACATGAGCACAGTAAGCTGGCTGATTATAGATCTTTACCGAAATAGGATCAATGAAGTTCTTGCCTGGGTGCTGTATCATGGACGATAGGGTAGCCAATGCATCGGCAAACTCATTCTGAACTCTGGGAATATGTTGGAACTCTGTCTTTGTGAACCTCTTCCTCAACTCCTATACATGATGCAGATAAGGGATTATCTTGGAGTTCTTGGTTGCCCATTCTTCTCGGACCTGATGTATAAGCAGGTCTGAATCTCCGATCACTAGCAATTCCTGAATGTTCATGTCAATGGACAACTTGAGCCCTAAGATGCAGGCTTCGTACTCAGCCATGTTGTTGGTGCACGGGAACCTGAGCTTGGCAGACACCGGATAATGCTAGCCGGTTTCTGATACTAGGACCGCTCCTATGCCAACTCCTTTGAAGTTTGCTGCTCTGTCGAAAAGCATTCTCCAACCATCATAGGATTCTGTAATATCTTCCCCAATGAAAGATACATCTTCATCAGGAAAATACGTCTTTAGAGGATCGTATTCTCCATCCATGGGATTTTCAACAAGGTGATCTGCCAGTGATTGTCCTTTGATTGCCTTCTGAGTCACTTAAACAATGTCGAATTCACTCAGCAGGATTTGCCACTTGGCTAGCTTGCCAGTGGGCATGGGTGTTGATACCCAATTTTTCCCTATGTATTTTTTATACACAAAATACTTTTAAAATACCATATACATGCATACATAAGCATACCCAAGTGTTTCAGTATTTTTCCAATCTTTTGAAGAGTTTTTAAAATCAATTTACTATCCATTTTAGCACCATTAAACCTATGCTCTCTCACCATTAAACCTATGATGTTCGATGATTTGAAGCCCGACTCTGATGGTTCCCTTTAGATCCTGCTCAGATCTGTAGATCTATGGCTTCTCCGGCCATGCTCCGGCATATTCGAGCACTAGAAGCCTTTTTTGACCTCTCCGACTCAAGATCGGACCTTCTTCCAAGCCTTTCTCATTTTCTAGTGTTTCTCTGAAACCCTAGCAATTCGAGGTTTTTCTCTGGTTGTTTTCTTAGATCCATGCTATATCTGTGTTCTACTGGAGCTTTAAAATGTTTTCCCCAATCTTCCCTTTCAAAATTTGTTTCTCTTCGATTTAGGGTTTCTGAAAAGTTTTAAAATGTGTTCTGACTCATCTTCTTCTCTTCTTTGTGTGAATCTGCCTATGCTATGTTTTTATGTTCTCTTTTCTACCTCGCATGGCCTTCTCCTATGTTCTTATGTTTGCTTTATTATGCATATTCTTCTACTATACTCCGTTCTTTCTTCTACTGGTTTGTATGTCATGCTTTCACACGTTAATCTTATGTGTTCATTTAACCCTATGTCCCTTTACTGTATTTTCTACTACGCTCTTAGTTCTTATTTTACTTCTTCTAGACTTTGTTTGAGTTCTTTCTAAACATGTTTCATCTACTGTTCTCTTAAGTGCTATGTTACCTGTTTTCTCCTCTGAACTTGTTTAAGTTCCGAGTTTTTCTTAAAATATGTCTTTATGCTTCAAATCAGTTTCTTCACTATGTTTGCCTCGAACTTGTTATTGTATCTGCTTGTTTTTCTCATAAGTCTCTGAAAGAGATCCCTGAGCATGTTTCAATTACTTGCCTCATCCACTTTATATCTTACTCGAGTTGGAAACCCTAGGATTTGGAGTTTTTGGGCGAGTTTTGATCTGGTGTTCGGACTAGGGTTCTACTTTGGAACTTTGGGCTTTCTCAGACTCATTTCGAGTCTATGTACTGAACTTGAATTTCTTTGTTTATGACTCTGACCTTTCTACACTAGATCTTTCTAATTAGCATGATAGTTCTGTCCTGTTTAACATGTTTGTATGCTTTATATATGAAGAATTCTTCCTTAAAAAAAGGTTTTGCCAATTTGTGATTGATTCAGAATTCCTTTTTTAATAAGGTTCGATTGATTGTCACTGATTTTCTTTAATTAAACCTTTCTTTACCTTTTCTGGTTGGATTCATTCATACCAAAACTCAATTTATGATTTTACTGGCTGTTGATTAAGTGTCTTTCCTTATTTGCACAAACCGTGTTGATATCAAACTCTTTTCTTAAATAGTTTCTATGTATTTTCCCTTCTTGTACTACTTTGGGAAAAGATTTTAATCCAATTCTTTCCTTAATTGTCTTCTGCCCATTTGAAATCAGAATCCCTTAACTGAAGGGAGATTCTGTGTGATTGATTGCAAACTATTCCCTTACCTTTTCTTACTTATTTTCTGCACTATAAAAGGGGCACGACCCTTCTGCACTTAGACAACCTTGAACCTTCAGTTCAACACTTCAAATTCATTACCTTGCACACACACCTTTCAATTTCAATACTCTTTCAATACTCTACTCTCTTCTGAGATATTTTGTACTGATTGCTTGCAATTTGGTTTACAAGACTTCGGCTTTCAGTTAATTGTTTCCCTGAAACTGGTATGCCTCAATTTCGATTTCAGCACCATCCCTATGTGTTTATTTTACAGTTGCTACATTCTTTTCTATTTGCTGTTCATGTTCTATATTGAATATGCTGCTCTCTCTTTGCATCTGCTGTTTGTTATGAATTCCCTATATCCCACTCCCTTCTATGTGTTTGAGTTAAGGTTCATGGTCTGACAGCATCTAAATTGCTATTTAGGTATGAACCTGATCCTCAATGGATCCCAACTCTCAAAATGTGGCTAATAAGCTAATCTGGGGTGTGCCAACACTCTTGATTGCTGGGAATGACCACCAGCCTGCCATCGCTCTCCCTAAGTCCCCTTCTGCACTTACACTCTCTCTTAGATTCTAAGTTTTGCCCCCTCTTATGAGCCTTGCTTTGGGACCTTGAGTTCCCTCTGAACTTGGACATTTGAGGGCTGGCATTTCCACACTGCACTATCTTAATTCTGCAATATATTTAGGTTGTAAGCACTGCTCGGAGTCAATTTGAGGCTCTTAGGGAACTTTGACACATCCCAAATAAGAGAAGACTTTGGAAATATATTCCTGGAAGTTGGTTCACCTCATATTGTTGGACTTTGAGTCTGAATTAGGCTCCTTGGTTGTAGCTTAATTTCTGATGTAATTTTACCATTTCTTAATTCATTAGGGTCTGTAATATGTTGTAATAACTTATGGGGTTCTAGTGAAAAGGGGAGGTTCACTTATGTATGCATACAGGTAGACATCATGATCTTAGGTATTTATTCCTGCAATCATAGCCTGTTTTTTTTACTTCTGCATTTCATATAGAGATCCTGACTATAGGATTCTACACTTCTATATTTCATATAGAAATCCTGAGTATAGGATTCTGCACTTATGCATTTCATATATAAATTATGCCTATAGGTTTTCTCCACTTCTGCATATATAGAGACCATATCTATAAGTTCTCTTCACTTCTGCGTATCATATAGATAACCTATTTATAGGATTCTGCATTTTACATCTATCATTAGGCAAACAGTCATAGGTTAAATAATAATCAATTGCATTCTAGATACCATGTCTATAGGATGCCTACACTTTCATAATCGTTAAAAATCAGCAACGCTTATAAATCATGCCTATAGGAGTAACCCTTTGAATCTGATTCGCTTATTTCAGCTGCAAGTTTAAAATCGGTAGTAAAGTCGTCTAACATCTACAGACTTAAGCCTTCTTTAAAATCGGAGTAAGCACTGTTAGATATCATTCCTATAGGTCTCACTTAGGCAAAACGTTAGGTAATTAATTAATTGCATCAGTCTTTGATAAATTACAACAAGGGAAGGCTAATTCAGAATCCTCATCTGAGAAATATGTGATGAATCAGCCTATCATATGCTTTAATTAGACTTCAGACCATAACCAGTACTAGTAAGTCATGCTAGCCAATTTGTCTCTTTAAATAAGGAGGCATGTTTGAGCCCTTTAAACTGTTATGTGTTCTTCCCATACTTGCCCTATATGTTTTGATTGTCGCCCTAGAATTTTATCCTTTTAAAGCTCTGAAAAATCCAAATTTCCCTTCCCTTTAGGACTAGTAGTCCCAAATGCCTCCGGGACTGATAGGATTGGGGCGAGTACTAGCATGAAATAAGTAACGACACCATTCTACGCTTTACTACCTTAACGGGGTGGGAAGGGTAGATATGGATATGATAACTGGTGCGCTAATACCACGTGCAACCCCTCTCCCGAGGAGCAGTATTGCATTGATGTGATCCATATTAATCATAAACCTAGGACTCCCCTTCCTTTACCTGTCCTTATATGCTTTCTTTAGAATTACTTAAATCTTTCATAAATTTCTGCCCTCTTTGCTGTTCCTCAAAAGTTTTCAATTTATTTGCCATATTATATGAAAGCCCCTCTATTTGAGCCCTTAATTGCTTGTCTGATTATGTGAAGTCACAATTGTAACATGGTCGGGAACCACACTAGTGGATCTTGAGGGGTGCCTAACACCTTCCCCTCGAGATAATTTCTAGCCCTTACCCAAACTCTGGTTCTTCAAACTCAAACCCTTCTTGGTGTCCTAATGCACTTAATCATTAGGTGGAGACTCTTCAAGTTCCAAAACCCAATTCCCAAAAGGGAACGAGTTGTCCTCCCAAATGTCACAAACCCGATTTCGCGAGAAAAAGGGGGCGCGACAGCGTGGAGACTTTGCTGGGGACTTTCTCTTAGACTTTTACCATTTCATGTTATTTGTGACTTTACTGCTTCTTTATTGCCTTTATTTATCGTCTTTATTTCTCTTCTATTACGAAACTAACTTGGCTCCTTGTTTCTTTTCTTTAATGCTTTCCTTTACTGTTGTCCTTTAATATTGTTGTAATTATGAGCAATTATTGTAATCATTACTTTATGAACGTGCAAATACATGACAACTTGTTTCATTCTTGTAACTGCATATTCAACATCATATTCCACTCGTGCCAAACAAAATACCATAGCAATGCTTATAATGAGTGGTTGTGCCATTCCAATATCATTACCCCCTAAATTTGGCAAAGGCATATTTGCGGTAAAACCAGTCGATCAACGGTGTAGTCGACGGTTTCGTGCCTTTCCCTCTTAAGTTGTCCACTCAAGGGTACCAGTCTAATACCTTATAGAAACCCTAATCTATTCAATTGTGCATGCATCACTGTCAAAACCTAGCCGAGTCAGTTATGTTGTCCACATAATGACTCTTTAAGATAGCCTTGTACAAAGTCCACTGGGTTCCCTTGGATCCCAAACGGACGTTACCATATTTTGTGCATTTATTTGGAGAACTAAATGCTGCTTATGCTAATTATTGGTTTAAATAGTCGAGTTCGGAGGGGTAAGGGTCTAACACTTTGTTTTACAGAAATGAGGCACGAAGTCCCCAGATTTGGAATGGTCACCAACATCCACCCAAGATTGCTAAGCTGGTGGGAGGATCTTCACTCCAGTTGACCAGGCTTTTGTCCAGAAATACCTAGGAAATTTGCCTTCTCTCGTGGAGGTCCAACCCAACAACAAAATCATAGAAGCTGCTACTCTGTTCTGGGACTATGACATGTCTGTGTTTCGCTTCGGGGAGATTGAGATGACATCTCTGCTCGAGGAAATAGGAGGATTAGCTGGTATTCTGCGGGAGACTCCGGGTTTGCTTATGCCAGAAAATCGCAAGGGTAGGGGTTTTCTCAAAATGATGGGACTAAAGAAAAACACAAACTTGGCATGTTTGAAGGATTCCTACATTCCTTTCGACTATATGTACGAAAGGTACGACCATAGTAAGTCCTACCGCACTTACCCAGATGAATTCGCCCTTACCTCATTGGGGTATATCCACAGAACGGTCTTTGTCTTTATGTTCTGCTTCTTGGGGATGATAGTGTTTCCTATAAAGAAAGAAAGGATTCACACCAGGCTAGCTATGGTCACTAAAACCTTAACGGAGGGAATTGGTGGGAAACCCTTTAGCATAGTGCCCATGATCGTTGCAGAAATGTACCGAGCCTTGGAAAAGTGTCAACAAGGAGCCCCACACTTCGAAGGCAACAACTTGCTACTCCAGTTGTGGCTCATGTAGCATCTTTAAAAGGGTGAATATCGGCAAGAGATTTAGCGTAGAGACTAGGATGATCATATAGCCTTCCATCAACCAAGGCGAATAAACTACATTCCCAACATGTTTGCTCAGCCAGAAGACGCCAAAGAGTGGGTGAAGCTGTTTGAAAATCTAACTAAGGATCAAATACAATGGATGTTCGAGTGGTTCCCTATTGAAGAGTTCATCGCCCGATCCAGGGATTCTCCATTTTTGATACTGATCGGTTTGAGAGGAACATACCCTTATGTCCCTCTCCGAGTTATGAGACAGGCTGGTAAGAAGCAGGTTATACCAAGGGTCGACAAGATGAGTCACTTCCGGGCTGATTTCAAAGTTGATGACAATCCTTATAAGTGCCAAGATAAGCATATGTGGCATTGCAAGATCATCATGGTAAGAGATACTATCGAGCCAGACAAATACCATGTTGGCTGCACCCCATACTATTCGGGATGGCTGTAGGATAATCACAATGGTCTGGGCTAACCTGGGTTTGTTCGAGGTCACAGGATCATCGATGAAAAGGCTTAAGCACAGGTCAAGTACAACCAGTTGCGCAAGAGGATACGGGAATGCAAAAGTGAGCACCGGGAGATTCAAGAAGCCCATCAAAAATTGATTAAAGAAATGAAAGATATGGTTGTCAGTGTCAACAAGCGACTCTGGTATTTGGAGCGGGGTTTAGTGGAATTGGAAAGGAAGTTCATCCAGAGGATTGAAAACTGCCAGAACGCTGAGGGAAATAAAGGAGGACACTTGGCTACAGCCTATTTGTTGTTGGGACTGCGTGAGCTGGTGAAGCTGTTCGATGGACCTAAAGATGCCGAGTCTGGGGAAGGTCCTTCTAGGACCAAGTAGTTAGGAGTATTTTCTTTTGTTTTAAAAATGTAATAAGGCCAACGACCATTAGTAACATTTTATTTTTCTGCTATTTTAGTGTCGTTTTTGGATTCATCTTATTTTTTTATCAATAAAATGAGGCATTTAGCATTATAAGTTCTCCAAATCAACTTGTCACTAGGCCTACCTCGGGCACAACGAGGCTCCCAAATTAGGACACGATTTATATTATTGCACTATGTGTTTAAATATTGCAACGTTTTCTTCTCATAATCCGCACTAACTTGCTACCTTTTTGTTTTTACCTTTTATTTATTCCCCTCCACAAAGGTTAGTTCATGAACTCTGGCATCGTCATCATACTCCACAAGATCTAAGGTCCCTCCACATCCTTCTCCTCCGAGTCCTATCAGAAACAAGAACAAGGGAAAAATGGAAGATTTGAGCAACATCAGGAAGGAGAACTCAGTTGAAAGGGTAGAGGTTCCTCAGGGTATTCAGGTTTCCAAGGAAAGTGCCTCCCAGCTCGAACAAGAAGTTATTGAAGTTCCAGGAAGAATTGGACCAAGTTCGGAACTTGGCGAATTTGTCATTTTCCCTCACTACCCCAAATGTCATCTTTGCCAACACTCAAAACCCCACACCTCCACAAAGCATCTCAAAACCACAAAACCAACCCGCTCCCCATCACCACTGCAACACATGTCACACTTCAGACAACACCCCACTGATCATTCCTGAACCACTAAACTCCACAAATGATCATCCCCACAACACCCCCATCTATGTGGAAACCACACCACACTATACTAAATCTATTTCAAGCACACCGGAGTCTGACTCTCTTATTAGGCTGGCCGCGGAACTCAAGAAGCTGACTAGCCGAGTTCAGGGTGTCGAAGAAGGAAAGGGGATTGAGGGACTGAATTACGAGGACCTTTGCATTCAGCCAGATGTCGAACTTCCTGAGGGGAACAAACCTCCCAAGTTCGAGATGTTTGATGGCGCAAGGGATCCCAGAGTTCATTTGAGGACGTACTGTGACAAGCTGGTCGGAGTGGGAAGGGATGAAAAAATTCGCATGAAACTCTTTATGAGATGTCTGAAAGGAGATGCTTTGTCCTGGTACATCAACCAAGACTCTAGGAAGTGGTCAAATTGGGTAAGTGTGGCGTCCGATTTCATGGACAGGTTCAGGTTCAACGCGGAAAGTGCACCAGACGTGTTCTACATCCAGAACTTAAAGAAGAAACCCTCGGAGACATTCCGCTAGTATGCTACTCATTGGAGATAAGAAGCCGCTAAGGTCAGACCTGCTTTAGAAGAAGAACAAATGAATAGGTTTTTCGTCCGAGCTCAAGACCCACAGTACTATGAAAGGTTAATGCTGATTGAAAGCCAGAAATTTTCTGACTTCATCAAGCTAGGGGAAAGGATCGAGGAGGGTATTAAAAGTGGTATGGTCACTAACTTTGAAGCTTTGGAGGCCACCAACAAGGCTCTACAGTCTGGTGGCACGTCCAAGAAAAGGGATATGAGCGCCGTGATGGTTTCACAAAGAACAAAATCCCCAATTGAATACCAAACCTACCCATTACCTCCACTCACATATCAACCTACCCCAAATTACCAAGCACCCTCGCCTTCTTACCAAGCTCCACCGCCTACTTACCAATCATCTCCACCTCCCACATATCAGCCCACTTCGCCCAGATATTTCCAACCCGCACATGTCTATCAAGCCTACAATACTCAACCTCTCATTATCAACCACCTCCCACCCGCCAAAACTTTCCTAGACCCCGACCAAACTTCGACCGTAGACCCCCCAAACAGTATACTGCCATTGCCGAACCTATTGACCAGCTATATGAAAGGCTCAAAGCTACTGGTTATATTACCCCTATCCTTGCTATAAACCCCGAAAACCCCTCCCAATGGGTCAACCAAACAAAACCTGTGCATACCATTTCGGCACGAAGGGGAATACCATTGATAAGTGTCGCTCTCTGAAGGATAAGATTCAAGCTTTGATTGACAACAAGATCATCATAGCAAAGGAGCCAGCTCCGAATATTCGCAACAACCCTCTGCCCGACCACAAGTGTGGGGGCGTTCACGTGATTGAGATAGAGGACGATTGGGACCCCAAAGGGTTGATCAGATTGATCGCTAAAGGTGACAAGCTAAAGTAACCAACAATCATACTTAATCCGATTGTGGTCTAGATCCAGCCTTCTAAAAACACTGAAGTAGACATGTCCATACCACTTGAGTTCGAAGCACCTCCTTCTGCAAAGACCCCAAGACCTATTGAGGTTAAGTTTGGGTCTCCAAAGACACTGGTACCATTCAAAGTGGTTGTGTTACCATCCAAGGAAAAGGTACCCATCCCGATGGCCATGACAGCTGTAACACCGTTCCACCCAAAGGCCATATCATGGGATTACACCGCTGAGGCGAGAAGGAAAGGGAAAACCAAATATGGTGAAGCAATTACAGCATAGGGTATGACAAGAACCAGCAGGGTTTATACTCCAGAATACCTAGTCGAGTCCAGTAAGTAGGCCTCTGGATGACCAACCTTTACAGAAACTGGGCCTGATGATCTCTGGAGGAGGATACAAGCCAAAGGGTATTCGGTCATTAATCAGTTGAACAAAACGCCAATGACCGATGGGTTGGCGTTTTGTTCAACTGATCAATGACTGAATACTCTTTTGGCTTGTATCGTCCTCCAGAAATCATTAGGCCCAGTTTCAGTGACAGTTGGTCATCCAGAGGCCTGCTTACTGGACTCAGCTAGATGTTCTAGAGTATAAACCCTGCCGGTTCTTGTCATACCCTGTGCTGCAATTGCTTCTCCAGATTTGGTTTTCCCTTTTCTTCTTGCCTCGGCGGTGTAATCCCATGGTATGGCCTTTGGGTGGAATGGTGTTACGGTTGTCATGGCCACCGAAATGGGAACCCTTGCTTTGGGAGGTAATACAACAACCTCAAATGGTACAGGTGCCTTTGGGGACCCAAACTCGACCTCAATATGCCCTGGCGTCTTTGCAGAAGAAGGTGCTTCGAACTCAAGTGGTATGGACCACAATCGGGTTAAGGGTGACTGTTAGTTTCTTTGGCTCGTCACCTTCAACGATCAATGCAATCAACCCTTTGGGGTCCCAATCGTCTTATTTCTCAATCATGTGAACACCTCCACCCTTGTGGTCTGGTAGAGGGTTGTTACGGACATTCGTAGTAGGCTCTTTTGCCACAATGATCTTGTTGTCAATTAAAGCTTGGTTCTTATCCTTCAGAGAGCGACACTCATCAATGATATGCCCTTTCATGTCGGAATGGTATGCACAAGTTTTGTTTGGGTTGACCCATTGGGAGGGGTTTTTGGGGTTTATGGCAGGGATAGGGGTGACATAACCAGCAACTTTGAGCCTTTCATACAACTGGTTGATAGGTTCAGCAATGGTGGTATACTATTTGGGGGGTCTGCGGTCGAAGTTTGGTCGGGGTCTAGGGAAACTTTGGCAAGGGGGAGGTGATTGATAGTGGGCTTGTTGGGTGTTGTAGGCTTAGTAGACATGTGCGGGTTGAGAGTATCTGGGCGAAGTGGGCTGATTTGTGGGAGGTGGAGATGATTGGTAAGTAGGCGGTGGAGCTTGGTAAGAGGGCAAGGGTGTTTGGTAATTTAGGGTAGGCTGATATGTGAGTGGAGGTAATGGGTAGGTTTGGTATTTGATTGGGGACTTTGTTCTCTATGCAACCATCACGGCACTCACATCCCTTTTCTTGGACGTTCCACCAGACTATAGACCTTGTTGGTGGCCTGTAATGCTTCAAAGTTTGTGACTATACCACTTTTAATACCTTCCTCGATCCTTTCCCCTAGCTTAATGATGTCGGAAAATTTCTGGCCTTCAATCAACATCAACCTCTCATAATATTGTGGGTCTTGAGCCCGGACGAAAAACCTGTTCATCTGTTCCTTCCAAAGCCGACCTTACTTTGGCAGCTTCTGATCTCCAACGAGTAGCATACTTGCGGAATGTCTCCGTAGGCTTCTTCTTTAAGTTCTAGATATAGAACACATCTAGCGCATTCTCCGTGTTGAATCTGAATCTGTCCATGAAATTGGATGCCATACTTACCCAATTCAACCACTTCTTCTGGTCTTGGCTAATGTACCAAGATAGAGCATCCCCTTTCAGGCTTCTCATAAATAGCTTCATGCGAATCTTTTCATCCTTCCCTACTCCGACCAGCTTGTCGCATTAGGCCCTCAAATGGACTCTGCGATCCCCTGTGCTATCAAACATCTCGAACTTTGGAGGTTTGTACCCCTCGGGCAGTTCGACATCTGGCTAAATGCAAAGGTCTTCGTAATTCAATCCCTTAATCCCCTTGCTTCCTTCAACACCCTAAACTTGGCTAGTCAGCTTTTTGAGTTCTCCGTCCAGATTCCTGATAAGAAAGTCTTTGTCATCAGACTCAGGTGTGCTTGAAATAGATTGAGTATAGTGTGGTATAGTTCCCACATAAATGGGGGTGTTGTGGAGATGATCATTTGTGGAGTTTAGTGGTTTAGGGATGAGCAGTGGGGTGTTGTTTAAAGTGTGGCATGTGTTGCAGTGGTGATGGAGAGCGGGTTGGTTTTGTGGTTTCAGGATGTTTTGTGGAGGTGTGGGGTTTTGAGTGTTGGTAAAGTTGACATCTAGGGTGGTGAGGGAAAACGACAAGCTTGCCAAGTTCCAAACTTGGTCCAGTTCTTCCTGAAATTTCAACAACTTTTGCTCGAGCTGGGAGGCACTTTCCTTGGAAACCTGAATATCCCGAGGAACCTCTACCCTTTCAATTGAGTTCTCCTTTCAGATGTTGCTCAAATCTTCCATTTTTCCCTTGTTCTTATTTCTGATAGGACTCGGAGGAGGAGGAGGCGGAGGGACCTTAGATCTTGTGGAGTATGATGATGATGCCAGAGTTCACAAATTAACCTTTTGGGGAGGGGAATAAAACAAAAATAAAATAAAAATAAAGGTAGCAAGTTAGTGCGGGTTATGAAAAGAAAACGTTGCAATATTTAAACACATAGTGCAAGAATATAAATCGTGTCCTAATTTGGAAGCCTCATTGTGCCCGAGGTAGGCCTAGCGACAAGTTGATTTGGAGAACTTATAATGCTAAATGCCTCATTTTATTGATAAAAATAAGACGAATCCCAAAACGACACTAAAATAGCAGAAAATAAAATGTCACTAATGGCCATTGGCCTTATTATATTCTTAAAGCAAAAGAAAAGACTCCTAGCTACTTAGTCCCAGAAGGACCTTCTTCAGGTTGAATGTTTTTGTTGATCAGATCCTCCAGCTCGCGCAGATATTTTTGTAAAAATGCCTTAGCTAGGCGTTCTCCTTTGCCTTCCTTAGCATTTTGACAGTCAGTGACTCTTTTCCTCACTTTCCCTTCCAACTCCAGCAGACTGTATTCCAGATATTCCAGCTTCTCACTAGCCCTGGTGACTCTCTCTTTCCATTCATTGATTTGGTTTCTTTATGGGAGGTTCCTCCACCAGGTCAGCAAGAGTGAGGGTATGTTGACCATACCAAAGTCGGGAACTTTGTCATTCATTTATGCACAACAAAAGGGTGAGGCCATACTTCTGACAGACTTGGCTATTAAATATCAATAATTAGCATGAGCAGCATTTAGTTCTCCAAATAAATGCACAGACATGGTAGCATCCATTTGCGTTTCAAGGAACCCAGTGGACTTTGGACAAGGCTATCTTAAAGAGTCATTATGCGGACAACTTAACTAACTCGACTAGGTTTGGCAGTGATGCATGCACAATTGAATAGAGTAAGGTTTCTATGGGGTATTAGACCGGTACCATTGAGCGGACAACTCAAGAGTGAAAGGCACGGAACCATCGATTGCACCACTGATCGACTGGTTTTACCGCAAATACACCTTTACCAAATTTAGGGGGTGATAATATTGGAAGGGCGCAACCACTCATTATAAGCGTTGCTATGGTATTTTGTTTGGCACGAGTGGAATATGATGTTGAATATGCAATTACAAGAATGAAACAAGTTGTCATGTATTTGCATGTTCATAAAGTAATGATTACAATAATTGCTCATAATTACAACGGCATTGAAGGAAAGCGGTAAAAGAAAGCATTAAAGAAAAGAAACAAAGAGCCAAGTCAGTTTCATAGCAGAAAAGAGGTAAAGACATTAAATAAAGGTAATAAAGAAGCAGTGAAGTCACAAGTAACATGAGATGGTAAAAGCCTAAAGAAGTCCCCAGCAAAGTCGCCATGCTGTCGCGCCCCCTTTTTCTAAGGCGAAATCGGGTTCATGACATTTGGGAGGACAACTCATTCCCTCTTGGGAATTGGGTTTTTTGGGTTGAAGAGTCGCCACCTAATGATTAAAGTGCATTAGGACACTAAAGAAGAGTTCGAGTTGGAAAACCAGAGTTCGGGTAAGGGCTAGAAATTATCTCGAGGGGAAGGTGTTAGGCACCCCCCAAGATCCACTAGTGTGGTTCCCGGCCATGTTACAATTGTGACTTTGAATAACAAGTAAGCAAATAGAAGTCTCAAGTAGAGGGGGGTTTTCACATAATATTGCAAGAAAGTTGAGAGTTTGACGAAAGTAAAGAAAGCAGAAATTTTAAAGAAATAGTCTGAGAATAAAATAAACAAATAAAGGAAAGGGGGTCCTAGGTTTACAAATAATATGGATCATATCAATGCGCGGAATAGTATCGTTTCTTATTGCATTCTATTACTCGTCCAATCCTATCAGTCCCAGAGGCATTTGAGACTGCTAATCTTAAAGGGGAGGGAGTTGGGGCTTTTCAGAATTTTAAAAGGATAAAAAGTCTAGGCGACAAACAAAACACATAAACAATTATGGGTAAACAAATAGCAGTTAAGGCTCAAACAAGCCTCCTCACCCAGAGGAGCAAATATATAGCATGACTTCAAATACTGGTTATGGTCTTAATTAAAGCATTAAGACATGCTGATTTATCACATATTTCTTAGATGAGGAGTCTGAATTAGCCTTGTCTGATTGTAGTTTATCAAAACTGACACAGTTAATTGATCACCTAATGGTTTGCCTAGGTGAGACCTATAGGCATGACATCTAACAACACTGATTTTAAAGAAAGGATTACTGGTTTTATAAACAAGAGTTCTGCAGATTGTAAACGATATTACTACTGATTTTAAACTCAGAGATGGAATAGCGAAACTGATTCAATCGATTACTCCTATAGGCATGATTCCTAAGCGCTATTAGTTTTTAAGCGATTGCAAAAATGCGAGAGTCCTATAGGCATGATATCTAGAATGAAGTTGATTATTATTAAACCTATGATTGTTTGCCTAATGACATGTATATGCAGAAGTTCAGAAAACCTATGATCATGATTTCTATATGCAGAAATGCAGAAACTTAGAGACAGGATTTCTATATGCAGAAATACAGAAACCTAGATACAGAATTTCTATATGCAGAAATGCAGAAACCTAGATACAGGATTTCTATATGTAGAAAAGCAGAACTTATAGGCATAATTTCTAAGATGCAGAAATTTATAAGTAACCTATGGGACGCAGGAACCAGAAAATCCTATAGGCAAGTTATCTACCCCTTTGCATACATTCATCCCATCCCTTTCCACTAGCCATCCCCAATAGTTATTACAAATTATTACAGACCCGAATGACTCAGAAAAAAGGTAAAAAATTACATCAGAAGTTCCAGCTATAACCGAACAGCCTAATTCAGACTCAAAGTCCAACAATATGAGATAAGCCAACTTCTAGGATCGGATTTCCAAAAGCCTTTCTCATACTTGGGATGTGTCAAAGTTCCTAAGAATCTCAAAGGGGCTCCAGGCAGTGCTTACACCCCAAACACATTGCAGAATTAAGATCATAGTGCAATATGGAAGGGCCAACCCTCAGATGTTCAAGTTCAGAAGGAACTCAAGGTCCCAAAGCAAGGCTCATAAGAGCGAGCAGAACTTAAGAGTCTAAGAGTAAATGTAAGTGCATAAGGGGAGATCAAGGAAATCCATGGCAGGCTGGTGGTCATGCCCAACAATTGGGAATGCTGACACATTCCTGACCAGCCTGTTAGCCAAATATTAGGAGTTAAGATCCATTGTGAATCAAGTTATGACCTGGGCAGTAATTTGGATACTGCCAGGCCAAGAACCTTAACTCAAACACATAGAAGGGAATAGAGGGTAGGGATTCACAATAGAAACAGATGCAAAGAAAGGACATACGTAGTTTAATCACTGAACAACAATAGTAAAGTAAACAGGAATGCTGAAGCTATGAAGTAAACACATAGGGGTGAGAATTAAACCAGAACATACTAGTTTCAGGGAAAACAAGTAAAAATAGTAGTATTGAAAGAGCCAAGTTGTAAGCAAAGCAGTTCCAAAAGATCTCAAGCAAAGCAGAGTATTGAAAGAAGTATTGAATTCAAAGTAGTATTGTAAGTATTGAATTGAAAGTTTAAAGATTGGTAGTGTGAAAGTGTCGTGTATTGAACTCGAAGTGGTCTTAAAAGTGTAGAAGGGTAGTCCCTTTTATAGTGTAGAGAAACAAGTAAGAAAGGCAAGGAAATATTATTGAAATCAATCTCCCTTTGGTTAAGGGATTCTGATTCCAACAAGTAAAAGCCAGTTAAGGAAATAAATTTTAATTAAAACCTTTCAAAGTAGCACAAAAGGGGTAAATACATAGAAGTTATTTAAGGAAAACCATCAATGGTACACGGTTTGTAAATAAAAAGGAAAGGGAATCAATCAGACAGCCAGTAAAATCAACATTACAGGCTTAGTTCGAATGAATCAAGTCAGGAATAGGTAAAGAGGGTTCAATTAAAGGAAATCAGTAACAGTCAGTCAGGACTTATTTCAAGGAATTCGAAATCAATCAATTAGTTTTAAAGACCTTTTGAAAGAAGAGTTCTCATATATAAAAGCACACAAACATGTGAATCAAGAAGTTTATTTAGAAGAGAGTTTAATCAAAGAGAGGTTCAGAATCATAAGCAAGAAAGGCTGCAGGTCCTGTTTGTAGACTCACAACGAGTCTGAGAGCCCAGGGTCCCAAAGTGGAACCCTAATTCAAACATAAAAATCAAAATTGCCAAAGGAAACCCTAAATACTGGGGTTTCAGGATGAATCAGACAATAGAGATGAGAAGGCAAGCCACTCGATAGAGGCTCAGAAGTCTTTTCCAAAGACTTATGAGAAACAACCAGACGCGATACACAGTTAAGAGCATGGAGAACACGTTTTGAGAAAAAGAAAACTCAGAACTTAAACAAGTTTAGAAGAAAAAGTGATACAAACTTAGGCAAAATCAGATGAATCATGCTTAGTAAGAACACAAAGATAGTCCAGTAAAGCCAATGACATCAAAGAACTCACAGTAAACACATATAGTAGAAGAATAAGGAAAACAGAACACGGATTAACATGTGAGTACATGAGTAACATGTATAGTAGAAAAAGAAAGTAGAAGAATTGTACATGTGTAGTAAAAGAAGTCAAACGAGCATAACACAGACAAACACACATAAAGAAAGAACAAAAAGAATCAGAAAGATGCTTTTGAAAAACCTTTCAGAAACCCTAAATCGAAATTAAACGATTTTGAAAAAAGAATTTGGGGAAAACCTTTAAAAAGTTCAATAGAACACAGACATTTTCCAGATCTAAGAAAATAAGCAAGTAAAGAACCTCGGACAGCTTAGGGTTTCAGGAAAAACCCTAGAAATGAGAAAGGTCTTGAGGAAAGTCAGATCCTGAGTCGAAAAGACTCATATTGCTTGAACATGTCGGGGTAATAGCCGGAGAAGCCATAGATCTACAGATCTGAGAAGGATCTGAAGAGAGCCATTGATGTTGGGCTTAAAAACCTTGAATAGTTTAGGTCTGATGGTGAGAAAGGATGAGTACAGACCATCCATGGCCGGAGAGGCCATGGATTCCGGTGGAAACATGGTGAGCTAAGGTGGGAGACGATTAGGGTTTCGGAGAGGTTCGAGAGGATTTGAGAGATGAAGGGGTTCAAAGGCGGCGTCTCAGGTGAAATGAATTAGGTCAAGGGGGTTTGGAAATTAAAAAGTAAAGGGTGAATTACGGTTGTTGATCAAAATGATCAACGACTTGAATCAAATGGGAGCCGGGTGGGTTTTTTTTTAATCGAGTCAAGGGTTGGGTAATTTGAGGATTGGTCTAGTTTTAATTTGGGGGCGGAATTGGGTCAAATTGAGGGCCAAAATTGAAAGGTGAAAGGGCTGTAATTGAAATAGAAATGGGCTAAGTGTTAAATAGTCTATTGTTTCTTTTTATTTTATAAAAATAGTAATAATAATTTTAAAAGTAAATTAAAAACACTGAGCCAACAAATACTATATAAATATTAATTTAAAAATACTGAAAATAATTTTATAACTATAAAATGCTTCTAATCGTGAAATAGGCTATAATTGCAATTACATGCAATTTAGCTTAAAAATACCAAATAGATTTGTAAGAAATATACAAAAATCACATTAATTATATTTTGGTGTAAATATGAGAATAAAATAAGTTATTCACCAAAATGCTAATCTTGGGAATAATTATTGGATTTGTACTGCTAAAAATAGACAATAAATTAATTTTAAAATCTTAAAAATTAGGAAAAAATACCAAAACTCTTGGGCATGCTTATATATGTATGTACATGGTATTTTGAAAGTATTTTGTATATAAAAATACATAAAGAAAAATTGGGTATCAACAGGTCATATCCATAGAAGTATAGGTTGTGATGAAGTGCATTTAAGCCTCTTGACATAGCTTCTGCAGCTATGATGAATAAAGCAGGTGATAAAGTATCACCTTGCTTAACTCCCTTGTTGATTTAAAAAAATCATGTGGATGCACATTTATAAGTACAGAGTACCAATTATTGGATATAGTTCCAAATACTATGCCAATAAATCTCTAATCAAAGCCCATTTTTCTCATCACTTTTGTCAGAAATAGTCATGACAACCTATCATTGGCCTTTGTAATGTCCAATTTGATAATCACATTAAGGGCCTGCCTTAGTTCTCAGCCTGATATCTGTGACTATTTCCTGAGTTAGCAGAACATTTTCCACAATTCATCTACCCTTAACAAATCCTGCTTGTTCATCAGAAATGAGATTAGGAAGCAAATTTACTATCCTCTCATGAATGACTCTTGAAAAGACTTTGTTTATAAAATAGTCGAGGCTTATTGGTCTCATGTTTGAGAATGTGTTTATTTCCTTCTTCTTAGGCAGTAATACTAGGTTAGTATGTGTAATGAACCTAGGAAGTTCCTGCCTAGTAAAGAAAGCATGCACTATTGCCACCACATCTTCAATGTGTACATGCACGTTTGTTGAACATGAAATATAGAGCATTAAAGTACTTGCAAAGTGTCGAGTCCAAACTCTGCCAGCTTTTCTTCCTCATCTGTAGGTAATCTTGTCAAATTCTAATTCTGCTCCCTAGTGATTATATTAAGAACATTTTCAATTATCTCAAAGTTAGTAGGAACATTTTCCTCATGAAACTGAGTTTGAAAAAACTTTACTGCTTCTTCAGCCATTTCTTCAGTATTTTCAACCCAATTCCCTGCAGAGTTCTGGATTCTTTTCAATTGTAACCTCTTCCTTTTCCCATTAACATGAGCATGGAAAATTTTGGTATTCCTGTCCCCCTTATTAAACCAAGTCATTCCTGACTTTTGCTTCCAAAATTGTTCCTCTAAGGCTAAATATCTAAACAATTCTGCTTGTACTTTCTGCAACCTTTCTCTATTCTGCAAAGTAGGATTGAGTTCAAATTGAGCTTCATGAACTTTGACCACCTCTTCTAAACTTGAGATCTTTTGAAATATATTACCATAGGTTGATCTACTCCATACTGTCAATGCCTTCTTCAACTTCTTGAGCTTGTAATTGAACAGGACAAATGGATTGGCATGAAAGTCTGCCTGCTAGTTCTCCTTAACCACTGATTTGAAAGATCATGCTTTGTCGCGAAAGAAAATAATCTAAAACTCTTCTTGATTTGAACAACATTGGGACTACATGTGATCAGCAGAGGACAATGGTCAGAACCAATTTTAGGTAAATGAGTGATACCTATTCCAGGCCACATCTGCTGCAATTCCATATTTTCAAAGCATCTATCCAACCTCTTAAAATATAGTTTTATTCATCTTTTCCATTCCACCAAGTGTAGATACTTCCTTTGAACCCCATGTCAGTCAAGTTGCAGGTGTTCATATAATGCCTAAAGTCATCTACTTCAACCTTCCAAAATTTTCTTCCTCATCCCATATAACATTGAAATCTACCTTACCATCCATGGTATAGTCATATCACTAGTCAAATACAAGGAGTCCCACAGCTCAATCTTTTCAATATGATCACAGTTAGCATAAACTAGTGTGAGCATGAATTCTTTCTCTTCTTATGTATCATATAGCCTAAGAGTTAGTTGCTACACTACATTAATCTCAATTGTTACATCATATTTTCAATTTATGAAAGCCCAGATGTTGTTATAGATGTTCACAAAAGCTTGTTCAAAATCAATCTGTCTTCTGTAGCCATCCAGTATTCTTGATTGCTGCATTGGTTCCATCACTCCTATGAAATCAAAATGATGTTTTCTATACATTGTTATGATCTAATGTTCCATATTAAAGTATTCATCTCTAATTAATGGATTTAGATACAAGCCTCATTGTTTGGACCCCAAGTGGTTGTACACTAGGGACCTCTTTCGCATGCTTCTTTCTTCCTCTACCAACTGATTTGCCCTTTTCCATGAACCTGGGAGATATGTCCCCTTGTCTGGCAACATTCCTGAAGTTTTGACAAGTTGATTCTGCATCCAGATCTTTTCCTTTACTTGTTGTATCATCCTCCATATCCTTCTGTTGTTCAGCTGTTGGAATTTGATATTTAGTAAACTTAAGCATCATGTGTTTGTTTGTAGTTTCTTTGGTCTGGTCTGCATTCTTGATGTTGGCAATGTCTTCAGTATTCTCCAGTATTTCCCGTCTATCATGAGATGGCTTTTCCACAACTTTATTTGCATTTTGTTGCTCCTAGCCTCGACTAGAATCACCAGAATCCAATTGCTCCTCACCTCCACTAGAATCACCAGGATCCAATTGCTTAGCAATAACTGGTTCCACTCAGTTGTTTTTGGATTAGAACTATTAGGATTAAGGGTGGGGTTGGTTGTAGGATCTTTGTTGAGAGTGGGATCAGTGACTAGATTTTGAGCTTTAGTACTTGAACTCCCAATCACTACTGAGGCAGTATTTTGTTTTTTTTCTTCTCCACTGTCAGCATCTCACCTTTGTTGGTTTTATCATTAACACTGATTTCTTCTCCTTGTAGCTCATCATCAGGTTTAATTATTGCATTATCTTCCTCGTCATATCCTTCAGATACACCACCTTCATCTGGATCCTCATATTTCTGATTACACCATACTTTCCACCTGTCCAGTCTACTTTTTGCATTAAGAATTCCTGCTCAGCTACTGCTTCAGAATCAGTAGTCTATGATGGTATCTCTTGGCATGATTGATTCATGGTAACATTGTTGGCTACAAAAGCTCTGTTCACCCATTGAGCTGTGGTTTCCTTCTATTTTTCTTGCCCCTTCTCTACTACATTTGTATCTTCATTTGTAATATTAGCTTCCTTGGTCATCCTAGTTCCAGGTGATCTAGGAGTAAAAGTAGATGCTGCAGCGTTTAGAGTTTTCACAATTTCCTTAGGAGTAGTTTTTCGATTTTGTACATTGTCTGTAGGTACTAATGCTAACTGATTTTCTAGATCTGCCTCACTTTCTTCATTTTCCAAAATAGCAAATTTATTTGTAGTCTGAATCTACTGAGTATTGGTGCCATTAGTTGGAACAATTTCCTTTCCTGCATTACCTGATCCAATTTGTTGCATTTTTTCCACACCTAGAGGAACCAATTCCTTTCCTGCATTAACTACACCTTATTGCACATTCCCATAACCAAATGGAACAATTTCTTTTCCAGATTGGCCTTGATCTACAACCTATTTTGTACCATTCCTCATACGATTATTTCTAACTTCTTTCCACTTCTCTCCAACATTCCCAACCACTTTCCCACTAGATAGGATCATGATTGGATTCTTTGCATTGTTTTGAACATTACCTTTGACAGCAACTATTTGTT
Source organism: Nicotiana tabacum (assembly GCF_000715075.1). NCBI lineage: Eukaryota > Viridiplantae > Streptophyta > Magnoliopsida > Solanales > Solanaceae > Nicotiana > Nicotiana tabacum. Next base: position 24,949,865 of record NC_134097.1, on the reverse strand, counting down.
TCTCCTTGTCTGATTCCACAAAAAGTTCAAGATGCAATCTCCAGCAGGTTTCTTCATTATGTCCTTGAAGTTTGCACTCCTTGCAATACCTAGGAATGTAGTCATACTGCACTTTCACCCATTCAGTTCTAACCTTGCCATTAGTCTCATCCACAATGACCATTCTTACTCGTTTAGGCAGCTCTTCCAATAGATCAATCTGCACCTTAACTCTTGCACAACTTGGCCTAGTTTTGTTCACAGTAGCCATGTGTAAATGTAAAGGAATGCCTACAGCTGATGCTAAAGAAAACAAGCACTCCTTGACAAAGAATGTATGCAGTAAATTTGGAAAAGAAATCCATGCCATCACCTTGGGAGTTTCTTCACCAATTTTGAATTTAGAATCATATATCAAAGGTCTCATCTGATATTCATATCCAGCCTTAGCTTTAAGATAATATGCACCCTTTGATGTAAGACTAGTATAGTCCTCTAACAATGTTAATCTGATCAACACATGACGATCTCTCAATAAACCAATATTACACTCACCTTTGATCCCACATTGAACTGGAAGTATGCGTCTGCTCTCCTGCAAATCTGGCCATCCATAGGAAAATTTTCCAAGCACTGCAAATTAAAGTCCCTCGATTATGTTCATTTTTTCCACTTCTGCTTTAGTCCACTTGATTATAGGTTGTCCATGGAGGTATTCAACTGGTTTCATGGGAATTGACTCGATAGTTTTTGAGTTTGAACTCGACGTCTATATGGCAGTGTTTAATGCAACAGGTTTCAGAATTTTGGAGTAATCCAAGGGCTGAGAATTGTTGTTTGTTGTCGTGGGAGGTTGGGCAATGGTGGTGGGGGGCTGACCAATCGGTAACAATGGCTGGCCGCTAGCCAGATTAGCCATGGCAGCAATCATGCAAAAATTGCCTAAAAATCGCCTTGATTGCCAAAGCACTGCCTCTCACGCGCCGAGTTTAGGGGATTTTATTGGTTTTTGGATTTGGAATTGGGCTATTTCGTTTAGGTTTTTTTTCTCCTACACATATAAATAGTCATTAAACATCGTTTTGAGGGTGTTTTTGGTGACTAGAGCCAAGAATAGCACGTGGAACAACTTTTGGGGGAAAGAATCATCGAGTTCTACATTTCTTCATCTTTTCTTTGTAATTTGATTATGAAAAATACTTGGGAAATTGTTACTACGAATATGAGTAGCTAAACTTCTAATCTAGGGTTTGATGGAACCTATTGAAGGATGATTGTCGCGCCCCCTTTTTCTCGTAAAATCGGGTTTATGACATTTGGGAGGACAACTCGTTTCCTTTCGGGAATTGGGTTTGAATTGAAGAGTCACCACCTAATGATTTAAGTGTATTAGGACACTAAGAAAGGTTTGATTTGAACAACAAAAGATTGGGTAAGGGCTTGAAATTATCCCAAAGGGAAGGTGTTAGGCACCCCTCAGGATCCACTAGTGTGGTTCCCGTCCAGACAATTATTGTGACATTAGATACAAATAACACGTAGGCAAATAAGAACTTCAAACAAGAGGAGATTTTCACGTAATGGTTACAAATAAGCAAAGTAAAAAAGGAAGTTGATTTTTTTCTTTAAAGAAACAGTTTAAGGGAGAAAGAAACAAAAAGAGAGGAGGGGGTACTAGGTTTATTAATAATATGGATCACCCCACACAACATCCGGTAATCACTCCTCAGTGAGGGGCTACACGTGATGTTATCGCATGGTCATCATATCCATATCTACCCTTCCCGCCCGGTTGAGGTATTAAAGCGCGAAATGGTCTTGTTTATTTATTGCATGCTATTATCGCCCCAATCCTTATCAGTCCCGGAGGCATTTAGGACTACTAATCCTAAAGGGAAGGGATACTAGGCTTGTTTATAGTTTCAAAGGCAAAACTCTAAGGCGACATACAAAAACACGTATAGCAAGTTGGGGGAAAGCACATAAACAAGTGAAGGGCTCAGATAGACCTCCTTTAAACCAAGAAAGCACATAATTTAGCATGACTTACACATACTGTTTAAGGTCTGATTAAAACTAAAAGGTTGAGGCAGACTGATTTATTACATGGTTCAGATAAGAAGCACGAATCAGGCCTGTCTGCTGGTTGTAGCTAATAAAATCTGATTCAATTTATAAGTTTACCCTATGGCTTGCCTAAGTGTTAGATGAAAACCTATAGGTATGACATCTACTGATTTCAGAAATAATGAAATAAACTGAATACATACTAGTTTAAGAAAAGTCGTTAGTTATTAACGAAAAGCAAGTTTTAGCAAGAGATCATAAGTTCTACAACTGATGGTACATCATTATTACTGGTTTTAGACTTGTAAGCGAGTGAAACGATTCAGACTTGATTAATAGCTCCTATATGAATGCTTTCTATGCGTTGTTGATTTTAAACCCCTTTTAACAGACATGGTAAAATGCATAAACCCTATAAACATGATATCTAGGTGTTGAATTTCATTTAATGCCTATGAACATGATATCTAATTGTGGTTGATTGATTAAGACCTATAAATATGATTGCCAAATGAAGAATGTATATCCAAGATTCATAAAGACCTATAGGCATATTTTCTATATGCATATGCGGGATTTAGATTTCCAGGTAATTATAGACATGGTATGTATATGAGAGAATGCAGAATTCCTATAGACATAGTATCTATATGAAAAATGCAGAATTCAAGAAGTAACCTATAGACAGGATATCTATATAAGAGTGCAGAAATTCAGAAATACACGTATAGGTAAGTTATCTATATGAGAGTGTAGGAATTCAGAAATACACCTATAGGCAAGTTATCTATATGAGAGTGAAGAAATTGAGAAATACACCTATAGGCAGGATATCTACCCTTCGCATACATAGTTATCCCTCCCTTTTCACTAGCCATCCCCAAGAGTTTATTACAAAAATATTATAGCCCAGAATGAAGATAAAAGAAGAAAATACATCAGAAATTAAAAGGTACAACCAAGGAGAGCATGATTCAGACTTCTTGTCTAAAATATGAAGTAAACCAACTCCAAGAGATCTTGATCTAAAGTCTTTCTCCCATTTGGATGTGTCAAAAATCCCTAAGAGCCTCGAAAACGACTCTGGACCATGCTCACACCAAAATGAAATGTCAGATTAGGACAAGTGCAGTATGGAAGGGCTAGCCCTCAAGTGTCCAAGTTCAGATGGAACTCAAGATCCCAAGGTAAGGCTCACAAGAGAGGGACAGAACTTATGGACTAAGAGAGAGTGTAAGTGCAGAAATCGAGTGTTGAAAGGGGGAAAGGGAAAGGGAAACAGTTACAAATAAATACACATAGGGGTATAGGGGAGGTGGTAAAGAGGCAAAGATAGGCTGGTAGGCATACCCAACAATGGGAAATGCTGGAACACCCATAAGCCTGTTAGAACACACTGTTTAGAGATTAGGATCCCAAAGGATCAAGTTTAATTCATGGACAATAACTTACATATTGCCATGTCTTAAACCACATGCTCAAACACATAAGGGGGCAGGGAATAGGGATTCACAACAGAAACAAACAGAAAGAAATCAACATGCTAATTGAAATATTTATCTCTACAGAAACATAAGTAGACATAGATACACAAACTATAAATAAACACATTATTGTGATGCTGAAGCTTAAATCAGGACATACCAATTTCAAATAAACAAGTAAAGAAAAATAGTAGTTCTTGTTAACAGGCCACAGTGCAGACAAAAAGAGAGAATATTATTGTGTGTGAGTTTGAGTTCAGAGGGATTGTGAAATTGTGTTGAGTTTGCGAAAGAGTTGTGCATTTATTGTGTGAAAATCAGACAGAAATAAGGTAAGAAAATAGTTAAGGAACTGAATATCAATTAAGAATCAATCACACAAGACTTCCTTTAATTAAGGAATTCAGATTCAAACGGGTAAGAACTATTTAAGGAAAAAAATTAGCTAAGCACTTTGTGCAAAGTAGGCAATTATGGGTAAATACATAAGAGAGTTATTTAAGGACATAATTTGAAATACACGGTTGTACAAATAAGGTAAGAAAATCAATTAGTAGCCAGTAAATCAAAGAGTCTTCGATTTTGCATATATTTGTCCATGAATGAACCGAGTCAGAAAAGATGAGAAAAGGTTTTTAAAATTAAGTCAAATCACAAGGAAATCAGCAAACAAAGGAAAGAAATTAATCACCTGCTCAGAAGGAAGTCTGAACTGGTAACAACTTTGAAAGCCACTTTAGATGGAAGTTCTTCATATATAAAAAGCATACAAACATGTTGAGTTGAAAGAAGATGTCATGCCTTTGCAAAAATCAGTAGGTAATGGTTGTCACATAAGTCAGTAATGCAGAAGAGAAATAGCATCTAGTAGCATATAAAAGATCCAATGCAAAAGATCTTAGAAGAGTTTCGCAAAAAGGTCGGAATCATATGAAAATAATGATGTTCAAACTCAATTCAGAGACTCGAAATTGATTTGAAAGAGTTGAGGGTTTTTTGAAAGAAAACCCTAGTTCAAGCAAATCACATAGCCAGACTTGGAGGAACCCCCAAATTCTAGGGTTTCCACCATTAATCGAGTGCAAAGATGAGAGGGCAAGTAACTAAATCGAAACAGGTTCAGAGGTCTCAAAAAGAACTGAAACTTTTAACATGTTTCTTTCAGCAATAGAAACTCATGAGAAACATGATAGAAAAGTAACATGCAGGACACAGTAGAAGAGCTCAAAGAAAATAGAGTAGAAGAAACTAATTCGAAACATAATGGGAAAATTGATACAAATAGTAGGAGAAGCATATTAAGAAGTTTTTTAGAAGAAGCTTAACCAGAACTCAGTAGGTGGAACTTAATAAGAACACTTAAGAACATAATAATGGAAAATACAGTAAAAAAACACACGAGAACATAGTATAGGAAAATACAGTAAAAAAATACACGAGAACACAGTATAGGAAAATACATTAGAAGAAGTATACAAGAACACAGTAGAAGAAGCATACAAGAACACGGTAGAAGAAAATACAAGAACATAGTAAAGTCAAATACACGTAAAAAGAAAAAGAAAGTCAGGGAAACATTTAAATACTTTCAGAAAAAAAATCCTAGGCCAGAAAAAAGATGAATTTGAAAGTAATTTTGAAAGAAAAGTCAGGAAAATCATTTTAAAAACTTAAGGCAAGCATGGATCTGGAACAGATCTATGGAGATCAGAAGAACCTCAAAGGGTTAGGGTTTCAGAAGAACCCTTGTAGTGGGAAGGCTTGTAAAAGTTACTGATCTAAGACGGAGAAGTCAAAATTAGGCTCGAAGCAGGCATGGCTCACCGGAGCAGGCCGGAGATGGCCATAGATCTTGAATCAAACGAAGCCTGGACCAAGCTTCTTCGTGGTCAAGCCTTAAATCTTCAGAAATCAGGTGTACGGGAGTCATAGGAGGCCGGTGTAGGACTCCGATGACCTTGGAAGCCATGGATTCCGGTGGCTTTAGGGTGGAAGTGGTGGGAGACGGCTAGGGTTTGAGAAGCTTCGAGAGAGTTTGAGAGAATGGGTGGGGGGTTCAAAGGCGGCTACCGGTGACAAATGATTAGGGTTGGGGGTGTTGGTAAATTAAAATGGAAAGGGAGAACGTGAGCCGTTGATCTGACTAGGATTTAAAGGGGGGCCGGGTGGGTTATTTTTTAAAGGTCGTGGGTCGGGTAATTTTGGAATTGGGCTGGGCAATTGAAAATGAAATTGGGTTGGATTAGGGGTGCCAAATCTGGCCAAAATCGAAATAAAAATAGGCTAACATTTAAATAGCCATTTTTCCTTATTTATTTTAAAAAGAATAGTAAAATAATTTTTGGAAATAAATTAAAGGTAATAAATTAATTAATAATATATAAATATTAGATAAAAAATACTGGAGCCAATTTTGTAATTACAAACACAATTAAATCTTAAAGTAGGCTAATATTGCAATTACATGCAATTTAGCTTTTAAGAATACTAAATAAATTTGTAAAAATATGCAAAAATCATACTAGATATATTTTAGTATAAATATGAGAATCCAGTAAATGAATTACCAAAATGCCATTTTGGGGAACACTTATTGGGTTTTTCTTGATAAAATAAGGCAATAAAAATTGATTTTAAAATCTTTAAAAATTTGAGAAAAATAATAGGACCTTGGGACATACTTATATATGTATATACATGCCATTTTGAAAGGTATTTTGCATATGAAAATATACAGTGAAAAATTGGGTATTAACAACTGCCCCTCTTTACCCAGGAAGGATGAAAGAGTTGTCGGGTAAAGATATGATGGCCAATTTTGACCTAACGAAATGGTTTGAAAAGGCTGACCGTGCTCTGGTTCCTGAGCTGCCTACATATCCCTGGTCTTACAGGAATCAGGCCATATGTAGTTCCGGATCTGTCGGCAGAATATACCGATGTTGATTTTTCGAGACGGACGCAATATTTGGGTTGGGATGGATGGTTAAAGTCTAACAGGGTTGCGGGATCTGGAGCGGGATTGCTCTTGCTGAGGCTGCCAATGCTCGATGATTTACCTGCAAATAAGCAATACGAGTGTATATTGTGCTGAAATTTAAATGTGATGCAAGTTCCCGTCGGACCATTAATGTTGTCTTTGGAGGTTTGGATGACGTCCTCAAACTATGATGTCCTGGGCCATGAAGCGTATAATAAAGGATTCGCAGGCCATGAAATGATGCTCTCGAGCTATAAGAATGATGTCTCCGAACTATGATTCCTTTGAATAATGATATGCAAGAGATTAGAAGGGGTCCTCAGGCCATGGCATGGTGTTCTCGAGCTATGAAAATGGTGCCTCCGAACAATGATGCCTTTGGACAATTTTGGTGATCTTTCAACCCATGAAATGCATTAGGTGGCGATCTTTCAGCCCATAGAATGCAGTAGGTGGCAATCTTTCAGCCGATGCTAACGTAAAATAAAGCGGCCATATTTCAGCCATGCAAGCAAAAAATAAAGCTACGATATTTCAGCCATGCAAGTGTAAATGAAGTGGTGAGGCATAAATAAGGTGGCTATTTCAGCCATGCAAGACATAAATAAGGTGGCGATATTGTAGCCATGCAAGATGTAAATAAAGTGGCGATCTTTTAGCCATGCAGATGGAGGTAGAGCTTAACCTCGAAAGGCAGAATGGTAGCCTTATACAATGCAGAGAATGCAGATAGAGACAGAGCTTAGTCTTGGAAGGCAGAATGGTAGCTTTATGCAATGCAGAGAATGCAGATGGAGACAGAGCTTAGTCTCGAAAGGCAGAATGGTAGCCTTATGCGATGTAGAGAATGAAGATGGAGACAGATCTTAGTCTCGAAAGGCAGAGTGGTAGTCTTATGCAATGCAGGAAAAGCTGATGGAGGTAGAGCTTAACCTCGGAAGGCAGAATGGTAGCCTTATGCGATGCAAAAAAATGCAGTGGAGACAGAGCTTAACCTCGGAAGGCAGAATGGTATCCTTATGCAATGCAAAGAATGCAGATGGAGACAGAGCTTAACCTCGGAAGGAAGAATGGTAGACTTATGCAATGCAAAGAATGCAGATGGAGATAGAGCTTAGTCTCAGAAGGCAGAATGGTAGCCTTATGCAATGCAGGAAATGCAGATGGAGGTAGAGCTTAACCTTGGAAGGCAAAATGGTAGCCTTATACAGGAAGTAAAAATAGCAAATGGCAATAGAGTTTTCTTAGCTGATAGCGGATTGTGGTATCGTGATTGCTAGGGATATTATGCCTGCTGGGGACACTATTGTGTGTGGATAGCACTTGTGAGTAAGTGCCACGGTTCTGAGAGTTGTATTCCTAACCAATGTTTGTCTCGTGAGCGTATGGTATATTTGATTTTGCAACTTGAGTGCCTGCATCCAAAGAAAAAGTCATGAGTTTGTAAAGGGGGAAAGGTTAGTTCGTGTCCCCTGCTGGCTTTGCTTGACCTGCTCGATTTTGATCTGGTGATACTGCTCGTATCATTGGGGTAGCGTTGCTAAATAGAGAAATTTCAGAAATAAACATGCATGATTTTAGTAAAGAAAATGTAACGTAAATACATAATTAAGAATAGGTTTCTTTAGATGAACTGACGACTACGACGTGGTTCAAGACATTGCAACTTTTCTTGCTCCGAAACTTTGAGGGTCCTCCTCAAAATTCTGCCCCAGTTTATTGGGTTGCTGCTTCTAACGGCTGCTTACGGCGAATGGCTAAAATCACTTCGGAATTTTGAGTGTCCTCCTCAAAATTCTGCCCCAGTTTCCAATTGCGGGGGAAATGAAAATTTTATTGACTTGTGACCGAACCCATAGGGCTGCCTACGTATCCCCTCTTAAACAGTAATCAGGTCAAGCGTAGTTCAAATTACATCATATAAGGAAAGCATAAAGGTTACACATAGTATCGCTTGACTGCGTCCGAATTGATTGGCTTTGGCCAAACTTCTCCATCCATTTATGCAAGTATGAGGGCTCCTCCTGTTAGAACCCGGTGGACCATGTATGGACCCTGCCAGTTGGGAGAGAACTTCCCCTTGGCTTCATCTTGATGCGGAAAAATTTTCTTTAACACCAACTGCCCCGGTGTAAACTGTCTCGGCCTGACTTTTTTGTTGAAGGCTCTGGACATTCTGTTCTGATAAAGTTGACCATGGCAAACTGCATTCATTTTTTTTCCATCTATAAGAGCCAGTTGCTCGTAACGACTCTTCACGCACTCTGCATCGTCGAGTTCTGCTTCATGTATGATCCTTAAGGAAGGGATTTCTACTTCGGCGAGAATGACCGCTTCTGTACCATATACCTGTAGGGGGTTGCCCCAGTTGATGTGCAGACTGTGGTACGGTATCCCAATAAAGCAAATGATAGTTTCTCGTGCCACTACTTATGATTCTCTATCATTTTCCTTAGTATCTTCTTGATATTCTTATTGGCGGCTTCTACGGCTCCGTTCATCTAAGGTCTATAGGCTATAGAATTCTTGTGTTTGATCTTGAAGGTTTCACATATGGCTTTCATCAAGTCACTGTTGAGGTTGGAACCGTTATCAGTGACAATTGACTCCGGATTCTTGAAGCGGCAAACGATACGGTCGCGGACGAAATCTGCCACGACTTTCTTAGTCACTGCTCTGTGAGATGCTGCTTCAACCTATTTGGTGAAATAATCGATTGCTACTAGGATAAACCTGTGCCTGTTTGATGCAGCAGGTTCGATTGGTCTGATAACATCCATTCCTCAGGCGGCAAACGGCCACGGCGAGCTTGTTGCATTAAGCTCGTTTGGAGGCACCTTTATCATGTCTGCGTGTATATGGCAGTGGTGGCACTTTTGGACATACTGGATGCAGTTTGTTTCCATAGTCATCCAAAAGTAACCAACTCGGAGTATTTTCTTTGCTAAAAGAAAACCATTCATATGTGGACCGCAGATCCTTGCATGAATTTCCTCTAGCAGTTTAGATGCTTCCTTTGCATCGACACACCTTAGTAATCCCAAATCAGGAGTCCTCCTATACGGGATTCCTCCGATGTGAAAGAAATTGTTGGACAACCTCCGAAGTATGCATTTCTGAGTAGGATTTGCGATCTCTGGGTATTCTCCTTTTGCCAAGTATTCCTTGATATCATGAAACCAAGGCTTTTCGTCTTCTTCTTTTTCGATATGAGCACAGTAAGCTGGCTGATCATGGATCTTTACCGGAATGGAATCAATGAAATTCTTGTATGGATGTTGTATCATGGATGATAGGGTAGCCAGTGCATCGGCGAATTCATTCTAGACCCTAGGAACATGCTGGAATTTTGTCTTTGTGAACCTCTTTCTCAACTCCAGTACATGATGCAGATAAGGGAGTATCTTGGAGTTCTTGGTCGCCCATTCTTCTCGGACCTGATGTATAAGCAAGTCCGAATCTCCAATTACTAACAACTCTTGAATATTCATGTCAATGGCCATCTTGAGCCCTAAGATTCAGGCTTCATACTCGGCCATATTGTTGGTGCAGGGGAACCTGAGTTTGGCAAACACTGCATAATGTTGACCGATTTCTGATACTAAGACCGCTCCTATGCCAACTCCTTTGAAATTTGATGCTCCATCGAAAAACATCCTCCAACCGTCATAGGACTCTACAATATCTTCTCCTATGAATGATACCTCTTCATCAGGAAAATATGTTTTCAGGGGTTCGTATTCTCCGTCCACGGGATTTTCAGCAAGGTGATCTACTAGTGTCTGTCCTTTGATTACTTTCTGAGTCACGTAGACAATGTCAAATTTGCTCAACAGGATTTACCACTTGGCCAGCTTGCCAGTGGGCATAGGCTTCTGAAAGATGTACTTCAAAGGATCCATCCTTGATATGAGATACGTAGTGTAGGCACAAAAATAGTTCCTCAGCTTCTGAGCTACCCAAGTCAAAGCACAATAGGTGCGCTCTAACAGAGAATACCGAGCCTCATACGGGGTGAACTTCTTACTTAGGTAATAGATGGCCTGCTCCTTCCTCCCCGTTTCATCATGTTGCCCCAGAACACAACCGAACGCTCCATCCAATACTGCGAGGTTGAGTAATAGAGGTCTACCTGGCTTGGGCGGGACCAAAACTGGTGGTGTTGATATGTACTCCTTGATTCTGTCGAAGGCCTTTTGGCAGTCATTAGTCCATTCGGTAGCGGCATCCTTTTTCAACATCTTAAAGATTGGCTCACAGATGATAGTAGATTGTGCTATAAACCGGCTGATGTAGTTGAGTTTCCCCGAAAAGCTCATTACATCCTTCTTGTTCTTTGGTGGTCGCAGTTCTTGAATAGCTTTGACCTTTGATGGATCCAGTTCTATCTCTCGGTGACTCACAATAAACCCAAGTAGTTTTCCGGTAGGAACTCCAAATACACATTTCGCGGGATTCAGTTTTAAGTTGTACCTTCTCGGTCTGTTGAAGAACTTCCTAAAATCTTCCATGTGATCAGTGGCTTTCTTGGACTTTATGATGACATCATCTACATACACCTCAATCTCCTGGTGTATCATATCATGGAAAATAGTAGTCATGGCCCTCATGTAGGTGGCCCCTGCATTCTTCAACCTGAATGGCATCATCTTGTAGCAGTACATCCCCCACGGCGTAATGAAAGCCGTTTTCTCAGCATCTTCTTCGTCCATCCAGATATGATGATATCCAGAGAAACAATCTACAAATGATTGCAACTCATGCTTGGCGCAATTATCGATCAGGATGTGTATGTTCGTCAAGGGGAAGTCATTCTTTGGACTGGCCCGATTGAGATCTCGGTAGTCAACAGAGACTCTGACCTTCCCATCCTTCTTCAGCACCGACACAATATTGGCTAACCATGTCGGATATTCTACTACCCTGAGAACCTTAGCTTTGACCTGCTGAGTGACTTCTTCTTTGATCTTCAGACTCATATCAGGCTTGAACTTTCTAAGCTTCTACTTTACCGGTGGATATGTCAGATCAGTTGGCAGTTTGTAGGCCACAATAGATATGCTCAGACCAATCATGTCATCATATGACCAGGCGAATATGTCCTCGTATTCTCTTAGAAATTCTGTGTACTCTTCCCTTTTCTGACGGTGATAAGTGAACGCTGATTCATGTTTCTTTGACATTTTCTGCATCTCCCAAGTTAACAATCTCAGTCTCGTCCAGGTTGGAATTCGGCCTGTTCTCAAAGTTCTTGATTTCTTTAACAATCTTTTCTGGTATATCATCTTCCTCTAAATCTATGTTCGTTTGTTGCGTCGTCTCGTTGCATGTCATAGCTATTGGTTCATCAAGATAGGTAATAGTAATACTGTATAAATAAAGTAATGAGAGAAAATAATAAGAGTAAGATTTGTAAGGAAACCGAAATGCTTTGATAAATTTCATAACTTTTTTGAACATTGGAAGATCTTATCGCGAAAATTCAAAAATGCGGAAGGAAAATCAACTAGTAAAAATAAAAGATAGTGCATAATGCTTTGTTCAACCTTGATACCCCGAGGCTTTCCATGCTCTGGTGGCTCTAATGGTCCAATTATTGAGGCATGATCCTCAGCTTACGACCTGTATGGAAGGGCCTTCCTCCCCCTTCTCCTCGAAAATGACACAACAATCCATGTCATCGTCTTCTAGGAAGAAGTTCCTTACTGCTGCCTGTGCTTCCTCTTCTTTCGACCCATAGATAACATCGGCTAGCTGGAAAGTTTGCTCCAAACGAGGTATTGGCTGCTCTAGTGGGTAGTATGGACCGCGCCATAGTGGCAACCAGTTGTTGAATTCCTCCCAAGTATACTCGTATCCCAGACCAAAAGTGGTGTCAAGTTTCTTTAGTTTGATAGGCTTGGCGATTCCTTGGAGGTTCTTGCCAACTCCCTTGCCAGGTTCATATCCGCTCCAGTTTAATATGCTTTCAATTTTGTTGTCCCACCATTTGTCTTTGTTAACAGCGTTAACTCGCTTGATGTGGTGATAGGTTTCCCCGCCTATCTTTCTTCTTCCTCCGATTGTTGGGATGGTTTGGCGACTATATATGGGATTGCTACCGTCGCCGTGAATGATCACCTCTTGGTGATTCCACTCAAACTTCACTGCTTGATGTAGTGTTGATGCTACAGCCCCAGCGGCAAGAATCCATGGCCGTCCCAACAACAAGTTGTAAGATGTCAGCACATGTATTATTTGGAAATCAACATCGAACCAAGTAGGCCCCATTTGCAAGCACAAACTAATTTCCCCAATAGTGGACCTTTGGGAACTGTCGAAAGCTTTGACGTTGATGGCCCCATCCTTGATCTCATATAGCCCCTTTCCTAATGTTCTGAGTGTTACCAATGGACAAATATTGAGGCTGGACCCTCCATCAACCAGGATCCTAGTGATAAAATAATCTTCGCATTGCACGGTGATGTGCAATGCTTTGTTGTGACTCAACCCTTCTAGTGGCAGCTCATTTTCATGAAAAGTGATCTTGTGACTTTCCAATACCTGCCCTACCATGTTTGCCATTTCTCCTCCGGTGATGTTTCTTGGTACATATGCATCACTCAGCACCTTCAACAAGGCATTCTTATGTGCATCAAAACTTTGCAGCAAAGCTAGGATAGAAATCTGTGCCGGTGTTTTGTTCAGCTGATCAATGACTGAGTATTACTTGGCTTGTATCTTTCTCCAGAGATCATCGAGCCCGATTTCAGTGATGGTCGGCCGACCAGAGGCCTACTTACTCGACTCGGCTAAATGCTCTAGAGTATAAACCCTTCCGGTTCTTGTCATACCCTGTGCTGCAATTGTTTCCCCGAACTTGGATTTCCCTTTCCTTATCGTCTCGGCTGTGTAATACTAAGGTATGGCATTTGTATAGAATGGTGTTATAGCTGACATCGCCACTGGGATTGGCATGGACATCTCCACTCTGAACGGAGCATGTGCTTTGGGAGGTAAAACTGCAACTTCAAATGGTAGAGGTGCATTTGTTGGAGTCACGAATTCGACCTCGATTGGTGTTAGTGTCTTTGCAGTTGCTTCAAACTCAAGTGGCACAGACATGTTTACCTCAGTATCCCCAGAAGGCTAAGTCTGGACTACAACCGGATTAAGGGTGTCTATTGGCTTTTTTTTGGTTCGTCACCTTCTTTGATTAAACCGATCAATCCTTTGGGATCCCAATCATCCTCTATTTCAATCATGTGAACACCTCCACCCTTATGGTCTGGCAGAGGGTTGTTGCGGACATTCAGAGTAGGCTCCTTTGCCACAATGATCTTGTTATCAATCAAAGTCTAAATCTTGTCTTTCAGAGAGCGGCATTCATCAATGGTATGCCCTTTCATGGTGGAATGGTATGCACATGATTTATTTGGATTGACCCATTGAGAAGGGTTTTCAGGGGTTATAGCAGGGAGAGGGGTGGCATAACCAACAACTTTGAGCCTCTCGTACAGCTGGTCAATTGGTTCGGCAATGGCTGTATACTGTTTAGGAGGTCTGCGATCAAAATTTGGTCGAGATCTAGGGAAGTTTTGGCGTTTAGGAGGTGATTGATGGTGGTATGGTTGAACATTGTAGGCTGATAAACATGTGCGGGTTGGGAATATCTGGGTGAAGTAGGTGGATATGTGGGAGGTGGAGGTGATTGATAAGTGGGTGGTGGAGTTTGGTAAGAGGGTGAGGGTGCTTGGTAATTCGGAGTAGGCTGAAATGTGAGAGGAGGCATTGGATAGGTTTGGTATTTGATAGGGGATGTGGTTCTCTATGCAACCATTACGGCACCTACATCTCTTTTCTTGGACGTACCACCGGACTGTAAAGCCTTATTGGTAGCTTTCAAGGCTTCAAAGTTCGTAACTATACCACTTTTGATGCCTTCTTTGATCTTTTCTCCCAGCTTGATAAAGTCAGAAAATTTGTGGCTCTCAATTATCATCAGCCTTTCATAATATTGCGGGTCCTGAGCTTGGACGAAAAACTTGTTCATTTGTTCCTCCTCTAAAGCAGGCCTAACCTTAGTAGCTTCTGATCTTCAACGAGTGGCATACTCGCTAAATGTTTTCGTGGGCTTCTTCGTTAGGTCCTGGATGTAGAACACATCTGGTGCATTTTCTGTGTTGAACCTGAATTTGTCCCTAAAGTCGGATGCCATGCTTACCCAGTTTGACCATTTCTTTGGATCTTGGCCGATGAACCAAGATAAAGCATCTCCTTTCAAGCTTCTCATGAAAAGCTTCATGCGGATTCTCTCGTCTTTCCCTACTCCAACCAGCTTGTCACAGTACGTTCTCAAATGGACCCTAGATCTCCTGTACCATCAAACATTTCGAACTTCGGAGGTTTGTACCCCTCGGGCAGTTCAACATCAAGCTATATGCAGAGATCTTCATAGTTCAACCCTTCAATCCCCTTACTTCCTTCGACGCCCTGGATCCTGCTGGTCAATTTCTTAAGTTCTTCAGCCAGATTCCTAATGAGCAAGTCTTTATCATCAGACTCGGGTGTGCTTGGGATGGGTTAAGTGGAGTATGGCACATTCTCCACGTAGATGGGGGTGTTATTGTGGGCGTGGAAATGGTCATTTGTGGAGTTCAAAGGTTCTGGGATGAGCAGTGCAGTATTGTTGGAGGTGTGGCAAGTGTTGCAGTGGTGGTGAGGAGCGGGATGGTTTTGTGACTTTGGGGTATTTTGTGGAGGTGTGGGGTTCTGAGCATTCGGGAAATTAATGTTGAGTGGTGAGGGAGAATGACAAGTTTGCTAGATTCCAGAGCTGATCAAGTTCTTCCTGAAATTTCAACAGTTTCTGCTCGAGTTGGGACGCACATTCTTTGGAGACCTAAGCACCATGAGTGACCTCTACCCACTCAGTTGAGTTTTCCTTTCTGGTGTTGTTCAAATCTTCCATCTTTCCTTTGTTCCTGCTTCTGATAGGACTAGGAAGAAGAGTGGGTGAAGGGCTCTTTGATCTTGTGGAATATGATGATGATGCCAGAGTGCACGAAGTAACCTTTGGGAAGGGGAATAAAAATGAAAAATAAAACAAAAGGTAACACGTTAGTGAGGATTATAAGAAAATGTTGTGATATTTAAACACATAGTGCAAGAATGTAAATTGTGTCCTATTTGGGAACCTCTTTGTGCCCGAGGTAGGCCTAGAGACAAGTTGATTTGGAGAACTTAGACTGCGACATGCCTCATTTTATTGATAAAAAGTAGACGAATCCCAAATCGACCTTGAATAGTAGGAAATAAAAATATCACTAGTGGTCGTTGGCCTTATTACATTTCTTAAAGCAAAAGAAAAACTCCTATCTATTTGGTCCCCGAAGGACCTTCCTCAGTTTAATGCTCTCATTGATCAGATCCTCCAGATCGCGTAGGTTCACCAGTAAAAATGCCTTTGCCAAGTGTTCTCCTTTGTTTCCCTCGGTGCTCTGGTAGTCGGTGACTCTCTTACTCACTTTCCCTTCCAATTCCAATAGACTGTACTCTAGATATTCCAACTTTTCACTAGCTTTGGCGGCCCTCTCTTTCCACTCGTTAATTTGGTCATTTGATGGAAGACTCCTCCACCAGTTTAGCAAGAATGGGGGCATGCTAATCATACCAAAACTGAGGACCTCATGCCTCATTTTCTACAAAACAAATGGGTTAGGCCCTTACCCCCACCAGACCCGACTATTTAATATCAACAATTAGCATAAAGCATTTAGTTCTCCAAATAAATGCACAGAACGTGGTGGTGTCCGTTTGGGTTTTAGGGAAACCCAGTGGACTTTGGACAGGGCTATCTTAAAGAGTCATTATACGGACAACATAACTGACTCGGCTAGGTTTGACCATGATGCACAATTAAACAGAGTAAGGTTTCTATGGCATTTTAGACTGGTACCCTTGAGCGGACAACTCAAGGGGGAAAGGCACGGAACCATTGACTACACCGTTGATCGACTGGTTTTACCGCAAATACGCCTTTTCTGGATTTAGGGATAATAATATCGGAAGAGCGCAACCACTCACTATAAGCGTTGCTATGGTATTTGTTTGGCACAAGTGAAATATGATGTTGAGCATGATTATGCAATAATTAAAGTAGATTGTCACGTATTTGCACGTTAGGAAAGCAGTAAATACAACAGTTTTTATAACTTAAAGTGGTAGTAAAGGGAAGCAGTAAAGGAAAGTAATAAAGAAAAGAAACAAAAAGACAAGTAAGTTTTGCAATCGAAAAGGAAATTGAATGCTTAAAAGAAATAAACAAATAATTGCGCATAAAGAAGCATAAATTCACAGTAATAGTCTAAAATGGTAAAAGCTTAAAGTCCCCAGCAGAGTCGCCATGCTGTCGCGCCCCCTTGTTCTAGCGAAATCGGGTTTATGACATTTGGCAGGACAACTCATTTCCTTTGGGGAATTGGGTTTGAATTGAAAAGTCGCCACCTAATGATTTAAGTGCATTAGGACACTAAGAAAGGTTTGATTTGAACAACCAGAGATTGGGTAAGTGCTTGAAATTATTCCAAGGGGAAGGTGTTAGGCACCCCGCAGGATCCACTAGTGTGGTTCCCGTCCAGACAAATATTGTGACATTAGGTACAAATAACACGTAGGCAAATAAGAACTTCAAACAAGAGGGATTTTCACATAATGGTTACAAATAAGCAAAGTAAAAAAAGAAGTTGATTTTTTTCTTTAAAGAAACAGTTTAAGAGAGAAAGAAACAAAAGGAGAGGAGGAGGGGTCCTAGGTTTATTAATAATATGGATCACCCCACACAACATCCGGTAATCACTCCTCAGTAAGGGGCTACATGTGATGTTATCGTGTGGTCATCATATCCATATCTACCCTTCCCACCCGGTTGAGGTATTAAAGCGTGGAATGGTCTTGTTTACTTATTGCATGCTATTACATACCCCAATCCTTATCATTCCCAGAGGCATTTAGGACTACTAATCTTAAAAGGAAGGGATATTAGTCTTGTTTATAGTTTCAAAGGCAAAACTCTAAGGCGACATACAAAAACACGTATAGCAAGTTGGGGGAAAGCACATAAACAAGTGAAGGGCTCAGATAGACCTCCTTTAAACCAAAAAAGCACATAATTTAGCATCACTTACACATACTGTTTAAGGTCTAATTAAAACTAAAAGGTTGAGGCAGACTGATTTATTACATGGTTCAGATAAGAAGCCCGAATCAGGCCTACCTGCTGGTTGTAGCTAATAAAATCTGATTCAATTTATAAGTTTACCCTATTGCTTGCCTAAGTGTTAGACGAAAACCTATAGGCATGATATCTACTGATTTCAGAAACAATGAAATAAACTGAATACATACTGATTTAAAAAAAGTCTCCAGTTATTAAAGAAAAGCAAGTTTTAGCAAGAGATCATAAGTTCTGAAACTGGTGGTACATCATTATTATTGGTTTTAGATTTGTAAGCGAATGAAATGATTCAGACTTGATTAATAGCTCCTATATGCATGCTTTCTATGCGTTGTTAATTTTAAACCCCTTTTAAAAGACATGGTAAAATGCAGAAACCCTATAAACATGATATCTAGGTGCTGAATTTCATTAAGGCCTATGAACATGATATCTAATTGCGGTTGATTGATTAAGACCTATAAACATGATTGCCAAATGAAGAATATATATGCAAGATTCAGAAAGACTTATAGGCGTATTTTCTACATGCATATGCGGGATTTAGATTTCCAGGTAAGTATAGACATGGTATCTATATGAGAGAATGCGGAATTCCTACAGACATGGTATCTATATGAGAAATGCAGAATTCAATAAGTAACCTATAGGCAGAATATCTATATGAGAGTGCAAAAATTCAGAAATACACGTATAGGCAAGTTATCTATATGAGAGTGTAGGAATTCAGAAATACACCTATAGGCAAGTTATCTATATGAGAGTGTAGAAATTCAGAAATACACCATAGGAAGGATATCTACCCTTCGCATACGTAGTTATCCCTTCCTTTTCACTAGCCATCCCCAAGAGTTTATTACAAAATTATTATAGCCCAGAATGAAGAAAAAAGAAGAAAATACATCAGAAATTAAAAGGTACCACCAAGGAGAGCCTGATTCAGACTTCCTGTCTGAAATATGAAGTAAACCAACTCCAAGAGATCATGATCCAAAGCCTTTCTCCTATTTGGATGTGTCAAAGTTCCCTAAGAGCCTCGAAAAGGACTCCGGGCAATGCTCACACCAAAATGCAATGTCAGATTAGGACAAGTGCAATGTCTAAGGGCCAACCCTCAAGTGTCCAAGTTCAGAGGGAACTCAAGGTCCCAAGGCAAGTCTCACAAGAGGGGGCCGAACTTAGGGACTAAGAGAGAGTGCAAGTGCAGAAATAAAGTGCTGAAAGGGGGAAAGGAAAAGGGAAATAGTTACAAATAAATACACACAGGGGTATAGGGGAGGTGGTAAAGAGGCAAAGACAGGCTGGTGGGCATACCCAGCAATGGGAAATGCTGGCACACCCATAAGCCTGTTAGAACACACTGTTTAGAGATTAGGATACCAAAGGATCCAGTTTAATTCATGGACAATAACTTACATATTGCCATGTCTTAAACCATATGCTCAAACACATAAGGGGGTAGGGAATAGGGATTCACAGCAGAAACAAACAAAAAGAAATCAGCATGCTAATTGAAATATTGAGCTCTACAGAAATAGTAAGTAGACATAGATACAAAAACTATAAATAAACACATTGTTGTGATGCTGAAGCTTAAATCAAGACATACCAGTTTCAAAGAAACAAGTAAAGAAAAACAGTAGGTCTTGTAAACAGGCCACAGTGCAGACAAGAAGAGAGAATATTATTGTGTGTGAGTATGAGTTCATAGGGATTGTGAAATTGTGTTGAGTTTGCGAAAGAGTTGTGCATTTATAGTGTGAAAATCAGATGGAAATAAGGTAAGAAAACAGTTAAGGAACTGAATATAAATTAAGAATCAATCACACAAGACTTCCTTTAATCAAGAAATTCAGATTCAAACGGGTAAGAACTATTTAAGGAAAGAAATTAGCTAAGCACTTTGTGCAAAGTAGGCAATTAGGGGTAAATACATAAGAGAGTTATTTAAGGACAAAATTTGAAATACACGGTTGTACAAATAAGGTAAGAAATCAATTAGTAGCCAGTAAATCAAAGAGTCTGAGATTTTGCAATTATTGGTCCATGAATGAACCGAGTCATAAAAGATGAGAAATGGTTTTTTAACTTAAGTTGAATCACAAGGAAATCAGCAAACAATGGAAAAAATTCAATCAAACCTGCTCAGAAGGACGTCTGAACTGGTCACAACTTTGAAATCCACTTTAGAGGGAAGTTCTTCATATATAAAAAACATACAAACATGTTGAGTTGAAAAAAGATGTCATGCCTTTGCAAAAATCAGTAGGTAATGGTTGTCACATAAGTCAGTAATGCAGAAGAGAAATAGCATCTAGTAGCATACAAAAGATCCAATGCAAAAGATCTTAGAAGAGTTTAGCAAAAAGGTCAGAATCATATGAAAACAAGGATGTTCAAACTCAGTTCAGAGACTCGAAATTGGTCTGAAAGAGTTGAGGATTTTTTGAAGTAAAACCCTAGTTCAAGCAAATCACATAGCCAAACTTAGAGGAACCCCCAAATTTTAGGGTTTCCACCATTAATCGAGTGCAAAGATGAGAGGGAAAGTAACTAAATTGAAACAGGTTCAGAGGTCTCAAAAAGAACTGAAACTTCTAACATGTTTCTTTTAGCAACAGAAACTCATGAGAAACATGATAGAAAAGTAACATGCAGAACACAGTAGAGGAGCTCAAAGATAACAGGGTAGAAGAAACTAATTCGAAACATAATGGGAAAATTGATACGAACAGTATGAGAAGCATATAAGAAGTTTTTTAGAAGAAGCTTAACCAGAACTTAGTAGGTGGAACTTAATAAGAACATAATAATGGAAAATACAGTAGGAGAAACACACAAGAACACAGTAGAGGAAAATACAGTAAAAAAGAGCACACGAGAACACAGTATAGGAAAATACATTTGAAGAAGTATACAATAACGCCGTAGAAGAAGCATACAAGAACACGGTAGAAGAAAATTCACACAAAAAGAAAAAGAAATTCAATGAAACATTTAAATACTTTCAGAAAAAAATCCTAGGCTAGAAAAGAGATGATTTTGAAAGAAAAGTCAGGAAAATCGTTTTAAAAACTTAAGGCAAACATGGATCTGGAACAGATCTAAGGAGATCAGAAGAACCTAGAAGGGTTAGGGTTTCAGAAGAACCCTAGTAGTGAGAAGGCTTGGAAAAGTTACTGATCTAAGCCGGAGAAGTCAAAAGTAGGCTCGAAGCATGCATGGCTCGCCGAAGCAGGCCGGAGATGGCCATAGATCTTGAATCAAACGAAGCCTGGACCAAGCTTCTTCGTGGTCAGGCCTTAAATCTTCAGAAATCAGGTGTGTGGGAGTCATAGGAGGTCGGTGTAGGACTCCGATGGCCTTGAAAGCCATGGATTCCGGTGGCTTTATGGTGGAAGTGGTGGGAGGCGGCTAGGGTTTGAGAAGCTTTGAGAGAGTTTGAGAGAATGGGGGGGGGGGGTTCAAAGGAGGCTACCAGTGACAAAATGATTAGGGGTGTTGGGTAAATTAAAAAGGAAAGAGAGAACGTGTTAGATCAACGGCTGGGATTTAAAGGGGGGCCAGGTGGGTTATTTTTAAAGGTCGTGGGTCGGGTAATTTTGGAATTGGGCTGGGCAATTGAAATTGAAATTGGGTTGGATTAGGGGTGCCAAATCTGGCCAAAATCGAAATAAAAACAGGCTAACATTTAAATAGCCATTTTCCCTTATTTATTTTATAAAAAATAGTAAAATAATTTCTGAAAATAAATTAAAGGTACTAAATTAATTAATAATATATAAATATTAGATAAAAAATACCATAGCCAATTGTGTAATTACAAACGCAATTAAATCTTAAAGTAGGCTAATATTGCAATTATATGCAATTTAGCTTTTAAGAATACTAAATAAATTTGTAAAAATGTGCAAAATTCATACTAGTTATATTTTAGTATAAATATGAGAATTCAATAAATGAATTACCAAACTTTCAATTTTGGGAACACTTATTGGGTTTTTCTTGATAAAATAGACAATAAATATTGATTTTAAAATCTTTAAAAAATTTAGAAAAATAATAGGACCTTGGGACATACTTATATATGTATATACATGTCATTTTGAAAGGTATTTTGCATATGAAAATATACAGGGAAAAATTGTGTATCAACAATGATTTCTCCATTGCATTTAATATCAATTTGCTATTTACTTTTCTCTACTTGTTCAACTATATTATTATTGTTGTTGGTTGAAGGGCCATCAATTGATTGTGCCTATTTAGTGTGTATTGCTCGAGAGAGAGTACACATTTAGGTAATTGTAGAAAAATACCACTCCTAACGTATTTGAAAGATCAATACGGAGAGTTTAAAGGCAGGATTAGAGACAACGAATCCTTGGTACGACCATGGTAAGCGGTAAATTAGTGCCAGCTAGCGTAATTCGAGAGAATACGTCTAGTACATTGTGGTAGTTGCTCGATACAAAGCTACACACTCAAAGTACTCATGATCAGTAGAGAATACTTGGGGTGAATTTATAGGAACCATAGCGGGGGAGATTCCGACAATAGGGGAAATCAAAACCCTGGACCTTTCTAATCTTGTCTACAATATTTGCTTTGTTAGTAGTAAAATTACAGCTTTTTAATTACCTTGCTTTTAGTTAGTAAACAGTCAACTCATTATTCAATATTTCTGAAGGTTGATTATTTGAATTCTTACGAAACTAGTGGTGGTGATTAATAGGTTAATTCCCGAGGAATAATTGGACGTGATCAAATTTTTGCATCGTTTTCGAGGAATTAGCTGTGTTATTAATTATGGCTAAAAAGAATTGTTAGAATTCGTAAATTATTTAGCTTTTCTTGACTTGAAATTCATTATATTAAAACTCTAACATTTGTAGTCTTGTATGTTACAGGTGCATGCCTAGAAACTCCTCAAGAACTGGTGAATTGTACGAAGCATTATCGGACCATGAGAAAGCTTTCAAAGCACTAAATCAAGCAAACATGAAAGACAAACAACAACAGAACACAACAGAACGAATCGAACTAGACATGGGTGACATAATAGACAACCAAAACAACATAAACAATAGGAATGGCCCGAACAAGCATGGTGTAGTACCTCTAGTGCCAGAAGTAGCCTACTGCTGATAATCTGGAAACCGCAATTGTAGTCCCTAAGATACAAGCGGAATCATTTCAAATCACAAACAACATGCTTCATTTATTGCAGAATAAGGGGTTGTTCTTGGGGTCTTACATTGAAGATCCTCAACAACATCTGAAAAATTTCCTATCGATATGTTTCACGCAAAGGCAACCAAATGTGACACCGGAAGCAATAAGGTTGTTGTTGTTTCCATTCTCAGTGACGGGAGAAGCTCAGACTTAGCTCAATTTGCTCCCCATAAACTCCATTACCACTTGGGAGGAATTAGTCAAGAAGTTTTTGTACAAATTCTACCCACCCAATAAGACTGTCAAGCAAGTTGATGACATATTGAGCTTCAAGCAAAAACCAGCTGAACCATAGCAAGAAATGGGGGGGGGGGGTTCAAAGGTATGCTGGTTAAGTGTCCATATCATGAGATTCCGAATCAGATGTTGGGACAAAGGTTCTACATGGGATTGGCAGACAACTTGAAGGCTAATGTGGTTGCTTCAGTAGGTGGAGCATTTTTTAGCAAATCTTTCAGGGAATGCAAGGTCTTACTTGATAAAATGGCTCAAAACTCAAGATGGATGACAAGAGACTGTACAATCACTCCTGTAGTTCACTTAGTAGCTTTAGACCCAAACAACTCCATGGCTGAGAATATGGCTACGATGATGATACAATTGAGTATCCTAACCAAAAAGATTGATGAGTCAGGCCAGAAGCAGGTGCACATAGTTGACACCATAAATGGCGGATTATGCACAGCATGCATTAATCAGCCATATGTGTGCTCGTGGAGTGCTGAAAGTGACAATCAAAATTATCAAGAGAATATGAACTATGTGGGCAACTATGAAAGCCAGAGACAAGGCGATCAGACTTAGGGACATCAGAATCAATAATATAGGCCACCATAGCAGCAATACAACAATAATAATAATCCTGGAGCTACAGAACCATAGAGTAAAGTTGTGTCTTATCAAAGGCAACAAGGGTACAATCAACATAATCAACAACTAGCTTATTAACAACCTCAATAGCAACAGATAGTGCGATAAGATGATGGGTTGTATGAAATAAAAGGAATGTTGCAACAACTCATTGGGGAAGAAAAGGTCAACCAAATGCAAGAAAAGGCACACCAGATGCACGAATAGGTAGTATCACATGGCTCAGCTATCAAGGGCATTGAAATTCAACTAGGGAAAATATCCATGGCCCTTAACAATCGTCCTCAAGGGACATTACCTGCGGACTCATATGTTAACCTGAAAGAGCAGGGCCTGAAACAGCTGATGGTTGTGAGTCTAAGAAATGGTAGAGATCTTAATCTAGAGCAAGAAATTGCTCGTGAAAGCCAACCAACTAAGATACTTTTGCCAGTACCAATTAAGGTAGCTGAGTCAACTGAGCTAACAAAAGTAAAAGTGCAGCCAGTCCAAGAGGAACTAAACAAAGAAAAAGAAGTTGCATAGGAGACTTAGAAAGTGCATAAAAGGCATTAGAAAAAGTGCTTGAGCAGGATCTAACTCAGGTCACAGGAAAGAAACAACCTCCAGCACTCTTCCCATAGAGACTGGCCAAATTTCAGAAGGATAGCAGTATAAGAAATTCATGGAGATGTTGAAGAAAATCCAAATGAATATTCCATTGATTGACGCCTTGAGGGAGATGCCTGGGTATCCAAATATGATGAAGGACTTGATGTCTCGCAAGTTCGAATTTCAAGACTTGGCCACTATGTAGTGCTATTGTGACAAGACCAATAACTGAGAAGTTGTCCGACCTAGGGAGTTTCACAATTCCATGCATAATAGGCAGCTATGCTTTTGCTAAAGGATTGTGTGATTTGGGGGCAAGCATTAACTTGATGCCCTTGGCTATATATAAAAGGTTAGGCATTGAAAGAGCAAGACCCACATCCATGTTACTACAGCTAGCCGACCGAACGGTAAAGAGTCCATCAAGTATACTTGATGATGTACTAGTGTAGGTTGGAAAGTTTGTGTTTCTGGCAAATTTTGTTATTTTGTACTGCCGGGCTGACAATGAGATTCCAATAATCTTGGGAAGCCCATTCTTGTCCACTAGGAGAGCTCTAATTGATTGTGAAACTGGGGAGCTAAAGATGAGATTGAACGATGAAGAGATAACGTTCAATGTGTAGAAGTCTATGTGGCGACCTAGTGAATTTGCTAACTTCTCTCTGGTAGAAGTTGTGGATGTGATTTTGGAGGAGGAAGATGAGGCTCTGAACGCAAAAGACCCTCTAGTAGCCTGTCTCATGAACCTAGAAGAGGTAGAAGGTGAGGACTTGGTGGAGTGGGTTTTGGCCCTTGAAGGCCAAGGGCATTGGAAAAGAGAGCTCTAATTCATGCCCTTACACTTAGAAGAAAGAAATACCCCTCCAGTTATGTTATTAATTGAAGAGCCACCACAATTGGAGCTAAAACCATTGTCGTCTCACCTCAGGTATCCTTTCTTGGGACGTAACTCAACTTTACCTATTATTATCTAATCTAATTTAGATGTGCAGGTAGAATAGTTGTTGCAAGTGTTAATGGAGTGCAAGATTGCAATTGGTTGGACCGTTGCAAATTGCAGATATTAAAAGGTATCAACCCGGCATTTTGTATGCATAAGATTCTACTGAAAGATGTGCACAAACCTTTTAGAGAACATCAAAGAAGGCTGAAACCCAACATGATATAAGTCGTTAAGAAAGAAGTGATCAAGTGGTTAAATGCGAGAATATTCTTCCCCATCTCTGATAATAACTGTGTCAGCCCAGTTCAGTATGTGCCAAAGAAGGGTGGAATGACTGTAGTGCAAAATGAGAACAACGAGCTGATCTCAACTAGAACAGTCACGGGATGGTGAATTTGTATGGACTACAGAAAATTGAACAAGGACACCCGAAAAGACCATTTTTCGCTACAATTCATTGATCAGATACTAGACAGATTATTCGGGAGGTCCCATTTTTGCTTCTTGGATGGATACTCAGGGTTTAAACAAATCTCCTGGAAGATAGAGAGAAAACGTCGTTCACTTTCCCTTATGGCATCTATGAGAGAAAACGTCGTTCACTTTCCCTTATGGCATCTATGCCTTTCGGAGAATGTCGTTTGGCCTATACAACGCATTCTAAAGGTGCATGATGGCCATCTTTATAGATATGGTAGAGGAAATAATAGAGGTTTTCATAGAAGACTTCTCAGTGACGGGGAACTCATTCGATGATTTCCTTATGAACTTGAAAAGAGTATTGAAGAGGTGTAAGGAAACTAATCTGGTATTAAACTGGGAAAAGTGCCATTTCATGGTACATGAAAGTATAGTCTTAGGGCACCTAATGTCGAGTAAGGGCATTGAAGTGGATCTCACAAAGGTTGATGTAATATAAAAGTTTCCACCAGCCACTTTCATTAAGGCAATAAGAAGTTTCTTGGGCCACGCCAGTTTCTATAAGAGATTTATAAAAGAGTTTTCCAAAATTGCTAACCTGTTATGTAAATTGCTTGAAAAAGATCACCCTTTTGTGTTTTTGATGACTGCAGGGTAGCTTTTGAGGAATTAAAGAAGAGGTTGTTGTCTGCACCGATCATAATTGCATCCGACTGGGACCAACCATTTGATCTGATGTGGGATGCAAGCGACTATGCAGTGGGAGCAGTTCTTGGCAGCAAAAAGATAATGTCATTCATCCAATCTACTACGCAAGTAGAACCTTGAGTTGTGCCCAAATAAATTGCACAGTGACCGAGAAGGAGATGCTAGCTGTGATGTTTGTATTTGATAAATTGAGGTCATACCTGATAGGTTTGAAGGTAATTATTTATACTGACCATGTTGTTTTCAAGTACTTAATTGAGAAGAAGGAGTCAAAGCCATGCCTAATTTGATGGGTGCTACTGCTGCAAGAATTTGACTTGGAAATCTGTGATCGAAAGGGGAGTGAAGAACCAAGTGGTTGATCACTTGTCTAGGCTGGAAGGAGCTAAGAAGAAGGTGGAGGTGGAAGAGATTGCAGAGACTTTCTCGGATGAACAACTGTTGGCCGCAAGTCTTGAGGTAGCGCCATGGTATGCAGACATGGCAAACTACCTGGCGAGTGGTATTGTCCCATGTGAACTTTCCTCTGTCTAAAAGAAAAAGTTCTTCGTGGTTGTTGCATGTATTATTAGGATGAGCCTTATCTGTTCAAGATTTGTGTTGATTCCAGAGATGCATTTCCGAGATAGACCAATTTTCTGTTTTGCAGGCATGTCATGTTTCTCCGTATAGAGATCATTTTGGAGGGGTAACGACAACTGCTAAAGTGTTGGAGTCGGGTTTTTATTTGTCGATGTTGTTTAAAGATGCACACTTCTGGGTGAAAAGTTGTGATGAGTGCCAACGGACAGGAAATATCTCCCATCGACATGAGATGCCCATGAACCCAGTTCAAGAGGTGGAAGTATTCTATGTATGGGGAATTGATTTTATGGGACCATTTGTCAGCTCATATAATAAAAACTGCATACTTGTAGGGGTGGACTATGTCTCAAAATGGGTAGAAGCCATGGGACTTCCAACAAATGATGCGAAGGCAGTTATTGGTTTCCTGAGAAAAAATATCTTCACCCGATTTGGCACTCCAAGGGCAATAATCAGTGACGAAGGCACTCACTTCTGCAACCAAGCTTTGCAAAGTTGTTAGAAAAATATGGTGTTCACCACAAAGTGACCACTCCATATCATCCACAAACAAGCGGGCAAGTGAAAGTGTCGAATAGAGAAATCAAGAGTGTATTGACAAAGATCGTAAATGCTACAAGAACGAGTTGGGCGAAAAAGTTAGACAATGAACTCTGGGCCTATCGTACCGCGTTTAAAACTCCAATTGGCATGTCTCCATATAAAATGGTATTTGGGAAAGCGTGTAACTTACCCGTGGAGTTGGAGAATAGAGCTTTGTAGGCATTGAGGCATTTGAATCTCAACATGGAAATAGCGGGTACAAGTAGAGTCATAGAGTTGCATGAGCTTGATGAGTTCCGTTACCATGATTTTGAGAGTACAAGGCTATATAAGAAGAGAATGAAGATGTTGCATGACAAAAATATTCTTGAACGAAATTTTAAACCTGGAGATGTGGTATTGCTATACAATGCAAGATTAAAGTTGTTTCCTGGCAAGTTGAAGTGTAGATGGTCGGGAGCATAGTAGTGCATGTTCTATCAAATGGATCTATAAAAATTGAGTCCGAGGATGGGACGAATAGGTTTATAGTCAACGAGCAAAGGTTGAAACACTACCTCAGAATGAGTGATGAAAAAGGAGAGAAAGATATGATACAATTGAATGAACCTCGGTATCTGAGTGAAGCATAATCCGGAAAGTCTGCATCATGCCACGACATTAAATCAGGCAATTCATGGGAGGCAAACCATTGTACTGTTTTAATTGTCATGTCGTGACGTTAACTAAGGCACTCTTTGGGAGGCAACCCAATTCATAGTGAGAATTTTAATTCATTGTATTTTGTATGTTTCTATGCGCTAACACATTTTAGCTACATCATGGTGTATGAACAGGTAATTGAGCCTTCAATAGAGCGTTAGGCCGCGCTTCGTCAAATCTTTAACATGCTACAGAGCTCGCCTAGCAAGGGTTATAGCGAGGTGTGTCGCACGGCAACCAGTGCATCGCCAGGTAATTTTCACGCGGGGGAGATTGCCTAGAAAGGTGTATAGAGAGATGGGTCTCGAGGCAACCCTCGCATTGCACGCTTCTCATCTCACGTTTGAGCTCGCCTCGCCAGGTATTTGGCTCGTCACGAGCCTCGCATCGCTAGGTAGGTTTTTTTCCTTTTATTTTCTGTTTGTTTTGTTTCTTCTAACCCTTCCCCTTAAATCTTAAGATAAACATCACTAAGACACACGCCTCAAAAACATCACTGCCCACCCATTATATCCGCCATCTCACAACACACTCTCTTTTTAACTTGCACAAAACCCTTCTACTCCCTGCCCCTATTTTACTTCTCCCTCCCACACAAACCCCATTGAAGACAAGCATTCCTCCATTCCTTCACTCACTATCAATCAATTCAAGAGCAATCCCTCTTCCTAAACATATAAGGTATGGTTTCTAACTCTATTCTCTTCCAAATTTCGAATTGGGTACAAGCATGAAATCGGATAAACATTTTGGAGTTGTTATTCGTAGTAACAATGTGTTTGTGTGTCCCAAACCCATAAACCCCAGAGGAATGGTTTTGTTATTGTGTGCAAAAGTTGTAACACAGAATTCCCAAGCTGATTTCGGAGGGTGAGGCAATCCCTCATCCTTACAAGTACTTCCATGGCATTAGTGCATGCTAAGTGTTTGTCAAAATGCCTCAAAGGCATTCTTTGTCCCCATTGGAGCCCGAGTCTCCGAGATTGTAATACTAGTGCTATGTCGTCGTGCACCACTTGGATTTTTATGTATGGGGTGGCTCACTGGTAGCTCTATACTTCAAAATTGTAGACGACATCTTTGTGTCATAGCTTGAATTTCCTGCTAAAAGAATGAGGTAAAGTCTGAGTAGATGAACTCTTAAGTGTGGGGTTGCAAAACTATGTTTTGAAATGTTGCAATGAGGCTAAATCTAAATAATGTTCACTTGTGTAGGTACGGATATGCCGCCAAACAAGGATATTGGTAAAGGCAAGGGCAAAGCCATTGCTCCATCCAAGGCTAAGGCTCGCCCCGCACCTCCACCAAAAAATAGAAGGAGGGGGGGCAAAGGCATATCAAGTCAGGTTGAAAGACTGCAAGCAGTTGCAGCTATAGCAGCCACTCGTCCACAACCTTAGGGCCAATAAGAATTTGGAATCAAGAGCATAACCCCATATGTTAAGGACTGGTACAAGTGTTGCCGACTGAGACATATATATCTGGAATCTGTTGTTCATGAGTGTCGCCTACAAGCCAAGTACCAAGAAATTTGGAGGGGTATTTATGATATGGGGTTGAGTTATGTGTTTAGAAACTCCAAAGATTTCAATATCAATCTTGTTCAAGAGTTTTAAGTCAGTTTTGATCCAAAGGATCCTGAGCAGCTGGTGCCTATTCGGGGAAGGTTGATAGATTTTTCAGCCTCGGTAGTATGGAATTTCTTTGGTGCGCCGGATGTTCCCCAGGAACCCTTGGACAATTTCATCACCCGTCCTACATATCGAGAGCAGAGACACACTCTTTGTGGTGTCAATTTTGTGGAAGCTTGGGTTCGGGACAAGAAAACCAATCACCATAGAAAATTCCATAAGAATAAAATGAAGGTAGAAGCACAAATGTGGTTGAAATTGATTAATGCATGGCTCCTACCATGCAACCATGACACTCTTATTATCCATGAAAGGACTTGCGTGTTATATTTCTTAATGACAGGCCAAAGGGTGAATGTGGGCCACTTGATCCGCTACCAGATGACCCAAGTGAGAACTAGCAAGAAAATTTATCGAATACCCTTTGCAAACATGTTGACTCAGTACTTGAGACAAGAAGAGGTGGAGGATGAAACATCTTTCGATCACTTCATTGCTCCATCACTAACGGACATCACAAGTGTCCAGGTTAAGGAGGAGGATGCCACGACTTCACTGACAGAGGCTGAGCGCAATGCACGCGATGAGAGCTTTATGGTCCATTTATATGGGATGATGGACTTGCAGTTTTGGATTGGGGGATGGCCGGCCACTACAGAGGAGAGAGCCATCATGGAGGACTGTTTCCTGCTCAATGCTCATGCTTAGTAGTTGGTTGGGCTTGGTAATGGCTACGGACTCCCAGAGGATGAGGATGTCAACACACCAGAGCAATCTGAGGCTGAGTTAGAGCAGTCTGAGGAGGAGGATGAGGAGGAGGAGGAGGAGGAAAAAGAAGATGAGGAGTGGACAGCTGCAGATGGAGCCTTCGAAGATAAAGGCGATGATGAGGCTTGATCAGTGAGTTTTCGTACCACCTTACTCGTTTTTTTGTCAGTTTGTGTTTGCACTGAGGACATTGCATGAATTAAGAGTGGGGTGGTAACTTGTAGATATTAGATACACTAATAACTTCTTGTTTTATGTTTTTAGTAATCTTTTTAGCTAGTGTCATCTGTACTTTAGAAAAAAATAAAAAAAATAAAATTGGACTCTTCCCGACGATGGATCGCCTAGATAATTTTCTTGAAAGAATTAAGTCTAAAGAAAAACAATTCTTTGTAGGTAGTGTAGTAATTCCCCCTTGGTTTATCTTTGTGCCGCGGTTCCTTTCCAAGGTTTTTTTTGAACCTAGTTAGTTTTAAGTCTTTTAGGAGTAGGAACCATTGTGCTATGAATAATATTGAAGTAATGTCTCTTGACTTTTGTTATGCCTTGAGAATATTAACTACTCTGGTTGTGACGCTTAGGCTCAATTTTTGACTCTAGTATAAGTACCTTAAATAGTATAATCTTAACTTTTCTTAATTGATTCGACTAGAGTGTCTTGATAAAACCAATACTGAGTGAGTTATGTGCCATGTGTGTGTAAGGTTTGTATGTATTCTATGCATTGTAGTTGATGTACAGAACTTGCTCCATGTGTTTGCAAAGCGAAATAGTAGTTTTGTTCAGTCTGGAAGTGATATAGGCTTTTCTTTGTTGAGCCAGATATATATAGTTTACCCACCTAATTTTTATGTAACGTAGTTAACCTCTTTGAGCATGTAATCATGTTTCTTTGGCAACCACATGACAAGACTTACACTTTGTTTGAATTAACCATCTATTCAACCTTGTCGCCTCTCAGGAGCACTTGAATTGTTATGAATTATGTAGAAGTTAAAGTGTGGGGTGGTGGTTCGGCTTTTGAGTAGAACAAATAAAATAAGAAGAAATGTGAAATGCTTTGAAATATATATATATAAATTGAAGAAAAAAATAATAGTTGTATTATTGTGAAGAATATTCCTCGATGGTGGTGGCTTTAGATGTAATTGTGCTTAAAGAAGTATGGGTAATAAAGTGTTTAGAGAGGTGTAATCACTCTTATATCCAAATGTATTCTACCCGACCCGCATCCTACATTACAACCAATTAAAGTCCTACTTCATCCTAGACTGAATGAGCTCGATTAGTAGAGTAGTACACTACGGGCAAGCCTATGGTGCATCTTTTGTAGAATATGAATCTTATTTCTGAGAGTGAGTGAATTCTTTCTATATTGTGTTCCTAATTGCTCTTAAATGTTATTGTGGGCGGAACCAATCTCTTTTGTTGTGTGAGGGCACTTGATTCATGAAGGAAAGGTAATGTCATTGACTGTAACGACCCGGTTGGTCGTTTCATGAGTTATAGCATTGTTTTCCATGTTTATGCTTTCTTCTGTGTTCTTCAGCTCTGTTTTATCGTATCGTGTTGGTTGATTCCGGTCCGGAGTGGTTTTGGAGTGAAATGAGGCACTTAGCCTCCTGTTTAGAAGCTTAAGTTGGAAAAGTCAACTGGATGATTGACTTATGTGTAGACGATCTCGGAATGGAATTTCAGAAGTTGGAGTAGGTTTGTAGTGTCAATTGTGACGTGTGAGCAAAATTTTTGGTCATTCAGAGGTGATTTGGTAGGTTTCGGCGTCATTTGTGAAGTTTGGAAATTTAGAAGTTCTTAGGCTTGAATACGAGGGTGATTTGGTATTTCTATGTTGTTTTGACTAATTTGAAGGTTTGAACTTAGTTCGAATGATGTTATGGGATGTGTTGGATGTTTGGTCGAGGTCTCAAGGGCCTCGGGTGAGTTTCAGGTGGTTATCGGATCTCTATTTGGCTTTGGAAGTTGGAAAATACCTGATATCTAGTGTTTTAAAAGTTGTAGGTCTCGGATCATTGGAAGTTTAGCCACGATAGGAAGTTTGAGGACCGCGGTAGGAATTCGCAGACTGCGAAAAGGAGAGGGGATCAGGTTGGCGGGTGCGATGGAAATTCCTCGGACCGCGATAATGGTTGCGCAGCCACAATGAGGAATACGCGGACCGCGGGCTGGAAGTTCATAAAGCTATATAAATGAGGTTTAGGGTTTTATTTCACATTTTGGACTTTGGGAGCTCGGTTTGAGGAGAATTTTCGGGAGTTTTCTAAGGAGATCATTGTGGTAAGTAATTCTAACTCGGTTTTGGTTAACAATCATGAATCTGTCATTGATTTCATCATTTGATTTATATTTTGGGATGGAATTTGGGGAAAATTCGTGGAACTTCGTAAAATGAACTTTTGGAATTTGAAAGTCGATTCGAGGTCGCAATTGAGTGAAACTAGTATGGTTAGTCTCGTAATCGAATGGGTTGTCGGATTTTGTGACTTTGGTCGGATTTCAAGACATGGGCCCAGGTCCCGTGTTTTGAGTTGGCTTTTTGACTTTTGGCCTTAAGCTTAGAATTTTCTTAGGGGATTGGTTACTTTAGCTCGTGTTGATTGTATCGAATTGCTTATGGCTAAATTAGGAGAATTCGAAAGTCGATTCGAAGGGAAAAGGCATCACGGAGTAGGAGTTTGGCTTGGTTGAGGCAAGTAACGCTTTCAAGCTTGGTTCTGAGGGTTTAAAACCCCAAGCTATGTGTTACGTGGTCAGTATTAAGGTGATGCAAATTCCAAGTGACGGGTGTGTGGGCGTGCACCGTGAGAATTGTAGCCTGGTTCATTCCATGGAACTGCATAGTGACTCTTTCTTGATGATATCCGTGTTTCTATTACGTGACTAAATAAATGAACTATAAATCATGCTAATTATCATGTTTGGGCTTCACGTCGATACTGTTGAGACCCGAGTGTCGTTTCTTGCAGTCATCTCATTAGTTCCATTCGATATTCTGTACTCAGTCTTATTCATGCATATCATATCATGTCTCAGTCTCAGTTGTTATTATGTTGGCACATCATATCATTGTTTCGGGCTAGTCTCATGGCATTGTGAGCCCATGTGTGTGAGATTGGAGAGTGATGACTGAGTGAGGAAGAGAGCCTGATTATGAGTGATAGTCATGGGATCAGGTTGCACGCCACAACAGTTATTATAATAGCGCTTAGGTTGTAGGAGCCCCTCGAGAGTCTGTAAGTCACCCCAGTGAGTGTGGTTGATTATATTCAAGGATGGATCTTCCCTCAGTGTGGAGATGGATCTTCTCCATGATGCTGGATTGGCCTGTTTTCCTCGGTATTGGAGACTGATAGTCAATGATATATATATTCCGGGATGGATCTTCCCTGGACCGTGTGAGCCATATATATTACCGAGTAGTTGTGAGGTTATTGTCATTATCTGGAGATGGATCTTCTCCATATGGCTGGATTGCCCTTTCTCAATACTGAGTGACTGTTGTCACAAATGTATATATTCCGAGATGGATCTTCCCTGGGCTGGATGGGCCATATACAATACTAAATGGATGAGCATATGAGATTGTGGGCACATGAGGCACTCAGCATGGTGCATTACATACAGCATGTGCATTAACATGTAGATATAGCAGTGTTGTATTTCTTTACCATGTCCATATCTGCTCTTCACTATTTTGAGCTGTTTATTTAACTGAAAGTATGCCTAAATTTCCATACATTATTTCTATTATCCTTGATGAGGTTGAGTTCGTTACTACCTTTCAGTACATAGTTTGGACTTTTTACTTACTAGGTTGGTGTACTCACATTACCCTCTGCACCTTGTGTGCAGATCCAGGCACTTTCGGTCCCAGTGGCTGTCATTGATCGAGGTTGCAGGCTTTGGAGATTGTTGAGGTATCAGCATGGCTTCTACAGGCCTTGACCCTCATTCTCTATTCTAGTTGTGTTTCAGTTGTATTCAGTAAACATTTGTAATAGACTATGCTATTTCTTTGGATGCTCATGTACACCGTGACTCCCTGATTTTGGGCTGGTTGAATCGTATTATGAATTTTGCTCATGTTATAATCTGTTTATTCTTAAACTATAATGGTTTTTCGCAAATGGTTTTAAATTTTGTATTGTGATTTCGGATTATGTTGAGCTGAGGCTGGCCTGGTTCTACGATAGGTGCAAAGGTATCGCGGAGTAGGAGTTTGGCTTGGTTGAGGTAAGTAACGCTTTCAAACATTGTTCTGAGGGTTCAAAACCCCGAGTTATATGTTACGTGGTCTGTACTAAGGTGATGCAAATGCCAAGTGACGGGAGTGTTGGCATGCACCGTGAGAATTGTGGCCTGGTTCATTCCATGGCATTGCGTAATAACTCTTTTTGATGATATTCGTGCTTCTATTATGTGACTAAGTAAATGAGCTATAAATCATACTAATTATCATGTTAGGGCTTCACGCCGATACTGTTGAAACCCGAGTGGTCATTTCTTGATGTCATCTCATTAGTTCCATTGATATTCTATACTCAGTCTTATTCATGCATATCTTATCATGTCTCTATCTCTGTTTTTATTATGTTGGCACATCATATCATTGTTTCGGGCTAGTTTCATGGCACTATGATAGCCCGTGTGTGTGAGACTGGAGAGTGATGACTGAGTGAGGCTGAGAGCCTGATTATGAGTGACAGTTATGGGATAGGGTTGCACGCCGCAGCGGTTATGTTGATGATTATAATAGCATTTGTGCTGTAGGAGCCCCTCCGGAGTCTGTAACACACCCACAGTGAGCGTTGTTGATTATATTCAAGAATGAATCTTCTCTCGGTATAGAGATGGATCTTCTCCATGAGGCTGGATTGGGCTATTTTCCTCGGTACTGGAGACTGATAGTCAGTGATGTGTATATCTGGGATGGATCTTCCTTAGGCCGTGTGAGCCATATACAATACCAAGTGTTTGTGAGATTATTGCCATTATCTGGAGATAGATATTCTCCATAGAGCTGGATTGACCTTCCTCAGTACTGAGTGACTACTTTTAGAGGTGTATATATTCCGGGATGGATCTTCCCTAGGCTGTATGGGCCATATACAGTACTGAATGGACAAGAATATGAGATTGTGGGCACATGAGTCACTCAGCACGGTGCATTACATACAGCATATGCATGGGCATGTAGATGTAGCAAAGTTTTATTTCTTTACCATGTTCATATCTGCTCTGTTATACTTTTTTGAGCTATTTATTTAACTGAAAGTATGCCTACGTTTCCGCATGTTATTTCTATTATCCCTGATGAGGTTGAGTTCGTCACTACCTTTCAGTCCATAGTTTGGACTTGTTACTTATTGAGTTGGTGTACTCACGTTACCCCATGCACCTTGTGTGCAGATCCAGGCACTTTCGGTCCCAGTGGTAGTCATTGATCGAGGTTGCAAGCTTTGGAGATTGTTGAGGTATCTGCATGGCTTCCGCAGGCCTTGACCCTCATTCTCTTTTCTAGTTGTGTTTCAGTTGTATTTAGTAAACATTTGTAATAAACTATGTTATTTCTCTGGACGCTCATGTACTCCGTGACACCCTGATTTTGGGCTGGTTGAATCGTATTATGAATTTTGCTTATGTTATAAACTGTTTATTCTTAAATAATAAAGGTTTTTTGAAATGAAAATATCGGTTTGTTTTGGAAATGAGTCGGCTTGCCTAGTTCCACGATAGGCGCCATCACGGCAGGGGTTTGTTTGGGTCGTGACAGATTGGTATCAGAGCCTAGGTTACATCGGTCTCATGAGTCATGAGCGGGTTTAGTAGAGTCTTTCGGATAGGTACGGAGACGTCTGTACTTATCTTCGAGAGGCTACATAACCTTTATGAAAACTTTACATTCTTGAATTCTTGTTATACGAACCTGTTAATTTTGGAATTGAACTTCTATTATTCTATTCTCTCATAAATAGTGAGGAAATGTACTAATGGTCAGGACGGACAGCTGCCAGTACCACCAGTTGGGGCCGCGAGAGGCCGAGGTCACGGTAGGGGTCATGACAGAGGTAGAGGTGCAGCTTACACCGCAGCTAGGGTAGCACTAGCAGATTCACCCGCTGCCTCAGTTCAGGATCAGGTTTTGGGTGTAGATGCCCTAGCGGGACCAGCTAAGGCACCAGTTGTGCCTATGGTAATTTTAGTTCTTCAAGAGACCTTAGCTTAGATTCTGATCGTGTGGACCAGTCTTGCTCAGGTGATCGCTATTTCTACTACATCAGCTACTTCCCAAGTTTGGGGAGGCACTCAGACTCTTGCTGCCTGCACACGTAAGCAGGTTGTACAGGGACTTCAGACACCAGGGGCACCACCAGCCAAGTCAGTTATGCTTGCTCAGGATTATGTGGTTCCAGTCGTGCTTGATCAGGAGCAACGTAGATTAGAGAGGTTTGGTAGACTTCAGCCTCCGACTTTCAGCAGTAGAGAGGGAGAGGATGCCCAAGGTTTCTTGGAAAAGTATTAGAGGATTCTTCGTATAGCGGGTAATCTGGAGACCAGCAGAGTCTCATTCACTACATTTCAGTTCTCTGGAGCTACCTTTACTTCGTAGGAGGCTTATGAGAGGCGTAGGCCTATTGGTGCAGCACCCCTTACGCGACAGCAGTTCTCCGTTCTCTTTCTGGAAAAGTATATGTCGAAGTCCCGCAGAGAGGAGTTGTGCAAACAATTCGAGTAGTTGCGGCAGGATGATATGACTGTGATGCAGTATGAGATGAGGTTCTCTAAGTTAGACTATCATGCTATTTAGTTGGTTCCTACCGACAGAGAGAGGATCAGAAGGTTCGTGGATGGCCTCGCTTATCAGCTACGGATTCTTATGATCGGAGAAAGGGTGTCTGGTGCTTCTTTTGAGGAGGTAGTTGACATTGACCAAGAGATAAAGTCGGTTTGCCGCCAGGAGCGAGTTGAGAGGGAGGCCAAGGGACCTCGGGGATCTGGTAGCTTTGGTGGTGTTCCTTCTGGTGGTTAGTTCCAGCACGGCAGAGGTCGTCCATTTAGACATGCTCAGTTAGCTCATCCAGGTCACCATGGTGGATCATCTGGCCAGGGTTCTCACAGTTTACATCAAGGTCACTCATATCTCAATTCCCTTCCAGCTCAGAGTTCGACTCATGCACCATCAGTTCAGGGCTCATCTATGCCTGGTTCTTCTAATGGACATCCCAATACTCGGGGATCCCTTCAGTCCCCACCGCCATTTGTAGGGAGTGGTTGCTTTGAGTGTAGAGATTTGGGTCATATCAAGAGATTCTGTCCCTAGCTTACAAAAGGTTCATCCTCGCAGAGGAGTCAGCCTTCAGCTTCAGCACCAATTACTTCCCCACCCAGCTAGATCAGGGTGGAGGTCAGTTAGCTAGGGGTCGCCCTTGAGGGGGAGGCTGATTAGGTGGCGGTCAGGCCCGTTACTATGCACTCCCTACCAGACCCAATGTTATTGCTTCAGATGCGGTGATTACATGTATTATTTCAATTTGCCATAAGGATGCCTCTGTATTATTTGATCCTGGTTCCACTTTTTCATATATGTCATCATATTTTGCTCATTATTTGGATACGCCCCGCGAGTCTCTTATTTTATCTGTTCATGTATCCACTCCAGTAAGCGATACTATTGTTGTGAACTGTGTATATCACTCTTGTGTGGTGACCAGTGGGGGTTTGGAGACCCGAGTAGACCTTTTGCTTCTTAGTATGGTTGATTTTGATGTGATATTGGGCATGGATTAGTTGTCTTCGTATCATGCTATTTTAGACTGTCACGCTAAGATGGTGATATTGGCTATGCCGGGGGTGCCATGGATTGAGTAGCGAGGTTCATCGAATTATGTTCCAAGTAAAGTTATTTCATACTTAAAGGTCTAACGGATGATTGAGAAGGGTTGTCTTTCTTATTTGGCCTTTATGAGGGAAGTCAGTGCAGAGACTCATAGTATTGATTCGGTTTCGATAGTGAGAGATTTCCCGGTTGTATTTCCTGCAGACCTGCCGGGCATGCCGCCGGATAGGGATATGGACTTTGGTATTGATTTGGTGTTAGGCACTCAGCCCATTTCTATTCCACCGTATCGTATGGCACCGGCTGAGTTGAAAGAGTTAAAGGACCAGCTTCAGGAACTCCTTGATAAGGGGTTTATTCGGCCTAGTATGTCGCCTTGGGGTGTGCCTGTTCTATTTGTGAAGAAGAAGGATGACATTATGAGAATGTGCATTGACTACTAGTAGTTGAACAAAGTCACAATCAAGAACAAGTATCCTTTTACTTGTATTGATGATTTATTTGACCAGCTTCAGGAAGCGATAGTGTTCTCCAAGATTGATCTCAGGTCAGGGTATCACCAGTTGAAGATCAGGGACTCGAACATTCCTAAGACAGCTTTCAGGACCCGATATGGTCATTATGAGTTCGTTGTGATGTCTTTTGGGCTGACCAATGCCCTAGCAGTGTTCACGCATTTAATGAATAATGTGTTTCGACCTTATCTCGACTCGTTTGTTATTGTATTCATTAATGATATTCTAGTATACTCGCGTAGCCAGGAGGAGCACGCTGAGAATTAAGAGTGGTATTACAGTGGTTGAGAGAGGAGAAGCTTTATGCAAAGTTCTCCAAGTATGTGTTTTGTCTTAGTTCAGTGGCGTTCTTGGGGCACGTGGTGTCCAGTGAGGGTATTCAGGTTGATCCAAAGAAGATAGAGGCATTCCAGAATTGGCCCAGACCATCCTCAGCCATAGAGATTCATAGCTTTCTTGGTTTGGTGGGTTATTAGCGTCGGTTTGTTTAGGTATTTTCATCTATTTCATCACCCATAACCAAATTGACCCAAAAGGGTGCTCCTTTCAGGTGGTCGAGTGAGTGTGAGATGAGCTTTCAGAAGCTCAAGACCGCTTTGACCACAGCTCCAGTGTTAGTCTTACCATCAGCTTTAGGTTCTTATATGGTATATTGCGATACTTAACGGGTCGGCATTGGGTGTATGTTGATGTAGGAGGGCAGAGTGATTGCTTATGCTTCTCGGTAGTTGAAGCCCCATGAGAAGAACTACCATGTCCATGATTTGGAGTTGGCTGCCAATGTTCACGCACTAAATATTTGGAGGCATTATCTCTATGGTGTGTCTTGTGAGGTGTTTAGTGATCATCGAAGCCCCAAGTACTTTTTCAAGAAAAGGGATCTCTATTTGAGGTAGCAGAGATGGTTGGAGCTACTAAAGGACTAATATTACTATTTTGTACCATCCGGAAAAGAACAATATAGTGGATGATGCCTTGAGTAGGAAGGTGGTGAGTATGAGCAGCCTTGCATTTATTCCTATTGGGGAGAGACCTCTTGCGGTTGATGTTCAGGCTTTGGCCAATCAGTTTGTGAGGTTGGATATTTCGGAGCCTAGTAAGATCTTAGCTTGTGTGGGTTCTTGTTCTTCCTTGTTTGGTTGTATCAGAGAGCACCACTATGATGATCCTCATTTGCTTGTCCTCAAGGACAGAGTCCAGCACGGCGATGCCTGAGATGTGACTATCGGGGATGATGGGGTGTTGAGGATGCAGGGCCAGATATGTGTGCCCCATTTAGATGGGCTTCGGGAGTTGATTCTGGAGAAGGCCCATAGCTCGCGGTATTCCATCCATCCGGGTGCTGCGAAGATGTACCAGGATTTGAGACAGCACTATTGGTGGAGGAGAATAAAGAAACATATAGTGGGAATTGTAGCTCGGTGTCTCAATTGTCAGCAGGTGAAATATGAGCATCAGCGGTTAGGTGGCTTGCTTCAATAGATAGATATTCCAGAGTGGAAGTGGGAGCAGATCACCATGGATTTCGTAGTTGGACTCCCACGGACTTTGAGAAAGTTCGATGCTATTTGGGCGATTGTGGATCGGCTGACCTAGTCCGTGCACTTCATCCCTGTGTGTACTACCTATTCTTCAGAGTGGTTAGTTGATATTTATATCCAAGAGATAGTTCACCTGCATGGTGTCCCGGTATCCATCATTTCATATAGAGGTACGCAGTTTACATCATAATTTTGGAGGGTCGTGCAGTGAGAGATGGGTACTCAGGTTGAGTTGAGCACAGCTTTTCACCCTCAGACGGATGGACAGTTCGAGCGCAGTATTCAGATATTGGACGACATGTTACATGTGTGTGTTATTGACTTTGGTGGTTCATGGGAACAGTTTCTGCCGCTCATGCAGTTTGCTTACAACAATAGTTATCAGTCGAGTATTTAGATGGCTCCGTACGAGGCCTTATATGGGAGGCAGCATAGATCTCTAGTAGGTTGGTTTGAGCTAGCGAGGCTAGGCTCTTGGGTATAGACTTAGTACAGGATGCTTTGGACAAGGTAAAAGTGATTCAGGAGCGGCTTCATACAGCGCAGTCAAGACAAAAGAGTTATGCTATTATAAAGGTTCATGATGTATCTTGTATGGTTGGGGAGAAGGTTCTACTGAAGGTTTCACCCATGAAGGGTGTTATGTGATCTGAGAAGAAGGGCAAGTTGAGCCCTCGGTTCATTAGGCCTTTTGAGGTGCTTCGTAGGATTGGGGAGGTGTCTTATGAGCTTGTTTTGCCACCTAGCTTGTCGGGCATGCATCCGGTATTTCATGTTTCTATGCTCCGGAAGTATATCGGCGATCCGTCTCATATTTTGGATTTCAGCACGGTTCAGTTAGACGGTGATATGACTTATGATGTAAAGCCAGTGGCTATTTTAGAGAAGCAGGTTCGCAAGTTGAGATAAAAGGATATATCTTCAGTGAAAATGCAGTGGAGAGGTCGGCATGTTGAGGAATGTAATAACTCATATTCAAAATGGGTATATTGGTCTTTTAAGCATAACTAAAATAAATAACTAAATAAATAAAAGGAT
Organism: Nicotiana tabacum; assembly: GCF_000715075.1. Classification (NCBI taxonomy): domain Eukaryota; kingdom Viridiplantae; phylum Streptophyta; class Magnoliopsida; order Solanales; family Solanaceae; genus Nicotiana; species Nicotiana tabacum. The sequence goes on along the minus strand of NC_134097.1, from coordinate 24,908,192 downwards.
GAACCTAATCAATTTAAAGAAATGGCAAAAGCCCACTAGAACGAAATAAAGAAAAAGGGGTTCAGGGAAGAGGTTATGTATTCTAAAGCTTCTGCCGAAAGAGAAGCCACCAAACAGTTGCTATATGAACCAAAAACAATAGAAATACTTCAACCTTGGAAGCTTTAGATTTGGAGAAAACCAACAGAGAATGAATTTCTTTTCTATAGAGAAGGAAACATAGAAAAGCTTCACATTGAAATCCAAGGATGGATCGTTTCAATAGCACCTTTGAACCTTAAGCACTTTCGAGTTTCGAGTATTATGGTAAATATCTAATCTCTTTATTTTAATTATGTGCACAGATTCTTTAATAACTTCTTTTCTTAAATTTAAGATTACATAGATTGTGAATAGCTTATTTAAATACCACAAAAAGATATAGTTACTAGTGTATATTTGAGTGAAGAGTTAACTGAAGAAACTATCTTGATAAAGATATGGTGCAATTATTACTTAAGCAAGTTTTAGAAGTTTTTAAAAGCAATATGGAATTACGTTTTCTACAGTAAAATCTCAAAAGTTTACATATGGCTTAAGGAGCATGATAAAGATATAAAATAATTATCCCATGGTCTGGATTAATCTAACTCAAGAAAACTAATTGAGAATCAACGTGAAACTCCAAGAGTTGGATATTGCAAATTAGTTACGGATTAGCCTAAACAAAAATATTGATACGAGATCGATATGATGTGATTATACATTGATTGAAGGAAATCGGACGGATTGCGCGAGGTGACATAGTTGGTATTTCGGCACGAGTACTGTGAGTAGTAATATACCACAATTTGTGTTTTCATAACTTGCATGGTTTATACATTATTTTGAAAATAAATGTGTTACCGAATATTTGATATTACAAGTGGAACAAGTCCTTTACTTAATATGGTACCGAACAGTTTACTTGAGATGTTTACCGGTTAATCTAAATGTTTTCACCGTTACTAGATATGTTTTACCTTTACTTGAGATGTTACAATTATTTAAATTATTATAACTGTTAATATACATGTTTTACTGTTACTTGAGACATAATTACCGTTACCAAAATAAAATTACAAGATTTGATAAGAAATTATATGCCCTTTATTATTTTGAAAATGCTTTTGTACGAGTATTTACTGTTTACAAGAAAGAGTATAAATGGGAGGAGACTTTGAAGGATCCCGTAGCTAACGGTGGGTTCATTAGACATGGTGCACCTTGTATTTATAGATTACTGATTACAGTTATAGCCCTCGCTAGTGGGAAGGTAGAACTAGCATACAGTTACAGTTTTTCCCTCGAGTAGGACCTACACTTATATTTGACTCCTTTTATAAAGGGGTCCACACAGTGATACAGATTACATGATCCTTTCTTGGAAACCTCCCAAACATAAAGATTTGCTATGAGACAGTGCTTACTGAGTTTATAACCGAATTGTGCAATTGATTTTGGTTAAACGAAACACATGATGAGACTAATTATTGTTTATTCTTTCTGAAAGGGCATTCTTATTATATTTTATGTATAATATACTAGCATGTTTTCTTATTTGTCCCCAATTAAAAATGGTTGTGGTTAAGTGTTATTACTCACTGAGCTAGCGACTCACTCCCCGCTATTTATTTTTCAGAGACAGTAGTTGACGCGAGCGAAGATTTCGTTAATTAGAGTATACGAGTTGACAGTTTCTGGTGAGCCCCGCATTTATTCGCCTGGGCAAAGATTGTTATTTATTTATTATAGACTTTTTATCGAAACTCTTAGAGTAGCTCTTTAGTAGGGGTAAGGTCTGCGTACACACTACCCTCCCCAGACACCACGGTGTGGGATAATACTGGGTATGTTATTGTTGTTGTTGAGTATTCATTCATTATATTGGATTATTCACTAGTATTGCACTTTCTTTCTGTATTTTTGAGATGGGCTTAGTATTATCTTATTTATAAGGTTGGTAGTGTTGGTGAAAACGCGTTTGTTAGTTCATGAAGATTGTGGTTGATTTAGGTAAATATTGGTTGGTTGTTAATTGTTTATGAGACAGGAAAACTTTTGGATAGTCCTATAATAGTGGATACTCTGTCCGATTTTCTGTAAAATATCGATGAGGCTTACTTGGGAGCACTTGCTCCTATGTGCCGGTCATGATCCTAAATTGGGTCGTGACAAAGTTGGTATTAGAGCCCGGTTATTCCTATAACTAATGGAGCCCCACGTTAGCAGTAGAATCTCATTATGGTTATGTAGTCGGTCATTCCCATAATCGTGATTCTGTGAGGACGTGATAGGATGTGTCTTGTCTTTCATTCTTATTCTTTTGTACGTGTGTGGCGATTGGGATCAAATAACTGAATCTGTCATCGTTATCCTTTTCTTGTATTACTCAGATCAATCATCCGACAATAGAATTTGGCTAGAGGTTCAATGACATCAAATGTTGCCACTAGATAGGCAATCTCTCCTAACAACAAAAAGTGACAGAAGTAGTAGACAAGGCCAATGAAATACCTATTTTTCCACAATGAGAGTCTTACTACTAAGAAGTGTAATAGAGTCTATTCTTGAAATTAGTACGAGTTCACCATTATAGCACCAGGAGAGTGCCATTACAAAAGTACTTACCTTCATTCAAGGTAAATTGAGGTCTCGATGGATATATTTGATAGACAAGAGAAGAGTAGTTAACAACAAAGGGCTTTTGAAGCCTCGTGCATTTAGACTAAGTCAGGAACCAAGATATTTCTCTAATAGAGTTCCTACAATTGAAGCCACTAAGTTTACCATTTTATGTTAATGTAGAGGATCCTCAGAGGTTCTTGACGAAATACTTAAAGCATTATGAAATTTATAGTATTCCAGTGAGAGGTTTGTTGATCTAGCTACTTATTGAGTAGAGTATATGACAGATATATGGAATGAAACCATATTGTTAGGTACGCGGTTAGGAGTGACAAAAATGACATAAAAATAAGTTCAGTAAACTTTTTATGAATCATTTCCTTCTCGATAGTTGAAAGCGCAAATCTGATAGATACTTAAGAAATTAATTCAGGTGATTGATGTACTGACATGTAACACCACGTTTTATTAACTGGCTAGGTATGTGATGCCTTAGGTTTAGAGGTTTCTCTAATGGGTGGTTAACCGTCTAAACAAGGCAATACTTTCACATACGAAGACTCTGACCTATTATGTAGAAGTTAAACTTGCTAGAAGAAGAAAAATATAATTTAAGAACTGGATGTGATTGTAATGCAACTAAGAATTCATTTAAGAATGTAGAGACTAGAAAATCTTGCATTATGAATTTATTTTTCTTATATGGGACGAAGAGTTAGATAAATAACATCTTGAGATATTATGAGATCCTTTAATAGTTCCCACTTTTATGGAAGAATCCCGTACATTTGAAACTTTGTATTAAACTTATCAGATTCAAATCGAGAGAGAGGATGCCGTATCTAGTCAAATTGTACTTGACCTTGTTAATTTTGACGTGCTTATAGTTGTGATTGGTTAATATCTTACTAAATTACCTTTTATTACCATGTGAAGGTAGTTAGATTGACATATCTAGCAAACTTAATTGTAAAAAAAGGAAAAAAAAAGAATTATATCCATGTGATAGTCGAGGTTATATCATTTAAGAAGGTTCTACAATTATTGAATAAAATTGGTTAGGGTCTCGTAACTTTCGTAAAGAGATCCAAGAGATGTGAAACTTAGTTTGGAAAAAATAAAAGCATCATAGTGAGGGATTTTCTAATGTATCTGAGGATTTCCAGGAGTACCTCCAATATGATAAATAAACTTCGGTTAATTTGACACCTGACACATACACCATATCATATGGCACCAACGAAATTGAGATAGTTAATGAACAATTGGGAGACCTACTTGATACGGTTTTTATCATATTGAGTGTTACGGGTACACTAATATTATTTGGTGAAGAAAAGGGATAAGTCATTAAGAATATACACCAACTAACAGATAATTAAATAAGATAACAATACACAACAAATATTCCTTGTCTTTTATAGATAATTTGTTTGATCAGTTACAAGGAGCCATTAATCTTTATTCTGGTTATCATCAGCTTAGAATAAGAAAGGAAGATATTTCGATGTTTGCCTCTAGTACTCGGTAACAACAATATGAGTTACTTATGATGTCCTTTAGATTGGCCAATGCTTCAACTGCATTGATATATATAATAAATATGGTGTTCAAAGTTATTTTTGAAAGAAAAAAATCTTAATTTTTACTTACTATATTCTGGAATATTCTGGTACCCAGGAAGAATACGAGAATTACTTGAAAAATATGTTTAAGACGCTGCAGAAAAAACAATTTTTCCAAGTTCTTCAATTAGCTAGACTCAGTGGTATTCATAGGACACATTGTATCTAAGAATGAAAAGATGGTAGCTTCAAAGAAGATAGAAGCAGTTCATAAATGGTCGAGACCTATTTCTCCTACATAAATTGCTTTTGGCTTGACAGGCTACTATAGGCATTTGTGTAGGATTTATCTAGAATAACACCACCAATCACCAAGTTAACATAGAGAATCACTAAATTTCAGTGGATGGAGGAATGTACAATGAGATTCCAGAAGCTCAAAGCATATTTGACAATCACATCAATGTTAGCCTATGCTTCAAGGAAATTGAAGAAGCTTAAGTTGTATTATGCCACTATGATTTGGAGATAGTCATAGTGGTATTTTCTTTTAAGATTTAGAGACACTATACGAAGAAACCTATAAGAATTATTCCTAGCACAAGAGCCTGAAGTACATTTAAAACCAATAGAGATATAAATATTTAGCAATGCTAGTGGAGGGAACTATTGAAGATATAATTGTACTGTTTTGTATTGTTCGGGAAAGATAAATATTATAGCTTATGCAAAAAAAGGGTGATTTGGCACATATGGCTCCTGTAAAGATACTTCTGGACAATATATGTATAGACTAGAGGGTACACGTATTAGATTTAATATGAAAAAAATCAAAGACATTATTGGCTATGGTCAAGCCTGAGGTAAAGTCCATAAAGGCTAGCCAATACGAGGAATAGTGATTGTGTAATTACCGAGATTAGTTTCTAGATGGTAAAAGTAAGAATATGACTGTTAATAGTGAGGGTATTCTCTGACTATGTTATTAATTATGTGTAGCAAACATATATGGGTTGAGGCAGGCTATTCGTGATGGAGCTCACAACTCTAGATACACTGTATATCTCATGTCTATAAGATGCACCGTGACGTATAAAAAAATTGATTGGTTGGAAAAGAAAAAAGGAAAAAAAATCTGTTAACTTTGTTCTAACTATTTGACATGTTAGCATTTTAAGGCAAACACTTGCGACTCACAGACCCATTACAACAACTCAAGATTCTGAGTGGAAATACAATAGAATTACAATACATTATATGATCAAATTACTCAAACCATTAGAGGTATGATTATATGTGAGAAAGTTGTAAATTAGCTTACAAAGTAGACACATTTTTTGCTAGTCAACACCCCTTATAGTGAGGTAAAATATGCACAGATATACATGAATAGAAAATTATCTGACTCAATAGAGCTCTATGGTCAATCATCTCTAATAGAGGATCACATTCACTTCACAATTTGAAAACCTTTTCAAGAAACGTAGGTACCCAAGTTGATCTTGGTACTAGATTTTATCGCACGCAAATGCAAAGTCCGAACATTCTATACAGATCTTGGAGGATATGTTGAGAGCTTTCATTATTGAGTTTGGAGGTAGTTGGTACACTTATCTACCTTTAGCTGAATTTGCTTACAACAATAGTTTCGAGTCCAGTATTCAAATGGCATCATACGTAGCATTATATGGTAGAAGATGACGTTCTCTTATCGGAGGGTTTGATATTGGTGAGACTAACTTATTGGGACCCGACTAAGTATAAGAAGCTATTGACAAAGCCCAATTGATCATACAGAGATTGCTCAAGTTCAAAGCAGACAAAAATCTTATACGGATAAGAAAAGAAGAGACTTAATGTTTACAATTGGGGGGCAAAGTGTTTCTACGAGTCTCTATTATGAAGGGCGTGATGCGATTCGAAAATAAGAGATAAGTTGAGCACAAGGTTTATAGGTTCGTGCGATATACTAGAACGAGTGGGAGGTATGGCATATCGTTTGGCACTCCCTCTTGAGTTGTCTTTTATTGATCCAGTGTTTCATGTCTCAATGCTAAAAAATGTATACGAGACTCATTTCACATACTTGAAGCACCTACTACACAACTCGATGAGAAGTTGTCTTACGAGGAAGAGCCGATGGCTACTATTGATAGACAAGTTAGGGAGTTATATCCAAAAGAAACATGTTCGTGAAAGTCTTATGGAGAAATCATACAATAAAAGAAGCTACATAAGCTACATGGGTAGTGGAAGATGCTTGTCACGACCTTAAACCCAGACCCGATCGTAATGGTGCCTCTCGTGAATGCAAGGCCAGTCGACGCAAACTCCCAATAAAATAAACAAATAACAATTCATAATTTAGTCATTAATAATGATAAATCCCATAATACAGTGAAATATATCAACTGCAGAAAACCAAACACAGCCCGATATCGGGGTGTCACCAGTCATGAGCATCTAACATAGTCTAAGAGTATGAAAGAGTTTATACAATCTATTACATAACTAGGACAAAGGAAATAAAATAGGAGGGAGAAACATTGGGCTGCGAACGCCGAGCAGCTACCTAGTGGACTCTGAATAGCCTGTTGAGCAATCAACCCTCACTGGCGGGACCTGAAGCTCCTGAATCTGCACACAGGGTGCAGAGAGTAAAGTGAGTACTCCAACTCAGTGAGTAATAACAATAAATGAAGACTAAGCGATAAGAAATCACGTAAAAACACAACAACATGCTATAAAGAAGCAGAGTAAAACCAAATAAATGCAATAAAATAGTGAAATCTTATAAAACACCTTGGTTCAGAGTAAGCTTCTTTAAAACACATTTTCAATAGTGAAACAAGTAAATGAAAAGCATCTAGGAAGGATAAACACATAAAATCCGCCCCTCGGGCACAATGTCAACAGAATCAGCCCTTCGGGCAATAACATGGAACAACACCAGCCCTTCGGGCTATATCTCATATCACAATGGGTACCCGCGCTCACTGGGGGTGTACAGACTCCGGGAGGGGCCCCTTACGGCCCAAGCTCAATATCAAGCCAACACGTGGAATAATCAATTGGCTCACATCCTCACATCAAGCCACCTTGTGGCGTACAACTCAGGCCCTTGTCCTTACTCAACCATAAATCTCCAAAAGCCACTCGGGTAGGGTAAAATATGATGTTCAGCCCAAATATCATTTAAAGTGTTAAAAATAGAGTAAATATGGCTAAGTTATGAAAACGGTATAATATAGCATGACTGAGTACAGATATAAAATCAAAACAGTGAGGAAATAGCAGTAAAAATCCCCTAAGGGTCCAAATAGTTGGCATGAAGCCCAAATATGGCATGCAGCCCAAAACATGATGATAGGAAACAGTTTTCAATCAAATACGCGATAGAAAAGTCATTCAGGATGGACTAAGTCACAATCCCCAACGGTGCACGACCCCACGCTCGTCATCTAGCGTGTGCGTCACCTCAATATAGCACAACAATGTGAAATCTGGGGTTTCATACCCTCAAGACAACATTTACAACCATTACTCACCTCTATCCGGTTCGAACTCTAGCTCGTGATGCCCTTGCCTCTCGAATCGGCCTCCGGATGCTCCAAATCTAACCAAAATCAGTGCAAAACCATCAAAATATGCTAAGGGAACAAGGCCTACTCGAAAGAAATCAAATTACAACACAAATCCCGAAATTGGCCAAACCCGACCCCCGGGCCCACATCTCGGATTTCGATAAAAATTACATCAATAGACTCCTTATCACTCCCCGAGTTCATTTATATCAAAATCACCAAAATCCAACCACAAATAATCCTCAAATCCCTAATTTTAGGTCTCCAAATACAAGCCCTAGTTCTTCAATAGTATGCTTAAATTCCATGATTAATTAGGTAGAAAACACATTAGGATTGAGTATAAAGTCCATAAATCTTACCTCCAAGTGTTACCCCTTGATTCCCTCTTCAATCCCCTTCAAAAAGCTTCAAAATCGCCCAAAAATGGAGGAACTTATGCTCAAAATTGCGAAAATGAGCTTTTAAAATATTCTGCCTAGACATTTCAATCCTTCTTCGCGAAAGCGGTCAACCCCTCGCATTCGTGAAGCACAAACTTAGGTTGACCAGAATTTCCTCTTACACGCATGTGACGACACCCTCGCGAACGCGATGCCTCAGCACTCAACCCTTCACGGACGCGGAATCACCCTTGCGAACACGATGACCAACGAGCTCAACCCTTCGCGATTGCGGGACCTCCTTCGCGAACGCAAAGGCCAACTATACAGCCTCCCAGCCTAACCCTTCACGAACGCGAGGACCTACTCGTGAAGGCGAAGGACAATTGTTTGCAACACCCAACAGCAGATTTCTGCAATTTTCCACAGCTTGAAATGATCCGTTTAACCACCCGAAACTCACCCGAGGCCCTCGGGACCTCAACCAAACATGCCAACATATCCCATAACATCATTCAAACTTGTTCCAACCTTCAGAACACTCAAAACAACATCAAAACACCAAATTCGCATCGGATTCAAGCCTAAGAATTCCAAAATCTTCTAAATTCAACTTTCGATCAAATAGTCTATCAAACCATGTCCGAATGACCTGAAATTTTTCACACACATCCCAAATAACACAACGGATCTACTGTAACTTCCAGAATTCCATTCCGACCGTTATATCAAAATCTCACCTATCAACCGGAAAACGCTAAAATTTCAATTTCGCCAAATCAAGCCTAAATCTACTCCGAACCTCCAAAATACTTTTTGATCACACTCCTAAGTTCCAAATAACCTCCCGAAGCTATCCAAATCATTGGAACCCACATCCGAGCCCTTTAACACATAAGTCAATATTCGGTTGACTTTTCCAACTTAAGCTTACTCAAAAGAGACTAAGTGTCTCAAATCTTACCAAAACCTCTCCGAACCCGAGCCAACTAACTCGGTAACACAAAATATAGTTTAACAAGGCAATAAGAAGAAGAAATGGTGGAAACGAAGTGGTAACTCATGAAACGACCAACCGGATTGTTACAATGTTATGCGAGTCAAGTATCCTTATTTGTTTCAGTCTACAGGTATGTAGTTGAGGTAAATTCAGGAACTGAATTTCATAAGGTGGGGAGAATGTAATAACTCATATTCAAACTAGGGTATATTGGTCTTTAAGCATAACTTAAATAAATAAATAAAAGGAGAAACCTAATCTATTAAAAGAAAGGGTAAAAGTCCACTAGAACAAAATAAAGAAAAAGGGATTCGGGGAAGGGGTTATGTATTCTAAAGCTTCTGCCGAAAGAGAAGCCACCAAACAGTTGTTGTATGAACCAAAAACAACATAAATACTTCAATCTTGGAAGCTTTATATTTGGAGAAAACCAACAGAGAATGAATTTCTTTTCTATAGAGAAGGAAACATAGAAAAACTCCACACAAATAATTTTGAAAGCCAAGGATGGATCGTTTCAATAGCACCTTTGAACCCTAAGCACTTTCGAGTTTCGAGTATTGCAGTAAATACCTAAACTCTTTATTTTAATTATGTGGACAGATTCGTTAATAACTTCTTTTCTTAAATTTAAGATTACATAGATTGTGAATAGCTTATTTAAATACCACAAAGAGATAGAGTTACTAGTGTATATTTGAGTGAAGAATTCACTGAAGAAACTATCTTGATAGAGATATGGTGCAATTATTACTTAAGCAAGTTTTAGAAGTTTTTAAAGCAATATGGAATTATGTTTTCTACAGTAAAATCTCAAAAGTTTACATATGGCTTAAGGAGCACAATTAAGATATAAAATAATTATCCCATGGTCTGGACAAATCCAAATCAAGAAAAATAATTGAGAACCAATGTGAAACTCCAAAATTACCGATATTGTAAATTAGTTACGGATTAGCCTAAAGAAAAAAATTGATACGAGATCGATATGATGTGATTATAGATTGATTGAAGGAAATCGTACGGATTGCGCGAGGTGACGTAGTTGGTATTTCAGCACGAGTACTGTGAGTAGTAATCTTATCGCAATTTGTGTTTTTATATAATGCAAGGTTTATATATTATATTAAAAATAAATGTGTTACCGAATATTTGAAATTGTATGTGGGACAAGTCCTTTACTTAATATGGTACCAGACAGCTTACTTGAGATGTTTACCGGTTAATCTAAATGTTTTCACCGTTACTAGATATGTTTTACCTTTACTTGAGATATTACAATTATTTAAATTATTATCACTGTTATTGGATATGTTTTACTATTACTTGAGATATGATTACCGTTATCGAAATAAAATTACAAGATTTGATAAGAAATTATATGCCCTTTATTATTTTGAAAATACTTTTGTACGAGTATTTACTGTTTACAAGAAAGAGTATAAATGGGAGGAGACTTTGAAGGATCCCGTAGCTAATAGTGGGTTCATTAGACATGGTGCACCTTGTATTTACAGATTACCGATTACAGTTATAGCCCTTGCTAGTGGGAAGGTAGAACTAGCATACAGTAACAGTTTTTCCCTCGAGTAGGGACCTACAGTTATATTTGACTCCTTTTACGAAGGGGTCTATACAATGATACACATTACACGATCCTTTCTTGAAAACCTCCCAAACATAAAGATTTGCTATGAGATAGTACTTACCGAGTTTATAACTGAATTGTGCAATTGATTTTGTTTACACGAAACACATGGTAAGACTGATTAGTGTTTATTCTTTCTAAAAGGGCATTCGTATTATACTTTCTATATAATATACTAGTATATTTTCTGACTTGTACCCAATTAAAAATGGTTGTGGTTAAGTGTTATTACTCATTGAGCTAGCGACTCAGTCCCCACTATTTTTTTTTCCAGAGATAGCAGTTGATGCGAGCGAGGATTTTGTTAATTAGAGTATACGAGTTGACAGATTTTGGTGAGCCCCGCATTTATTCGCGTGGGCAAAGATTGTTATTTATTTGTTATAGTCTCTTTCTCAAAACTCTTAGAGTCGCTCCATAGTCGTTTTTATTAGTGTCATGAGTATTCATTCGTTATATTGGATTATTCACTAGTATTGCACTTTCGTTCCGTATTTTTGAGATGGGCTTAGTATTATCTTATTTATAAGGTTGGTAGTGTTGGTGAAAACTCATTTGTTAGTTCATGAAGATTGTGGTTGATTTAGGTAAATATTGGTTGGTTGTTAATTGTTTATGAGACAAGAAAACTTTTGGATAATCCTAAAATAGGGGAAACTCTGCCCGATTTTCTGTAAAATATCGATGAGGCTTACTTGGGAGAACTTGCTCCTAAGTGCCGGTCATGATCCTAAATTGGGTCGTGGAAAGGAGGCTACTAGGGAGATCAAGCAAGAGATGCAAAGCAGATATCCGCACCTATTTGAGGCTTCTGGTATGTTTCTATACTCGTTCGAGGACAAACGTTTGTTTAAGAGGGGGAGGATGTAACGACCTGTTTGGTCGTTTCATGAGTTATAGCTCTATTTTTCCTGTTTCTGCTTTCTTATGTGTTCTTCAGTTGTGTTTTATAGTATCGTGTTGGTTGATTCGGGTCTGGAGTGGTTTTGGAGTGGAATGAGGCACTTAGTCTCCTATTTAGAAGCTTAAGTTGGAAAAGTCAATTGGATGTTGACTTATGTGTATACGATCTCGAAATGGAATTTCGGATGTTGGAGTAGGTTTGTAGTGTTAATTGTGATGTGTGTGCAAAATTTTAGGTCATTCAGAGGTGATTTGGTAGGTTTTGGCATCATTTGTGGAATTTGGAAGTTTAAAATTTCTTAGGCTTGAATCCGAGGATGATTTGGTGTTTCAATGTCGTTTTGAGTGATTCGAAGGTTCAACTTAGTTCGAATGATGTTATGGGATGTGTTGAGATGTTTAGTTGAGGTCCCGAGGGCCTCGGGTAAGTTTCGGGTGGTTATCGGATCACTATTTGGCTTTGGAAGTTGGAAAATACATGATATATGGTGTTTTGAAAGTTGCAGGTCTCAGATCATTGGAACTGCGGCCACGATAGGAAGTTCGCGGATCACAGTAGAAGAATGCGGCCGCAGTAGGAGTTCGCGTACCGCGAAAAAGAGAGGGGTCAGGTTGGAGGCTCCGATGGAAATTTCGCAGACGGTGGTAATGGTTGCACGCCCGTGGTGAGGAATACGCGGACCATGGGCTGGAAGTTCAGAGAGCTATATAAACGAGGTTTAGGGTTTTATTTCACATTTTGGACTTTGGGAGCTCGGTTTGAGGCGAATTTTCGGGAGTTTTCCAAGGAATCATTGGGGTAAGTAATTCTAACTCGGTTTTGGCTAACAATTATGAATCTACCATTGATTTGATCATTTGATTTGTAATATGGGATGGAATTTGGGGAAAATTTCTGAAACTTCTTAAAATGAACTTTTGGGATTTGAAAGTCGATTCGAGGTCGGAATTGAGTGAAACTAGTATGGTTAGTCTCGTAATCGAATGGGTTATCGGATTTCTAACTTTGGTCTGATTTTAAGATGTGGGCCCGGGGCCCGACTTTTGAGTTGACTTTTTGACTTTGGCCTTAAGCTTAGCATTTTCTTATGGGATTGATTCCCTTAGCTCGTGTTGATTGTATTGAATTGCTTATGACTAGATTTGGAGCATCCAGAGGTCGATTTGACGGGCAAAGGAATCGCGGAGTAGGAGTTTGGCTTGGTTGAGGTAAGTAATGCTTTCAAACTTTGTTCTGAGGGTTTAAAACCCCGAGCTTTGTGTTACGTGGTCAGTACTAAGGTGACGCAAATGCCAAGTGACGGGCGTGTTGGCACGCACCGTAAGAATTGTGGTCTAGTTCATTCCATGTCACTGTGTAATGACTCTTTTTGATGATATCAGTGTTTCTATTATATGACTAAGTAAATGAGCTATAAATCATGCTAATTATCATGTTAGGGTTTCACACCGATACTGTTGAAATCCGAGTGGTCGTTTCTTGCTGTCATCTCATTAGTTCCATCGATATTCTGTACTCAGTCTTATTCATGCATATCTTATCATGTCTCTATCTCTGTTGTTATTATGTTGGCACATCATATCATTGTTTTGGGATAGTGTCATGGCATTGTGATAGCTCGTGTGTGTGAGACTGGAAAGTGATGACTGAGTGAGGCTGAGAGCTGATTATGAGTGACAGTTATGGGATCGGGCTGCACGCCGCAACGGTTATGTTGATGATTATGATAGTGTTTGGGCTGTAGGAGCCCCTCCGGAGTCTGTAACACACCCCAGTGAGCGTTGTTGATTATATTCAGGGATGAATCTTCCCTCGGTATGGAGATGGATCTTCTCCATGAGGCTAGATTGGCCTGTTTTCCTCGGTACTGGAGACTGATAGTCAGTGATGTATATATTTCGGGAGGGATCTTCCCTAGGCCGTGTGAGCCATATACAGTACCGAGTGTTTATGAGATTATAGCCATTATCTGGAGATGGATCTTCTCCATAGTGCTGGATTGCCCTTCCTCAGTACTGAGTGACTGCTTTCAGAGGTGTATATATTCCGGGATGGATCTTCCCTGGGCCGTATGGGCCATATACAGTACTGAATGGACAAGCATATGAGATTGTGGGCACATGAGTCACTCAGCACGGTGCATTACATACAGCATATGCATGGGCATGTAGATGTAGCAGAGTTTTATTTCTTTACCATGTTCATATCTGCTCTATTATACTTTTTTGAGCTATTTATTTAACTGAAAGCATGCCTACGTTTCCATACGCTATTTCTATTATCCCTGATGAGGTTGAGTTCGTCACTACCTTTCAGTCCATAGTTTGGACTTGTTACTTATTGAGTTGGTGTACTCACGTTACCCCCTGCACCTTGTGTGCAGATCCAGGCACTTTCGGTCCCAATGGTAGTCATTGATCGAGGTTGCAGGCTTTGGAGATTGTTGAGGTATCTGCATGGCTTCCACAGGCCTTGACCCTCTTTCTCTATTTGTTAGGACCCTGGTTCACAATTGTGAACCTGTCTTGACGGCACCCAGTCTTCGCGACTAGGTAAGTCTAACACATTGCGGAATTTAACAGTTCGAAATAAAAACAGTAAACAAACACTAAATAGAAAAGGAAGTGTATAACGATGCCGCTTGGCACATACACTGAATACACAACTCCTGAACGTAACATCCCAAAACCTGGAATCCCACGGGCAACACAGGTTACAAGAAGTCTAACACTGCTCTAGTCACCAGAATTTGTCTAATACAAAGAGAGGAATCGAAATAACAGCTAACAACTAGGGATGGAATGAGAAGAAGACTTTGCGGATCTGCGGACGTAGCAGATGTATACCTCAAGTCTCCAATAATGCTCCCTGATAGCTACTGGCGGTATGCCTGTTCAGATGTACCTGGATCTGCACAACAAAAGTGTGCAGAAGAATAGCATGAGTACACCACAGCGGTACTCAGTAAGTGCCAAGCCTAACCTCGGTTGGGAAGTGACGAGGAAGGTCGGGGCCCTACTGAGGTTATAAAAAAAATAAAGATGTCAGGATAAGATAAGCAGTGCAATTGAGAACCTACAGTAAGAATCTATGCAGGATAATAAGAGTACAATAACGGAAACAATGATGAAAGCAAACCATAAGGAAAGTAACCGGGGATCTCTAAGTATCCCGAGGATCTCTTAGTATCCTCGTCATGTACTAGGGATCTCTTGGTATCCCGAGGATCTCTTGGTATCCTCAATATAAGCTAGGGATCTCTTGGTATCCCGAGGATCTCTTGGTATCCTCAATATGTACTAGGGATCTCTTGGTATCCCGAGGATCTCTTGGTATCCCGAGGATCTCTTGGTATCCTCAATATCAACCAGGGATCTCTTGGTATCCCGAGGATCTCTTGGTATCCTCAATATGTACTAGGGATCTCTTGGTATCCCGAGGATCTCTTGGTATCCTCAATATCAACCAGGGATCTCTTGGTATCCTCAATATATGTGCCGGGGATCTCCCGGGACTCTAACCCGTAGTCCCAAAAATATCAACTAGGGATCTCTTGGTATCCCGAGGATCTCTTGGTATCCTCAATATATGTGCCGGGTATCTCCCGGGACGCTAACCCGTAGTCCCAAAGTAAATGTGCAGGGGGAATCTCCCGGGAATCTAACCCGTAGTCCCAAAGTAAAACACAGAGCAGCAACACAAGAATATTAAATTAAACGCTAATTTTGTACCAAGTAAACATTTACTTCTAGCCCAACATGCTTCACGTAATACAATTCAGGCAATTTAAGCAAATAGGCAATTAAGTCAACTAAACATGCCTTTCTAGACTAGCAACATGCTAAATTCACAAGTAGCATAAAACAAGGAAAGAACTCAATTGAAATACTTAAGGAAAAACCGGTTTTTCAACAATTAGCTCAAATACGCGCTCGTCACCTCACGTACAGGGCATCTCAATTATCAAATATAGCACATCCTAAGGGGAAAGGTCCCCCACACAAGGTTAGACAAGTCACTTACCTCGAACCGGTATAAAAATTGCTAAGAAACAATGCCCTTGCAACGAGTATCCGACTCCGAGTGGCCCAAATCTATTCAAACCAATTACATATTGTATATAACATCGCAAGTAACTAGTTCCACTATTAAAATCAAAGCTAAGGCGTGAAAATAGGTAGAATAGCCAAAATGCCCCTCAGGCCAACGTCTCAGAATCGAATAAAATTTACATTTCCAGAAACCTCGTACTCTCACGAGTCTAACCATACCAAATTTATCCAATTCTGACACCATTTGGTCCTTCAAATCTTCATTTTATATTTTTGAAAGATTCCACAATTTTCTTCCCAAATTCTATCTCAAATCACTAATTAAATGATGAATTCAATGGTATATTCATGTATTCTAACCAAATCTGAGTTAGAATCACTTACCCCGACCAATTTCTTGAAAAACTTTCGAAAAATCGCCAAAATCCGAGCTCTATAGGTCAAAATATCAAATAAAACCCAAAATCTCGTATTTATAGAGTACCTCTCGGATTCCGACAGTGCTGACCGCACAAAAATGACCGCGGTCCGCGCCCAGGGAGTGCTGACCGCACAAAAATGGTCGCGGCCGCGCAGCAATTTGACTGCAGTGACAGGCTTCACTATTTTGGCCATAACTTTCTCTACAAATGTCCAAATGCCCATTATAATATGTTTCTGAAAACTAGATTCAATGCTCTACAACTTTCGTGTTTGAATCACCTCAAAATTCTGTGTTGATCAAACGATATGAGCTTCCGAAGTTGAACCAGCATCCTGCAGATCTTCTCGGGCGCGGTCGCGCGCCCAGCGCGAAAAGGAGCGCGGTCCGCGTCTCCACTGCTGCCACCTCCATTTTTCTAAGTTCCGGGGTGTCCGTACTTGCTCAAAACTTACCCGAAACACACTCGAGGCCCCCCGGACCTCAACCAAAAGTACAAACGCATCCTAAAACATTATGCACACTTGTTCTAATCATCAAAACACCTCGACTAACACTAAAATCATCGAATTACATCAACTTCAAGCCTAAGTTCTTTTAGAAACTTCAAAACACACATTCGATCAAAAACCTGACCAAAACATGTCCGAATGACTTGAAATTTTGCACGCATATCCTAAATCACCTAACGGAGCTAACGGAACCATCAGATTTCCATTCCGAGGCCATCTTCACACTGTTCCAATTACGGACCATTTTTTCAACAATTAAGCTCTTATTTAGGGACTAAGTGTCCCAAAACACTCCGAATCCCAACACCGAACGTCCTGGCAAAATAGAATAGCAGAAATGAACTTAGGGGAAGTAGTTAATGTTGAAATGGGGCATAAATTCCAAAGACGACTGGCTGGGTCGTCACATCCTCCTACACTTAAACATTCGTTCGTCCTCGAACGAGCATAGAGAACATACCTAAAGTCGAAAAAAGATGAGGGTATCGGCTGCGCATATCCCGCTCGGTCTCCCAAGTCGCATACTTGGCCGGCTGACCCCGCCACTTAACCTTTACCGAAGCTATATCCTTTGACTTGAGCTTTCAGACTTGCCTGTCTAATATTGCCACTGGCTCTTCAACATAGGATAGATCCTTATCCAGCCGGACTGAACTGAAATTCAACATGTGCGACGGGTCACCGTGATACCTCCGGAGCATCGATACGTGAAATACTGGATGCACTCCTGCCAAGCTGGGAGGTAAGGCAAGCTCATAAGCAACCCCCCACCCCCAACTCGCCTCAATATCTCAAAAGGGCCAATAAACCTTGGACTCAACTTCCCTTTCTTCCCAAATCTCATAACTCCCTTCATAGGCGAAACCCAAAGCAGAACCCGCTCACCAACCATATAGGAAACATCATGAACTTTCCTGTCCGCGTAACTCTTCTGTCTGGACTGGGCTGTACGGAGTCTGTCTTGAATCACCTTAACATTTTCCAAGGCACCCTGAACTAAGTCCGTGCCCAATAATCTAGCCTCGCCCGGCTCAAACCAACCCACCGGAGATCTACACCGTCTCCCATATAAAGCCTCATACGGTGCCATCTGCATACTGGACTGATAGCTGTTGTTGTAAGCAAACTCTGTCAATGGAAAGAACTGGTCCCAAGATCCTCCAAACTCAATCACCCACTCGCGGAGCATATCCTCTAGAATCTGAATAGTGCGCTCGGACTGTTCGTCCGTCTGAGGGTGAAATGTTGTACTCAACTCTACCCGAGTACCTAACTCATGATGAACGGCCCTCCAGAATCGTGATGTGAACTGAGTACCTCTATCTGACATGATGGAAACCGGGATACCATGCAGACGAACAATCTCCTGGATATAGATCTCCGCCAACCGCTCTGAGGAATAAGTAGTACACACAGGAATAAAGCGAGCGGACTTGGTCAGCCGATCCACAATCACCCAAATAGCATTGAACCTTCTCAAAGACCGTGGGAGCCCAACTACAAAGTCCATGGTGATCCGCTCCCTGATACGGTCAAACAAGGAAGACCGAGAAACCACATAAGCTAGGACTCGACTGGGCTTCGAAAGGTCCAATATCACAAACTGGCTGACTAAGGCCTGAACATCTATTGCATAAGTCTCTCTACACTGCTTCTACTTTCTTTAGATCCACCCGAATACCCCCACTCGATACCACGTGGCCTAAGAATGCCACAGAATACAACCAGAACTCACATTTCGAGAACTTAGCATATAACTTCTTCTCTCTCAAAGTCTGAAGCACAGTTCCCAGGTGTTGCTCATGATCTTCCCGACTCCGGGAATACACCAGAATATCATCAATAAAGACAATGACGAACGAGTCAAGATATGGCCGGAACTTACTGTGCATCAAATGCATAAAGGCTGCTGGGGCGTTGGTCAGCCCAAATGACATAACAAGGAACTCGTAATGGCCGAGTCCTGAAAGCACTCTTCGGGATATCTGGTTCCCGAATCTTCAACTAATGGAAACCTGAGCGCATGTCAATCTTAGAAAATATCTGTGCACCCTGAAGCTGGTCAAATAAATCATCAATACGAGGCAAAGGATAACGGTTCTTCACTGTAGCTTTGTTCAACTGTCGATAATCAATACACATACGCATAGAAGCACCCCTTTTTTTCTTCTTTACCAACAAAACAGGAGCACCCCAAGGCGATACACTGGGCCGAATAAAACCTTTATCAAGCAAATTCCTGTAACTGATCCTTCAACTTAACTGAAGGTTTTACCTCATCCTTAGTCCATAACCTTAGGAGAGGACCCAAACTTCAAAATCTGCCATTCATCATAGGATACGAATTCCACATCATCACATTGCATTAGTCTTATTTCAACACACTTAAACTTTTAATAATGCTTAAATACTTCGAAATTATTCCTCCGGGTTGTTACATTCTCCCCCACTTAGGGTCATTCATCCTCAAATACACGACGTAGCTTATCTCTTTCTTCACATATCTTAAGGTCTCAAATTTTCTAACTTCCAAAATTTATTTATTTTTATTTTTTTATTTATTTTTTTTGAAATTTCGGCAAAGCCTCCCCTGTATTTGGGTCTATCCACCTGCCAGAGTAACACCAAAACAACTACTAACAACACATCCACAACCCAATGAAATACCACAATGTATATATTAATAACACTAATCTCATCATTATAAGCATCGCATTATCATACTGATATCTGGACATGAAACACATCATCTGTATGCTAATAACCATGTCTCTGGCCATAATAGTTGTTCATAAATCACAACATTTCCAATTAACCTTATGTTAACAATCATCTTATTTTAGACCTCCACTTTACTCACAACGAGGCATTGAGACCTCATAATTACTTACCCAAATTAACGAGTCACATTTAACGCCACATGGATGCTCATCTCATAGGCTAGAGCTCAACGTTTACAACATAAAAAATGGTTGAATATGAACAAAAAATATACCAGAATTGTCAAATAAGCCCAATAGGCATGACTCCCATTTAAAATATAGTACCAAAAATTTTAATTTCATAAAAGGAGAATTTTAAACACATAAACCTTACACTACCAGGACCTTGTCCTTATATAACATCCACCGCAGCTTGTAGCTCAGTTTAAAATATTTCACATTATATAATTATTTGAGGATATCACCCTCAACTATGAATCACAAGTATTTGCACATTATGCCAACTGAAATTTTTCATTTCCTTTCTTTCTTCTTTTCAATAATTTCCATCAAAGAAAATCACAACATACAATGATAGGGATAACTATCTCCATATAATAGCCCAACGTGAGTATTCACATAAGTAGATTTCAGGATTACGAAGCTCACTCATGAGTGGAGCATATTAAGAGGACTCGCCTAAATTTTCAAAATCAAATCAAGTTAAGGAAAAAAAATATCATTTTTTGTAACAATCAGAATTGTACTTGTAATGACACCATCTGGTTAGTAGCCTCAGCCGCACTATAGCAATTATATCAATGGGTCGGGCATCCACCTCTTAGACACCATCTGCTCATTCGTTCTCCATCTCTATCTTGTAGCATATGTAGATTAGTAACTATAATGGAGTGTGTTGACTGTGTGTTCTGATGAAATAGGTTTCTCCCAAGTTTGGGATAATTTCTCATGATGTTTCTAGTATTACTACATTCATAACAACCCATCTGCAGTTCGGCTGCTCATACCAAGTCTATGCCGGATAACTAGAATAACCATTTAAGGAACCCCATGCTAGTGGTGCATTTAAAAGATAATTGTCCCATGAGAGTGCCCTGATTAACTGGAGCACTACGAGTATTCTAAAATTGTTTTTATTTCCCTGCTGATACTGAATGTAGAATCATTATGGACATAGGAACATCGAAAGTCCCCACATCATCTCATACAAATCTCAGCTCCTACTCATATACAAGTTTCAGAGAACTTTTGGATACCACATAAATACACCTCATGCCAAATTTGATATGACACATGACCCACAATTTGATCGTTGATAGTGAACTCTCTTCACTTGGTGCAAGGCCATAAGATACATCTTTATACTCCACAATACTAACCTTTATCGCTCGTATGTCACCATCATGAGACACCCAAGCCATTCGTTTTGGCATATGTCCGTCTTAGGACAGTTAGACTCGCTTCCTCCAGCATCTCGGTTGCTAGTTGTACCCTTCGCTAGATAGACATCTCATACGTACCACATTGTCCCTATTACCACCAACTATCTTCAGATCTATGTCCACCTCGTGACTCTACCATTACTGCGACGATTAGGTAATTAAGTAAACCTTCTTAGGGCCGTACTTATCAACCAGATGCCAGAACCTATTGTACCCCCATGTGCACAATTGAATGATCTCTTAATACTTCTGCATTATCGATATGGATGACACGCGGTAACAACGGTTGAGCAAATTCTTGGCTCCCTTATAATCCTTCTGTAGCATCACGAACCATCAACGCAAAATTGATACCGAGTGTGCAATTTCAATACACGAGTGAATGCAAAAAGAACATATGATATAAGCTCCAAACTGAATAAATGACGCATGATAAGAAATGAAATGATATGGAATTTTCCTAACGGTTACATAGCCTCTCGTAGATAAGTACAGACGTCTCTGTACCGATCAGCGAGACTCTAATAAACCAGCCTGTGTCCCGTGACTCCTATGAACCTAGAGCTCTGATACCAACTTGTCACGACCCTGGTTAACCAATTGTGAACCTGTCCTGACGGCACCCAGTCTTCGCGACAAGGTAAGCCTAACATATTGCGGAATTTAATAGTTCGAAATAAAAATAGTAAACAAACACTAAATAGAAAAGGAAGTGTATAACGATGTCGCTTGGCACATACACTGAATACACAACTCCTGAAAGTAACATCCCAAAACCCGGAATCCCACGGGAAACACAGGTTACAAGAAGTCTAACACTGCTCTAGTCACCAGAATTTGTCTAACACAAAGAGAGGAATCGAAATAACAGCTAACAACTAGGGATGGAATGAGAATGAGACTTTGCGGATCTGCGGACGTAGCAGATGTATACCTCAAGTCTCCAATAAGGCTCCCTGACAGCTACTGGCGGTATGCCTGCTCAGATGTACCTGGATCTGCACAACAAAAGTGTGCAGAAGAGTAGCATGAGTACACCACAGCGGTACTCAGTAAGTGCCAAGCCTAACCTCGGTTGGGTAGTGACGAGGAAGGTCGGGGCCCTACTGAGATTATAAAAAAAATAAAAATGCCAGGATAAGATAAGCAGTGCAATTGAGAACCTACAGTAAGAATCTATGCAGGATAATAAGAGTACAATAACGGAAACAATGATGAAAGCAAACCATAAGGAAAGTAACCGGGGATCTCTAAGTATCCCGAGGATCTCTTAGTATCCTCGTCATGTACTAGGGATCTCTTGGTATCCCGAGGATCTCTCGGTATCCTCAATATAAGCCAGGGATCTCTTAGTATCCCGAGGATCTCTTGGTATCCTCAATATGTACTAGGGTTCTCTTGTTATCCCGAGGATCTCTTGGTATCCTCAATATCAACCAGGGATCTCTTAGTATCCCGAGGATCTATTGGTATCCTCAATATATACTAGGGATCTCTTGGTATCCCGAGGATCTCTTGGTATCCTCAATATCAACCAGGGATCTCTTGGTATCCTCAATATGTACTAGGGATCTCTTGGTATCCCAAGGATCTCTTGGTATCCTCAATATCAACCAGGGATCTCTTGGTATCCCGAGGATCTCTTGGTATCCTCAATATATGTGTCGGAGATCTCCCGGGACTCTAACCTGTCCCAAAGTAAATGTGCAGGGGGAATCTCTCGGGAATCTAACCCGTAGTCCCAAAGTAAAACACAGAGCAGCAACACAAGAATATTAAATTAAACGCCAATTTCGTACCAAGTAAACATTTACTTCTAGCCCAACATGCTTCACGTAATGCAATTCAGGCAATTTAAGCAAATATGTAATTAAGTCAACTAAACATGCCTTTCTAGACTAGCAACATGCTAAATTCACAAGTAGCATAAAACAAGGAAAGAACTCAATTGAAATACTTAAGGAAAAACCAGATTTTCAACAATTAGCTCAAATATGCGCTCGTCACCTCACGTACAGGGCATCTCAATTATCAATATAGCACATCCTAAGGGGAAAGGTCCCCCACACAAGGTTAGACAAGCCACTTACCTCGAACCGGTATAAAAATCGCTAAGAAACAATGCCCTTGCCATGAGTATCCGACTCCGAGTGGCCCAAATCTATTCAAACCAATTACATATTGTAAATAACATCGCAAGTAACTAGTTCCACTATTAAAATCAAAGCTAAGGCGCGAAAATAGGTAGAATGACCAAAATGCCCCTCAGGCCAACGTCTCGGAATCTAATAAAATTTACATTTCCAGAAACCTCGTACTCTCACGAGTCTAACCATACCAAATTTATCCAATTCTGACACCATTTGGTCCTTCAAATCTTCATTTTATATTTTTGAAAGATTCCACAATTTTCTTCCCAAATTCTATCTCAAATAACTAATTAAATGATGAATTCAATGGTATATTCATGTATTCTAACCAAATCTGAGTTAGAATCACTTACCCCGACCAATTTCTTGAAAAACCTTTGAAAAATCGCCAAAATCCGAGCTCTATAGGTCAAAATATCAAAAAAAAACCAAAACCTCGTATTTATAGAGTACCCCTCGGATTCCGACAGTGCTGACCGCACAAAAATGACCGCGGTCCGCGCCCAGGGAGTGCTGACCGCACAAAAATGGTCGCGGCCGCGCAGCAATTTGACTGCAGTGACAGGCTTCACTATTTTGGCCATAACTTTCTCTACAAATGTCCAAATGCCTATTATAATATGTTTCTGAAAACTAGATTCAATGCTATACAACTTTTGTTTTTGAATCACCTCAAAATTCCGTGTTGATCAAAAGATATTAGCTTACTA
The DNA here is from genome assembly GCF_000715075.1 of Nicotiana tabacum. Taxonomy (NCBI): domain Eukaryota; kingdom Viridiplantae; phylum Streptophyta; class Magnoliopsida; order Solanales; family Solanaceae; genus Nicotiana; species Nicotiana tabacum. Next base: position 24,884,452 of record NC_134097.1, on the reverse strand, counting down.
AGTAGAACCAGCAGCCTGCAGATCTTCCCGGGCGCGGGCGCGCGCCCAGCGCGAAAAGGAACGCGGTCCGCGTCTCCACTGCTGCCACCTCCATTTTTCTAAGTTCCAGGGTGTCCGTACTTGCTCAAAACTCACCCGAAACACACTCGAGGCCCCCCGGACCTCAACCAAAAGCACTAACGCATCCTAAAACATTATGCAAACTTGTTCCAATCATCAAAACACCTCGACTAACACTAAAATCATCGAATTACATCAACTTCAAGCCTAAGTTCTTTTAGAAACTTCAAAACACACATTCGATCAAAAACCCGACCAAAACATGTCCGAATGACTTGAAATTTTGTACGTATATCCTAAATCACCTAACGGAGGTAAAGGAACCATCAGATTTCCATTCCGAGGCCATCTTCACACTGTTCCAATTACGAACCATTTTTTTCAACACCGAACGTCCCGGCAAAATACTCCGAATCCCAACACCGAACGTCCCGGCAAAATAGAATAGCAGAAATGAACTTAGGAAAAGCGTCAGTGGGGAAACGGGGCATAAATTCCAAAGACGACCGGCTGGGTCGTCACACTATTCTAGTTGTGTTTCAGTTGTATTTAGTAAATATTTGTAGTAGACTATACTATTTCTCTAGATACTCATGTACTCCGTGACACCCTGGTTTTGGGCTGGTTGAATCGTATTATGAACTTTGCTTATGTTATAAACCGTTTATTCTTAAACGATAAAGGTTTTCCACAAATAGTTTTAAATTTTCTATTGTGATTTTGGATTACGTTGAGCTGAGGCTGGTCTGGTTCCATGATAGGCGTCATCACGACGGGTTGAATTTTGAGCCGTGACATTGACATCTATGTTAGAGTAAGTGAGTGAGTTGTGAATAATGCATGGTACTTGTGAGTCAAATCTTGAGGTGAGGATGTTACACCTTTGTGCTTAGTCTATTTTAAAGATTCTTAGTGTGATGAGTTAGGAGAATTGTTTAAAAAGGTTGTGTCTACATAAAGTGTAGTTTGATTGCTCGAGGACGTGCAACGTTTAAGTGTGGGATAGTGATATATGGCTATAATTATATATTTTTAGTACATTATTTACTCTATATTTAGGTGTTTTAACGCTAAACTACACTATATTTGTATTTAATTGAGTTATTTTATATGTAGGTACATTGGAGATGAAATTGTGAGCAAAATGAATACTTTGGAAGAAAAAGTGTAAATGAAGCAGTAAGCAGGCGAGGTGAGCTTTGTAGCTCACGTTAGAGCATGTGAGGCGAGGCATTTTGCTCGCCAGAGAGCAGGCGCCACAAGGGATATGGCGGGATGAGGCACGCTGGAGAGCTGGCGCCACGAGGCCTAAGGCGAGCTGGAGCGCGCGTTGGAGCTGGCGCCGCACGGTTTATAGCAAGGGCATTCCGAATTTTAAAAGCCTATGTCATCTCCTTGTTGGGTTTGGACTTGGGCTATTCATTTAGATTTTTTTTCATACACATATAAATAGTCATTAAACACCATTTTGAGGGGAGTTTTTGGCGACCAGAGGCAAGAATAGCACGTGGAACAATTTTTGGAGGAAAGAATCATCGAGTTCTACATTCCTTCATCTTTTCTTTGTAATTTGATTATGCAAAATACTTGGGAAATTGTTACTATAAATATGAGTAGCTAAACTTCTATTCTAGGGTTTGATGGAATCTATTGAAGGACGATTTCTCCATTGCGTTTAATATAAATTCGCCATTTACTTTTCTCTACTTGTTCAACTATATTATTATTGTTGTTGGTTGAAGGGCCATCAATTGACTATGCCTATTTAGTGTGTACTGCTCGAGAGAGATTACACATTTAGGTAGTTGTTGAACAACAACACTCCTAACGTATTTGAAAGATCAATACGGGGGGTTTAAAGGCGGGATTAGAGATAACGAAACCTTGGTGCGATCATAGTGAGCGATAAATTAGTGCGAGCTAGCACAATTCGAGAGAATAGGTCTAGTAAATTGAGGTAGTTGCTCGAGAGAGAGCTACACACTCAAAGTACTCACGATCGGTAAAGAATACTTAGGTGAATTTATAGGAACCATAGAGGGGGAGATTCTGACAATAGGGAAAATCAAAACCATAGATCTTTCTAATCTTGTCTACAACATTTGCTTTGTTAGTAGTAAAATTATAGCTTTTTAATAACCTTGCTTTTAGTTAGTAAACAATCAACTCATTATTCAACATTTCTGAAGGTTGATTATTTGGATTCTTACGAAACTAGTGGTGGTGATTAATAGGTTAATTCCTTGTGGGATTCGACTCCGGCTTGTAAACCGGATTATATTTACAACGACCGCTAGATCGCTTAGGAAGCATAGTTGGCGTGATCACAACACTTCACTATAATGGTCAACTTTTCATTGGTACCAATTTTTTATTTTATGTTATAATATATATTCTTTTATAATAGTATTTTACTATAGCAGTAATTAAAAAATATTAATATAAACGAGACTGTTGCAGAGAGATTTGACTATATACACAAAAACAAACATATTTAGGAAGTTAGACATTTTTCTAAGATAGTCATTTTTTGAATGAACAAAAGGATTTAGCGCCATACATAAGAAAGCAAATTCCAACAATGAAAAGGAAACTTTACATGTCCAGAATTGTCTCAACATTTTCTCCCTGCATTATGTACTTCTCTATTGGTTTTGTATTGTTCTTGAAATGGAAATGTATAATTTCCTAGTCACTTTTGAGTATTTAAGTTTCCCTCCTAATCAAAAGGAGAAACAAAAATGCAATTTTGAGAACCACAAATAAAGCAGAGTTAATATTATACATTCAGGGGAAAAAACATAAAAATTTGGGCAACAAAGATTTGGATCTACATACAACACAAAAAAGGAAACTTCTGCGAACCAGAGATTTTTGTCTTCTTCATTTACTGATTTACCTGTTTAGGATGTCAATATGCTATATTAAAACTTTTCCTTCTTATTCAGCTTTCACTTTAGTTTTATTCGTTTCTTTTTATTTTATGTGACATTATTTTATCTTTTTGTACTTAAAACATGTCTAAGAAAGCAATTTATTTTTTGGGTAAACAACATGATTATATTAATAGCTAGAAAGAATTAGTATCCAAGTTGCTAAAGCTGATTTTGAGCTCACTCATAAAAAAGCATTAATTAACTGTTTATTTTCTCTAAATTGTCCTTATCAGTGGTACTTTAAGAATCTAAATTTGACTACTAGTACTCAAATTAGTTTGGATAAGATGATTACTTAATGACAAGGAAAATTAAAAGAAAAAAAAAACTAATTCTCTTTTGCTTTAGTAAAGTGGATATACAACAAGACCCATAGTTTTCGCTCATACATTACATTTTTATCCAAAAAATGATTAAATATGTATAAATAACAAATTTTGAATTCATTAAATTAGATGAAATGTGACAGAATTATAATATTAAACCTATAAAATTTATATATTGAATCCGTCTCGGCTGAGTACAATGTCCAAATATGGTTTGCAATAGTGCCCCTACTTCCTCTAGCTAGGTAGTAGTATATTACTACTTTTAATCTACAATAGTAAAGGCGATTTTGGTGGAGTAGCATGTGTAAATTTGTAGCTTTTCAGAGTTTTTATGTTGTAAAGGTCCCGTCCCTTAGCTCCTTTCAATCTAGACATAAAAGAAATACGGAGTACAACTGATCACGAGTTTGACAAGATTTTTTCAAAGATATTGGGACCAAACTTTTGTCCTTTGGTTGTTAGCATTTATTTGCGGTGGCCCAAAATTTTTATTCACAATTAGTGTAGGTTGAGTCTTTTGTGCAGAAGTACACTGCAGCTTTTTTCATACTATGGTAACAAATAAACGTGCACGAAGATATCACCGGGATGTTATATCTAACTTGCTCAATATTTTGTATGGTACGAAGTGATTGAGTTATCACTTATGTTATATATGTACAGAACAATACATTGAAAATATTTTTTTAACATAGAGAAGAGCATTCATTTAGGATACTTACTTGAAATTGTGGAAGTATCCTATGCTCGTTTTAAGATTGCCATTGTGGAAGTAGCCTAAGCTCGTTTAAGTGGTCCAACCTTTTGGTATATATGAAATTCTTTTTGGACATGATTGGGGCTGAACTTGATTTGCAACATTTATAGAGGAATGAAATGGAGTCATTCAAATTCTGGATCTTACATTTTGAGGAAAAAAAAAACTGTGGAAAGCTGAATTAACAAGTTACAAAAAAAGAGAGGAAAAGATTGACTCAAATTTGGACGAGTTACAATGAATTAAATATGATAACTTGCATGGATTAAAATGAATTGGTGGACTAATTAACGAGTTATAACCTAACCCTTTCAACTTGATCTACTACTAATATTCTAAACAAAATTGTCATGTCAATTTAGTTACAAAAATCTCAATATGCTCAAATCTCGTCCAGTACAAGTGATAAAATACAATGTCACGATCTATGATGCATGTTCAACTTATTTCAACTAAGTTAGGATGTTACAAAAATTATGTTTATCGAAAAACGATTACCATAGAAAATGGAGAGATCTAATGTATTTATTGAATCCACGGCAAAGAACCTACAACTTTCGCCTGGGTGGTGTTCTGACCGATAGAACTACAATCTTAAGAAAATTAGAATTACAACCTAAAATCAATTTAAATTCAAACTATTTAATTTCGTTTACCATTTATTTTAAGTTAGGAATTATTATTATTATTATTATTATTATTATTATTATTATTATTATTATTATTATTATTATTATTATACTCTGGGTTGTTGAGGTTTTTTTTTTCTTCCGACTCTATTGTTATCTCTATATTTTTTATGTAAAAATTGCACGGGGCGCCCTATTTGGTCGCTCTCATTTAGCCTATACTAATTTTTTTTTAAAGTTTTAACTTGTACCCACTTTTTAAACAAGTTCAGCCCATTTTTCCCTCCTCCTTCTCCTCCTCAAAGTTTTATCTTTTCTTTTTCCAAAAGTAAGGTCCATCCCTATCTGCTTCTTCTTATTTCTCCTTTCAATCATTTTTTCCTTTTCGCCGGCATCCTCAGCTGTAAAGGTTCTATCTTGGTTTTGCAACTTCAATCTTATGCACAATTTTGATGTGAAAATGGGACAAGAGAAATTAATTATTAATTTTATATTGTTGTTTGGTGAATTGGGTCTAGCGGAAATTGGAGGTTTTAGCTGTCAATTGGATTGGTAATGTGTTGCTATTTCTTGGTTCCTGTTAATGTTGCTTTAAGTTACTTCGTGTGGGTACAACATGCCCCCTAGAGCTCTAGAGCTGAAGTTCGCCAGTTACAAACAAAAACATCAGCTCTAGAGCTGAAGTTCGACAGTTATAAAACAAAAACTTCAGCTCTAGAGCTGAAGTTCGCCAATTACAAAATAAAAAGTTCAGCTCTAGAGCTGAAGTTTCGCCAGTTATAAAAACAAAAACTTCAGCAATTACAAACAAAAACTTTAGCAAATAGAGAACAAAACTTCAGCTACTATGCTTAAGTTGATCAATTACAAACAAAAATTTCAGCACACTTGGTTCAACACACTTGCTACTTCAGTCCCGTCTACTAGAAGTTACATATGCTTTAGCCCAGTATGCTGAAGTTACGTGAAAAAGTGAGTACGCTTGCAAATTTTTTTACAAAATGAACACAATTTAAAACGTAATCCAAAAAGCGAGTATAGATGGAAATGCCCCCTTCCGGCCCGATAGTTAGTAAAGAAAGTCACCAAGCCCGCACCTATCGTGAAAATACAATACTCTGGTCTCGCAGAAAAAACGAAGAAGGGTTTTCAACCCATTGGGGTGGGCTAATTTGACAAGTTGGGTAACACCAGTTATAACCCAACTTCTAGATGGATCATTATGGGTTATTCTTGGGGATTTGGCATGGCATGACAACTAGGTCCAACAATTGGCATAAAAAAGCAAACGTTTTAGGATTTGGCATGTGTTAGCCTAAAGTTATTCTCTTTCTTCTAATAGTTCAACCACCATCCTAAAAATAAGCCCCATCAAAATTATTTTTTTTAAAAGTAGCAAAAAATATTTATAACCCTCTATCTCTTCTGTCATAACAACCATCATCCTATAAATTAGATTCTATTTCCTTCAGTAGTATCCGAAAAAACTCCCAAATATTTTTAAATTATTTTTTTATTTTTTTATCTGTATATCCAAATATATATATAAATTTATTTTTCTTTTTTGATCAATAATTAATAATTATATTATTTGTATATCACAATGTATAACATAATAATAATGTGTATATCAAAAAAGTATACTAAAATTTTATTTTCCTTCTTTGTATAACACATTTCAGATTGTGAAAACTCAAGTTCAAGACGACTCCACATGTGTATCCTCTATTGTATCCCATGTATATCTCTATGCACATCAGTGATATCTCATGTTTATCATGTGTATCTGTGTATATCCAAGAAATTTGTGTTATATATACGATAAACAATTTGATATACACGGGCGTCCATAAAAAAATATATACAAGTTACAAAGTGATATATACAGACGTCCTTAAAAACATGTGTGTGATATACACTGATGTACACGATATACAACGTGATATACACATGTCGAAGTTGGATTTTTAGGTTTGATTTTTTACCTAAAACCAATATAAATCACTTCTAATCTTGCTCAAATTTTATATATAGCCTCGTTTAGGTATATTCAACGAATTTCAATCACACCCACTTATTAAATCCAACAAAAAAAAGAGAGAGAGAGAAGAAAAATAAAATTGAAATATATTTTTCTCTCTTAGTTTTTGCTTCTGATTTTCTCTGATGTGAGATCAACCTTACCTTTTTATCCCATTAATTTTTTTGTGTGCATAATTTGCAAGAATTTTTGCTAAACTATAACAGCAAAAGAGAAGAGATAGAAGAAGAAATACAAGGAGAGAAAGGGGGATGAAAGCAGTGTACAAGAAGAGAAGTGAGCGGCGGGGGGGGGGGGGGAGAGAAAATGGTTTGGGGCCAATTGTTGAGAGAGATATATAAGAAAGTAGTTTTTTTTAGGATGTGGCGATATAAAGCCAATTGTTTGGGGCTATCTTTGCCAAACCTAATATAAGGCTAAACAATTACCAATTCCTATTATGTGTTGTCACCAGGTGCCATTTTAACTAGTATTAGTACTCGCACGGATGCGCGGACATTAATCATGTCAAATATTTAAGTTATTTGGATTTTATTTTAGTAATCTTAAAATTTACACTTTCTCAGTAAATATAGATAATCATTAGATATTAAATACATAAAATAAATTAACCATTTCTTCTAAAAAAAAATTTATATCATTCTTGTCGGTGTCATTGGATCCTAAAAATAGTAAGAAAGCAAAATAATAACTCATATTTATTGCAAAACAATCAAATGTTGAGACAATGAATGACTCTTTGGATAAGACTTAACTCTTTTACTACTACTTGAACTCTTATTTGGTGTGTTGATATCTCTTAAAAAATATTTCTTTCTTAAAATTTCAGTTACTAAAACATTATTTTTCAATAATAATTATTTTTATAATAATGTAATTGAAAATATTATTCTTAATTCAAAACTCATTTTAGTTGGTTATCTAAAAATATAAAAAATTGTTTAGCTAGTGAATTGTTTTACTCCATTTTGATAGTTGACATTAACCATGTTAAATATCTGAATTATTTGAATTATATGTAAATAACCTTAACATTTAAACCTTCTACATAATTATAGATAATCATTAGATATTAATTAAGAAACACTACATGAAAAAACACTATCATTTCCTCAATTCTCATAGTGATAATTTTATTTTTGCACTATTCTCATAGGTGTCATTGGAACCTAAAAATAACCACAAAGTAAAATAATAACTCATATTTATGGCAAAGCACAAAGGTTGACACGACATAAACGATTCTTTGATTACGACATGACTCTTATACTACGATTTGAACTCTTATTTGGTATGATTTTATCTTTCAAAAAATATTTCTATTTTGAATTTTTAATTTCTAAAACTTCATATATATTATAATAATGATTATCTTTATAATGATGCAAGTGAAGATATTATCATTAGTTTAAAATTTACTTTAATCAACTATAAAAATTTAAATGATTCTTTGGCCGAATTTATTTTAGTATGACTCCACTTTAATTTTATCGATATCTCTAACCCCAGAATTTGAATTTTTAATAACCTATATAAACAAAAATTTTGTTCTTTGAATTATTAAATGTTAAATTAGTTGATTATTATTATAAAATATTACATATATTGTCTTAAAATTGTCAAGTAGTTTATTTTTCGATACCATACTTGGCTTAACCTCAATGCAAACTACTCACAATTCATTCCAATTCAAATTCGAATATCATATCAGTTTGTTAGTAATAGTGATTTTTAAAAACGATATATAATGTAAATTAAAAAAATATTCTAAGATATCCTTATCTTATAATCTATGTATTTGAGTTGGAAAAAAATATTTGAAATCGATGAGATTAACTTTCAAATTTTTTATATTCAACAAAGATGAAACATAAGAAGAAGTTTGTTGTCATCTTTTATTTCTCGTTTTTAGATCTTTCTGACACTTTTTTTCAATATTTATTTTCTTTTATCTTATTTTTTATGTCATTATATTTTTGTTACAAAAAATTAATTCATTTCACTATAAAAGGATGAGTTTTAATAAAATATTGTATACATATGAACTTTAATTATATTTTTACTCTTTGGTTGAAATTGTTTCATATTTTTCTTTTGGCTTTATCTAATCAGCCTAAATAGGTGTTCACCCGACCACTTAAATTAAAAATTAAATGATGTGTAATTTATATATAATCCATATATAATATTTATATAATCGTGTGTTATCAGTATATATCTATTTATATTAGCTATAAAATGTAAACAATAAATATGGCCGGATATTACGTAAATATTCCATAAGATTTCGGGTTTTTGAGTTATCCATGATATAACTTCTATTATAAATAATTATAAAACTCTCTACTAATGTTCAAAAATATCTTATCTTTTTATTATCTTTGAATTAAAAAAGTAAAGAGCTTTTTCGAAATAATTTATTTACATTTAAAAAAAAACATTTACGTCATACCATTTTTTTCTTTATATATACTCTTTGTTACACTTAAAAGTCGTTATAGAAACTATCAATTAGAAACCAATTTCTCTCTTGTTGAGTTTGAAAAAAAAACTTTTCAGATTCAAAACTAATATTCTTCAACGAAAAAATATTATATCCTTGCAATATTGGCCTGACTATAATTAAATGAAGGGGTTTCAGCTTTTACCCTTCAATTTCTTGAATGTGCTAAATTGAAATTAATGATAGCAATTGTATAGCGAAAGTTTTGTTATTTGTTTGATGTCCATTTACACAAATTGACTCTTCAAACAAATATTCTTCAAGAAGAAAAAAGAAATAATTTTTTTTTAAATGTTGACTGATTTTGTGATGTTTCTTTCTCCAGCTTGTATGTTTACTTTATTATATATGTAAGTAAACTTTTTTTGGTTTTGTAAACTCTTTTTTGTTATTTAGATAAACATAGACGTGTACCCTATATATTAAATTTATTTTAAAGAATTTTGTTTTATTCAAATCTAGCTACAGTGTTTCAAAGAACTATACTTATAAGATTTTAAATGTGAAAGAGTTTTATAGTTATATGAAGTAGTTTTTTTTGCTAGAGGCGAAGTAGTATTTAAATAATTAGAAAAAATAACAAAAGTTCCTAACATGATTGCATATGATAACATGATAAAAAAAGATAAATTTTATTTTTAATTTAAATTCGAATTTTAGAACTTTATATATAAATTTAAAATTATATTTTAATTCAAATTCCGTGTGTGTATCTTTTAATTCAAATATATATATTTGTATTTAACTAAAATAGTCAAATATAGAATAAAGTCACCATATACTATTGACATTTATTAGCTTGCCACTTGGCTTAACCATAATGTCAATTATATATGGTAACACCAGTTATAACCCAACTTCTAGATGGATCAATATGGGCTATTCTTTAGTTAATAAGGACGATTTGTTCAAATAACGATTATTTAGTGCCATCCTTTAATTTATAATCCTATTAAGAATTTTTTAAGAAAAATAGTTTCCGCGCCAGAATTTTGAAGCGCTCATGGCGGTTGCGAGGATTTCATATTTGATAAAGGCAAGTGATATTATGGTGATTCGTCAGAATTTCTAAGTTATTTTATAGTATTGGGCAAGACTTGTCTTAACAACAAAATATGGTGATTGTCAGGATTTCTGGTCAAAGTTATGATGATTATCGGAATATTTTCAGCATTTGTGGCTGAAATACTGGCGATTCTTCAGGATTTGGCTACAAATTCTGGTATCATCGTAACATGTGTAGAAATTCATCAATGAGTTTTTGTTACAAAATTGATTCAAATCAATTTTAAGTGACTCCAAATTTGATATACAATTTAATACCAATCCCAATAACGACAAATAGTTATTGTCACGATCCGGAATTCCCACCCTCGGGAGTCGTGATGACGTCTAATCGTAAAAGCTAGGCAAGCCACAAACCTAGAAATCTTAAACTCTTCTACGATAATCCTTTTTACAACTCATTCTAACAAGTGATAAACACCTACATGACAGAGGAATATAAGCTTTAAGAGGAAGTCTTAAATAAATATAAAACAAGAATGTTCGAAAGTCAATACATGCCTCTACCCAGAAACTGGCGTCACAATATCCACGGACTATTAGGAGTACTACATACAACAATCTGAAGGAAAAATAATACTATTTGTCTCGGATACATGAGATAACAGAACATAATAAAAGATAGAGGAGACGCCGGGCCTGCGGACGCCTGCAAGGCTACCCCAGTATCTCGGTGGACTGAAGGCTGGCTCCCCTATTGTTGTTGATCAAGTGCCGCTCAGATATCTGCACAGAGTGCAGAGTGTAGTATCAGCACAACCGACCCCATGTGCTGGTAAGTGTCTGGCCTAACCCCGGCGAGGTAGTGACGAGGCTAGGACCAGACTCCAGATAAACCTGTGCAATTATATAATATACGGCAGAAATATAAACAGGTAATAACAGTTTTAAAGGGAGGGGGAAACATGTTTTGGGGAAACATATCAATTCTATCAGAAACTTAATAAAGTATGGAAAAAAAAACACTTGATGTCTACAATCAATACAATAACAATACTGTTGCGGCGCGCAACCCGATCCCTTATCATTTAACATTGTTGCGGCGTGCAACCCGATCCACATATATAACTTTTGCGGCGTGCAACCCGATCCACATATATAGCTGTTGCGGCGTGCAACCCGATCCAATATAATATCCGTTGCGGCGTGCAACCCGATCCAACATAATATCTAATAATGTTGCGGCGCACAACCCGTTCCAAATATACAGTCCACAATAATCATAATTAACCGTCTCGACAAGGGATCAACAATAGACTACAGTATCCCGGCAAGGGAACTCAACAGTACAAGTATATACGTCCCAGCAAGGGAGAAACAACCTTAACCAAACTTGTTCCAACATCTAACTATCTCAACTATAACTCAACTAGTTTCAACAGCTAACTACCTCCGCTATAACTAAACTTGTTATAACACCTAACTATCCAGCTATAACCAAACTTGTTATAACACCTAACACGAAGAATCATCAACCTAAGCGTCCGTAGTATCAATTAAGAACACAATGCAAGGAAACCTCAACTCAATAATAGCCCGGCAAAGGGGAAACACAATGATCTCTTTTCCTTCTCACTTTTACTTCACAATTCACTTCGCAACTCGAGCCAATGCTCTAGAGTTTCGATTATCACTTATACTTTCACAATTCGTTATACAACTGGAGCCAATGCTCCTCAATGTTCATAGGTCACAACTCTTTTCACAACTTTATACAACAAATAGAAGTCTTCACCAAGGCATGAATAATACAACGAGATCATGAAAATTACAAGATAAGACTCACGGTCATGCTTTACACCAACGCATAGATACTCGTCACCATGCCTATGCGTCGTACTCAACAAGAAACAAATAGCAAATAGGACACAACTCCTAATCCCTCAAGCTAAGATTAGACCAAACACTTACCTCGATGCCTCGAACACAACTCAAGTTTCAATTATAGCTTTACCCCTTGATTCCACCGCCAATTCACTCGTATCTAGTCACAAATTACTTAATTACATCAATAAACGCTAAATGAATTAACCCCAATGCATGAAAATGAGTTTTCCAAAGTTTTACCCAAAAAGTCAAAAATCGCCCCGGGCCCACATGGTCAAAACTCGAGGTTCGAACCAAAACCCGATTACCCATTCCCCCACGAACCCAAATATATGATTTATTTTGAAATCGGAACTCAAATCGAGGTCCAAATCTCCAATTTTTGAAAAACCTAGGTTCTACCCAAAACACCCAATTTTTCCCATTAAAATCATTGATTTGAAGTTGAAATCATGTTAAAAGATGTTAATGATTGAAGAAAACTAGTTAACAATGACTTACAATTGGTTTGGAGAAGAAATGTTGTTTGAAAAATCGCCTCTTATGTTTTTGGGGTTTTGAAAAATGGAAAATGATTGAAAATCCCGTCTATTTATACCCCTTTCAGACCCTCTGTGCAGACCGCACAAAATGGACTGCGACCGCACAGGCCTTCCTGAAGTGTTGCGGTCCAGTCCCCTGTGCGAACCGCGGCCGCAAAGCTCTCCACCGTGCTCCACGCGAAACCGATCGCGGACCGCACTGCAGCGCCCTGTGCGGACCGCAGAAAGCCGACCGCGGCCGCACAGCCTTCACCGCGCACCGCACAAGGTCGACCGCGGACCGCACTAGTGGGGTTCAGAGACCTGCAATTTTCTAGTTTTAAGACTAAAACATCCCGAAGCCTACCCGAAACTAACTCGATCCCTCGAAACTCCAAATCAAGTGCACACAAAACCTCAAGAACATCCTACGGACTTATTCGTGTAATCAAATCATCAAAATAATATCATGAACATCAAATCAATTCTCAAGATCAATGAAATCTTCTCAAAACTTCTTTATTCATCAACTTTGCAATTTAAGTCCAAATCACGTCATATGACATCCGTTTTTTGCCAAATTCCACAGAAATACTTTAAATCATATATAAGACCTGTACCGGGCGCCAGAACCAAAATACGGGCCAGATACCATCATGTTCTAATCAAATTTCATTTCAAATTTCTTTAAACAAGTTTCAGAAAATAATTTTCTTTGAAAATTATTTCTCAGGCTTGGGACCTCGGAATTCGATTCCGGGCATAAGCCCAAGTCCCATATTTTCCTACGGACCCTCCAGGACCATCAAATCACGGGTCCGGGTCCGTTTACTCAAAACGTTTACGGAAGTCAAATTAGCTCATTCTATAATCAAAACTTATCGCTTTACACAGATTATCATATTTAAGCTTTCCGGCTATGCGCCCGGACTGCGCACGTAAATCGAGGTGACTCTAAATGAGGTTTTCAAGGCCTCAAAACACGGAATTTTATTTTAACATTCTCCACCTCTAAAACAACCGTTCGTCCTCGAACGGACAGAAGAAGGAAGTACCTGAGTCGGGGAAAAGATGGGGATAACGGCTCCGTATTTTGGACTTGGACTCCAAGGTCGATGCCTCAGGAGGCTGACATCTCCACTGAACACGAACAGAAGGAAAACTCTTCTACCTCAACTGTCGAACCTGCCGGTCTAGAATAGCTATCGGCTCCTCCTCATAAGACAAGTCCTTGTCCAACTGGACAGTGCTGAAATCTAACACATGGGATGGATCGCCGTGATATTTCCGAAGCATGGACACATGAAACACTGGATGCACGGCTGATAAGCTCGGTGGCAATGCAAGTCTATAAGCCACCTCTCCCACTCGATCAAGAATCTCAAACGGACCGATGAACCTAGGGCTAAGCTTGCCCTTCTTCCCAAATCTCATCTCGCCCTTCATAGGCGACACTCAAAGCAATACCCGCTCTCCAACCATAAAAGCCACATCTTGAACCTTGCGGTTGTCACACCTCCTTTTTACTTACACCCCCGAAGGGTATAAGAGAGTTTTTTTCCAACTTAAAGTGACAATCGAAACGAGATTATTTTATTTAAGAATTAGAGTCGCCACTTGGGATAATTTATGGTGTCCCAAGTCACCTGTTCAAATCCCGAATCGAGGAAAAGCTTGACTCTATTTTATAGTCCGCAACACAGAAATTCGAGTAAGGAATTCTGTTAACCCGAGATAAGGTGTTAGGCATTCCCGAGTTCTGTGGTTCTAGCACGGTCGCTCAACTGTTACAATTGGTCTATTATCTGATTTTGATACATGTTTTAGCCTATGGTATATTTTAACTTTCTAACCGCTTTTAATTATTTTAAGGAAAATTACAACGTCATCTAAAACACGTCTTTGGATCACACCACATGAAATGCACCCGTAGTTAGAGATATATTTTATTTAACGTTGTTAGGATTTGGATTTGGGTCACATGAAATGCACACCCGAGTTTAGTAAAGTAATTTTAAAATAGCGTGCCTAAAGCAACTACGCACTTTCAACTTTGCGAGGGCCATGGAAAATTCAACTAATGGCACACTTCGATTTCTAAAGGATTAAAATTAATTAAGCGAGGGCCATAAATTTAGGGGATTTATTTAACATGGCACACCTCGATTCAAAAAGATTTCTAGATTTAATTTTTGAGGGCCATAGCTATTTATGTTGTCTAATATGGCTCACCTCCACTATTTGAAAGCCCAATTAATCAGTTCGAGGAGGCTTGTGGAACTTTTAACTATAAAATCTCAATCCTACTAATTAACTAGCGAATACCAAATTAAAAGGGCAATTAAATCAAAACCAATTTTAACAAATAGCCATGAACCCAATCCATTCCTACTGCTTTCGAGTTTGGACCCAGTGAGTCCAATTCTCAAAGGAAGGCAGACGGTCAAGTACCCATAGTGACATTGAGTCTAAAAGCATCTACCATTGGGCCAACTCTGGCCCAAGTTTTCAGAACCAACCATTGCTAACCATTTAAAAGCAAATCGATTAAAAGGGCTATGGACATGTAATTGGAACAACTTCTGGACTTGGTCGCTTAAGCTCAAAGTAACTAAGCTTACAATTCTGAAATTCAAAGGATTTCCAAATCCAACAATTGTTCAACCAGCATAATTACTCAGATTCGAATTTACTCAAACCTATGCCTAGAACATGCAATCGACGAAAGAGATCCAATGGAATCATTCAACATAACAAATGAGAAGTTAAACATCAACCTATGACTTAGCAAGATTATAAAACATCACATGCAATCATGAACATTATTCAGCTAGCTTGGTATTTTGGATAACTTCAAATAGAACATATACTAAACAATGTTAATCTCAACAAACATCTAAAGTTCGAGCAACCTAATCAATATTCCACAATAATGGCCCTTTAGAGCCCTTTGTACAAATCTGAATTCATATTCCATGCCAACCATCAATAATTTAAAACATATGACTTGTTTAACATTGCAAGTGTACTTTAAGCTGAAACAGAAATGAATTAACTACGATGAAAGGCAAGACTAATTTTGAAGGTTTCAGAAATGTAAAAACAAACATCTAAGAAACTAATGCTCTTTGTATATCAAACTTCAAGCAACAAACTTGTGCTTCTCCATTTCATATGTCAAGGAGATGAACAATACCTAGGAATAAAGGAAACAAAGAAGTAAGGTTCATCAGAAGGAAAATCAGCAGCAACCAACTTTAAACCCAGCAATAGAACAGTATATACCACAACAAAATCCAAACCAGACTTCAACCAACTCGGAGTTTAGTCCATTTTGAACCAGAATGCAAAAACTATGAATCTCAGTGATCTAAACTAGACTACTAGGACCAAGAGAACCAAAATCCAAGCAAAATTGTTAGTGGTTTTCCAGAAAAATGCCAGGGATTCAAAGTTATTTTAAGAATTACTTCAGGACTAGCAGCCGTTTCAGTTTCTGAATTTTTCTCTCTTCAATCCCTGCCTTGAAAGGCAAGAAAATATGCCTTTATAGGCAAGGAAATATGGCATCATTCCGGAAAATTAGATTTGTACCTTAATCCCTCTCCAATTCTCATTTTAGCTTATTAGCCCTTATCCAACTTTTCTTTTTGTTTAACTACCCCTAGTTCAAATTTCAGTTTATTAGGCAGTCCCCCTCCCCAGCTTCCTAGAAGCTTCCCAATTCTGTTACTCATAAATTCCCTTCCCCAATTTTCTAAACTACCCCTCGAGCCCTGGTTATTTACCCTCCCATCCAAATAGACCCCGGGTCCAAATGACACAAGTGAATGGGTCTGAACTAGACCCAATTTTTTTTGGGCTTAATTTTAAACCTCAATCTTAAATGGGTATGATATGAGGTTTCAAAAGAGAGGCCTGAAATTGCTTTACTTTTTTTTATTACTGTCAAGACAGAACACAAATGAAATCATCAACAAAAGAAAACTTCACCTATTCAACTATATCATAACATACAAGAAGAAAAGATTTGAACAAAAATAAGAACAAATAATCCAGACAAGATGAGGTGAGAAGACGAAGACTGAGACCTAAAATAAAACAAAAGAAGAAAAGAAAAAAAATGAAAGAAAGAAAGGAGAGGTAAAAATACCTAAGGAAACAGCCTGAACGAACCTTGAACTTTGACCTTCGAACTTTCGATTTTTTGACCGAAATAGGCCTCAATCGTGTGTTCTCAAGCCAATACACACAACTGAAGCCAATTTCGACCTCAAATCTTCAAACACTCGATGATTCGGATTTTTGGGATTTAGGGTTCTTCTCTTCAAATCAAGATTCGAGAAGTTCCCAGGGGATTCGAAAGGAATTGGTTTGAGATTTGGGAAGAGGGGGTCGAGTGGGTTCTATGATGTTAATTTTGTGAGGATTGGGGCTGTTTAGGGCCGCGCCGCCAGGCTTCTAGGTTGTGGAGAAAAGGGGTAGCGGGTAGGGTTTTCCGTCTCTAAGGGAGTGAATGGGAGAGATGAGTGATGGGGGGATTTCGGATAGATATATATATCAACTGGTCCTCACTTCTGAGCCGTTGGATTGTATAACCTCGACGGCTCAGATTAAGCTTAAACTAAACGGGGTCGTTTGGTTGGGGGGATGGGTTGGATCGATTTGGACGGGTATGGGCTGGGTTTAACGGGTTTCAGGGGGAAATGAATTGGGCTGGTTTAGGACTCTAAACACTTGGCCCAAATCTGATTACTTCATTCTTTTTCTTTATCCTATTTCAAATCAATTTTCCAAAAAATTCTTTTTTTTTTTCAAAATTAAAATAAAATCTAAATTAAATCCTAAAACCTAATTAACCCAAAAAACACTAATTAAACCTAAATGATAATTATCACAATTAATTAAAAGATAAATTAAAAGAAAACTATTCAAAACCAAAGTTACCCTTGAAAGGTGCAAATTAAACTATTTTTGTGATTTTCCCTTTTTTTTTTATAAAATAACTTAATTACTAATTAATTCTTAAAAATGAAAAGTTAAATCCTAAATTCAAATGCAACCTATATTTTTGTATTTTTTATTAATTTAAATAAAAATAAACACGCACAAACAAATGCAAACAATTGATAGAAAATGCCCCCAAAAATCCACAAAATTGCAAACAATGGAAAAATTATTTTGTTTTAAATTTATGGAAGTAATTCTTATAGGGCAAAAATCACGTGCTCACAGCTTCCCCTCTTGCTCGGAAACACGAAGAATTTTCGTGCAAAGATAAAGTGAGCGAATACGAGCGATTTTTGCCCGTTTGGATACTCCGTGTGAAGCATTTTTTTGAAAGATTTGACCGCACCCTGCTTCTTAGGTTGCCTACATATCCCTGGCTATAAAGGAATCAGGTCAGTGTAGTTCGGGAAGTTTTGGTAGCTGAGACTACTATGAAGCTGTGATTTCACTGTTGCTGCTGCTACTGCTTATTGAACCCCTTATTACACTATGACAAAATAAAAAGAAGCTAGACTAGACTATGATCTATGCATTACAAGAATCCTATCTATATCATTGAACTTGCTCTTGTGGTTCTTGTTGCCTTGTTGACTTGTATTCTCTCGGTGAAATCCCTTTGTTGCCGACCTGAATTGTAATCTGAGATATTTCCCTTTCTCCAGGTGGATGCCTGACTGCTGAACTTAAATTATATTCCCGTGCTCTCCAGGTGGGCGCCTGACTGCTGAACTTGAATTGTATTCCCGTGCTCTCCAGGTGGGCGCCTGACTACTGAACTTGAATTTTATTCCCTTGCTCTCCAGGTGGGCGCCTGACTGCTAAACTTGAATTGTATTCCCGTGCTCTCCAGATAGGCGCCTGACTGCTGAACTTGAACTGTTTCTCCCTGTTCTCCAAGTGGGTACCTGATTTCAACAAAAATAGACAAAATAAAAAACAATTTCTGCCCCAGTTTGGTAGTTGGGAACATATATAAGTGTTAAACTGAATCATATTACCAAATATTACAAATAATTTGAAAGCTAGATCCCGTTATCCAGGAGGGCCCTGACAGCTCCTAGTTAAACGACAGTTTTATATCTAAATTATATCTCCTAAAGGTATTAGTTTCGCTACATCTTGTTATCTAAGCCGATCTATAAACTATACCCCATTATCCAGGAGGGTCCTGACAACTCTTAATTAAATGACAATTTCAAATATAAGTTATATCTCCTGAAGGTGGGACTTCTGCTAAATCTTGTTATCTAAGAGGGTCTTAAACTACTCCCCATTATCCAGGAGGGTCCTGAAAATCAAAAGTCAAGTTTTATCTTAAGAGTGACAATTTTATGGCTAAATTATATTACCCTACACCAGAGCTTACGCTAAATTTTGTTATCCAATGAAAATTTTAAAGCTAGGTCCCATTATTCAGGAGGGTCCTGAAAACTCCTAATTGAATCCTATCTCAAACATGCAAACTTTGAAGCCAACTTATATTCCTTTGGGGTACATTTATGCTAGATTATGCTACTCATGATTGTTTTGAATTTTAAACTAGGTCCCATTTTTCAGGAGGGTCGTGAAAATTTACGGTCAAACCTGTCTGGTGCTTGCCTTTCCTTGCGGAGGGTTTCTCCAAAATAAATGAGATTTTCTGCCCCTGTTTTAAATGAAAGAAAAATCTTGTCAGTTTTAAAAAATGTGGTGGTTGGTTTGTGGTCTTGACTTTGAGGGCGATTGCTCCTTCCTTCCCATGACAACTTTGATTTCCACTCGAAGACCTTGCTTGTTTATTGACTAACCACTTTCTTTGTCACCCATATCACAGAAAATACCTCTTCTCCGTTCAGATCCAATACCTTCTATCTATTGCATTGCTCATGAACTAACATCTACCAAACCTTTGTGTCTCACATGAATCCCAAAGCACATCAATTGCCACCCACTCAGTGCGCATGCTATTCCTTCTTGACTTAAACCACTGGCTTTCACACCTCTTTCTTACCTACACCCCCGGAAGGGAGTATAAGGGAGTTTTTCCAATTTAAGTGACAATTGAAATGAGATTATTTATATTAAATTCAGAGTCGCCACTTGGAATAATTTATGGTGTCCCAAGTTACCGGTTTAAATCCCGAATCGAGGAAAAGATTGACTCTGTTTGCTGTCCGCGAACACAGAAATCCGGGTAAGGAATTCTGTTAACCCGGGAGAAGGTGTTAGACACTCCTTAGTTCTGTGGTTCTAGCATGGTCGCTTTGATCATACTCGGCTTATTAAATTGTCTAATTACTGATTTTAAAACCTTTGTGCATTTACCCTTTTAACCGCTTCCAATCACTTGATTTATTCGTAATTAAAGAATTGAGTTACGCGTACGTATACTCTTTTCTTTTGGCGCGTCAAAAATTATGTCACGCGAACGTGTCCATAATTAACAATGCTTGTTTAATTATTTAAGAAAAATTCGGTTGAAGTTGCGCGAACGCATACCTCGAGTCTTTTAAGAGTTTAATTTGCCATTTTGTTACTGAAATGTATACATAATCACAATACCAATCTAAACTGGGTCTAAAGCAAACTACGAGTGTTTGAGGTTATTTTATACTAAGTTAATATTAATGCAAGGGTCATAGTTTAGGGATTTTGTTTATGTATGGCACACCTCAACTAATTAATGAACATAACTAGTTGGTTAAAAGACATAAGAGGATTTCCACTTATTTTATGCTAATGTTTGAGCCAAAATTTAATAATCGATGAACTAATAATAGACAACCCATGCTTGATCGCGGAAAGGCTCAGGCTGGTCAGAAGCCCAACGGCCAACTACCAGTTGCTATATGTTCAACGAAAGAGACAACTGGGCTCGACGTGAACCCAGGCGGAATATCCCATCGCTGAAAAGAAATTCGGCACAACTGGGCCAAAGAAGGCAGCCCAGTTTCACGATTCAGTGCTAATGCTTGAGGCCAATTGCATCATTCAAGGAAATCTGAGTTAATACTGATAATACTGGACTCAGATGCAAAGCATATTTAAATGCTAACATATATTCTGAAGTGAATATGCAACTCCTAGTGAGATTTATTTCAACAAAACTCCACAAAACGATCTCCCTACATCGCCAAAATAGAATATTCCATGCCCGAATAACAACTGACCCATTACCAATCATTACATGAAATTGAAACTCTTAATGAATCTTCACTGAGCATCATTATCGTTCATACAACCAGCCTAGCTATCAAACACAACCAATTCTTATTTCAGTTTTCATCAAAATACCTGAAAGGACCTCGAAACACATGTATATATTTGATAACATGGCTTCAACAAGAAATTTTCACTCTATACCTAGTCGAAAGACCTTTTAAAATGCAAGAAGCTCATACACAAGCAAAAGCAGAACTAAGTGAGACTTTGACATCACTTGATTAACACATATTACACTAATTAGACTAAGGATCACGATCCACAACTAACACATATTACACTAGGTATAGATGAATACTCTTGAATCAACTACATTCAGACAAGGTCCAAATCCATCACTTAAAACAGATGTAATACCAGGGAATGAAGTATGCAAAATAAGCTAGGCTAGGCAAACATGAGATAAATAAAATGGCAGAATCAAGTAGTAATAACAACAGGAACTAATGTTTGTCATTTAACTTCAGCTTGGTTTATAGATCTTAACACAGAGACTCAATCAGGTCTCATTTCCAGTCACAATTCAAAGGAGAACCTGGAGATTGCAAAAGGAAAAGAGGTGAATGCAGTAAACAGCAACAACAATAACACTCAGCACCCAGAAAATGAGATAGCAGACTAGTTTTAAACCCAGCAGATGAGATACAATAATCCAGACACTAATTTCAGTCACTCAATGAACCAGAAGACCTCAAATCAGACTTGGCCTTAACCCATTTTAGTATCAGCTAGCCAGAAATTGCTTCAATAATAGGAAAACTTCAGAAAAACACTAAGAGAACTCAGCGTAACAGTGTTACTTTCCTAAAATTCTTCAGCAGTTTTGATTTTTCTGATTTTTTTTCTTCAATCTCTGCCTTGAAAGGCAAGAAAACATGCCTTTATAGGCAAGGAAGTAGGGCAGCTTAAAGAAAATCAAGTTTGCACTTTGCACCTTTTGAAATTTTTATTTTAGCCTAAGTGCCCTTAGTTTAATACTCAGAAGTTAAAATAGCCCCCACCCCAGCTTCCTAGAAGCTTCCCAAGCAATTATAAAAGATTTCCCCACCTATACTACCCAAATTACCCTTTAAACCTCTGAAAACTAACCCTTCAACCCATGTTATTACCCCCTGAAACTCATGGGTCAAACTGACCCAATGACTTGATTAAATGAAATGGGTTGCCTTTCTTTTGTAAATGGGTCAGAAAACCCATAGCCCAAACAACTTAATTCTAAGCCCTTGTAAGCGACAGAAGAACACACACTTGAACCAAACGTTCTAAAAAAAAATCTGAACTAATCAATTAAACCAACAACAAGGGAATTAACTAAACCATTAATTAACAGACTAAGCAATTTCAGACAACAAATAAAAGGAACTCTAAAAACAAACGATTTTCTTTAAAAGCACTTAAGACTAATCTTAAACAAAGTGTCAACAATTGATTTTCCCTTTAATAAAACTCAGAGATCTCATTCTTTTGAAGAAGAGAATCAAAAGGAATGAAAATTTTGACAAGGGCAGGAAGCTTCCAAAGCAAGAAGGTGAGAGGATGAAGGAAGAAAAAAGAAAAGGGAAGAGCAAATACCTAATCAAGCGATAGGGCTGCTCTGAATCGGGAATGACTCCTCTGATTTAATCCATAAATGGGTGTCAAATGATTGTTCCCATCTGGAACAACCAAAAAACCCATTTCGGTTCAAATCGTCCATAACAACAACATGCAATCCACAGAATCAAAGGCGGAGCAATTTTGGTTCTTAAGGACCTCTAGCTCTGACCTTAAATTCAAGATTCGACGGGATTCGAGGGACATGGAGGGTGGATTTGGAAAGAGAGGAGTGAGGTGATTATGTGGTATCGATTTGGGGTCATTTGGTAACGGCGCCGCAAGGTTAAGGCGGTGGGAATTAGGGGCGGAGGGTAGGGTTTCCATCTCTGAAGGGGGTGGAGTTGAGAGAGACGATGAGAGGGTGGGGGGGTGGGGGTTAAGGGTTCTGACCATTATATATTAAAAGATCCTCAGTTCCTGTCCGTTAGATTGAAAGAGATCAATGGCTCAGATTTGCGGATAGAAAAAAGACGTCGTTTGGTTCGTGCCTGGGTTTGGACCGGGTTAGGGGCAAGTCAGGGCATGGTTTGGACGGGTTCTGTGTTTGGGCCTGAACGAATTAAATGAAAATGGCCCAACATCCAGCTCTCTTTCTAATTCTTTGCAAATCAATTTTCCAAAAATTCTTTTCTTCTTCTTTTTCCAAAATTAAATTAAAACCTAAATCAAATCCTAAAACCTAATTACCCTATCAAAAACACTAATTAAGCCTAAATACTAATTATCACAGTTAATTAAACAAGCAAATTAAAAGAAATCTACTCGAAATCAAAATTTAAAACCAACAGTGCAAATTAAACTATTTCTTTTTTTTATTTTTTCCATTTTTATAAATAATTAATTTGCTAATTAATCTTAAAAATGCAAAGTCAAATCCTAAATGCAAATGCAACATATTTTTGTATTTTCATTAATTAAACAAAAATAAAAAATAAAAAATAAAAATGCATAGACAAATGCAAGCAATTATCAGAAAATGCCACGAAGTCCACAAAAATTGCAAATAATGAAAAGAAGTTATTTTGTTTTTGACTTTATGAGAGTAATTCATATAGGTCAAAAATCACGTGCTCACAGCTGCCCCTCTTTGCACGGAAACACGAAGAGTTTTTGTGCAAAGATAAAGTGAGCGAATACGAGCGATTTTTGCCCGTTTGAATACTATGTGGGAAGCATTTTTGAAAGATTTGACCGCACCCTACTTCCGAGGTTGCCTACATATCCTTGACTATAAAGGAATCAGGTCAGTGTAGTTCGGGAAGTTTTGGTAGCTGGGACTACCATGAAGCTGTGATTTCTCTATTGTTGTTGCTGCTGCTACTGCTTACTGAACCCCTCATTACACCAGGATAAAAGAAGCTAGACTAGACTATGATCTATGCATTACAAAATCCTATCTATATCTTCAAACTTTCTCTTGTGGTTCTTGTTGCCTTGTTGACTTGTATTCTCCCGGTGGAATCCCTTTGTTGCCGCCTTAAATTGTAATCTGATATGTTTTCCCTTTCTCCAGGTGGACGCCTGATTACTGAAACTTGAATGTATTCCCTTGTTCTCTAGGTGGACGCCTGATTGCTGAAACTTGAATGTATTCCCTTGTTCTCCAGGTGGGCGCCTGATTGTTGAACTTAAAATGTATTCCCTTGTTCTCTAGGTGGACGCCTGATTTCAACAAAATAGACAAAAACAAAGAAAAACTTCTGCCCCAGTTTGGTGTTGGGCATGTCATGTTACCAAATATCAGTAAGAACTTGAAAGTTAAAACTTGAGTTGTACTCCCTTGTTCTCCAGGTGGGCGCCTGATTGCTAAATTTGAAATGTATTCCCCTTGTTCTCCAGGTGGGTGCCTGATTGCTGAATTTGAAATGTATTTCCTTGTTCTCCAGGTGGGTGCCTGATTGCTGAATTTGAAATGTATTCCCTTGTTCTCCAGGTGGGTGCCTGATTTCAACAAAATAAACAAAAACAAAGAAAAACTTCTGCCATAGTTTGGTGCGGGGCACATCTGTGAGTGTTAATTGAATCATGTTACCGAATATCTCTATGAATTTGAAAGCTAAATCCCATTATCCAGGAGGCTCCTCAAAACTCCTAGTTAAATGATGGCTTTAAAATATAAATTATATTTTCTAAAGGTGTGACTTTCGCTAAATCTTGTTATCTAAGAAGGTCTTAAACTACATCCCATTATCTAGGAAGGTCCTGAAAATCAAACATCAAGTCATATCTTAAGAGTGACAACTTTTACGGCTGAATTATACTACCTTACAATAGAACTTACGCTAAATATTGTTATCTAATTGAAATCTTAAACTAAGTCCCATTATTCAGGAGGGTCTTGAAACTTTAAATTGAACCCCATTATCCAGGTGGGTCATGGGAATCAAAAATCAAACCTGTCTGGTGCTTGCCTTTCCCCTGCAGAGGATTACTCTGTAACAAACAAAATTTTCTGCCCCTGTTTCAATCAAAGAAAAATGTTGTCAGTTTAAAATTTGGTGGTTAGCTGATGGCATTCTTACTAAAAGTGGCCTCCCTGTTGTCGTGCTTCGTTTTGACTGACTTCCCCTGGACTGGCCAAGAACCGCTTAGCTTTCTGACTGATTTTCAATCCACGTGACCTTGACCCGAATGTTCTATACCCGAACCGTTGTTTTCACCTCTGACCCCTTTAACTAGGCTTCTGCATCTCCCATGAAATTACTGAATCATTCCGCCGATGGAACTTTCACTGGCACCTTATGTCCCATTTCACGTCATACTACCTCTAGCAATGCCTTGGCTGCCCTATGCCTTGTGCTTTGGAAGTTGGTAGTAGGCTTTGAAATTCCTTCTTATTTGCTTAAACAAAACTGACATTGGGAATATCTTAGAGAAATAAACCCAAAAGAAATGAAATGCAACGACTTTGAGAGTTAGGGATAAGAAAAATCAAAAACTGGAGGACTGTCTGAAAAGGAAAAAGAAAACAAACTTATCTGAGTGGAGCAGCTGGTATCAATGATCGTGACATGCATTTCGGATTAATCGGCCCAATCTGTCCAACCAATCAACTTTTAGCTGCCATACTTTGTTACCCCGGAATTTCAATAACCTGACTTCTTTACCAAAACCTTGACCTTGTTCGGCCTGCGGTGCCCTGAAGGGTTTTCATCAACAAGCCTCTCTCATCTGTTCATCTCTCAACTCACTTTCTCCTTACGGTGCCCATGAGGGTTTTCACCAATAAGACTCTCTCATTTTTGATTTCTCTCAGCTCCCGTCGCCTTACGGTGCCCATGAGGGTTTTCACCAATAAGACTCTCTCATTTTGATTTTCCTGCTTGGACCAGAGTGTTGCCCCTGATATGAATCTCTTCTACTTGCTCGACTTGGCATCTCTCGAAGACTGATCAGAAGGTCTTTCTTTGGACCGTAACGTGGGCTTTTGGATAGGGTTAGAAAGAAAGGGTATCAAAGGATCAAAACAATTCAAATGGGTTCAAAATTACAACTTTTGGAATCAGATTTCCTATAACAAACACAACTTCTGCCCTAGTTTCTTTGCTTGGGGATTTTTGGATTTTGTTTTGATGGGACCGAACCATGAGGCTGCCTACGTATCCTTAAAAGGAATCAGGTCGAACGTAGTTCATGTCATAGAAATTACTTTGTTGTTGTGATTTTCTCTTTTCTCTTTCTTTTCTTTCTCTTTTTCTCTTTTCTTTCCTTTTTTTATTTTTCTTCTTCCTTTACTTATCTTTTGCTCTTACATTTCTGAACTTTGCTACTGATTCCAAAAGGCGGGTATGAATGGAAATAAATAAGGCTCAAGGGGGTAACAAAGGATAAAGTGTTTAGATAGCAGAACAAAATGCATTCGTCATTCCAATCTTCAAAACATGCCAAGTACGAACAAATACAATTTAAACAAAGAAATCATACATAATATCTTTTGACCGCATTGGAATTTATGTCCATTTCTACACATTTTCCTTCTATATCTGTTAAATACAAAGCACCATGGTACAACACTCTCGTTACGACGAACGACCCCTGCCAGTTTGGGGCGAACTTGCCTTTTACTTCAGCCTGATGAGGAATAATGTGTTTCAATACAACTGACCCACTTCAAACTTTCGTGGACGCACCTTCTTATTATATGCTTTTGCCATTCTCTATTGATACAACTGGCCATGACACACTGATGCTAATCGTTTCTCAACAATCAAACTTAATTGTTCCAGGCGAGTTTTAACCCACTTACCATCGTCAATTTTGGCTTCTGCAACAATCCGAAGGGATGGAATTTCAATTTTCGCGGGTATCACTGCTTCCGTGCCATATACCAATAAATAAGGAGTTGCCCCTACTGAAGTACAAATAGTAGTGCGATAACCCAACAATGCAAAAGGCAGTTTCTCATGCCATTGCCTGGACCCTTCCATTATTTTTCTAAGTATCTTCTTTATGTTCTTGTTGGCTGCCTCGACTGCTCCATTCACCTTGGGGCGATATGGGTTGGAATTGCGGTGTGTAGTCTTAAACTGTTGACATACCTCTTTCATCAGATGACTATTGAGATTAGTCCCATTGTCTGTAATGATCACCTTTGGTATCCCAAACCGGCAAATGATATTTGAGTGCACAAAATCAACCACCGCCTTCTTGGTAACAGACTTGAATGTTTTAGCCTCTACCCACTTGGTGAAATAGTCTATGGCCACCAGAATGAACTTGTGCCCGTTTGATGCTGATGACTCAATTGGCCCAATGACATCCATGCCCCACGCAACAAAAGGCCACGGTGCAGACATCGTGTGTAATTCAGATGGCGGAGAATGAATCAAATCTCCATGCACTTGGCCCTGATGACATTTATGCACGAAACTGATACAATCTCGCTCCATAGTGAGCCAATAATTACCTACTCGGAGAATCTTCTTTGCCAACACGTACCCACTCATGTGCGGTCCACAGACTTCAGAATGTACTTCGGTCATAATAGTTGTAGCCTTCCTAGCATCTATGTATCTCAGCAGCCCAAGATCTGGAGTCCTTTTGTATAGAACCCCTCCGCTGAAGAAAAAACCGCTTGCCAACCGCCTAATTGTTCTCTTTTGATCACTTGTGGCTTGTACTGGATACACCCCCATCCTGATGTATTCCTTGATATCATGAAACCAAGGTTCCCCATCGAGCTCTTCTTCCACCACATTGCAATAAGCATGATGATCGTGGATCTGAATCTGCAAAGGGTCCATATAAGCCTTATCGGGATGGTGCAACATTGACGCCAGAGTAGCCAAAACATCGGCAACCTCATTGTGAATCCTTGGAATATGCCTGAACTCTATTGATTGGAACCGTTGACAAAGATCGTACAAGCATTGTCTGTACGATGTGAGTTTTAAATCTTGTGTTTCCCATTCTCCCTGAATCTGGTGCACTAGGAGGTCTGAGTCACCCAAGACCAAGACTTCCTGGACAGCCATATCAACAGCCATCCTCAAACCCAAAATGCATGCCTCGTACTCAGCCATGTTGTTAGTATATTAGAACCGAAGCTGAGCCGTAACAGGGTAGTGATGCTCTGTTTCAGAAACAAGTACCGCTCCTATCCCAATGCCTTTCATATTAGCAGCCCCATCAAAGAAAAGTTTCCATCCTGGCTTTTCAATCTGTTCCAATTCATCAATGTGCATTACCTCTTCATCAGGGAAATAAGTCTTCAAAGGTTCGTATTCTTCATCCACAGGATTCTCAGCCAAATGGTTAGCCAATGCTTGTGCTTTCATCGCAGTCCGAGTCACGTAGACAATGTCAAATTTTGTGAGCAAAATCTGCCACTTTGCGAGCCTTATGGGCATAGGCTTCTGGAAGATATACTTGAACGAATCCAAGCGAGAGATGAGGTAAGTAGTATACGATGACAAATAATGTTTCAACTTCTGGGCTACCCAAGTTAGGGCGCAACACATCCTCTCAAGATGAGTGTACTTAACCTCGTAAAATGTGAACTTCTTGCTGAGATAATATATGGCCTGCTCCTTCCTGCTAGTGATTTCATGCTGTCCCAACACACATCCAAATGAATTGTCCAAGACCGTCAAATACAGAATCAAAGGTCTCTCTGGTTCTGGCGGGACCAACACATGTGGGTTTGACAAGTACCCCTTTATATTATCAAATGCTTCCTGACATTCATCTGTCCACTTGACCACAACATCTTTCTTTAACAGTTTGAAGATAGGCTCACAAGTTGTAGTGAGTTGAGCAATAAACCTACTGATGTAATTCAATCTCCCCAACAGACTCATCACCTCAGTCTTGTTCTTTGGGGGTGGCAATTCCTGGATAGCTTTGATCTTTGATGGGTCTAATTCAATACCTCGGCGGCTGACTATGAATCCCAACAACTTTCCAGACGGAACACGGAACGCGCATTTTGCAGGATTGAGCTTGAGATTGTACCTGCGAAGCCTTTGGAAGAACTTTCTCAGATCTTTGACATGGTCAGACTGCTTTCTAGACTTTACAATCACATCGTCCACATAAACCTTGATCTCCCTGTGAATCATGTCGTGGAATATGGTCTTCATTGCCCTCATGTAGGTTGCCCCAGCATTTTTCAAACTAAATGGCATGACCCGATAGAAGTACGTTCCCCATGGCGTGATGAATGCCGTCTTTTCTGTGTCCTCCTCATCCATTAAGATCTGGTGGTAGCCCGCATAACAATCCACAAAAGAACCAATCTCATGTTTGGCACAATTATCGATCAATATATGGATGTTCGAAAATGGGAAGTTATCCTTAGGACTTGCCTTGTTGAGCTCGGTAATCAACACACGCCCTGGTCTTGCCATCCTTCTTCGGCACACGCACAATATTGGCTAACCAGGTGGGATACCGGGTCTAATGACTTTGGCCTCAAACTGTTTGGTGACCTCTTCCTTAATCTTCAAACTCATATCAGTTTTAAATTTCCTCAGCTTCTGCTTGATAGGGGGGAATGCCGGGTTAGTGGGCAATTTGTGAACCACCAAGTTAGTGCTTAGACCCGGCATGTCATCATAGGACAATGCAAAAACATCTTTATACTCGAACAATGCTTTAATTATCTCCTCTCTGAGTTGTGGTTCAAGAAGGACACTTATTTTAGTTTCCCGGACATTATCTTGGTCCCCTAAATTGATTGCTACTCAAGTTAGGCCTGGGTTTTTCTTCAAAATGGCTTAATTCTTTACTAATCTCATCAAAGGCTTCATCCTCGTCATATTCCGATTCACCATCACACTCTATTTCTTGAATTACTATTTCAGAATTAGATTGGCTTTTAAGACTAGACCGGAGGTTCCTCATGCATGTCATATCATTGAAGCCAACATAAAAAGAACTGCACAAGGAAGAAAAGAAAAACAAAAATAAAACTATTAGGAAGGGAGGAAAAGGGAAATTACATTTCATTGAAATTAAAGATAACAAGGTTTATACATCCAAACGGACGGAACATAGAATCTGAATTACAACCCTGGAATAATCCAGATAAACTGAAAGAAAATCAAAGCAAACTACCAAAACTCCTTCCTGGTGGGGAGAGGAGTAGCTTCCCAATTGTTAATCTTTGCACTGGGCCCAACAAACTGCATATCCACTTTACTCGAACCCTCTCCAGCCTCCAACACGTTCACATCGGCGAATAACCTCTCGAACTTTTCAATCAAATCTCCATCCATATTAACCACTGAACTGGGAACCGTCGTTACTGGGCGCTTTCTAGTACCAGGCCTGACAAATGATCTGGAAAGATGCGGGACCGGTTTTAGAAGGGCCCATGCCCTCAGTTTTATTTTTCTGGCTCTTCATACTTCTGCGACTGTGGGCTTGAATCCCAAACCAAATGTATCCAAGTTTTTAGGAAGTGAAACCGACTGTACGATACCTTGCAGAGATGCACCCAAACCCTTACCCGGTACAAAACCATTTTTCAACATTTCAATGGCTACCATGATTGATGCAGCAGCTACCCTTGGAGTTGGCATGCACTTCCCTTCTGGGATTCTTTCTACCAATACCGTGTCAAAAACCTGATAAACCCATGGCCCCTTGTCGTTTTCAACCTCTATTAGCGGAACAATGGCATCTCTGGGACACACAAATTATCTTCTCCGTGCACAACAATTTCCTATCGATCCCATTCAAACTTGACAATTTGATGCAGAGTAGACGGGACCGCTTTGGCAGCATGAATCTAGGGTCGACCTAACAACAAATTGTAAGAAACAGCCACATCGAGCACCTGGAATTCCATGGTAAATTATACTGGACCTATTGTAAGCTCAAGCACTATGTCCCCGACTGAATCTTTCCCTCCACCGTCGAATCCCCGAACGCAGATATTATTCTTGTGAATTCTTTCATCATCCACCTTCAACTTGTTTAGAGTGGAGAGGGGGCAAATGTTCGCGCTGGAACCATTGTCAACCAGTACCCGAGTAACCACAGAATCTTCGCATTTCACCGTCAGATAGAGGGCTCTATTGTGCTCAGTACCCTATACGGGCAACTCATCATCAGAAAAAGTGACTCTGTTTACCTCGAATATCTTGTTAGCTATCTTTTCCAAGTGGTTTACTGAGATTTTGGTAGGAACGTGGGCCTCACTCAAGATCTTCATCAAAGCCCGACGGTGCTCGTCTGAATGGATCAATAATGACAATAATGAAATCTGAGCCGGTGTTTTCCTCAACTGCTCCACAATGGAATAGTCTTGCACGTTCATCTTTGTCAAGAACTCCTCTACTTCTTCCTCGGTCACAACTTTCTTCGCCAATACTGGGTTATCTTTGGAGATCTTATCTTTTCCCAACTTTTCGAGGGCAAAGCATCTCCCCGATCGAGTCAAACCATGGGTCTCACAAACTTCTTCTTTAACCTCTTTCCCCTTGTAAGTCACTGTCACTCGTTCATAATTCCACGGGATTGCCTTGCTGTTGACTATCGGTAATTGAGTTATCGGCTTGATAATGACAGGATCTGTACGGGCACCCTCCACAACTACCACAGGCTTGTTTGCCACTCCTGGCACAACCACTTTCACTTTTTCATGTTTCCCTGCAACGTCACTTGAGGACCCTTTCTTGACCACCGCAGATGGTTCACTTTTTGTCCCGTTCAACTTAATCATAGACTTCACACTTGTTGACTTTTCAAACGGCCTGACATCACTGGACCGAATCATCATGATAGTTTGCGAATGCTTCTTAGGCTACCCTCCCTTATGAACTATCTCAATCATATTTGTCTCATGATGGGCTGGCAATGAGTTCTGGTTGATGTTAGGTGCCTCTAGAGCTTGGACCTCAATTCGATTAGTATCAATGAGCTCTTAAATAGTTGTTTTCAATTTCTAGTACTTCTCTGTGTCGTGCCCCGAAGCACCGGAACAATATTCGCAACTCACAGAGTGATCAAGATTCCTGGGGGGAGGATTTGGCAATTTTGGCTCGATCGGACTTTGCATACCCAATTGTCTAAACCTGTGGAACAAACTAGTATAGGATTCTCCCAATGGAGTGAAAGTCTTCTTCTTCTGCAACCTCTCAATTTTGGTGGCCTGATAGGGCCTGAAACTTGTTCCATAGGGATTTTGGTAGGCTCTTGGGGGTGGATAGGTATTTTGTGGAGCTGGGTAGGGATTATGTGGAATTGGCGCATGCCATTGTGCGTGAGCAGGAGGTTGAGGGTATGTTTGTGCATGACAGACGGAAAAATAGGGATCTAGTGGTAGGTAATAGTGTTGTGGTGGGCTATATGGAGTGTGGGGGTGAGTTTGGTGATAGGGTCGAGGCTGGTTGTAGTAACGTGAAGGGCCCCTAGATTCGACCCAAGCTCCTGACTCAACTGTCGCAACATCCTCTTTTTTTTTTTTCCAAGTACACCCCCAGTATCGTTTTGAATGGCCTGGGTGGTCGCTTTGATTGATGAATAACTCATGACCTTGTTGGACTTGAGTCCCTCCTCAATCATGCCTCCCATTTTTACAACCTCATTAAAGGACTTGCCCACCGCTGACACAAAATGACCAAAATAAGTGGGCTCCAAAGCTTGCAAGAAATAATCAACCATCTCACTTTCTTTCATTGGAGGGTTAAACCTCGCAGCTTGCTCCCTCTAATGGAATCCATATTCCCTGAAACTCTCACCGGGCTTCTTCTCAAGCTTCGTCAATGACAGACGGTCTGGGATAATTTCAAAATTGTACTGAAAATGGCAGGCGAAGGCTTGGGCCAAATCGTCCCATGTGTACCACCTACTATGATCTTGTCTGGTATACCATTCCAATGCCGATTCGCTCAGACTTTGGCTGAAATATGCCATCAGTAATTCATCTCTTCCGCCTGCCCCTCTCATCTTGCTACAAAATCCTCTTAAGTGTGCTACTGGGTCACCATGCCCGTCGTACAAATCAAACTTGGGCATCTTGAATCCTGCTGGTATCTGAATATCTGGGAAGAGACATAAATCCTTATAGGCCACACTTACTTGACCTCCCTACCCCCTCATATCTCAGAACGATTGTTCTAAGCTTTTGACCTTTCTGATCATCTCCTCATGTTCGGGATTTTTGGGTGGCTTCTTGGTCTCTGCCGGGAGATCAAAATGAGGAGTGTAGGAATATGGTTCTGGAACTTTGAAGGTAGGCTCGGGGGGTAATACTAGTTGTCGAGAGTCTGGAACAGAGGCTCACTGGAAGATCGTTTATAATGCAGCAGGTGGAGGTGCCATAAAAACGGGCGTGACTGGTGGAGAAGGGTATGAGACTTGTTTGGGCGGTGGAGCTTGAGAAGTATGGGAAGTGGTGCCATAACATTGCTGGTAGAGGGGAAAGGCTGGAGATGAGTTCACAGTGGGAGGCTCCTGAAGTTGGGCCGATGGTGGGATATAAGCAGGGTTGGCGGGATAAACCGGTGGTGGATGCCCCTTTGCCCAGGCTTGGTGCATTTCAGCCATTTGCTGCTTTAACTTATACATCTCTTCCTTCATCGCATTAACATCCAATTCTTCCACCTCTTTTTGACGGATCAACAATACTTGCCTCTGGTTCATGGTTGGCCATGTTCAGCTTGTCTTTTGATTGGGTGTTGTAGGAGTGAGTTCCTAGAATGCCAATCAACTAACCACCTTCCTAGACTCAATATATCAAAAACAACCTTGTTAGCAATTAGGGCTTTAACAAATTGGTAACCGCACATTTTGGGGAATGAATGCACCTAAGCAGTTAACCGTTTCTATTATGCATTTGATCGGCTGCTTGCATCATCCCGACTTTTCCTTTTTCCTTTCTTCTTTTTCTTTTCGTCTTTTCACTTTTGCCTTTGATTTCTCTTTGTTTTTATCCTCTCATTTCCCTTTTGTTTTGCCATTGTTTCTTTCTCTTGGTTTTCTTATTTTTCTCTCTTTTTCTTTTCTTTTTCTCTCTTGTTTTTCCTTTCTTCTCTTTTCTTTTAGGGTTACGATCGAATCCTATGGAGATTGCCTATGTATCATGACACCGCATGAATAAGACCGAGTGTAGTTCTGGGAAAGATAAAAATAAATAACAAAATATTTTGGGATTTTCAATTTTCATAAAAAACAAACGCTATTACAAAGACTCAAAACTAACAGACCCTAAAGAAACTAACAAACTATGATGAAAGAACGAGATACAAACTCTAAAATAAGCTATCATACTCCAACAAAATAAAATACAGACTCGAAAACAGATGACAGACTCCCGAAGAAAGAAAATACAGACTCAAGTGAAAATCACGAATACATCAGTGCCTCCAACCCTGCCCTAGGAACACCAACTGGTCTTGCAGCGGGCCTGCTTGCCATGTCATCTTGGAGCCGATAGAGTTCTTCCATTATCTAACGGACGAAGATCATTACCGTGGCGAAAAATATGGACCTAGTCATGTCATCACATGCACTGCACTTCATGGTAATGTAGTCAGCAATCCTTCGAACTCTCTCTCTCTCTCATGATGCCCTTTTCTTGCAACAGACGGCCATTCTGACGGGATCTAGCCTCTAAGACCTGAGTGGCAACATGGTTTTGTTCTTGCAAATGTCGCAGGTCCTCTTCCAACCGTGCCATTAAGGCGTAACAATGTTCTCTTTCAGTCTTAAAGTTTTTGGCTTGTTTAGCCATTTTACCTTCGAGGTTGCCAATTGCCTTTTCCCAACCTGTGACCCCTCTTTCGTATCTTTCTTTCATCCGTTGAACGAAAGCTGCACACATTTCGGCACTTTTAGCCAACTTCGCTTGTGCTTTCGCTAGTTCAGACTCAGCTTTCTGCAGGTCATCTTCATAGTCACGTACCTTTTGAGTAAAGTTATAAATGAGCCTTTCATCTTTTCTGCTTCGGCCTGGGTTCTCGGCTTTAATTTTCAACTATCGAACCTGGGCTCTGAGAGCTTCATTTTCTCGCACCAATCTTCTCCTCTCACCCTCAGCCTCTTGTGCCTATAAATCATTGTTGAAGGTGACATTTCTCAACTCTTCTCACAGATTATGAATGGTGGCCTTATATTCCTTTTCCTTCTCCCCCAGGCTAACCTCTCCTGAATTTTATCATCAAAGGCTTGAACATGAGGCCTTTTGGCGGGCCTCTCGGGCTCTGGCTCGTTATTTACACAAGACATTTTCTCAAACCAAGCAACATAGTTTGGATCTACTTCCCCCTTGGCGATGTCTGGTACTTGGGTGCTATGTTTTAGGTACCGACAGCTATTCCAATCCTGTTGAACTACAACCTCGGGCAATGCAACTTCTGGATGTAACTCTATGACCTGAGTGCTTAGATCTTCATCTTCGGGCACAATCTGATACCTTCCCAATTGCCTCAAGACCCTCTACGGTGCATATGGCTGAATACTCCTTACACCTATTAACCTCAGGTAGCCCTTGGTAGCAGTCATATATATGGCTTCTATCCTCGGGAGCCATCCTATAGTCCACTCGACCTGACCTGCGTTAAGAACTTTCAAGTGGGAGACACATGCTTCGAACCCTTCTAGTGCGTTGTAATCCTTTACCCTCTCCTCGTAGCTGGTGATGAAGTTACCCGGGCTCGAACCATAACTCATGAATCTGGGATGATGTCGAAGGTGCTCGATCAACCACATTTGCAGAAGGATGCTGCAACCTTCAAAGAACTGAGCCCCTGCTTTGCATAAAGTCAATGCTCGATAAATATCCGCCAGTACCAACGGGGCAAGTGTATGATCTTCCTTGGTAGTGAGGATTTGTGAAATTCTAGCCATACGAATGTCCACCGTCCCTTTATCATTTGGAAAAACCATGATCCCCAAGAATGCCACAATAAATGCGAATCGGCGATGAATTTGCCAAAGGCCTTTTATCTTATTTGTTGCTCAGACCCTTTTCATGCGTTTCAAAACCAGCAGAGTGCCCAAACTTGAAGTATAAGAAATGGAAAGCACAACATCCATTGCTCACACGCTCTTTATTCGTCTGTTTACTAATATTCAGGAGGTCAAAGAACTTGTGCACCGACGGAGCCCTTGGAAATATAAGTTGTTGCTTCCTCAAATCCTCTCCGAATTCAATGTACCCGACCATTTCTTCCAAAGTAGGGGTGATCTCAAAATCCGAGAAATGAAAGATATTGTGGACAGGATCCTAGAAAGTTACCAAAACCTTGATCAGATCTTCCCGTGGTTTGATCTCAAAAATATTTATAAGAGCACCCAATTACATTTTCACCCATTTTTGACCATCTTCGTCTAGATCATTCCACCTCATACGCAAGTGCAACTGAGCCTGTTCCCTGACGACTTCTGGCGGATCCTAAATGGTATTCATTTGTTCCTGTGGAAGGTTAAGGTTAGGGTAGACTCTAGTGGACCTTATTGCAAACATGTTTCCAAAGAAACAAAAAACAAATCAAAGGACCATGATTTCTTCCTCTATATACCAATTTTAGCCAAATGACTACTTTTGCAAATGTGGCCCCTTGCAATTTTACATGAATTTTGAGGTCGGGGAGGATTATTTTATGACACTTCACAAACATGTCCGTTCTTTTACGAAAATAGCCTTTCGACAACTAAAAAATACTCTAAGGCTATCTCGGCAAGAATGGTTTAAGACATTGCCAAAGCTGGATCGACTTATTTTGACCAAAATCCAGATTATATTCACTTGACCACTGACTCTCTTTTTCTTGTTTTTTTTTTCAAAAATAAGGCCGAACCTTATGTAGGTTGCCTACGTATCCCACGTTCGGTGAGAATCAGACCTGCGTAGTTCGATTATTTTTGACACATTTGGAAGAACATAGTGTTTGACTCTTTTGAAATAACTCTTTTTGAAAACGTTTGGCAGAGTTTCAGGACTTTTTTCGAATACCGGGGTTTTCTTTAGAACCGGGCTTTATTTCCTTCCGTTCATCACTCTTGGTTTTTCTTTTTGCTTTATTTTCCCTGGCGGGTCAGCATGCAAGCCAAATCAAATAAATGTTCACATAACACATAGAATGCATCAAGATGGTCTGTTATTTCGGGCACACTTGTCCTAGACGGACCCAACCCCTGTGTTGAGTCCCCTAAGTCAAATGCACATGATGCAAACAAATGTTCCTACTAGGGATCCAGCATGAAGCTGTGTTTTTCTAGGTTTAAATCATGGGGTTTTGGTCTAGACTTGGGGTACCCGAGCGGACAACTGGGGCCAAGGAAGGGGCGACGTACCGAGAGCACTAAAGTCTACCCAGCCTTGTCACTTGCCCAGCCTCGCTCTATTTGGTATAATTTCTACATAAAAAGCGGGCCACGCGAACGTGTGCACCATTTTTAGAAGACTAAAAAGGGTTGCGTAGGAAGACAATTATATACAATTCAAACAATATTAAAGTGGTAAACAGATAGCATTTAGCACAAAAGGTTCACAGAATACAGTAATATTAACAATAAATGAAGCTAAGTAAAAAAAAATTATTTAACAAGCTCGAATTCTTGAACCCTGAACCAGAGATTCTAGGTTTGATCCTCAGCGGAGTCGCCAGATCTGTCACACCTCCTTCTTATCTACATCCCCCGGAAGGGAGTATAAGGGAGTTTTTCCAATTTAAGTGACAATCGAAACGGGATTATTTATATTAAATTCAGAGTCGCCACTTGGGATAATTTATGGTGTCCCAAGTCACCGGTTTAAATCCCGAATCGAGGAAAAGATTGACTCTGTTTGCGGTCCGCGAACACAGAAATTCGGGTAAGAAATTCTGTTAACTCGGGAGAAGGTGTTAGGCACTCCCGAGTTTCGTGGTTCTAGCACGGTCTCTTTGATCATACTCGGCTTATTAAATTGTCTAATTACTGATTTTAAAACCTTTGTGAATTTATCCTTTTAACCTCTTCTAATCACTTGATTTATTCGTAATTAAAAAATTGAGTTACGCGTACGTATACTCTTTTCTTTTGGCGCGTCAAAAATCATGTCACGCGAACGTGTCCATAATTAACAACGCTTGTTTAATTATTTAAGAAAAATTTGGTTGAACTTGCGCGAACACATACCTCGAGTCTTTTAAGAGTTTA
Organism: Nicotiana tabacum; assembly: GCF_000715075.1. NCBI lineage: Eukaryota > Viridiplantae > Streptophyta > Magnoliopsida > Solanales > Solanaceae > Nicotiana > Nicotiana tabacum. The sequence continues at coordinate 24,846,386 of NC_134097.1, read as the reverse complement.
ATTTTCCATTATGTCACGCGAACGTATACATAATCACAATACCAATCTAAACTGGGTCTAAAGCAAACTACGAGTTTGAGGTTATTTTATACTAAGTTAATATTAATGCAAGGACCATAGTTTAGGGATTTTGTTTGTGTATGGAACATCTCAACTAATTAATGAGCATAACTAGTTGATTAAAAGACGTAAGAGGATTTCCACTTATTTTATGCTAATGTTTGAGCCAAAATTTAATAATCGATGAACTAATAACAGACAACCCATGCTTGATCGCGGAAAGGGCCAGGCTGGTCAGAAGCCCAACGGCCAACTACCAGTTACTATATGATCAACGAAAGAAACAGCTTGGCTCGACGTGAACCCAGGCGGAATATCCCATCGCTGAAAAGAAATTCGGCACAACTGGGCCAAAGAAGGCAGCCCAGTTTCACGATTCAGTGCTAATGCTTGAGGCCAATTGCATCATTCAAGGAAATCTGAGTTAATACTGATAATACTGGACTCAGATGCAAAGCATATTTAAATGCTAACATATATTCTGAAGTGAATATGCAACTCCTAGTGAGATTTATTTCAACAAAACTCCACAAAACGATCTTCCTACATCGCCAAAATAGAATATTCCATGCCCGAATAACAACTGACCCATTACCAATCATTACATGAAATTGAAACTCTTAATGAATCTTCACTGAGCATCATTATCGTTCATACAACCAGCCTAGCTATCAATCACAACCAATTCTTATTTCAGTTTTCATCAAAATACCTGAAAGGACCTCGAAACACATGTATATATTTGATAACATGGCTTCAACAAGAAATTTTCACTCTATACCTAGTCGAAAGACCTTTTAAAATGCAAGAAGCTCATACACAAGCAAAAGCAGAACTAAGTGAGACTTTGACATCACTTGATTAACACATATTACACTAATTAGACTAAGGATCACGATCCACAACTAACACATATTGCACTAGGTATAGATGAATACTCTTGAATCAACTACATTCAGACAAGGTCCAAATCCATCACTTAAAACAGATGTAATACCAGGGAATGAAGTATGCAAAATAAGCTAGGCTAGGAAAACATGAGATAAATAAAATGGCAGAATCAAGTAGTAATCAACCACTCGGAACTAATGTTTGTCATTTAACTTCAGCTTGGTTTACAGATCTTCACACAAAGACTCAATCAGGCCTCATTTCCAGTCACAGTTCAAAGGAGTACCTGGAGATTGTAAAAGGAAAAGAGGTGAATGCAGTAAACAACAACAGTAACACTCAGCACCCAGAAAATGAGCCAGCAGACAAGTTTTAAACCCAGCAGATGAGATACAATAATCCAGACACTAATTCCAGTCACTCAATGAACCAGAAGACCTCAAATCAGACTTGGCCTTAACCCATTTTAGTATCAGCTAACCAGAAATTGCTTCAACAATAGGAAAACTTCAGAAAAAAACTAAGAGAACTCAACGTAACCGTGTTACTTTCCTAAAATTCTTCAGCCGTTTTGATTTTTCTGATTTTTTCTCTTCAATCTTTGCCTTGAAAGGCAAGATGCCTTTATAGGCAAGGAAGTAGGGCAACTTAAAGAAAATCAAGTTTGCACATTGCACCTTCTGAAATTTTTATTTTAGCCTAGGTGCCCTTAGTTTAATCCTCAGAAGTTAAAATAGCCCCGACCCCAGCTTCCTAGAATCTTCCTAGGCAATTATAAAAGATTCCCCCACCTATACTACCCAAATTACCCTTTAAACCTCTGAAAACTAACCCTTCAACCCATGTTATTACCCCCTGAAACTCATGGGTTAAACTGACCCAATGACTTGATTAAATGAAACGGGCTGCCTTTCTTTTGTAAATGGGTCAGAAAACCCATAGCCCAAACAATTTAATTCAAAGCCCTTGTAAGCAACAGAAGAACACACACTTGAACCAAACGTTCTAAAAAAAATCTGAACTAATCAATTAAACCAACAGCAAGGGAATTAACTAAACTATTAATTAACAGACTAAGCAATTTTAGACAAACAAATAAAAGGAACTCTGAAAATAAACGATTTTCTTTAAAAGCACTTAAGACCAATCTTAAACAAAGTGTCAACAATTGATTTTGCCTTTAATAAAACTCAGAGATTAAAATGAACTCGTTCTTTTGAACAAGAGAATCAAAAGGAATGAAAATTTTGACAAGGTCAGGAAGCTTCCAAAGCATGAAGGTGAGAGGATGAAGGAAGAAAAAAGAAAAGGGAAGACCAAATACCTAATCAAGCGATAGGGTTGCTCCGAATCGGGAACGACTCCTCCGATTTAATCCATAAATGGTGTCAAATGATTGTTCCCATCGGGAACAACCAAAAAAAACCCATTTTGGTTCAAATCATCCATAACCACAACATGCAATCCACATAATCAAAGGCGGAGCAATTTTGGTTCTTGGGGACCTCTAGCTCTGACCTTAAATTCAAGATTCGACGGGATTCGGGGGATTCGAGGGACATAGAGGGTGGATTTGGAAAGAGAGGAGTGAGGTGATTATGTGGTATCGATTTGGGGTCATTTGGTAACGGCGCCGCAAGGTTAAGGCGGCGGGAATTAGGGGCGGCGGGTAGGGCTTCCGTCTCTGAAGGGGGTGGAGTCGAGAGAGACGATGAGAGAGGGGGGGGGTTAAGTTTTCGGACCATTATATATTAAAGAATCTCAAAGCAAAATGGCGTCGTTTGGTTCGTGCCTGGGTTTGGACCGGGTTAGGGGCGGGTCAGGGCATGGTTTGGACGGGTTCTGGGTTTGGGCCTGAACGAATTATATAAAAATGGCCCAACATCCAGCTCTCTTTCTAATTCTTTGCAAATCAATTTTCCAAAAATTCTTTTCTTCTTCTTTTTCCAAAATTAAATTAAAACCTAAATCAAATCCTAAAACCTAATTACCCTATTAAAAATACTAATTAAGCCTAAATACTAATTATAACAATTAATTAAACAAGCAAATTAAAAGAAAACTACTCGAAATCAAAATTAAAAACCAACAGTGCAAATTAAACTATTTCTTTTTTTATTTTTTCCATTTTTATAAACAATTAATTTGCCAATTAATCTTTAAAATGCAAAGTAAAATCCTAAATGCAAATGCAACATATTTTTGTATTTTCATTAATTAAATAAAAAAAATAAAAAAAATGCACACACAAATGCAAGCAATTATCAGAAAATGCCACGAAGTCCACAAAAATTGCAAATAATGAAAAGAAGTTATTTTGTTTTTAAATTTATGGGAGTAATTCATATAGGGCAAAAATCACGTGCTCACACTGGCCTTGGCCTTGAGGTCTATTGCTCCATCACTTACCATGATAACTTTGATTTCTGCTTGGAAGACCTTGCTTGTCACTGGTTAACCACTTTCTTTTGTCAGTTTTATCACAGAAAATACCTTTGATCCCTTCCAACCCAACACCCTCTATCTGTTGCATTGTTCATGAATTGACATATACCTATCCTTTGTATTTCACATGAATCTCAAAGCACGTTGATTGTTACCAACTCAGTGCGCTTGTTGCTCTTTTCCTGATTTATGCCACTTTGATATGCTAGCCAGATCCCGTTTTGTGTAATTGGAAAGATGGTGGCAAATTTTGAAGTCATTTCTCACTTGTTTTGACCAAACGGACTCAGGAAGAGGAAGTAAACAAGACAGAAGGAATAGTGTAAAGGACAAAGGAAAAAGATGATTCGTAACAAGAAAACTACAAAGTAGAAACCTGTCAGATATGGATACCAACTCTAATGACCATGACATGCACTCGTGGTCTATTCTGTTGAGCAAGTGTGATGTTCAACTCCTGTTATACCCCTAAACCATGAAACTGGGATTCAATGCTCCGATTATCCAATCTGATTCACAATCCTTATTCGACTTGTAGTGCCCGAAGGGTTTCCACCATCAAGCCTCTCTCATTCTATTCTTTCTCTCAACTTACCGTCGCCTTACGGTTCTCGTGAGGATTTTCACCAATAAGACTCTCTCATTTTCAGTATTTTTCTTCTTGGACCAGAGTGTTACCCCTAATATGAATTATCTCTCCTTTCTTGACTTGGTATCTCTCGAAAACTGATCGGAAGGTCTTTCTCTGGACTGTAACGTGAGCTTTTGGATAGGGTTAAAAAAGAAAGGATATCAAAGGCTCAAAACAATTCACATGGGTTCAAAATTACAACTTTCGGAATTAGATTTCTTACAACAACCACAACTTCTGCCCCAATTTCTTGCTTGGGAACTTTTGAATTTATATTTTGATGGGACCGAACCGTGAGGCTGCCTACGTAACCTTAAAATGAATCAGGTTAAACGTAGTTCATGTCATAGGGATTGCTTTGTTTTGGTGATTTTTCTTTTCTCTTTCTCTTTTCTTTTCTTTTCTTTCTTCCTTTTTCTCTTTTTGTTGTTTTGTTGTTTTTTCTTTCTTCTTTTTCTTCTTTTTTTTCTTCTCTTTTTTTTTCTCTTTTTTTTTCTTCTTTCTTTTTTTATCAATTTTCATATTTTCTTTTCTCTCTTTTCTTTTACTTATCTTTTGCGCTTGCGTTTCTGATCGTTGCTACTTATTCCAAAAGAGGGGTACGAAAGGAAGTAAATAAGGCTCAAAGGGGGTAAAAAAGGATAAAGTGTTTAGATAGCAGAACAAAATGCCTTCATCATTCCAATCTTCAAAGCATGCAAACGGCACAATTAAACAAACCAAAGAAATCACACATAATATCTTTTGACTGCATTAGAATTGATAGCCATATCCACACATTTGCCTTCTACATCTGTTAAGTACAAAGCACCATTGGAAAACATTCTCACTCTCATTACCACGAACGTCTCCTGTCAATTTGGGCAAACTTGCCTTTAGCTTCAATCCGATGCGGCATGATGCATTTTAATAGGTTTTCTTTATGTTCTATCTGCCCCAGTTTCACACAATTCGGGCTTGAAGTGATCTCAATATGCCTTTACTTATTTCCCTCTAATGTTCCTATCATCTTCAAAATTGTTTCATTCATTGCTTCATGACTAAACTGACTTTTTAAGACCAGGTTAAGAGTTACGCATGCATGTCATGTTACTAGAGTCAACAGGAAAAGAACTATAAAAAAAGAAGGAACTAAACAAAAATGACTAAAAATAACAGAAAATAGAAAATTGCATTAGACAGATGATGGAAGGATTTGAACAACGAAACAAACTAACTAAACTGGGGTTACAAACATAGAACAAACCTAGAAAACACTAAACGGCCTACTATGACTAAACAAACTAGGCAAAATAAAAGGATAGAAGGGTTTGAGTCACAAGACAATATCCAGATTACAACCCTAAAATAACCCGGACAGCAGAAATGACAACAAAATAAACCACCAAAACTCCTCCCTGGCTAACCAAGAAAAGAGCGTCTTTCCAATCATCAAACTCAACATCTTAGCCACTGACTTCTGTATTAACAATAATAGGACCTTCACAAGTCTCCATCACATTGTTCTTAACAGATTGCCTTTGGGTTCCCTTTGCCTGCTCGTTCTTAGGATCAACCTCTGATAGCGCTGAAAGCTTCGCAGCACGTGGACCTCCGAGGATCCCAGAAGAATTCTCACATTCCTTTTAAAAATAAATCATACACACTATATGTGTCTCATTATGCACAGGTGACGGACTTTGGATAGTGTCTGTTGTATCTAGATTTTGCACGACAATGTCGCCTGCATCAATAAGCTTCTGAATCGCGTTCTTCAGATTCCAACACTTCTCTATGTGATTCCCCGGGGCATCTGAGCAATATGCGCACCTTTGAGAAGAATCAAACTTCTTTGGAAGATGGTTTGGCATTTTTATTTGGATCGGCTTCAACATGTCCAATTTCCTTAGCCTCTGGAACAGACTGGCATATGGATCTCCCAATGGAGTGAAGGTTTTCTTCTTCCTCAACCTCTCCTTATTAAATGCTTGATTGGGCGGGAAACCTTATCCAGGGGGGTTTTGGTAGGTTCGTGGGGGTGGATAGGCATTTTGTGGAGCTGGATACTAGGAAAGTGATGTACGACTTTGGGGGTTCTGTGGAGAGAGTAGCATTGGGGAGGGTCATCTGGTGCACAAGGATATCCACGGGGACGATATCAAGGCTGGAAGTGTTGAGCAGGAAGGCCCATCGGATCATCTTTTCTGTTTCTCTTTCTTCCACCCAAGCTTACTGGGATGTTCTGAATGTCTTTCAAACAACTCATGATTTTTCCTGACTTGATTCCCTCTTCTACTATCTCCCCTATTTTTAACACATTATTGAAAGGCTTTCCCAAGGCCAGAATTAAATGACTGAAGTAGGTGGGCCCCTAGGCTTGTAGGAAAAGCTCAACTATTTCTTCTTCACCAATCGGGGTATTGACTCGAGCATCTTGCTCCCTCCATCTGAGCCCAAACTCCCTAAGATTTCCTCTGACTTCTTTTCCATTTTAGATAGGGAGGAGCAGTCTGGGGTAACGCCTGATTTGTATTGAAAGTATCGAAAAATATCTTGATCCATGTCACCCAGTGTAGGCCATTTACCGACATCTTGACGATTATGCCATTCCAAAGCTGCCCCAGTCAAGCTCTCACTAAAATACGCCAACAACAAATCATCTTTCTCGCCAACACTTCTCATTTCACTGCAATAATCCCTTAAATGGGCTACCGGATCTCCACACCCATCATACAAGTTAAATTGTGGCACTTTAAATCCTGCGGGCAAGCGAACGTCAGGGGACACAGACAATTCTTTGTATGCCATGCTACCCTGGTCTCCCCTTCCTTGCTTATTCTTCAAGGATTGTCCTATGCCTTTCAACCTCCTGGGTATCCCATCTTTCCCTTCTCTTCCTGTGAACCTTTTATTTTCAACATGAGACTTATCCCGCGAGCCCTGTTTGTATAAGTAGGGAACTTTGTGGGCAACCTTTTAGGGGTAATATCGGGCATCATGAGTTTGGAGATAAACGGGTGGATCTGGAGAGTATGGAGGATCATTTGGCATTGTGTCCGGAGCTTGGGTAAGGGCGGCATCTAGGAAGCTAGGTGGTGGCGGGGGTGGTGCCTTCCCAGTCATCCCAAGCCTGATACATGTTTGCCATGTGTTGTCTCAACATCTTTACCTCTTTAACCAACCCATTGTCTTGTTCAACCAACTGCTTTCGGGACCCGGTATCAACCAACTCAGTTTTTTTGTTGTCTGCCATTGCCTTTTGACTTTATATTTTGGAGAGGAGTTACTACTTCGGGAACCACAAACCAAGCACCTTTCTGTACTGAATTGTCAACAACAAACTTGTTAGTGATTAAAGCTTAACAGATAGGCAACCGCTCATTTGGGGAATGAATGCACCTAAGCAGTTAACCGTTTCTATTATGCATTTGATCGGTTGCTTGCGTCATCCCGACTTTCCCTTATTTCCATTTGCAACTACTCTTTTTCTCTCTCCTCTTTTTCTTTTTTTTTCTTTTCCATTCTTGCCTTCCGTTGCTTGATTACCCTTTGTTTTATTCTCTCATTTCCCTCTCTTGTTTTGCCATTGTTTCCTTCTCACGGTTTCTTATTTTCTCTCTTTTCCTTTTCTTTTCGCTCTTATTTTTCCTCTCTTTTTCTTTTCATCATCTTTTTTATCACTCTTTTTTTTTCTTTTGGTTATGGTCGAATCCTATGGAGATTGCCTACGTATCATGATCCCGCATGAATCAGACCGAGTGTAGTTCTGGGAAATATATGTAAAACTAAATGATAAACACATTTTGGGATATTCAAAATTTTCCATAATATAAAACAGTTTTGATTACAATGACTCGTCCTAAAAACTAACAGACTCGATAAGGGAAATTAACAGACCCTGGCTCAAACAAAACCAACAGACTCTGACAGAAAGGTGAAACAACAGACTCGAAAATAAACTAACAGACTCCAACAAAAGAAAGTACAGACTCGCAAATAGACTAACAGACTCCAATGAAAATCATGAATAGATTAATGCCTCAAATGCTCCTAGGGCCCGTGGGACATCATTCGGTCTCGCCACGGGCCTATATGCAAGATCCCTTTGAAGTCCCTGCAAGTTGCTCATTATCTTTCAGACAAATGTCATCAATGTTGCGAAGAAGGTGGTGCGATTCATATCCTCACATGCTTGGCATTTCACAACAATGTAGTCGGTGATGGTTCTGATCCTCTCTCGGATTCTACCCTTTTCCTGAAGCAAACGCCCGACCTGTTGATTCTGGGCTTCCAACACCTGGGTGTCATGGAGATGTTGATTTTGTAACTGTTCCATTTCTTCCTCCATCCGAGCCATCAAATCATAACAGTGTTCTATATCAACTTTAAAGTCCTTGGCCTGTTTGGCTGCCTTATTCTCGAGGGTAATTACTTTTCTTTTCAGGATGGTGATTGTCCCTTCATACTTTCTCTTCATTTGTTGCACAGACTGTGTCTGACCTTTTGCATTTTCAGCCAATTGAGCCCGGACTTTCGCTAGACTGGCCTCAGACTTTTCTAGGTCATCTTGACACTCAAGGGCTTTATTTATCAGACTGCTTATAAGCCTTTCATCCGGTCGGCTTCTTTCTAGGTTTCTAGCAGCTATTCTCATCTTCTGGATTTGAGCTTTGAGGGCTTCATTTCGTGAGTTAGTTTTTTATTTTTCCCCTCATCTGCGGTGGCTTGCAAACCATTTTCAAACTGAAGGTCCATGACTTGCCTTTCCATCCTGCTTATGGTGGTTCGGTACTCATTTTCTTTGGTCAACCAGTCCCATTGCACCTGTGCTTCGTCGGTAAATTGTTGGACATGGGGTTACTTTGCGGGCCTTTCGGGATCATGATGAACTCGTGATCTTTTACCATACCAAGCAGTGTAACTAGGCTCCACCTCGCCTCTGGATAGATCTCGTACTTGAGTTTTAGGCTCTAAGAATTTGCACTGATGCCAAATCCGACGTACTTTTTCTTCTAGAAAAGCGGCTTTTGGTTCCAACTCAATAACCTACCGACTCAAATCCTCATCGTGTGGGATGGTCTGGTATCGGCCTAACTGACGTAGAACTCAGTGCAGAGCATAAGGCTGCATACTACGGAGACCCATCAACAGCAGAAAATATACCTCAGCCGACATATAAATTACTTCACTGACTGAGAGCCACCCGAATGTCCATTCGATCTTATTTACAGTCAAAAATCTCAAATGCGCATGCCATGCTTCCGTACCATCGGGGAACTCATAACCCTCTACCCGCTTTTCATGTTTTTCAATGCACTCGAGGCCAGTCATACCACAATTCAAGTATCTGGGACGGTGGCAAAGGTGTTCCTCTATCCATAATTGTACCAGCATATTGCACCCTTCAAAGAACTTTCCCCCTTCTCGACAAAGGGTCAGAGCTCGGTAAATTTCTGCCAAAATCATCGGCACTATGGTCCCATTTACCTTTTTCATCATAAGGTCGGCTATCCCCATGAGTCCTAACTCTATGTTCCCGTCTTTTTTGGGGCAAATCAAAGTACCCTGGAATGCCATTATAAAAGCTAATCCTCTCCGAGCTTCCCACTTATCTTGTTTTCCCGCGTGAGTAAGACCGGTATTTGGCATCTCGAAGCCACGGGGATTCCCGTAACGTCGGTATAAAAAGTAGAAGGTACAAAATCCTTTGGCCAAATTTCCGTCTCGGATGTCCCGACTGGTGCTTAACAAGTCCAAAAATTTGTGAGGGATTACTGTTCTCGGTTCTACCGGGTATTGATTTCGAAGATTCCCATCAAAACCGATGTAGCCTGCTATCTCTTCCAATGTAGGAGTTAACTCGAAATCAGCAAAGTGGAATATATTATATGTTGGGTCCCAAAATGGTATCAAGGCCTCAATTATGTCCTTTCTCGGCTTAACCTTCAAGAGACCGACAAGACCACCCAACGCTTTTGTTACAACTTTTCTACTATTGTCCTCTAAATCATGCCACCACATATGTAGCTCCAACGGGATCTCCTCACAGACTGAGAAAGGTTCATTTTGAATTGTGCTCATCCTGCACATTTATTAAGGTGATTTTAATTAAAAGAAAACTATGATTCATTTTTACTCAAGAAACATGACCATTTCTTTTCAAAATTTTCACAAAAATATCTGGCTTTACCAATATGGCCTTTCAGCATTTTGAAAACGAAGATTTTAAGGCTGTGTTCGCTAACCGGAAAAAACCTTGAAAAATGACCAAAGGTGGCTATTCTTGCAAAAATAGCCTTCCGGCGCCTTTTTGGGGACATTCAGCTATTTTAGACAAGAATGACATCACCTCACTTATTTGCAATAAAATTAAAATTTTTGTTCTTTTGGGCTATTTTTGCAAAAAGGAAGTTGGACCCGATGGGGGTTGCCTACGTATCTCACACCCTGTGAGAGTCAAACTTCCGTAGTTCGGAAAAATAAAATAAAACCAACTATTTTTCAAAACATAACCCTTTCTTTCTTTTTTTTCATTTTCTCAAAAAAATTCGGCAGAGTTTCAGTACCATTTGGACATTGGTTTTTCCAAAACAAGTGACTTAACTCACTTAACCCTCACATTGCTATTCTCTTTTTTCCAACTTTCTCCCATTATTCAAAAGCCGATCAGCATGAAAATCCAAATCAAATAAATGCACAGGTAGCAAGTAAGATGCATCAGGATGGTCTTTTCATTTTTGGTACACCTGTCCTAGACAGACCTAACCCCTATGTTGAGTCTCCAAAGTCAAATGCACGTGATGCAAGCAAACGTTCCTACTAGGGATCCAACATGAGGTCTTGTTATACTAGATTTAAAACTTGGGTTTATTGTTCTAGACCTGGCTTACCCGAGCGAACAACTCGGGCCGAGGGAGGAAGCGTACCGGGAATACAGAAGCTTCGCCGGCTTTGCAACTTGTCTGAATCTCATTCTAAAATTGGGATATGACTCTAACAGAAGAGAAGTCACACGAAGTGCACACTTCCCAGATGATTTAGAAGATTCAAAGAGAGGAGGGTTTCGTAACAATTTTATATACAGTCCAAACAATATCAAAGCGGTAAAAAGTGGCAATTAGCACATTAGGCTCAAATATATAAAAATTAGATAACAAATAAAGCCAACTATAACAGATATTATAAGCTCGAATTCTGAACCCTGAACCAGAGATTCTGGGTTTGATCCCCAGCAGAGTCGCCAGAGCTGTCACACCTCCTTTTTACTTACACCATCGGAAGGGTATAAGGGAGTTTTTTCCAACTTAAAGTGACAATTGAAACAGGATTATTTTATTTAGGAATCAAAGTCGCCACTTGGGATAATTTATGGTGTCCCAAGTCACCGGTTCAAATCCAGAATCGAGGAAAAGATTGACTCTGCTTTACAGTCCGCGAACACAGAAATCCGGGTAAGGAATTCTGTTAACCCAGGAGAAGGTGTTAGGCATTCCCAGGTTCCGTGGTTCTAGCATGGTCGCTCAACTGTTACAATTGACCTATTATCTGATTTTAATACATGTTTTAGCCTATGGTATATTTTAACTTTCTAACCGCTTTTAATTATTTTAAGGAAAATTTCAACGTCATCTAAAACACGTCTTTGGATCACGCCACATGAAATGCACCCGCAGTCCGAGACATATTTTATTTAACGTTGTTAGGATTTGGATTTGGATCACATGAAATGCACACCCGAGTTTAGGAAAGTAATTTTAAAATAGCACGCCTAAAGCAACTATGCACTTTCAACTTTGCGAGGGCCATGGAAAATACAACTAATGGCACACCTCGATTTCTAAAGGATTAAAATTAATTAAGCGAGGGCTATGAATTTAGGAGTTTTATTTGGCATGGCACACCTCGATTCAAAAAGATTTCTAGATTTAATTTATGAGGGCCATAGCTATTTATGTTGTCTAATATGGCTCACCTCCACTATTTGAAAGCCCAATTAATCAGTTCGAGGAGGCTTGCGGAACTTTTAATTAACTAGCAAATACCAAACTAAAAGGGCAATTAAATCAAAACCAATTTTAACAAATAGCCAAGAATCCAATCCATTCCTACTGCTTTCGAGTTTGGACCCAGTGAGTCCAATTCTCAAAGGAAGGCAGACGGTCAAGTACCTATAGTGACATTGAGTCTAAAAGCATCTACCATTGGACCAACTCTAGCCCAAGTTTTCAGAACCAACCATTGCTAACCATTTAAAAGCAAATCGACCAAAAGGGCTATGGACATGTAATTGGAACAACTTTTGGACTTGGTCGCTTAAGCTTAAAGTAACTAAGCTTACAATTCTGAAATTCAAAGGATTCCCAAATCTAGCAATTGTTCAACCAACATAATTACTCAGATTCGAATTTACTCAAACCTATGCCTAGAACATGCAATCGACAAAAGAGATCCAATGGAATCATTCAGCATAGCAAATGAAAAGTTAAACATCAACCTATGACTTAGCAAGATTATAAAACATCACATGCAATCATGAACATTATTCAGCTAGCTTGGTATTTTGGATAACTTCAAATAGAACCTATACTAAACAGTGTTAATCTCAACAAACATCTAAAGTTCAAGCAAGCTAATCAATACTCCACCATAATGGCCCTTTAGAGCCCTTTGTACAAATCTGAATTCAGATTTCATGCCAACCATCAATAATTTAAAACATATGACTTGTTTAACATTGCAAGTGAACTTTAACCTGAACAGAAATGAATTAACTACGATGAAAGCCAAGACTAATTTTGAAGGTTTCAGAAATGTAAAAACAAACATCTAAGAAACAAATGTTCTTTGTATATCAAACTTCAAGCAACAAACTTGTGCTTCTCCATTTCATATGTCAAGGAGATGAACAATACCTGGGAATAAAAGAAACAAAGAAGTAAGGTTCAGCAGAAGGAAAAGCAGCAGAAACCAACTTTAAACCCAACAATAGAACAATATAAACCACAGCAAAATCCAAACCAGACTTCAACCAACTCGGAGTTTAATCCATTTTGAACCAGAATGCAAAAACTGTGAATCTTAGTGATCTAAACTAGACTACTAGGACCAAAAGAACCAAAATCCAAGTAGAATTGTTAGTAGTTTTCCAGAAAAATACCAGGGATTCAAAGTTATTTTCAGAATTTCTTCAGGACTAGCAGCCGTTTCAGTTTCTGAATTTTTCTCTCTTCAATCCCTGCCTTGAAAGGCAAGAAAATATGCCTTTATAGGCAAGTAAATAGGGCATCATTCCGGAAAATTAGATTTGTACCTTAATCCCTCTCCAATTCTCATTTTAGCTTATTAGCCCTTATCCAACTTTCCTTTTTGTTTAACTACCCCTAGTTCAAATTTCAGTTTATTAGGCAGTCGCCCTCCCCACCTTCCTAGAAGTTTCCCAATTCTGTTACTCATAGATTCCCTTCCCCAATTTCCTAAACTACCCCTCGAGCCCTGGTTATTTACCCTCCCATCCAAACAGACCCTGGGTCCAAATGACACAAGTGAATGGGTCTGAACTAGACCCAATTCCTTTTGGGCTTAATTTTAAACCTCAATCTTAAATGGGTCTAATATGACGTTTCAAAAGAGAGGCCTGAAATTGCTTTACTCCTTTTTTTTTATTACTGTTAAGACAGAACACAAATGAAATAATCAACAAAAGAAAACTTCACCTATTCAACTATATCATAACATGCAAGCAGAAAAGATTTGAACAAAAATAAAAACAAATAATCCAGACAAGATGAGGTGAGAAGACGAAGACTAAGACTTAAAATAAAACAAAAGAAGAAAAGAAAAAAAAATGAAAGAAGGAAAGGAGAGGTAAAAATACCTAAGGAAACAGCCCGAACGAACCTTGAACTTTGACCTTTGAACTTTCGATTGTTTGACCGAAATAGGCCTCAATCGTGTGTTCTCAAGCGAATACACACAACTGAAGCCAATTTCGACCTCAAATCTTCAAACACTCGATGATTCAGATTTTTGGGATTTAGGGTTCTTCTCTTCAAATCAAGATTCGAGAAGTTCCCAGGGGATTCAAAAGGAACTGGTTTGAGATTTGGGAAGAGGGGGTCGAGGGGGCTCTATGGTGTTAATTTTGTGAGGATTGGGGCTGTTTAGGGCCGCGCCGCCAGGCTTCTAGGTTGTGGAGAAAAGGGGCGGCATGTAGGGTTTTCCGTCTCTAAGGGAGTAAATGGGAGAAATGAGTGATGGGGGAGGGGGAATTTCGGATAGATATATATCAAGTGGTCCTCACTTCTGAGTCGTTGGGTTGTATAATCTCGACGGCTCAGATTAAGCTTAAACTAAACGGGGTCATTTGGTTAGGGGGATGGGTTGGACCGGTTTGGATGGGTATGGGCTGAGTTTAACGGGTTTCAGGGGGAAAGGAATTTGGCTGGTGTAGGACTCTAAACACTTGGCCCAAATCTGATTACTTCATTCTTTTTCTTTATCCTATTTCAAATCAATTTTCCAAAAAATTCTTTTTTTTTCCAAAATTAAAATAAAATCTAAATTAAATCCTAAAACCTAATTAACCAAAAAAAATACTAATTAAATCTAAATGATAATTATCACAATTAATTAAAAGACAAATTAAAAGAAAACTATTCCAAACAAAAGTTACCCATGAAAGGTGCAAATTAAACTATTTTTGTGATTTTCCCTTCTTTTTTTTAATAAAATAACTTAATTACTAATTAATTCTTAAAATGCAAAGTTATATCCTAAATGTAAATGCAACCTATATTTTTGTATTTTTCATTAATTTAAATAAAAATAAACACGCACAAACAAATGCAAACAATTGACAGAAAATGTTCCAAAAAATCCACAAAATTGCAAACAATAGAAAAATTATTTTGTTTTGCATTTATGAGAGTAATTCTTATAGGGCAAAAATCACGTGCTCACAACGGTCTGCATAACTCTTTTGCCTGGACTGAGCTGTACGAAGCCTATCCTAAATAATCCTGACCTTGTCCAAAGCCTCCTAAACCAGATCCGTACCCAACTATCGAGCCTCTCTCGGCTCAAACCATCTAACCGGAGATCGACACCGCCTACCATATAAAGCCTCACAAGGAGCCATCTGGATACTCGACTGGTAACTGTTGTAGGAAAACTCTGCTAAAAGCAAAAACTGATCCCGCGAGCCTCCAAAGTCAATGAGAACAATAATAATAATAACAATAAACTAATAAAACTAAAACAAATCAAAAAAAAAAGAAAAAGGGATAAGAAATTTAAAACAAAAGGGCTGAAGTCCATAGCAAACAACATCTGCCCAACTTTTAAAAGGGTTAGGGGAAGGGGACGAAGCAGAAGCTTTAGAAACGAAACAAAAAAAGCAGAGAAGGAAAGAAAGAGAAAAGAAGAAAAGAGAGGAAGAAGAAGAAAGCTTTGGACAAAGGCTTTAAGAAGAACTGGAGCTTCAAATTGAATACTTCGGCTCAAGAGGTTAACCTTCTTCTTATTAGTTGAATTATTTCTCTACATCTACGTGATTTCATGTAGTACAAAAGAATTCCATATCAGTTTTTTATAAATAAATAAATAATTAATTACTATAGACAGTAAGACTATAAAGGTTTTGTTTAACTACTGATATGTCTAATTTTGGAGAAATAAAGTATACTAAATAGTTTAGACCATAATTTGTGTTTTCATAACTTGCATGGTTTATATATGATTTTAAAAAAAATGTGTTACCGATGCTTTAAAATTGTATGTGGGACAAGTCCTTTACTTCATATGGTACCGAACAGTGTACTCTAGATGTTTACTAATTAAATTAAATATTTTCATCGTTACTAGATATGTTTTACCGTTACTTGAGATGTAACAGTTATTTAAAATGTTCTCACTATTACTAGACATGTTTTACTGTTACCCGAGACATGATTACCGTTACTGAAATGAAACTACAAGATTTGATAAGCAATTATATGCCCTTTATTATTTTGAAAATGCTTTGTACGAGTATTTACTGTTTACAAGAAAGAGTATTAATGGGAGTAGACATTAAGGATACCATAGCTAACAGCGGGTTCGAGACCCGGTGCACCTTGTAATAACCGATTGCCGTTATAGCCCTCACTAATGGGAAGGTAGAACTAGCATACTGTTACCGATTTCCCTCGAGTAGGGACTACCGTTATATTTGACTTCTTGCGAAGAATTCCACAGTTATACCGATTACATGATCCATTCATTGAAACTTCCCAAATGTGAATATTAATATTATACAGTGGTTATCGAACTTATTACTGAATTTTTAATTGTATTATACTACAAGAAAAACATGATGAGACTGAAAATTATTTATTGTTTCTGAAAGGGCATTTTTATATTATTTTCTGTTTGATATACTAGCATGTTTTCTGACTTGTCCCTAATAAAAGCGGTTGTGGTTAAGTGTTATTACTCACTGAGCTAGCGACTCACTCCCCGCTAATTTTTTTTATAGAGACAGCAGTTGACGCTGGCGAGGATTTCGTTAATTAGAGCGCACAGGTTGATTGTTCTTGGTGAGCCTCGCGCTTGTTCGCGTGGACAGAAATTTTATTTATACTTATGGTCTTTTTTTGAATTCTTTGAGTCGCTCCATAGTCATTCTTTTAGAGTCTTGAGTATTCTTTTGTTATTATAGACTTATAATGAGTATTGTACTTTCTTATCGAAATTAGAGATAAATTAGTATTTCTAGTTGTTAGTGGGTTGATTAGTAATGGTGGAGACTTGTGTTTGGTTAATTGATAAGTTGTGAACTGTTTGGTTTGATATTAGGATGGTTGATTGTTAATTTTTAGACAAGAAAATTTTTGGGATAGTCCAAAAATAGGAGAAACTCTGTCCGATTTTCTGTAAAATACTGATGAGGCTTACTTGGGAGCACTTGCTCCTATGCGTCGGTCACGATCCTAAATTGGGCCGTGACAAAGTTGGCATCAGAGCTTAGGCTTTACGTCTCAAGTCATGGAGAAATGTTTAGTAGAATCTTGTTCATGGGTATGTAGGCACCCATACTTATGATCTTAAGGCTACTGAACATCTACGAATGTTTTCCCTTCTTTCATTCTTTGATAGTGCGTTGAGATAATTTGTGATTGACTTTGGAATATTTATTTCGTAGATGGCTAGGACACACACACTGTCATCTGCTGGACGTGGTTCTACCGAGGTGGCGGTCAAGTTGGGATTCATCAAACTAGAAGACAGGCTGCTCCTCAACCTGAAGTTAGGAACATGGGTCAACCCAAATCTGCTATGCCAGATCAAGTGCAAGGGCAGGGAGTTCAAGATGCTCCACCACCAGTGCCAACTGTTGTACCTACTGTTGCCTTACTTGCAGACGCAGTGGCAAGGTTATTGAACATGTTAGAGGTATTGGTGCCTACTCAGTGTGGAAGTTCAGCTCCTTAGGTTACTTTACAGGCACAAGCACCTGCACAGACTCACACTTTCGGGAATAAGGAGGTATCCTTGCAAGAGTTCCTGAAATTGAAATCACTAAAATTTACAGGTTCCGATAATTCAACAAATCCTCAAAGTTTCTTGGATGGGACACTCAAGGCATTATATGCTCTAAGATGTTCTAGTAAGAGAACCGTGGAGCTCGTAGCATACAAACTAGAGGATATCACCAATACATGGTATGAAACTGTGTTGCTAGGAAGGCCAGCAGGAGCAATGCCCCTGACATGGGACGAGTTCACTAAATTTTTCAAGAATTATTTTCTTCCAGATAGCCTGATGCAAAAATATGCTAAAGACTTTAAGAGATTGGTTCAGACTCCAGATATAGATGTGTTAACATATAACACTAAGTTTTGTAAGTTGGCTATATATGCTCCTTACTTAGTGCCTACCGAAGAAGCTCAAGTTCAGAGGTTTGTTGATGGATTGGTTGGTCATCTATACACTGCAGTAGACCCATAGATGAAGACTTTATCCTATTCTGATGCAGTCAACCTTGCCAAAAAGATTGAAATCACGGGACGTGTTGAGCGTGCAGCTAGTGACTTACGTAAGAAGGCCAAGATAGGAGGCGCTTTCAGTGGCGGTTTTAGTGAAAATCGAAGACCAGGAAATCAGGGACAACAATAATAGGGTTCTCAGATAGGGACACACTTGTCTTCACAGTCCACATTACAGACATGGTACTATGGGACCATCAGCATCTGGACATCGTAATTCTGGGTAGATATATGACACTACTCCAATCTGCCAGACCTGTGGTAGATGATATTTGGGCCAATGTCTTGTTCTAACTGGAGAGTTCTTTCGGTGTGTCTAGTTGGGACATCACTTGAGGGATTACCCTCAACCTCTAAGAAATTTCAACTAGGCTTCTATTCAGTCAGTTGCACCAACCCAGACTACTCATAATACTCCAGGTGCTACAGGTACAGAAAATAGAGGTCGAGGTGTTGTAGACCGTGCAACTGTGAATCAAGGATGCTCAGGCCTCAATTGCTGTGGTTACATGTATTCTTTCTGTCTGTTCATTTGATGCACTTGCGTTGATTGATCCGGGATCTACTCACTCCTCTATGTCCTCATACTTTTCTTTAAGATTTAATAGACAACCTGAGCTATTGAATGATCCTTTTCTAGTTGTTACTCATGTTGGAGAGTCTCTATTAGCTGAATACGTGTATTGTGCTTGTCAGATTCGGGTTGAGGGTAGAGATACTATAGCTGACCTTATTGTATTTGATATGATTGACTTTGACATGCTGATGGGAATGGATTGGTTATCTTCTTTCTATGTTATGGTCGATTGTCATGCAAATATAGTTAAGTTTGAGATACCAAATAAACCCAGTTTTATTCTAAAAGGGAGTTAGGTTCCAGAGATTTGCAAAGTTGTATCTTTTATGAAAGCTCAACGAATTCTGAAGAAAGGTTGCTTGGGTCTCTTAGCTATTGTAAACGACACAAGAAAGGAAACAATTAGTATAGAAAACGTACCAGTAGTGAGAGAATTTTCTGATGTGTTTCCTGAGGATTTACCAGGACTGCCTTCAGCACGAGAAATAGACTTTGGTATTGATTTGCCACTTGACACACAGCCCATATCAATACCTCTATAACGAATGGCACCAGCAGAGTTGAGGGAGCTAAACTAATAGTTACAAGATTTGCTAGATAAGGGTTTTATGAGACCTAGTGTATCATCAGTGCTGTTCGTAAAGAAGAAAGATGGATCCTTAAGAATGTGCATTAACTACATGCAGTTGAACAAGATGACAATACACAATAAATATCCTTTGCCTCGTATAGATGACATGTTTGATCAGTTACAAGGAGTTTCCTACTTTTCAAAGATTGACCTCCGTTCTGGTTATCATCATCTTAGAATCAAAGATGAAGATATTTCTAAGACTGCTTTCAGAACTCGATACAGGCACTATGAGTTTCTTGTGATGCCTTTCGGACTGACTAATTCTCCAACTGCATTCATGGATTTAATGAATAGGGTGCTCAAGCTGTTTCTAGATAGATTTGTAATAGTATTTATTGATGATATCCTGATATATTCTCGTAGCCAAGAAGAACACGAGGATCATCTCAAGACTGTGTTGTAGACATTGCGAGAACATTGACTTTATTTTAACTTCTCGAAGTATGAATTTTGGCTAGATTCGGTAGTATTTCTGGGGTATGGGGTATCTAAAGATGGAATTATGGTAGATTCTAAGAAGATAGAAGCTGTGAAGAAATGACCTAGGCCTACTTCTCCTATAGAGATTTGCAGTTTTTTAGGCTTAGCAGGCTATTACAGGCATTTTGTGCAATATTTCTTCAGAATAGTAGCGCCACTGACTAAGCTAACACAGAAAAATGCAAAGTTTCAGTGGGCGGAGGAATGTGAACAGAGCTTTCAAAAACTCAAAACATGTTTGACAACTGCACCGATATTAGCCTTACCATTAGGTTCGGGAGGATTTATAGTATTTTGTGACTCCTCGAGGGTGGGATTAGGATGTGTTCTCATGAAAAATAGCCACGTTATAGCTTATGCTTCGAGACAATTGAAAAATCACGAGCAAAACTATCCTACACATGATTTGGAGATGGCTGCAGTGGTATTTGCTCTAAAAATTTGGAGGAATTACCTATATAGCGAAACTTGTGAGATTTATACTGACCATAAAAGTCTGAAGTACATCTTCCAGTAGAGTGTGATGACCCAAAAGGTCATCACTTGTTTTATAAATAAATTCTATGTTTCGAGGCCTTTAGAACCTCTTTTGGCATTACCTCAATTTACGTGCACAGTCCGGGAGCGTAGCCGGAAAGCCATTATGTGAAACACTGTGAAAAATGATGAATTTTGACTTTAAAACGGATTTAAGTAGACTTCGGTCAATGTTTTGGGTAAACGGACCTGGACCTGTGATTTGATAGTCCCGGAGGGTCCGTAGGAAAATATGGGACTTGGGCGTATATCCGAAATCGAATTCTGAGGTCTCAAGCCCGAGAAATGAATTTTTTAAAGAAAATTATTTTATGTAATTTTTATGAGTTTTGGAAATGAAACGTGTTTAAAACTTGATGTTATGGGCCCGTATTTTAGTTCAGGAGCCCGGTATAGGTCTTATATGTGGTTTAAGATGAGTCTGTGAAATTTGGTAAGAAACAAAAGTCGTTTGAGGTGATTCGGACCCGTAGTTGTGAAAATTGATACTTTGAAAGTTTTGAGATTTTTCTTAGATTTCTCTGCTAAATTCGTTGTTTAAGAGGTTATTTTGGCGATTTGATCGCATGGTTAAGTTCATATGATGTTTTTGAGTTAGTATGCATATTTGGTTTGGAGCCCCTCGGGCTCGGGTGAGTTTCGGAAGGTTTTGAACTTTGGAAAAATTGCAGGTTTTTGCTGTCTCACTGCACAGAGGTTTTGTTCTTCGCGTACAAGTGGTACACTCGTGAATGCGTAAGGCAATTTCCTCAAGTGCCAGTTTGCTCTTCACGAACGCGGAGCTTGGGATGCGAACGTGAGGCTGTGGGGCGAGTACCCTTCGTGAACGCGTCCAGGCATTCGCGAACGCATAAGGTTAAAGCCCTGGGGGAGGGGTTTCACAAATGTTCTACGCGAACGTGGCCGTCTGACCGCGAAGGCGGCCGTCTGACCGCGAACGCGAAGGCTCCAGGAGTTGAAGCTCCACAAATGCGAAGGTCAGCTAGGCCTAACCCATCGCGAACACGACAGGCCTATCGCGAACGCTATGAAGGCCTGCCCAGTGATTTTTAAACAGTAACAGAACATACGGGATTTCATAAAAATTTCATAACATCTTCTTCCAAACTCCAAATTGGGCGATTTTTTAAAGAGAACTTCACTACAAATCTATAGGTATGTAATCTTAGACTCATTTTCTTCAATTTCCATTAACACCCATTAGATTTCTAGGCCTAAATCATGTTCTTAGGGGTAGAAAATTAGGATTTGGTTAGAGTTAGGGCTTTTGTATAATTGAGATTTAGACCTCATTTTGGGGTCGGATTTTTGAACTAATTACATATTCTGGCTCGTGGGTGAATGGGTGATCGGGGTTTGGTCCGAACCTCGTGTTTTGACTAAGCGGTCCCGGGGTCGATTTTTGACTTTTTGGGAAGAATGATAGGAAATCTATAATTAAGCCTTGGAATTGAATTGTTTAGAGTTTATTGATGTTATTAAGTTGATTATATCTAGATACAATTGATTTGGAGCCAAATTCTAAAGGAAAAGCGGTGTTTGAGGCTTGAGTTGGCCGTGGAAGTTCGAGGTAAATGTTTGGTTTAACCTTAGCTTGAGGGATTAAGAGTTATATCGTATTTGCTACATGTTACTTGTTGAGTACGATGTATATGCATGGTGACAAGTATCTATACGTTGGTGTCAAGCATGACCGTGATTCTTAAATTGAAATTGTTGTGTTCTTATAAATACTACGAATGCCTAGGCTGTTGATTTTCTGTGTTGAGCTAGGATTATGATTATTCTCGTGGAAATTACTTATGATTGGGTATTGGTACTAGTTGAGGTAGTCAGATGTTGGAACAAGTTTGGTTATAGCTGATTTTCCCTTGCCAGGACATATTTACTTATGTTGTCGATTCCCTTGCCGGGATAGTGTTGTTTCTTTATTGATCCCTTGCCGGGTCTCGTTGTGATTGGTGTAGAACTGTATATGTGGATCGGGTTGTGCGCCATAACAATATTATATCTAGATCGGGTTGCACGCCGCAACAATATTATGTTTGGATCGGATTGCACGCCGCAATAATGACATAATTCGATCGGGTTGCACGCCGTAACAATGACATTATTAGATGGGGTTGCATGCCACAACAATGATATAATTGGATCGGGTTGCACGCCATAACAGTGATAAATGATATGGATTGGGTTGCACGCCACAATAGTGTTATTATGTTTTGGATCGGGTTGCGCGCCGCAATAATAGATAATACAAAGTGCTTAAAGATTGGTTACGAGTTCCTTATTATTTTGCTATAAATTCTAAATTGTTCTTTACGTTTCCTCTTAAATTACTATTGGTAAATGATATTCCCCCACAGCATGTCCCCCTCCCATCTTTACTTGCTTATTTCTGTTTTACTTTCCGCTGTATACTATGTAACTGCACAGGTTTATTTGGTAGTCTGGTTCTAGCCTCGTCACTACTTCGCCGGGGTTAGGCCAGACACTTACCAATACATGGGGTTGGTTGTGCTGATACTACACTCTGCACTGTGTGCAGATCCTGGAGCGGCAATTTTGGACCATAGCTTTGGGTGGCTGCCTTCAGTCCCATCAGATATCCCGAGGTAGTCCTGCAGGCGTACGCAGGCCTGGTGTTCTCTTCTATCTTTATGTTCTGTTTTCATTTATTTCAGAGATAGATTGTACCTTTCTTTCTAGACATTTGTATGTAGTATTCGTATATGGTCCGTGATATTGTGACATTGGTTCTTGGTAGAGGTGTATGTTGGTATTGTCGTACTTGTTTTGGCTATATTATCAGATTACGTCTTTCGCATATATTTATTTATCGTTAATATTTCACTTTTGATCGCATGTTGATTTAAATAGTTAAAAAGGGCTAAATAAAAGAGTGAATATATAATGCACGGCTTGCCTAGCTTTCACGGGTAGGCACCATCACGACTCCCGATGATGGGAAATTCGGGTCGTGACAAGTTGGTATCAGAGCTCTAGGTTACATAAGTCTCACAATTCACGGACAAGCTTAGTAGAGTCTGAGGGATCGGTACAGAGACTTCTGTATTTATCCCTAGAGGCTACAAAGTTAGGAAAAAACTTCACATTTATTCTTTCCTGTCGTGCAGTTTGGTTACTCAATGCTAATTGAATTTCTACTCTGTTCTTTCGTATTTGGCGAGAACACGCGCTTCCTCATCCACCGATCAACAGCCCGAGCCCCTAGCAGCAGCTCCCACGAGGGGCGGAAGGTGAGGCCGAGGCCGTGATAGAGGCCGAGGTAGGGGCAGAGATCAACCCAGAGTAGCAACACCAGCGGCGGAGCCTCAGGTTGACTTTGATGATGAAGTTCCGGCCCAGTCAGTTCCGGTAGGCCCAGCTCAGGTCCTAGAGGGGTTTATTGCTACCCTAGTACTCCAAGATGCTCTGATACGTCTAGTGGGCCTTATGGAGAGTGTCACCTGGGCAGGCTTGGTTCTTGTAGCACCAACCGTCTCTCAGGCTGGAGGAGGAGGCTAGACTCCTGCTACTCGCACTCCGGAGCAGATGGCTCCCCAGTTTCAGACTCCAGCAACTCAACCAGTTAGAGCAGTTCAGCCAGGTGTGGTATCTCAGACTGATGATGGAGCAGCTATGTCTGCCGATGCTTTATGGAGATTGGACTGGTTCACTAAGCTCTTTACTACTACTTTCAGCGGTGTATCTTCTAAGGATCCCTAGGATTATTTAGACAACTGTCATGAGGTTCTCAGGAACATAGGGATAGCGGAGACCAATGGGGTCGATTTTGCTACTTTTTGCTTGTCTGGATCCGCCAAGACTTGTTGGAGAGATTATTGCTTGGTTAGAACAGCCGGATCATCAGCTTTGACTTGGGAGCAGTTCGCTCAGCTATTTCTGGAGAAGTTTCTCCCCATCACTCAGAGAGAGATCTATCAGAGGCAGTTTGAGCGTCTCTAGCAGGGTTCTATGACTGTTACTCAGTATGAGACCAGAGATTCATCGACTTAGCCCGTCATGCTCTTATCATACTTCCCACCGAGAGAGAGAGGCCGAGGAGGTTCATTGAGGGACTTATTTAGCCGATTCAACTTCTGATGGCTAAGGAAACATGGAGTGAGATTTCTTTCCAGGAGGCAACCAATGTGGCCAGGAGAGTTGAGATGGTTCTGTCGCAGGGGGGTGGTCAGGGGTCAGATAAGAGGCCTCGTCATTCAGGCAGGCTTAGTGGTACCTCGTCTGGAGGCAGGGATTCATATGGTAGAGGCCATCCTCCTAGGCCTTTCCAGTCAGCACTTCAGGTTTCTCACGGCGCTTCAGGTGGTCGTGGTCCTCATATACAGTACTCTGATCAGCAGCCCTATAGTGCAGCACCAGCTCCTATTAGTGCAACGGTGCTCTAGAGTTTTCGGGGTGGTCATTCAGGTCGTCAGGGTCAGTCTCAGTTTCTTCAGCCACAGCACTCAAGTGGATGCTTTGAGTGTGGTGAATATGGTCATATTCGGAGGGCTTGTCCAAGATTGGTGGGTACTTAGTCACAACAGCAGGGTTCCCGTGCTATGGTTCAGGCATCGGGTGTTCCGCCACACACTCCACCAGCTAGGGGTGGCGGTAGAGGTGGAGGTAGAGGTATTATATGTGGAGGTCAGGCAGCTAGAGATGGAGGCCAGCCTAGAGCAGGCCGTCCCAGAGATGTATTTTAGGGTGGTGGGCCCCAGCCCCGATGTTATGCTCTTCCAGCTAGGCCCGAGGCTGAGGCTTCCGATGAAGTTATTACAGGTACTATTCTAGTTTTTAGTAGAGATGCTTCAGTCCTATTTGATCTAGGGTCTACATACTCCTATGTCTCATCTTATTTTGCATCATATCTGTTCATGCCTAGTGATTCCTTGAGTGCCCCTGTATATGTGTCTACACTAGTGGGTGATTCTATTATGGTAGATCGAGTCCATCATTCTTGTATAGTTGTGATTGGGGGTCTTGAGACTCGTGTAGATTTGTTACTTCTGGACGTGGTTGCTTTTGACGTCATACTGGGAATGGACTGGTTATCACCTTACCATGCTATCTTGGACTGTCATGCCAAGACTATGACCTTAGCCTTGCTGGGTTTACCTCGTTTTGAGTGGAGAGGGACTCCTGGTCATTCTACTCGTAGTATCATCTCTTATGTGAAGGCTCGGCGTACGGTCGAGAAATGGTGTTTGGCCTATTTGGCATATGTTCGTGATTCTAGTGCCGAGGTTCCTTCTATTGATTCTGTGCCGGTTGTTCGTGAGTTCCCTGAGGTATTTCCTTCAGACCTGCTGGGTATGCCACCCAACAGGGATATTGACTTTTACATTGATTTGGCTCCGGGGACTCAGCCCATTTCTATTCTGCTATATCGTATGGCCCCGCCTGAGTTGAAAGGGTTGAAGGAGCAGTTGCAAGACTTTCTTGAAAAAGGTTTCATTAGACTAGTGTTTTGCCTTGGGGTGCACCGGTGTTGTTTGTTAATAAGAAGGACGGATCGATGCGAATATGCATAGATTAACGATAGTTGAACAAGGTTACAATCAAGAATAAGTATCCATTGCCGATGATTGATGATTTGTTTGATCAGTTTGAGGGTGCTAAGATATTTTCGAAGATTGACTTGAGATCTGGCTACCATCAGTTGAGGATTAGGGCATCCGATGTCCCTAAGACAGCTTTCCACACTCGATACGGGCAATATGAGTTCTTGGTGATGTCATTCGGGTTGACAAATGCCCCATTAGTTTTTATGGACTTGATGAACCGAATGTTCAGGCTTTACTTGGATTCGTTCGTGATAGTCTTCATTGATGATATTTTGATCTATTCCCACAGCCGAGAGGAGCACGAGCAGCATCTTAAAGTGGTTCTTCAAATTTTGAGGGATAGTCAGTTGTATGCCAAGTTTTCGAAGTGTGAGTTCTGGTTGAGTTCAGTTGCACTCTTGGGTCATGTTGTATCAGCAGAGGGTATTCAGGTTGATCTAAAGAAGATAGAGGCAGTCAAGAACTGGCCTAGACCCGCATCAGCTACAGAGATCCGGAGTTTCCTAGGGTTGGCATGCTATTATCGTCGGTTTGTGAAGGGGTTTTCGTCTATTGTAGCCCCGATGACCCGGTTGACCTAGCAGGGTGCCCAGTTCAGATGGTCAGATGAGTGTGAGGCGAGCTTTTAGAAGCTCAAGACAGCTTTGACTACGGCACCGGTGTTGGTTTTGCCTACAGGTTCGAGGTCTTCTATAGTTTATTGTGATGCATCTCGTATTGGACTTGGTACGGTGTCGATACAAGATGGCAAGGTCATTTCCTATGCTTCTTGACAGTTGAATATTCATGAGAAGAACTATCTGGTTCATGATTTGGAGTTGGCAGCCATTGTTCACGCATTGAAGATTTGGAGGCATTATCTGTATGGCGTGGCATATGAGGTGTTCACGGATCACAAGAGTCTACAGTACTTGTTCAAGCAGAAGGAGTTAAATTTGAGGCAGAGAATGTGGCTGGAGATGTTTAAAGATTATGATATCACCATCTTATATCATCCGCAAAAGGCCAATGTGGTGGCCGATGCTTTGAGTAGGAAGGTAGCCAGTATGGGCAGTCTTGCTTACATTCCGATCAGTGGGAGACGCTTTGGATGTTCAGGCTTTGGCCAATCAGTTCGTGAGGTTGGATGTTTCTAAGCCTAGTCGTGTGTTAGCTTGCGCGGTCGCTCGTTCTTCTTTATTGGAGCGTATCCGTGATCGACAGTATGATGATCCCCATTTGTGTGTCCTTAGAGACATGGTGAAGCATGGAGGTGCCAAGCATGTTACCTTAGGTGATGATGAAGTTTTGAGATTGCAGGGTCGAGTTTGTGTGACTAATGTGGATGGACTCCGAGAGTTGATTTTAGAGGAGGCCTATAGTTCCCTGTACTCTATTCATCCGGGCGTCGCTAGGATGTATCGAGATTTGCGGCAACATTATTGGTGGCGGAGAATGAAGAAGGACATTGTTGCCCATGTGGCTCGGTGTTTAAACTGTTAGCAGGTTAAGTACGAGCATCAGAGGCCCGGTGGTTGTTCCAGAAGATTGAGATTCCTGAGTGGAAGTGGGAGCGTATCACTATGGATTTCATTGTTGGACTCCCACAGACTCGGAAGAAGTTCTATGCAGTGTGGGTTATTGTTTATAGGCTGACCAAGTTAGCACATTTCATTCCTATGGCAGTCTCTTATTCTTTCGAGAGGTTAGTTGAGATCTATATCCGGGAGATTGTTCGCCTTCATGGTGTGCCCATGTCTATCATTTCGGACTAAGGTATGCAGTTTACCTCACGTTTCTAGAGAGCAGTTTAGCGAGAGTTGGACACACAGGTTGAGTTGAGCACAACATTTCATCCTCAGACAGATGGGTAGTTCGAGCGGACCATTCAGATTTTGGAGGATATGCTCCGAGCGTGTGTCATTGACTTTGGAGGCTCATGGGATCAGCTTTTGCCTTTAGTAGAGTTTGCCTACAACAACAACTACCAGTCGAGTATCCGGATGGCTCCTTATGAGGATTTGCATGGTCAGCGGTGTCGGTTTCCGGTTGGATGGTTCGAGCCGGGGGAGGCTTGGTTGTTGGGTACAGATCTAGTGCAAGATGCCTTGGACAAGGTCAGGATTATTTAGGATAGGCTTCGTGCAGCTCATTCCAGGAAAAAGCGTTATGCCGACCGTAAGGTTCGTGATTTGGCTTTCATGGTCGGCGAGTGGGTATTGCTTCGAGTGTCGCCTATGAAGGGCGTGATGAGATTTGGGAAGAAGGGCAAGCTTAGCCCTAGGTTCATTGGCCCATTTGACATTCTTGATCGAGTGGGAGAGGTGGCTTACAGACTTACATTTCCACCGAGCTTATATGACGTGCATCCAGTATTTCATGTGTCCATGCTTCGGGCGTATCACGGTGATCCATCTCACGTGTTAGATTTCAGTACTGTCCAGTTGTACAAGGACTTGTCTTATGAGGAGGAGCCGATAGCTATTCTAGACCGGCAGGTTCGTCAGTTGAGATCGAAGAGTTTCCCTTCTATTCGTGTTCAGTGGACAGGTCAAACTGCTGAGGCATTGACCTGGGAGTCCGAGTACAATATGCGGAGCCGTTATCCCCATCTTTTCCCCTACTCAGGTACTTCCTTCTTATGTCCGTTCGAGGACAAACAGTTATTTTATAGGTGGAGAATGTGGGTCATCACTTGTTTTAGAAATACATTCTATGTTCCGAGGCCTTAAAAACCTCTTTCGGTATCACCTCGATTTGCGTGCATAGTTCGGGCACGTAGCCGTAAAGCCATTATGTGAAAATCTATGAAAAATGATGAATTTTGACTTTAAAATGGATTTAAGTTGACTTCGATCAACATTTTGGGTAAACGGACTCGGACCCGTGACTTGACGGTCCCGAAGGGTCCGTAGGAAAATATGAGACTTGGGCGTATGCCTGGAATCGAATTCCGAGGTCCCAAGCCCGAAAAATGAATTTTTTAAAGAAAATTATTTTCTTGAATTTTTATAAGTTTTGGAAATGAAACATGTTTAAAACATGATGGTATCGGGCCCGTATTTTGGTTTTGGAGCCCGATAAAGGTCTTATATGTGATATAAGATGAGTGTGAAATTTGGTAAGAAACGGAAGTCGTTTGTGGTGATTCGGACCCGTAGTTGTGAAAATTGATACTTTGAAAGTTTTGAGATTTTTCTTAGATTTTTATGCTAAATTCGTTGTTTAAGAGGTTATTTTGGCGATTTAGTCGCACGAATAAGTTCATATGATATTTTTAAGTTAGTATGCATGTTTGGTTTGGAGCCCATCGGGCTCGGGTGAGTTTTGGATGGGTTTCGGAAGGTTTTGAACTTAGGAAAAATTGCATGTTTTTGCTATCTCACTGCACAGAGATTTTGTTCTTCGCGTTTGTGTGGTTCCACTCGCGAACGTGTAAGGCAGTTTCCTCAAGTGCCAATTTGCTCTTCGCGAACGCGGAGCTTGGGACGCGAACGCGAGGCTGTGGGGGGAGTACCCTTCGCGAACGCGTCTAGGCACTCGCGAATGCATAAGATTAAAGGCCTGGGGGAGGGGTTTCACAAATTTTCTACGCGAACTCGGCCCTCTGACCGCGAACGCGAAGGTCAGCTAGGCCTGACCCATCACGAACGCTACAGGCCTATCACGAACGCGATGAAGGCCTGCCCAGTGATTTTTAAATAGTAACAGAACATACAGGATTTCACCAAAATTTCATAACTTCTTCTTCCAAATTCCAAATTGGGCGATTTTTGAAAGAGAACTTCACCACAAATCCATAGGTATGTAATCTTAGACTCATTTTCTTCAATTTCCATTAACACCCATTAGATTTATAGGCATAAATCATGTTCTTAGGGGTAGAAAATTAGGGATTTGGGTAGAGTTAAGACTTTTTGTATAATTGGGATTTAGACCTCATTTTAGGGTCGGATTTTTGAACTAATTACATATTCGGGCTCGTGGGTGAATGGGTAATCGGAGTTTGGTCCGAACCTCGTGTTTTGACCAAGTGGGTCGGGGTCAATTTTTGACTTTTTGGGAAGAATGATAGGAAATATATAATTAAGCCTTGGAATTGAATTGTTTAGCGTTTATTGATGTTATTAAGTCGATTATGTCTAGATACAATTGATTTGGAGCCAAATTCTAATGGAAAATCGGTGTTTGAGGCTTGAGTTGGCTGTGGAAGTTCGAGGTAAGTGTTTGGTCTAACCTTAGCTTGAGGGATTAGGAGTTTTGTCCTATTTGCTACATGTTACTTGTATAGTACGACGTATAGGCATGGTGACGAGTATTTATACGTTGGTGTCAAGCATAACCATGAGTCTTAAATTGAAATTATTGTGTTCTTAATAAATACTACGAATGCCTAGGCAGTTGATTCTCTGTGTTGAGCTAGGATTATGATTATTCTCGTGGAAATTACTTATGATTGAGTATTGGTGCTAGTTGAGGTAGTTAGATGTTGGAACAAGTTTGGTTATAGCTGATTTTTCCTTGCCGGGACGTATTTACTTATGCTGTCGATTTCCTTGTCGGGATAGTGTTGTTTTTTTATTGATACCTTGTCGGGACTCTCTTTATGATTTGTGTTGAATTGTATATGTAGATCGGGTAGTGCGCCACAACAATATTATATATGGATCGAGTTGCACGCCGCAACAATTTTATGTTTGGATCGGGTTCACGCTGCAACAATGACATAATTGGATCGGCTTGCACGCCGCAACAATGACATAATTGGATCGGGTTGCACACTACAACAATGATATAATTCGATTGGGTTGCACGCCGCAACAGTGATAAATGATATGGATCGGGTTGCACACCGCAACAGTGTTATTATGTTTTGGATCAGGTTGCGTGCCACAACAATAGATAATACGAAGTGCTTATAGATTGGTGACGATTTCCTTATTGTTTTGCTGTAAATTCTAAATTGTTCTTTACGTTTCCTCTTAAATTATTGTTGGTAAATGATATTCCCCCGCAGCATGTCCCCCTCCCATCTTTACTTGCTTATTTCTGTTTTATTTTCCGCTGTATACTATGTAACTGCACAGGTTTATTTAGTAGTCTGGTCCTAGCCTCGTCACTACTTCATCGGGATTAGGCCAGGCACTTACCAGCACATGGGGTCGGTTGTGTTGATACTACACTGTGCACTGTGTGCAGATCCCGGAGTGGCAGATTTTGGACCATAACTTTGGGTGGCTACCTTTAGTCCAGTTAGAGATCCCGAGGTAGTCCTGTAGGCGTCCGCAGGCCCGGCGTTCTCTTCTATCTTTATGTTCTGTTTTCATTTATTTCAGAGACAAATTGTACCTTTCTTTCCAGACATTTATATGTAGTATTCGTAGATGGTCCGTGATATTGTGACACAGGTTCCGGGTAGAGGTATATGTTGGTATTGTTGTACTTCTTTTGGCTAAGTTATCAGATTACATCTTCCGCATGTATTTATTTATCGTTAATATTTCACTTTTGATCGCATGTTGATTTAAATTGTTAAAAAGGGATAAATAAAAGAGTTAGTGAATCTATAATGCATGACTTACCTAGCTTTCACGAGTGGGCACCATCACGACTCCTGAGGATGGGAAATCCGGGTCGTGACTTAGAGAGATTTGAATCTTTGGCAGCATCGGTGGATGGAACTACTCAAGGACTATGACTGTTCTATTCTGTATCATCCTGGAAAAGCTAATATGGTGGCTGATGCATTGAGCAGACAATCTATGCGGAGTTTGGCACATATAGCTCCTACAAAGAGTTTTTTGGCCAAAGATATTCAGTGACTAGAAGATACAGGTATCAGATTTAGTGTCGGAAATTCAGAGGCATTGTTGGCTTGTCCTCAGGCTAAGTCTTCACTAGTTGAGCGCATTAAGGCCACCCAATATGAGGATGAGCGATTATGCAAATACAGGGATGAAGCCTTAGCTGGTAAAATCAAGGATATGATTGTTGAAAGTGATGGTGTCTTCGAATGGGTGACAGGCTATGTGTAGCAGATGCAGATGGGTTGAGAGCCCACAACTCTAAATACACCATACATTTTGGATCCACAAAAATGTACCATAACCTGAAGCAATTTTATTGGTGGGAAGGTATGAAGAAAGATGTTGCTAACTTTGTTTCTATTTATTTGATTTGTTAGCAGGTCAAGGCTGAGCATCAGCGACCAGCAGGACTACTACAACAAATTGAGATTCCAGAGTGGAAATGAGAAAGAATTACATATGGATTTTTGTCACCGGGCTACCACAAACCCTTAGGGGTTATGAATCTGTATGGGTGATTGTAGATCGATTGATAAAATCGGCACATTTTTTGCCAGTGAAGACTACATATGGAGGAGTGAGGTATTCACATATATTTATGAACAAAATTGTCCAACTTCATGGAGTTCTAGTATCCATCATCTTTGATAGAGGATCACAGTTCACTTCACGTTCTTGGAAATCTTTTCAAGAAGCATTGGGTACACGAGTAGATCTTAGTACTGCATTTCATCCACAGACAGACGGGCAGTCTGGACGTACTATCCAGATATTGGAAGAAATGTTAAGAGCTTGAATTCTTGAATTTGGAGGTAGTTGGGACGCTTATCTACCTTTAGCTAAATTTGCTTACAACAATAGCTTCCAGTCCATTATTCAAATGGCACCGTATGAAGCATTGTATGGTAGAAGATTTCGTTCTCCTATTAGATGGTTTGAAGCTGGTGAGACTAAGTTTTTGGGACCCGACTTAGTTCAAGAAGCTATAGACAAGGTCCAGTTGATCAGAGAGAGATTGCTTACAGCTCAAAACAGACAAAAGTCTTATGCAGATAAAAGAAGAAGAGATTTAGTGTTCACAATTGGGGACAAAGTGTTCCTACGAGTCTCTCCTATGAAAGGTGTAATGTGGTTTGGGAAAAGAGGTAAGTTGAGCCCCAGGTTTATAGGACCGTATGAGATACTAGACCGAGTGGGAGCTGTGGCTTATCATTTCGCGCTTCCTCCTGAGTTGTCCTTTATTCATTCAGTATTTCATGTCTCAATGCTAAGAAAATGTATATCAAACTCATCTGAGGTGCTTGAAGCACCAACTGTACCGCTTGATGAGAGGTTGTCTTACGAGGAGGAGCCGATGACAACTGTTGATAGGCAAGTAAGAAAGCTACCGTCAAAGGAAATTGAGTTCGTAAAAGTCTTATGGTGAAATCATACAGTTGAAGAAGCTACTTGGAAAATAGAAGATGTTATGTCAGTCAAGTACCCCGATTTGTTTCAGTCTACAGGTACGTACTTGAGTTAAATTCGGGGACCGAATTTCATAAGGAGGGGAGGATGTAATACCCTATATTTTAACAAGGGTGTATTGGTCATTAGCAAAATAATAATAATAATAATAATAATAATAATAATAATAATAATAATAATAAATACAAACAAAAAACAATAATAATAATAATAAAACTAACTAATAAAAATAAAACAAATAAAAAAATGGATAAAGAATTTAAAACAAAAGGGCGGAAGCCCATAACAAACAACATCTGCCCAACTTTTAAAAGGGTTAGGGGAAGGGGACGAAGCAGAAGCTTCAGAAACGAAACAATAAAAAGCAGAGAAGGAAAGAAAGAGAAAAGAAGAAAATAGAGGAAGAAGAAGAAAGCTTTGGACAAAGGCTTTAAGAAGAACTGGGGGTTGAAATTGAATCTTTCGGCTCAAGAGGTTAACCTTCTCTTATTAGCTGAATTATTTCACTACATTTACGCGATTTCATATAGTACAAAAGAATTCCATATCAGTTTTCTTATAAATAAATAAATAAATAAATAAATAAATAAATACTATGGATAGTAAGGCTATAAAGGTTTGGTTTAAGTACTGATAGGTCTAATTTTGGAGAAATACAGTATACTAAATAGTTTGAAATTTATAGATTTTGGACTAGTTTTATGAGTAAATATAAATTCACAAATTAAGACTCAAATATGAACCCTGATGATTGTGTATTCTAAATTAGTTATGAATTAGCCTAAACAAGAAAATTAACTTGAGATCGATATTATGTAATTATAGATTGATTGAAGGAATTTGTACGAGTTGCTCGAGGTAAAGCATTTGGTATCTCGGCACAAGTACTGTAAGTAGTAATTTTACCACAATTTGTATTTTCATAACCAGCATGGTTTATATATGATTTTGAAAATAAATGTGTTACCGAAGCTTTGAAATTTCATGTAGGACAAGTCCTTTACTTCATAAGGTACCGAACAGTTTACTTGAAATGTTTACCGGTTAACCTAAATATTTTCATTGTTACTAGATATGTTTTACCGTTACTTGAGATGTAACAGTTATTTAAAATGTTCTCACTGTTATTAGACATGTTTTACTGTTACCTGAGACATGATTACCGTTACTGAAATGAAACTACAAGATTTGATAAGCAATTATATGCCCTTTATTATTTTGAAAATGCTTTGTACGAGTATTTACTGTTTACAAGAAAGAGTATTAATGGGAGTAGACATTAAGGATACCATAGCTAACAGCGGGTTCGAGACCCGGTGCACCTTGTAATAACCGATTGCCGTTATAGCCCTTGCTAGTGGGAATGTAGAACTCGCATACCGTTATCGATTTTCCTCGAGTAGGGACTACCATTATATTTGACTTCTTGCGAAGAAGTCCACAGTTATACCGATTACATGATCCGTTCATTGAAACCTCCCAAATGTGAATATTGATATTATAAAGTGGTTACCGAGCTTATTACTGAAGTGTTAATTGTATTATGCTACAAGAAAAACATGATGAGACTGAAAATTATTTATTATTTCTGAAAGGACATTTTTATGTTATTTTCTATTTGATATACTAGCATGTTTTCTAACTTGTCCCCAATAAAAGCAGTTGTGATTAAGTGCTATTACTCACTGAGCTAGCAACTCACTCCCTGCTAATTTTTTTTACAGAGACAACAGTTGACGCGGGCGAGGATTTCGTTAATTAGAGCGTACAGGTTGATAGTTCTCGGTGAGCCTCGCACTTGTTCGCGTGGGCGAAAATTTTATTTATATTTATGGTCTTTTCTTGAATTCTTAGAGTCGCTCCATAGTCAGTCTTTTAGAGTCTTGAGTATTCTTTTGTTATTATGGACTTATAATGAGTATTACACTTTCTTATCAAAATTAGAGATAAATTAGTATTTCTTGTTGTTACTGGGTTGATTAGTAATGGTGGAGACTTGTTTTGGTTAATTGATAAGTTGTCCACTGTTTGGTTTGATATTAGGATGGTTGATTGTTGATTTTGAGACATGAAATTTTTTGGGATAGTCCAAAAATAAGAAAAATTATGTCTGATTTTCTGTAAAATATCGATGAAGCTTACTTGGGAACATCTGCTCTTTAGCGCCGGTCATGATCCTAAATTGGATCGTGACAGGGCAGGAGAAGAAAAAGAAGAAAAAAGAAAGTTTTGACACATGGCTGAAAAAGTTAAAATTTTGTTAATGGGATCAAAATTTAAATGAGTACATCCTAACAGTGTCCTCATAATAATCCAATTCATTAGACTTTTATGTCTATTTATTTATTTGGCCTTAAAATACCACAACTTACATGGCCATCACATCTGTTAGACTAATATCATCTCTAGGATATGAGACACCAATACCTAGGTATAAGTTATATTATACATTAAAGATAAGAGGATGTGCAGCTACTCCTATCAAACTTGTCGCTCTACTAATTTAACTTTAGTCCTGCCTATTTTAGTGCTGAACGTCTATAGTGGATATTTTCCGAATTTCAATGACATCTCGGTGAAAATGTAGCGGTCAGTGGCAAATGCTTTTGGGAATAAATCTCCACAATAATAATATTTAAAGTAATAAAAGTGAAATAATAATATAGCGGTGAGATACGTTAATCAACAAGAATAAAAGAGTGACAATGACACCAAGATTTTTACGTGGAAAACTCTTCTGAATAAGGGAAAAAATACAATCCCGAGAGGAGCAACTGATATCACTATAGTAAAAATTTTACACTTTGTAAGCCCGAGTAAAATAATACAAAGACCACTACAACACTTAAAAGAAATAACCCTCTTTTGATATTCCACCTCACTATAATATCGCTCACACTCTCTATTTTCCTCACATACTATTTTCTTATACCCTATCTGTGATGCCTCACTCTTTCTTTCTCTCTTTGTTGTTGTGTTTGAAAGAAGTGAAAGAGCTCTCTTTTTATAGGAGAAAATACGTAGCCTCCAAAAATGCTACAGGAGGAGCTTCAATTCTCCTCTATTCATTTCCAAACTTGGGCCAAAGTAATCATAGGCACATGCATATTACAAATGGGATGGACCCCACAATCTCCCACTCCAGTCCCATTCACCTGAAGGAGGTAACACTGGGGTTTCTAGTTTGAGTGCATGCCGACAAGTTCTTTGCATAGCTCGAACTTGTCTCTTGGTACCACCTTGGTCAACATATCCGAAGGATTCTCACTTGTATGGATCTTCTTTACCTGTATAAATCCATCCTCTAATTTTTCTCGAATCCAATGATATTTCACATCGATATGCTTCGTCCTTGCATGATATATGGTGTTTTTGCTCAAGTCTATTGCACTTTTACTGTCGCAATAGACTATATATACCTTATGGTACAATCCAAGTTCTTGAAGAAACCGTTTTAGCCATACCATTTTCTTGCCAGCTTCAGTAGTGGCAATATACTCTGCATCAGTTGTAGAGAGTGCGACATACTTCTGCAACTTCGACTGCCAGGATATAGCTCCCCTGAAAAAGTAAACATGTATCCAGTAATAGATTTATGATTATCAAGATTACCTGCCATATCAACATTCGTATAGCCCTTCAAGATTGGATCAGATCCTTCAAAACACAAGCAATCTCGAGTAGTATCTCTTAGGTATCTCAGTATCCACTTGACTGCTTCCCAATGTTCTTTTCCAGGATTTTCAAAGAACCTGCTAACAGCACTAACTGCATGAGCAATATCAGGTCTGGTGTATACCATTGCATACATCAAGCTTCCGACTGCTGAAGAATAAGGAACTCTAGCCATGTTCCCTTTCTCCTCCATTGTTGTAGGATACATCTTCTTGCTCAACTTCAAATGACTAGCAAGAGGTGTGCTGACTGGCTTAGCATTCTTCATGTTGAAGCGTTCTAGTACACGTTCAATGCACTTCTCCTGAGACAGCCACAACTTTCTGCTTGTTCTCTCTCAAACAATCTTTATTCCCAGAATTTGTTATGCTGGGCCTAAGTCCTTCATGTCAAAGGACTTAGATAAGTCTCCCTTCAACTTTGCAATCAGCTCTTTATCTTGTCCTACAATCAATATGTCATCCACATACAACAATAATATAATAAAGTTGTTATCAGAAAATCTTTTGAAGTATACACATGGATCATAATAGGTCTTTATGTATCTTTGACTTTTCATAATTGAGTCAAACTTCATGTACATTGGTGCCTGCTTCAATCCATAAAGACTCTTATTCAGTTTGCAAATCATGTGCTTTCTTTCAGCTACTTCAAATCCTTCTGGATGCTCCATATAGATCTCTTCTTTCAAATCTCCGTGAAGAAATGCAGTTTTCACATCCAACTGCTCCACTTCAAGATCTAGGCTAGTTGTTAAGCTCAAGATTGTACGAATAGAAGTCATTTTGATAACATGTGAGAAAATTTCATCAAAATCAATACCTTTCTTTTGTTCGAATCCTTTAACTACCAATCGAGCTTTGTATCTGACCAGTTTGTCATTTCCATCTTTCTTGAGTTTAAAGACCCACTTACATTTGAGTGGTCTTTTACCCTTTGGAAGTTCAACCAGCTTGTACGTGCCATTTTTCTGTAGAGATTCCATCTCTTCTTGCATAACTTTCATCCGCTGGTTCTTTTCTGGATGGGACAATACCCTTTAAGACTTTCTGGTTCCCCCTCATCACTGATGAGGACATATTCCGTGGAAAGGTACCTGCATGACTCTACCCTTGGCCTCTCTGGTCTCCTCAGAGGTTGAGGTTGTTCTTCTTCTTGAGTGGGATACTCCACTTGCTCGATATCATCATCAAGTTGCTCCCCCTGCTCCGTACCCTCACCAGGTTGCTCTCCCTGCTCGGCAACCTTGTCGGTCGTACTTTCTGCAATTGTGGGATAGTTAGAAGAATAAGGAATGGTAACAAGGTTAGGTATTATACCATTCTTTTTCTTCTCTGACTGATCATCTACAACTCCAACTTCACTTTCTCGGAAGATTACATCTCCGCTTCTAATGACCTTCTTCTTTATAGGATCCTACAATTTGTACCCGAACTCTTCATCTCCGTATCCGATGAATATACAGGGAACAGATCTATCATCCAGCTTTGTTCTCTGGTCCTTTGGTACATGTGCAAAAGCTCTGCAACCGAACACCTTTAGATGTGAGTAGGACACCTCCTTGTTAGTCCAAACTCTCTCTGGGATGTCAAACTCTAATGGAACTGATGAACTCCTATTGATCAGGTAACAGGCTGTCTGAACTGCTTCACCCCAAAATGACTTAGGCAGTTTAGCCATTCTGAGCATGCTTCTCACCTTCTCAACAATGGTGGGGTTCATCCTCTCGACGATACCATTATGTTGTGGGGTTCTAGGAACTATCTTTTCATTTTTGATCCCATGACTTGAGTAGTACTCTTCAAATTCCCTTGAAGTATACTGACCTCCATTGTCACATCGGAGACGCATTAGCTTTCGACCTGTCTCCCTTTCCACCAAAGCATGAAACTTCTGGAAAACTTGAAACACCTGATCTTTGGTTTTCAAGATATAAACCCACAATTTATGTGAAACATCATCAATAAAAGTAACAAAATATTTGTAACCGCCCATCGATTCAATTTTCATTTGACCACAAACATCAGAATATACGAAATCAAGCATATTCAATTTTGTTTCACACGATGTCTGAAATGAGACTCTATGTTGCTTACCAAATAATTAGTAGTCACAAGTTTTTACTGTTGTACCTTTGGCAAAAGAAATGAGTGATTTCCTGGCAAGAATCTGCAATCCCTTCTCGCTCATATGACCTATTCTTTTGTGCCACAAATCTGGAGAAATCTCATCTTGTGTCGCGCTCAATTCACCTTGGCATATTTTTGCATTTGTCTTGTACAACGTGTCACGAGCAACTCCCTTTGCTATCACCAATGATCCCTTGGAGAGTCTTCACTTTTGATTTGGAAAATAGTTCTCGTACCCATCTCGGGACAAAGCAATTCCCGAGATCATGTTCATCCGCAAATCAGGTACATGCCGTACGTCCTTTAGAACCAATGTGCATCACGCATTTGTCTTGATACAAATGTCATCAATCCCCGCAATCTTTGAGTAACTTGTGTTACCCATTCTCATATTGCCGAAATCACCTGCTACATATCTGCAAAAAAAACTCTTACTGATGTGGCATGGTAAGATGTCGATGTATCAACCACCCATTCCGACTATGGACCTGCCAAGTGCATGCATTCCTCTTCGTCATTTATGAAGAGAACAACATTATCATTATTTTACACCATTCCGGTTGTGTTGTCATCATTCTACTGGCCACTGCTTTCACCTTTGTCTTTCCTTATATTTGAGTAGTCTCTTATGAAGTGCCCTGGTTGATCACAATTGTAGCAATTTTTGGCTTTTGACTTGGATCAGTTCCTAGACTTCCCATGAGCTACAGATTTACCATAATTGCTTAGACTCCTTTGATAACTCCTGCCTCTACCTTCTGTGATGAGAGCCCGTCCTTGATTTTCAGGCTTCTTTCTTATCTTCTCATTGAGTAGAAGAGCCGATGTGACGTCTTTCAACTCAATGGTAGTCTTACCGTACAGGATGGTTGTTGCCAAATTATCATACGAAGATGGCAATGAGTTCAACAACAAGATGGATTTATCTTCTTCCTCGATTTTCACTCTGAGGTTGGCAAGCTGTGAGATTAGTCCGTTAAACGCATTTAAACGTGGCAAAAAATTCGTACGTTCACCCATGTGTTGGGCGTATAACTGCTTCTTCAGGTACAATTTGTTTGTCAGCATTTTGGACATGTATAGGCTTTCCAACCTTGTCTAAATACCATATGCGGTGTCTTCATCAATGATGTATTTACCACATCATCTGATAAGTGCAACTTGATTACACTAGCAGCCTTTTCATCTAAGTCAGCCCAATCCTCAGTTTTCATGGTATCAGGCTTTTTGGCATCAGCATCTAGTACCTTATGTAATCCTTGTTGAATGAGCAGATCCCTCATCCTTCTTTGCCATGTTGAGAAACCGCTATCTCCATTGAATGTTTCTACCTAGTACTTTACTCGGACATTTTTTTACCGAGTATAGTACTATCGACAGTGAATAGTATTTCTGTGAACGAGCAGAACCTGTGCTCTGATACCAGTTGTTGGGAATAAATTCCCACAGTAATACTATTCACGGTAGTAAAAGCAAAATAGTAATATAGCAGTGAGATACGTTAATCAACAAGAATAAAAGAGTGACAATAACACCAAGATTTTTACATGGAAAATCCTTCTGAATAAGGGAAAAAACCACGACCCCGAGAGGAGCAACTGATATCATTATAGTAATGAATTTTACACTTTGTAGGCCCGAGTAAAATACTACAAAGACCACTACAACACTTAAAAGAAATAACCCTCTTTTGATATTACACCTCACTACAATATCGCTCACACTCTCTATTTTTGTCACAGAATATTTTCTTATACCTTGTCTGTGATGTCTCGCTCTTTATTTCTCTCTTTGTTGGTGTGTTTGAAAGAAGTGAAAGAGCTTTTCTTTTATAGGAGAAAATACGTAGCCTCCAAGAATGCTACAGGAGGAGCTTCAATTCTCCTCCATTCATTTCCAAACTTGGGGCCAAAGTAATCATATGCACATGCCTATTACAAATGGGATGGACCCCACAAATGTGGTGGGAATTAAATATGAATAAGTTAAACTGAAATTATAATGTGAGAATTATTATACGAGAATTAAATAATAACTGGATTATTAGTGGATTTACTTCTATTGGGAGATATTTGATTCATCAAACTAGGATGCATTATACGGGATATAATATAGAATATATGTATAGTTTAACACTAGATAAACTTGCATAAATTTTTATTTTCAAATTTAACCTTGACTTTCCTATATGACTTGATAAAGAACTTTGGAGATGACAAATATCTCATTTTGTTGTTTAATTGTGGGACTAATTATTTCAAAACTGTTATTCCATATTGAGTGTGGTATTAAAATATTGCAGTAACTATAGTATAAATTATTTCGATATGGCTTATACCAAAATTAAAAATTCAACTAAATATGGGATAATTCAACTAAAGAGATATACTAGTGCTAATGGATCAATGCTCTGGTGTCAAATTATCATCTTGTAATAAAGAAACTTACAATTTTTTTTTGGTCGAAAAAATAAGTTATATCATATAAGCTTAAACAAGTACATCACACAAGTTAAGTAGATTTATAAGAGGCATCATTTGTACAAAGCTAGAGTCTGTTACCAGGTCTCTCGTATGGGAACCATGACTAGTACTAGAATTAAAAATAGACAGCACACTACTATTAGAAGACGGCACACTCCTAGATAAAGTACTACTATTATACAAAATATTTGAACCATAGAGTGATTGTGCTGAAGCCCTAGAGTCATTCCTAATTAATCTTCGTTGTAGCGTGCCCTGTTGATCTTGTTGGTAAGAAGGCATAGCAAAAAGTGGTGGTCTTCCAAAAAGTATGCATTTCTCCTTTGCATGCATGGCTTCATATGTAGCTAGGCTATCAGCAACATAATTTTGCTCTCTGTAGATGTTTTGTAGTGGTGGACTATCCAGCTGTAGGAGTAAGAACCTGCAGTCATTAATAATATTAGTGTATTGCATTGTAGATGAGTTAAACATACCTATTACTACATGTGCATCAGCCTCAATGACGTGTGATTTGAGATGTTGCTGTACAACAATTTTGAGTCCCATGAGGAGTGCAAGAAGTTCTGTTTGAACACTTGTTCCTTCTTTTGCAGTTGCTGCAAATTCTATAATCCAGTTCCCTTGTATGTTTCTAAAAACACCACCAATGCCATATTTGATCTTATCCAGGGAACAAGACCCATCAATATTCAGTTTATATGTGGCTTGGTTTGGTGGATGCCATTTTATATCAGAGAACGATGTTTTATTGAAGGATTTATTAAGAAGTAAAACTCAGCAGATGTTTTTATAATAAAAGATATATTAAGAGTGGCTTTTTGGTGTTCTAGTATTTGTTTATTTCTTACTATCCAAAGGTGCCATAGAGCAAATGGAATTAGTGTTGTATAAGAAATATTATGTGAGGTGGGTAGTGAGGGGGTGTGTATAAGTTGGTATAACCAACTTAGATTAGTATGTTGCGACATAGGAGAACTAGTGGTAGTAATTGGGACCCTTAGGGCAGTCCAAAGCTGTCTAACATTAGGACAGTCATGAAATAAATGGAGTATTGTTTCAGGTCCCATATTGCATTGTTGGCATATAGCTGAATTAATGATACCTAGGCGTGCATGATACGCAGCTGTTGGAAGTCTGTCATGGAATAGTTAAGGTCCCTTTTGGCTAAGGAAATTGGTATCCATGCCTGATATTTATGCATTTTGATAGCATTTTCAGGCATAAAATAAACAGATAAAGTGATAAGGGATCTCCCTGTCTAATATCTCATGTGGGTGTAAAATAATAAGTTGAATTACCAATAAGAAGTAGAAGTAGTAGTAATGCAAGATATAATTAATTTAATAATATCTTTGGGGAAATTTAAGGTTACTAATGTGTTATAAATGAAAGACCATTCTAATTTGTCGAATGCTTTTTCAAGATCCAGCTTGAGAAGAATATTTAATTTATGACCCTTCATTTTTTGAAATTTATGAATAATCTCTTGTACAATTATAGCATTATCATCAACTCTTTTATTTTTTGTGAATGCTAGACTGACTAGGATGAATAATGCGTTCCAGTATTGGTTTTAATCTATTCACAATAAATTTTGTAATAATCTTGTAAATAGTATTACAAAGGCTAATAGATCTGTATTGTGATATCGTGGAAACATTATCATTTTTTGGGATTAGACATATGAAAGTTGTGTTAATAGAAGGATGAATATGGTAATCATGAAAAACTTTATAGCAGAAATATTTAACAGAGTCACATATAGTGTCCCAATATTTTTGGTAAAATAATGGGTGAAGACCATCTGGTCCAGGAGCTTTTAGAGGTTGAAAAGATTTTATAGCATTTGTAATTTCATCATCTTGTAAGGGATGTATTAAACAATGCTGATCATCTCTTGTTAGGACATTAAAAAGAAGTACAATATTTTTTGAGTAAGAGACAATTTTTTTTGTAGGGAACATATTCTGATAAAATTGAGTAATATTCTCTTTTATTTGATGAGGATTAGTAATCCAATTTCACCCTTGATCTTGAAGTGCTGTGATTCGATTATATCTTCTACGATTTATAGTAGTTAGGTGGAAAAATATAGTAATTGCGTCACCATTATTTAATCAAGTAATGCGGGATTTTAACTTCCAAAAGTCCTCATCAAGTCATATGATTTGGTTATATTCCATTTGTAAGTGGTGTTCCAGATTTTATAGGAAGGTACTAGTTGGATAATGAATGGAAGATTGAAGACCACCTAAACGAGCAAGTATTTTCCTTTTCCTCTTAAAAATATTACGAAAAGTTGATGAGTTCCATTCTCGTACTATAGTAGTAAATTGGCTTATAGCAGGTAGTAGATGTTAAGTTATCCATCCAGGCTTGTTTAACAACAGAAGGGAAATAAGGGTGCGTAGTCCAAATTGTTTCAAATCGAAAGATTTTTTTACGAGGCAAAGGCCTATATTGTAGTTCAAGTTTAATGGGACAATGGTCTGAGTGGCGTGGGAGGTGTGTCACCATTGCCTCAGGG
The DNA here is from genome assembly GCF_000715075.1 of Nicotiana tabacum. Classification (NCBI taxonomy): domain Eukaryota; kingdom Viridiplantae; phylum Streptophyta; class Magnoliopsida; order Solanales; family Solanaceae; genus Nicotiana; species Nicotiana tabacum. The sequence continues at coordinate 24,802,485 of NC_134097.1, read as the reverse complement.
AAGTGATTAAGCTAGTTATAGTTGGCTACAATACAATCAATAAGTTCAAGTATATTAGCCCCATTATGCCTCCCATTAGTCCATGTATAACGACTTCCTTTATACCCTAAATCTATTAAATGGCAATAGTTGAAACAGTCCAGTAATTTATTTGAACGTGAATTATTAATAGGAAGTCCAACAAATTTATCAGCGATATGAGTTATTTCATTAAATTCTCCCTCTAGGAACCATGGACCTTTGTAATTATCATAAACACACATTATATTTTCCCATAAAGATTGCCTATTTACTAACTCAGTTTTAGCATATATGGGAGTGAATAAAAATTTAAAAGTAAAAGGGTGCACCTGAATATGACAATGTATCTCCTGTGTAGTAGTTGCCACAAGTTCAACATTAAGAACATTTGAAAGCCATAAGATGGCTATTCCCCCAGACTGTCCTATGGCAGCTACCTCTATTAGCCCATTGAAGTTGAAGTCTTCCTTCAAATTTTGATGAGTTTGACAGTGAATTTCCAAAAGAACAACCAAAGAGGGCCTATTGTAATCGAGTAATGAGCGAAAATTTCTTCTAAAGTTAGCTGATTGGGCCCCTCTACAATTCCAAATTATAAAGTTCATATTATTGTTGTCTGAGTCGAGTATGTGTCTGCTCCTTGGATTCCTCCAACTGCTGCTGCTCTCTCCTGGGCGAAGACGAAAGGTGGGAAGTAGGAGCTTGGCATATTTGCCTACGTCTGGATTTGTTGTGGTCCTTATCCAAAAAGATACCTTCATTAGCCTTTGAGTACACCTTATGTATATTTTTGTTTCGTATTCCGCCTTTTGGACAAATACTTTGATCCCATCGAGACATGCATGAACTAGACGTGTTTCTCTGTTGTAGACGATTGCTGCTTCGAGTTCTGCCTGGAAGTTCATGTCTTGTTCGGGTGAATTGGGATGGTGGGGTGGTGACTGGGATGGTGAGGGATTAGGAGTTGGAGGTATTATTGGTTCCAATATTGGGAGATGTGGTTGTGGAAGCATGTATGGTTGAATCCAAGGGGTTATAGGAGTTGGAGAAGGGTAGCATTGCAGTTGGATGCGGTGTGGATAAAGGTGAGTGGGATCTCAATATAGTGTTGGGAGATTGAGAGGGTGATATGGTGCAAGGTGGGGTGCTTGCATCATCGACCAATGGTACCTTCCGTACATATCCGTCCCTAGTTGCATTCCCTCCGCTACTATTTGCGCAAGATCCCTCGGATTGTTGATTAGAATGGTCACTTCTTGGTGGTTGACCTCCATTGTGAGTGTTAATACATGGTTTTGAAGTCCTATCTCGAGCCAAGAGACTGGAGTTGGTGTTGCCGGAGGTGTCTGGGCAGTGTAGATAATTATGTTTGGCTCCATGATCAGGTGTGAGGGAGGAAGGGAGTATGAGGTTGGAGTTTGATTGTGTTGGAGCTGGTGGATATTCTGCCTGGTTGGGTTGGTGGATGGAATTCTTAAGTGATTGAGATTTTGTGGATACATCTTGGAAATTGAGAGGAGTAAGGGAAGGATTGATTGAGTGGATTTGTTCCGGATTTGAACAATGAGTTGTAGAAGCAATAATCTGAGTGGTTGATATGGGCGGTGTGATTGATGGAGTTGGAGAGTGTATGTTTAACGGAGCTGAAGAAATGATAGTGCGAGTATCATGACGGGCTATTTGCATGGGAGCTATAGTAGGGTTTTTGGAGGTCGATAGTGTACTGTTTAGGACGGTTGAATCACTTTTGTTTTTATTGGGTGTAATTTGTTGTAGGTTTTGTGTTGTTGTTGAGATAGTACTATTTGATAAAGGTAGTATTCCTTGCATGTGGGAATTAGCGACGTGGCTCTTTGTATGTGTTTTGATAGGTGTTGTGGTGTGGCATTTTTCTAATTGGGCCGAGTGAGTGATTGGCTGTAGTGATACTTGAGTGGGTGGTGGAGGGGTGAAGTATGGATTGACGATTATGTAATTTGAAAAAGCTTAACAAATTTATTGTTATTAAGAGAGTAAGATGTAGAGGTAGGTTCGTTTTTATTAAGATTAGTACTAGTATTAATGTGATTAATAGATAATTTAGTAAAAGGAAGAGTATTATGAGTAGTTATCAAGTTTAAATCCTTATCATGCATACCTGATTGGCTTGTGGGATTTGATAACAAAACTGGCATTTCTGGAGGTTGATTACCTTTGTAGGAGTTTATTTTCCTAAATTACTTCTTGAAAAATTGCACAGTCTTCCATTCATCAGTAGTTTGTAGTTTGGTGGTAGTAGTATGAGGGTTAGTGTTCATAGCTTGATACATCATAGAGATATCATGATTATTTTCTTTAATTAGATAAGTACAAACTCTTTAATTGTGCCCCATCTGACTATATTTGGTACATAGCAAATTTAATTCTTTGTACAAAATAATTTGCTTGTGATTTCCAATATAAACATGAGTTCGTAATGGTTGGTCCAAAGGTACCTCAACGCATAACCTTGCATATCTTCCACGTGTTGTTGAATAGGTGCATGTATCAACAGTTAATAATTTCCCAATTTTATTTCCCACTTGTTGTAGTATCTGGAAATCATAGAATTCAGTTGGTAGTTTAGGTAAACGCAGCCAAATAGCAGAGTAATTTATCTTTGTTTCAGAGGCCATGAACTTTGGTTCCCATTGGCGAACAGATAGGAAATGGTTTAGTACAAACCAAGGTCCATCCTGTATAGCATGAATCTTGTTCTCCTCTTTCTGGAATTTACGTAGGAAAAAATCAGATCCTAAATCTATAAGTGGTAGATTTTCAGTTGGTTTCCGTAAGGCATAAATTTTTGGCCTAAGGAGTTGATGTCCAATTTTTCGACCATATAATTTTATAATAACTGCATGTTTCCATGGTTTATAGATTCTATCCTTTTCTTCAGTAGATAAGGGAATGAAAATGGTTGGGTCAGTGGGAGCTTCCATTTCATCATTAAATACCATAGGGTGGTGTAGCGGAGCATTTAGGGTAGATGTTGAAGGTGTAATATTATTGGAAAGCAAAATAGAGAGGTATAATTTATTGGCAGCTTGGGTTGGAGTTCCCAACTTATCAGTTGTGTCAATATTCATATCGTTCTCTGAGTTGATGGAGGAAGAGTTTTGAAGTGTATTGGATTATATGTTGGGGCTGAATTCATGTGGATGACAGGTGATTTGGATGGAATGGGAGATGAAGAAGCATAGGTAAAGATGGTCTCATAATATAAAAATATTAGCATGATGAATATCAGTTAAGCTCCCAAGAAATACTAGAGCTTCTAGTCTAAGTCTAGAGGGGAGCCCCAGTAGTGTAGTTGGTAAGCTACCTTAACTTTGACCATATCAACGAGGGTTCGATTCCTCACCATATAATTTCTTTCACATTTTCCCGCTCCTTCCCCAATCTTTTTAAAGAGAAACTAGTATCAGTACCCGTGCGATGCGCGAATAAATCATTTCAAATTGCGGTGTAGGTTATTTAAATCATGTACAAATAACCTTAAAATATAAACTTCTCAGATAAAAATTATATAACATGAGAATTTAATTATGAAACATGATATGAAATTATTGTTCAAATCTCGTAGTGAACAACCAATCTTTTTAATATATAATTGTAGCAACTTAACCCCTTGATTTTGGTACTTGTATTTCATTCCATTATCGATACTAAAGAATGCTAAATATGTCATATTGTGATCTATCTTGTTCGAGCACATTAGATCATATTATCTTAACAAAATTCTTATTATCACTTTATTTTTATCTCGAAGTCAAATATATCTTATTCATCACATCACTTTTACATAAATTCTTTTTTTTTCTTTTCTTATAGTTATTGTATTATTTAATATTTAATATTATTATACTATCATATAATTTTTTATTAGCTTATAATTAAATTAATGTCTTGCTTTTTATCCTTCTAATAGTATTTAATAAAAATAAATATTTTATTCTTGAAATTTGGTATATTTTTATGCTTTTATCCTCTTATTCATAATATTTTAATCATTTAAATTTATCAGTAATATTTTTAAATATAATTTTATTATTTTATTTATCTATTTTTAAATTAATTTAAAGTATAAGTATCCTCACACTACCTCTATTTTTTTTTATGTACATTCTCTTCCCTACTACAAATGTTAATTAGCTTTTTTGTTAATGTTTTACCTAGAGCCAAAATAATGGCATATTTTGTTTTAAATTGTAACTTTTAATTAGTCTAAAATATTAATACATAAGTTATTTGATTTTCATTTTTCAAATGTATTGAATTCTCTTATAATTAATTTTGTATTAGATGCAGTTAAGTTTTCTTTCTTTTTTAGCTATAAGATACAATTTAATTTTTAATTTTCATTAGTAAGATTACCAATATTAGAAATTTATTTTGTATTTTTAAAATTTATTTAATCATAGAAAAAAATTTCTTAATTGTTTGAATACATTATTTTTAAATATTGTAGTAATATTTTTACTGTCATTTTAGTTCTTTACATAATATTTTAAAAAATAAAAAAAAAATCTCATCTCAAATTCAAATAATTCTTATCATTCTATTTTCTAAAATGGACCGCATTTTTAAAAAATTATGCTATGCATTCAAACTCAAACTAACACACTCGATTCAAATATTAATCATAGAAAAATATTTTCTTAATTATTTGAACATATTATATCTTTGTATAATATTTTCACTGTTATTTTATTTCTTTACATAATTTTCTTTCTTTTTTAGTTTTAAGATGCAAATTTAATTTTTGTAAAATTACCTATATTAGAAATTTATTTTGTAATTAAATTTTTTTATTTTTGTTATTGTTTTATTTTTCATAAGTAAGACTTCAATTTCGTGGTATTATCCATAATTTGAGCATTCACGTCATAGTTTTTAGAACTTTCTAATCTCAAATTCAAATAGTCTTTTCTTTTAATTTCTAATAGTAAATTTCTAATAATTTTACATAATTTTGCTATTTTTTAATCTAATATATAGTCTTATTACATTTTATGTGACTTTTCATTAACTTTTAAATTTATTTAATATCATTATCAACTACTTTTCTTTAATAATATAAGATAAATATATAATTTTTTTAATTATGAAATAAATATTTATTTTATTTTAAAAACATTGCTCGAAAAAATTAAATTATTTAAAATTGAATAATATTTTTAAGTATTGTATATTTATTTTATTTTATTTTCTAAACTTATGATTTATAAATGTCCTTACATTATCTCTAATTTATTTTTTATTGTTCAATTTTTTAGTTATTGATTTTAACTGTTAGACTTGCGTTATGTGGACTTATATTATGACTTTTCTTAGTATAATATAAAAAACTTTCTCATCTCAAATTTAAATAAGTTTTACCCTTTTTCCTATGATAAAAAATCTGAATTTTTATTTTTTTCTCTATTTATTCTTTATTTTTTTACTTTATATTATTCGATACCTAATATTATTACACTATCATGTGAATTTTTATTAGCCTGTTTGAATTTAATATCTATTTTTACCACACTCATTATAATATAATATAGATAAAAATTTTAAAACTTTCTCATCTCAAATTCAAATAATTTTTATCATTCTATTTTCTTAATTAGACCATATTTTCAAAAAATTATGTTATGCTTTCAAATGTAAACTAACTGAACTTAATTCAAATATAATCATAGAAAAATATTTTCTTAATTGTTCGAACACATTATATCTAAATGTTGTAGTAATATTTACGTATAAAATATTCGTTTGCACGATTTATCAATATTAATATGAATTTATTATTCTTGTTATTAAAATATCTTTTGTTGATTATTTAATTTTTCTCTTACCTTATAAATAATTTGTATATTTTATGTAAGATCTTATGTTGCTTGCTTGAAATTATTTAATTTTTAAACTCAATAAATTCTTAATATCTTAAGTAAATTTTAGTTTTATTTTATATTTTAACTTACTCCAAAGTATAAATAGTTATAGGTTATCTCAATTTACGTCTTTATATATTTTTAGTTTTTTCTATTATAGTTTTTAATTATTTTTTCACCTCCATATTTCTAGCTAATATAGAAAAAAATCTATGAGTAGATCAATATATAAATATAAATATAGATATAGATATAGATACAAATATACATATAAATTTAATTATAGATATATAGATTAGATTTGTCTAAAATCTATTTAGATTATGTATAAGATTCATTAAACTACTTCCATTAATTATGTTTCTATATATAATTTCTAATTATTAATGTTGTCCTAAAATTGCCAAGTGGCTTCATTTTAGCTTATCACTTGGCTTAATCACAATGCATACTACTCTCCTTTTAATATAATATAGATATAGATATATAAATGATGGGGAGCCAAGTATCAAGATTAATCAATGAACTTCCTTTTTTCTTTTTCCCTCCAATTACCATTTGAAAATTAATTCCTATTAGGCACAACGAAAAATTCGATCATCATTTTTAACAGTTAAACTTTTATTTGACGAAGCAGTTATCACAATTGAAATTGCATAAGAGCAGGCAAGTGCTCAGTACAAGTCTTGCGTAAGGGACTGCATCGAATAAATGAAAACCTAAATTAAATTACAAAAAAAAAATGTATCTTATCTCTAGTATCAATCTAAACTATTATAAGTCGCTGTACATACAATTCGCCGACCAGAGAATTTGCCAGTTAATCTTTTTCCTTAACAAAGCTATATATAAGATTGTCCTTCAATATATGAGCAGTTTCCTGTGTTATTGCATTGCGAGATATACGGCCAGATTCCAAATATTGCCTTTAACGTATAATAATCGCATGCTTTGATTCTTTTATTTGATTAACAATGCAATTTTAATTATTTTTGTAATTGTGATTGCATTTATAGGTGAAGAGAAGACGCATCTTGTTTATTTTTCACCTATTCTTTCGCTTATAGAATAAGGAAGCTTCCTTCATTAATGCTTCACTTATCTTGTCATATGGATATTCGGCTAGATCCAAAATTTCCGGAATATATTTTCATTTTTTCCTTCTATCTCTTAGTATTCTATAATTATTTTCATTCTTCTAATAATTCAAACCTTGGCTGTAATACCAAAATAAAGTCGTTAATTATTCCTGACGAGGAAGAGTTGAAGGCTATAGCATGTATGTGGCAAAGCTGGCTTTTAGGTAAATTGGGGCCTTGGAGTTTATTTGTGTAAAAAATATTGCATATTTTCTTTGTATATATTCTCTTCATTCCAAATAGAAAGAATTTCTTTCGCTTAATATGGCTATTGATGGAAAACAAAAAGAATAAATCATTCATTACTTGTGGAGAGAGCATGTCAGGTCATATATTGATGAGCGATCACAAGGACCACAATCTAAGGGTATAATGTGGGTCTTAGAGTGAATACGTCTTTAAATAACCGAATAGGAAAAAAAAATATCTTAAGCTAAAAGCTCATACTATATCAAGATACGCCGACCATGTAAAATATATTTACAAAATTATGTTATTCTAAGGTTATTGGAGGTATATCTCTATGATAAACTTTAAATTATAATCTGAAAAAAATTATAACTGACCTGCTAAAATATCTTTCAAATTTAGTAATGGTGTAAAACATATCGGCATAGTCCGTACATATGACAAAAATTGAAAACAAATAAAGAAAAAAGAGAACCAGAAAATCATGTGTCTTCCTTAGCTAATGGCCACGCTACTCAATGTGATCATCCTGCTGGCAATAAACCGCTCATAATTGAAGCCAATTTAGTATACTTACGTGCAGAGAGTTGATCAATAAACAAACAGAAGAGGTACATTTTGAAATGAAACAGTTATCTTAAAATATTGCAACTAGGATTCCTCGACATCACTATAAAAACAAACTTATATGCTATGTTTACATCTGCCTTAATCTATTTGCTATCTCTATTCTAATACTCCAATCTCCTTTATTAGAAAGAAAATAGAAAGAGCTATAGCTTAGTGAAAATGGCCATTTCTGCTATTAAACTTGTGTACATTTTCTTCATTTTGAGTATTGTTGTGCCAAGCTTTGCCAAAGAGTACGTGGTTGGAGGCAGAAAGGGTTGGAGTCCAGGCGTTGATTATCATCATTGGGCTTATGGGAAAAGCTTTCGCATTGGAGATGTTCTCCGTGAGTATTGCTTAACAGCTATTTTCTCGGATGCTATTTCTTTTTTAGTCTGTTATAGAATGAATAACACATATTTATTTTAATAATTCTTTAGTTTTAAATGTTTCATTTTATCATCGACGAAAGATAATAATTTCAGGATAAAATACATGATTATTTTATCTCGCGTTTAGTTATGGGTGTTAATTAGTCCCCGTAAACTATTTTATATGAAAATAATGAGATTAGCTAATCCCACAGTATATCCTAACCCATGGCATACTCTCTTTTATGGGTTGTTTGGTTGAGGGGATAAGGGCTAACAATTTCGGGATAAATGCAAGATTATTTTATTCCGTATTTGATTATAGGTATTAATTAGGCACGAGAAACATCTAATACTAAAATGATGAAATTAGTTATCCCATATAGAAGGTGCAATAGCTAATTAATCCCATGAGATGTCCTTATCTATTTCATCCGGGTAATCAAATGATCCCTTATAGTTATAAAAATATTATAGGATTTATTTTTAAAATCACAAGTTCTAATAGTACTTTCAAAAATCTTTCTTTTCAAAATTCTATATCCAATTAAACACTATCGTAACAACTATTGTCTCTATTTTCATTTCACAATTAATATGCTTTAAAGTCTGTCGCTAATCTTAAGAAGAGAGTTGTTGAAAGTACGTTAATACACTGGTATATATATGAATTTAACTATTACTAGTATTTTCTAACATTGTCATGAAATTTTCTATTACTACAACTTAATTTAAACTATTATAAAAGATTACTTGACTTAATTTCACGTTACTTTATTTACAAAGGAAAGAATGAAATTAACAGCTTCTGAAATGATGACAGGTTTCATCTACCACCCAAAACTGACAGATGTGGCTTCAGTAGATATTTCAAGCTATGCTCTTTGTGATGGTGTCAAAACTTACACAAAGGATAACAGTGGGCGTACATCAATTACTCTTGACAATTCTGGGGCTTATTACTTCATCTCTACAAACCAGACACGCTGCTCTTCTGGTCTCAAGCTAGAATTGCACGTTGTTTGAGAAGCACATTGTAATATTGTTTGAGAAGTAATTGTTGCATTCTTTTTCTTATAAAAATTGTCAATTTGTATTCTTTTATTTATGCACTTGTAAGGTTCTGTTTATATTTACGTGAATATTCTAGTCATTTGCTAGAGCTTTCTCTTTGATGAACTCTATATTATTGGTGTACCTCTCATAAGAAGTTAATTTTATTAGTTAATTTTGAATATAATTCCATTTGTTTCCTTGATTCTTATTTTCGGATTGTTCTCTGTAATTCGAGGACTGGAGCAAAGTATTTCTCAAATGTAGGATGATGTCGACCTCCTAAGAATGTATTCGACATAAAATTGGACAATACGTTTCTCTTGATCTCTCCTTCTTGATTCTTCTATCGAGGGCCAAAACAGCGTATCTCGAGAGAAGGAATTGTGTGGATCTTCTTGAAGTATTTGACTGTCAAGAAGCGTCTCGCCACATTTCCAATTGAGCTCGAGGAAGAACATCTCTTGCTCCCTTTAATTTTGAGAAATACATATTATTCGATGTTTTGATCTCTTTGTTAATGTAACTCATGGGATTTTTGATATTCTTCTTCAATAGAATATGTAATTTAGGGTAGGGTAGACAAATCTTTAGTGGTTTTTGGGCTTCAAGACCATATATTGTACTTATCTTGTAGATGTACGTTTACAACAAGGGCAACTAAGGTTACACACAAGCGGAATATAAATAACAAATCGAGCAATGAAAATATCAAGAAAGAAATCTAATATAAATCTCAAGCCCTAATTGCGTATAACGTAACAATTGATATATAAAATCAATCACTCCAAAGAACGATTAGAAATAAGCAAAGATATGAAGATCATTTCTGGCTTGAAAGTAATTCTTGAAGTTCAATATAAACAAATTAGTTTCCAACACCTCAGAGATGTTTGTCAATATCAAAGTCAAAATTATATTTCGACCAAGCTAATTAAAAACAAGTCTTAAGGCTTCAATTTACACTATGGCTTAGAATTGGGCAAAAGAATACAAAATCAAACAAATAAAATGCTAGAACTTATAGTCTTTTATTGGGTGTCCGAACAAAGTCTCACTTTGGTAGTTGAAAAGATTGGGAACCTACATATAAGGTATATGAATCTCTTAATAGTGTGAGGCTTTTTAAAGGAACCGTGCGGGCTTGACCCAAAGTGGACAATATCACACTATGTAAAGAGTAGCTTTGGTCTGGTTGAGCCTAACAAATGGTATCAGAGCCCAGGTTCGGCGGGACGAGTATGAAGATGGCAAAGTGATGGTGCGGACCGGCGCACACACAAGAAGAAACTAGTTGTGGGCTTCGGTTGCCATAATAATCTAACAATGTGGGTGGCACACAATGAATCTCGGGAAATAAAGATCAGTATATCGTGGTAATAGACCACGTGCAACCCTCCTCTTTTTATCTAACAGTCGGACTAATTTTATACTATGTATAAAGTGTAGAAATTTCTTAATGATGTGAGACCTTTTGGAGAAAACCGTACGAACTTGGCCCAAAGCAAATAATATCACACTATATTAAGTATATCTTTGGGCTGATTGAGCCCAACATCTTCTACACCGGGGCACTGGTAGAATGGGCATAACTTTATGGAGAGTCAAATTAAAATGACGATTTATTTAGACCTCTAGAAATTAGACTTCTATGATCTATAATAATAGTACAGAAAGAATGACCAAGTATCTCATTGATTGAGAACTATTATATACTCTGATGAAATGAAGAAAGAGAGTTCCAAAGAAACCTTAATTTTATTTGAGAAGAAAATTCATCAAGCATAGATATCTTAATAGAAAAGAAACCACAAAATTTTATTAAAGTAAAACATGCATTATAATAAATCCATAAAAAAAAAAGAACGGAAATATATTTGTAATGAATCATTTAAATTCCATCTTTCATATTTCTCTTTTTATGTGGAAATTAAGCTAAGCATATTTACAGACTCTTCATCTAAAAATATTTTTAAGTACTAAAACTAATTATATAAATAAGTAATTACGTGTTTGAATAGAAGTCTAAAAATGATAATAAGTAATTAATGTATTTGATAGAAAAGTCATGATAAGTATTTTTTTTGTTAATATAACTTAGATATCCTTAAAATTATTTACAAATTATAAAATAAAAAGTATATTTACAATAAGGAGGACCGACAACTATGGCTAAGAAAGAGGAAGGGGGTTTTATCCTGGAGGTTTTGGTTTTAATTAAAAAGGAACAATTACACTGTATATCACCCGACCCATTATAACCATAAAAGAGCCCATATTTTACGATTTTATCCGTTGGGGCCAATATTGTATATATCTTGAAATAAAAGTTTCACTGTTTAACCCAAACAATCTTCACTCGTCTCTTCTACGTCTTCTCCTCTTCATCACTCCACTCTAGTGGCCACCTCCTCTAAGCTTTTTATGAAGTGAAGATTTTGATTTCCAAACAAAAAATTAGGTTGAGGAAGTTAGAAGCTTTCTAGATCTGAAAATGTATAAAAGAATTATGCCCAAATTTGCGCCTATGCTATTGAAATTAACTAATAATAGTCCAAGAAGTTTCAATCTGGAGATTTAGTTCAGTTGGAATAGTTTGCGACTCTTTGAGAACGAATTTGGTAAGGTAAAATTGGGAAAACCCGAACTAGGTTCTTGATTTTAGTTGAAATTTGTTCAAGATTGAAGCTCGGGACTAAGATTTTGAGCCTATTCCATTTTAAGAGTTTTTTTACAGACCTGTCATGACCCGAAATCTCTACCATGGGGTGTTGATGGCGCCTAACATCCATATGCTAGGAAGCTTACATCAACCATAGAATTAACGAACTTTATCAATTTAAAACAAAATAACCATAATTAACGATTGATAAAATCTGAAATACATATGATAAAACCATAAAAAACACAGTCTATACTAATCTCAGAAATTCGGAGTCACAAGTACATGAGCAACTAGAATACTACAAATATGGTCTAAAGGAATTACAACTATTTGAAACAAAGTAAACATTAAGAAAAAATATATATAATAGAAATTGACTTCAAGGACTGCGAACGCCGTGCAACTCTACCTCAAATCTCCTGAGCTAGTGAATCCGGAAAAACTCCTCTACGTGCCACCGAGACAAATACCAAAGTTTGCACAAGAAGTGCAGACGTGTAGTATGAGTACTATTGACCCCATGTACTTTGTAAGTGTCGCGCCTAACCTTGACGAAGTAGTGACGAGGCTATGGCAAGACATTAACTTTAAACGCGTACGAATAAAAATAATAAAAGACAACAGAAATATAGATAAAGCGGTAAACTCATAAGTACGAGATCCAAATGTCAACTAACAGACGGTCCCGGAATAACATCATCTCGCTGTTGATACCCAATTTTTTCCTATATATTTTAAATATGCAAAATAGCTTCAAAATAGCATATATAAAAATAGCATATATTGGCATGCACAAGGTTTTCATTATTTTTTCCATAATTTTAAGGGGTTAAATTGATTTATTTTCTCCCTTTTTATCCATAAAATCTCCTTTTCAAAATTATTGTTTTAATAACTCATTTATTGTATTTCTATATTTATGCCAAAATATGGCTAATGTAATTTTTATGTATTTTAACAATTACATTTAGTATTTTTAAAGCTAAATTGCATATAATTGCAATGTTAGCCCATTTTAAGATATAATTATATTTTATATGCATAAAACTGGTACCCATATTTTTAAAATGTCAATTATGTATTCTAAAACATTTTGGAACATTAAATTATTTCTCAGAAATTACTTATTATTTATTAAAATTAAAATAGGGAAAAACTAACTATTTAAATAATAGCCAAATTTGGCTTTCAATTATAGCCAAATCGGACCCCAATTACCAGCCCAATTTTACAATCAATAACCCAACCCATACCTATTTACCCTTACCCAAACCCGAAGCCCACCTACCCATTAGAGATCAACGGTCCAAATAATTTCCTTCCCTTTTAATTCTAACCAACCCCCTAAACCCTAATCATTTCTTCAATCCGCCGCCTTCAGATGCTCTCGTCACCACTCTTCTCTCAAACCTAACCCTAGACTCCTCCACTCACCTCCTTCTCTGGTCATCTCTGGCTACTATCTTTCAAACCCCAAGCCTCCAATGGTCACTCCATCGCCTTGCTCATCATCTCTAAGGCCCTTAAGAGTCCTGGGCCATGTCGATTTGGACCTAGGGTTTTTAATTCTGTTGTTCAAGGCTTCTTTGGTGTGATTTTGGGCAAAATCACACGTGTGTGTTGCAATTTGTGAAGTTACAACAAGTTCTTTCAATTTCTACTTAGGTTTCCTTTTGAAATCCTAACTCTCTTCTCGATCTCTCAGATCTATGTTATTTTCATGCTTTAAGCTTGTTTTCTTCTATGATTTGCTTATTCACGAGCTTTCTTCTGAAATATCTTCTACTCTAAACAGTTTTTACTTTCTTTGAAAACTAGGGTTTCTCGGAGTTCTTTCTATACCTATTTCGACCGATTTCTTTATGATTAAACCTTCTTCCCTTGTTTATTTTGACCGATTCTATGTTCCTACTACTTTTTAACTCAACTCTTTTAAAAACCCTAATTTTTAAAGCTTTTTCTTTACTTGTTTTTGTGTGTTAGCATGATTTTCTTTACCAGTTTCTGTTTGTTAGCATGATTTTCTTTACTTATTTCTGTGTGTTAGCATGATTTCCTCTACTTTATTTCTATGTGTGTTAGCATGATTTTCTCTAATTTGTTTCTATGTGTGGTAGCATGATTCTCTTCACTTCGTTTCTGTGTTAGCCTGTTTACCTGGTTCTTGTTAATCTCTCATGGTCACCATGCTTCAAATATATTCTACTGAATCTTTAGCCTACTTATATCACCTATATATGATTGTTTTTGCTCATCTCTTGTATCTTTTTGCCTATATAATTGACCTTGTTTGATTGCTACTTCTGTTCATTCGTCTCTAATTATATGTTGAAGTATGCAGAATCATGACTCCCCATGATTGATTCTGATTTTCCTTAAATGTTGGTAACTGAAAGATTTTCTTTCGAAGCCCTAGAATTCTACTCGTCTGTTTGAATTAATTGATTTTATTACCTTATTTACTGTGTTACTTTGTTTTACTTAGTCTTTCCTTAGTTAGGTTTTTCTGAATTTGGTCCTAATTGACTACATTATGCCTACTAAACCCTGACTCCTTCCTTATTTAATTATGCATTGATTCCTCTTCCTCCCTTATATGGTACTAACTCTCCCCGTTTGACCTTGATTCCCTTAACTTAAGGAAGTACTTCCTTGATTCTCTAATTTATTGATTCCGAGTTCTTAAATTAGTGTACTATTATGATTTTTACCTTATTCCACTACCTACTTTCAACTATAAATACTCTAAGTCTTCCACAAACAAGACAAGGACACTTGGCTTTCAAAAAATCCTCTCTTATTTAAAATCTCTGTTCTCCCTTCTTCCTTGTGTTATTTGGCTACTATTAGCCGGCTGCAAGCCAAGGCTAATCATCTGAGCTCTTTGGTTCCTTCATTCTGCTTACTTCTACCTTCACTGGTATGTCTTAGTTTAAATTAAAGCCTTAACAACAACAACATGTTTCTCTTCCTATTTCAGTTTATTTTATTTCTAGCCTGCTTTTACTTGTGGTTCTATTGTGAAGTTTGCAGTTAGGCATGCTAGTATGACTCCCCTCTCTTTAAATTCATGTGTTCCCTTGTGTGATTCAAGCTAGACAATTATTTTTAATCTACTTTGTGCTTACCATTCTTATGAGTCCCAAATCCCTATTCCCCCTATGTGTTTATATTATCCCTGATTATTTTGTGATGATGTCAGTTCCAACTATTACTGGGCATGTCCAAACCAGTCCAAATACCTTTGCCAGGGTTATATGTTTGCAGTCAAATGCATGTGTATCCCCAAGCCTTTTGACCCCTTGTGTGACTATTAAATCCATTTGGATTCTGTGTGTGATCCTATCCTGAGTTCCTGATTTGGTTTATCACTCTAAACTTTTCAAACAATCTCCACTACTTTACTAATTGCTTTCAAAACAATCTTTTAAGTCCAGTCCTTAATAAACTTCTTCCAATATGGGTCCTGCACTTTCACTTTACTCTTAGTTAATAAGTTCTACCCTTTCTAGTATGTATACTACCTTGGGATCCTCTTGAGAACCCTCTGAACTCTGGCATACAGAGTCTGGCCTTTCCACACTGCACTGGTTCAATGCTTGGCTACTAAGTCTAGGTATAAGTATTGCCCGGGGTCCTTGAGACCCTTAAGGAACTTTGACGCACCTAGACTTTGATTTGTCTATGGAAAGGAGGTTTGAAAGACCATTGGAGGCTTTGAGAAACTTGGTATTGATTGCAGGCTCTCTATAAAATAGCTTCTTGATTTTCTATTTCACTTATGTAATTCATTTATTGTCCTGTAACAATTTGTAAACAGATATTTGAGGTATTTAGTAAAAGGGTGGGTAGATTTATACTTTATGGTGTAACATGGATACAAATCCTGCTCTTAGGATTTATTTTCAAATCTGCCTGCTTCACTCACTAGAAAACATGTCCATAGTGTTTTATTTCTTGTTGAATCTGGTTGCTTTTGCATAAAAGAGAATCATGCCTATAGGATTCCACTTCTAATTTCCTCTGCATCAAAAAGAAATCATGCCTATAAGGACTTCATTTTTAACATCGTTTCCATCAGATTGAAACCATGTTCATAAATTCTGCATTTGTCATGTTAGAAACCATGCTTCTAGCCATCATGTTTTAAATTAATTCAGGTATAGATACCATACCTATAAGACATAATTATAATTCAATAAGTCTTTCATATGTTACTGCAAATTGACTAAAACTAGTAATACGCCTAGATACCATGCCTATAGGTATTTCCATTTGTAATTACTTCTGAAAAACCTAATTAGTCTAATAAGTCGATTTTAGTTCACCTAGTTTACTTCTTAAAAATGGCCTTATTAAGCAATGATATTTCCTGAAACTAGTTCCTTCAAAATGGTTTAATCTCATTAGATATCCTGCATATAGGTATTAAAAGGGTCTATTTTGAAAACTTGTTTGTTGCTGCATTAACATAGACAGTACTGCATATAGGAAAGCTTTAGGGCATTTTCAAAACTTGCATTTCCCAGAAACTACTTTGTCAATATTTCTGTTCCTAATAAGCTTTTAAAGAAGAGGCCCTAGACAACTAATAGGTTATGACTTCTGTATCTGAAAGTAGTTTATTCTGCATAATCACTTAGAAATCTTGCCTTAGGACTTTGATTAACAAAGACCTTACTTGTGTCTGAGTCGTGCAGCCTGTATGTTTGTTTGAGGAGGAACTATGAGCCTTTACTTGCTCCCATTATGTGAAGTCCTAGATGTTTTTTGACTAACGCCTTAGATTTTCTGCCATTAAAACCTTAAGAGGTATGTCTAGAACCACCTATAGGGTCCTAACTCCCTCCAGGACTATTTAGAAGGGACGGGTTGGAACACGCAATAGGAATCAGTGACTGTCACACCTCCTTTTTTCGCCCCCGCGGGGGTACAAGGAGTTTTTCCAATTAAAGGACAATCGAAACGAGATTTGTTTATTTATTTCAGAGTCGCCACTTGGGAGATTTAGGGTGTCCCAAGTCACCAATTTTAATCCCGAATCGAGGAAAAGCATGACTCTGTATTACAGTCCGCGAACCAGAAATCCGGATAAGGAATTTTGTTGACCCGAGGGAAGGTGTTAGGCACCCCCGAATCCCGTGGTTCTAGCATGGTCGCTTAAAGTGTTGTAATGGCTAGGTATCTGATTTTAATACATATTATAATTTATGTGCTTTTATCAACTTTAAACCGTTATTATTATTATTTTTAATAGAATTGCAACGTCGTGAAAATGTGTTTTGAACAACGTCACAATCAATGCACCCGTGGTTGTTGACACATTTTGACTCCGTTGAGATTTGGATTTGGGTCGCATAAACGCGCACCCGAGTTTAGGGATGTAATATTATTAAAATCATGCCTAAAGAGTCTAGCGCTTTATTACTTTGGGGAAGGCCGTAAAATTTGCTAAACGGCCCATCCCGAAGTCTAAGTATTTAATTAAATATTTATCGAGGGCCCCGCAATTTGTGCGTTTTATTGGGCGAGGCTCATCCCATTTATTTTAAAAGGATAATCCTAAAGTGCCTACATCTTATCCTATTAAATTTGTCTATAAAAAATATGAAAATGAAGAAAGTCCTAATTTATTTACATGCTGAAATTAACCAATAGTATCTAGCTAAACAATATTCCTACAAGTTCCGAAACGGTTTATTCGATGAATTAACGTGCTTTTTGAGACATGGTAATCATCCAACAATAGAGAATTAACTAGACGAAGTTACTACACCATTTATTTATTTTTTAAGCAATATATAGATAGTTCGTCCGTTAAGCTATCATCCGATGTTTCACTACATGTATTAAACAGCTACACGATTCTGATTAGAGTAAGCTAAACAATTTATATATACAAATAAAATTTAGAATATAATTAAAATAAATCTGGAACTTCAACTCTTCATTTTCGTATTCATGCTACATGTTTCAGTTTACAATAACCAGCGTGTCAGTTGTGTACCTGATATTGGAAGCAAAAGAAAATTAAGATGAGAATCAGCAGCAGTAATAACAATACAATACAGCAACAACAGTCCAGCAACAGTAACAGCCCATGAACAGAGTTTGCAAACCGATGGAGTAATAATCCCAAAACAAAAACTTCAAGTTTTGATGAAACAACAACAATCAATGCTGATTTCAAAACAATGAAAGAAAGCAGACGATTGTTTTTAATTTTTTTTTATTTGAAAGTTTTAATATTTTTTCGGAATTTTTCTCTCTCTTAAATATTCAGCCTTTTTTTTTCTCTCTGTCCGTTTTTTTTCTTTCTGTTATTCTCTCTCTTTCTCTGTGTTCTTTTTTCTTATTCTTATTCTCCTCCTCTTCTTATTCTTTCTGTTATTCTCTCTTTTTTATTCTCGTTCTCTCTTCTCTTTCTTCTTCTCCTTTAAAATCTGATTCAAGACTTCTATATATATCACATCCCCCAAACCCTTAAATCAATTAATAAATCAACATTTTCTCCTACCAAACCCATTATCTTCCCACTCATCCCCATTACATTAAATAAGTATATCAACCCCACCCCATTATATTTTGTCCCCCATGCCTACCATAAACAATTACCATATTCCCCTCCACTATATTTTATCTTGTCCCCCATTTATATTAAACAACTATATCACCTACACCCCATTATTTTTTTGTCCCCCATGCTTAACATAAAAAATTACAAAATATACAATTCCTAAACTACCCCTCCGACCTTATTGCAATTACTATTTTACCCCAGACGTACTACAATTTACCAAACTACCCTCATCAGCTATAGCCAATCAATTAATCAAACTCAACCAAAATATAACCAATATGACCAATTTCTACACAAATTCAAACAACAAATCACATGAACATGATTTCTTCAACATTTCAACAACAAATCACATGAACACAAATTGAACAATAAAGAACAACTAAAATTTGATTAAACAATATTTTTAGCAACAAACAAACCTATTTTCAGATTCAACAACAACAACAACAAACAAGTATATTCAGATTTCTAAATTCAATAATATTGAACTTAAAATCAACTCTAATAACATTACAACCAACAATTCCTATATTAAACTTAAACGAGATCATGAGACAAACTCAAGAAATAATCATAAATGATAAACAATAAACAAGAAAATCAAACTTATACTAATTTCGTATTCAAGAACAATCAAACAAAGTATAGACATGAATTAAATCTAAAAATAAAAACGACGGATTCAAATGATTAAACCAACATACTTCCCTATTACCACTAAATTCTTTTAGGCAAATAACAAAACAAAACTTAAGAAGAAACAATTATGAATTTAAACTTGAACTTAACAATATTAACAATTTTTCTGAAAAAATACATAGAACACATGAAACAAATTAATTAAACTTCAATTTGTATCTAACCAACATTAAACTAACAACTTTTTAACTAAACAATAAACAAGAACGATAAAACAAACATGAAACAAACTGAAAAATTCACAAAATAATGAACGAAACAAACATTTACCGATTTTAGATTCGAGAAATATCAAAACGAAATACGGACAAAAATAAAACTTAAAAACCAACTAACCGGAAATGAAACAATAACAACAAAGAACGAAGGAAAACTCGGACAGAAAACTTGACGTACCGGACCTCGACTCAACGAAAAACCCTCGAACTTTGACGAAACGAAGAAGACGAAGCAACAGCAGAAACAACAACGTGCGCAGCAATCTAGCTGTGTCCATGGCAACGAAAGAGCCGAAGCATGGCCATGGCAGTCGTTGAAGCAGCAGACAAGTCAACAGCGGCAACGGGCTGGCAGCGTTGCGGCAACGGAGGAGCTGGTCAACGGACTATGGTGAAGCAGTAGCATCTCGTCGAACTCAAACTCGATGAAGAAAAATGAAGCAGGCAGCTATGGGGTTCGTTTGGATGCAGCGAGGGGGAAAATGAAGCAGAAACAGTCAATAATTTCTTTGAACGCGCGGGGGCTGCTGGAGGTCGACGAGCCATTTGTCGTCGATGAATGGATGTAGCAGCTGGTCGTTTGGACTTGAGGTTGAAGATGGAAGCAGAAGGGCCTCCATGGATGATGAAGGAACAGCAGTAGCAGCTGCAACGACTGGAAGAAAACACAGCAACAGTAGCGGACGTGAGGCTGCTCCAGTGGTCGTTTGGTTTTGACAATGGGAAACGGGGGGAAAGCAGCCATGGCTGCTCGTGTTGGAGTCGATGGGACGATGGATAATGTCGTGTGTGTGTGTGTGTGTTGAGGTGGTGGAGGCGTGAGGAAGGGCAGCCATGGGAGGTGGGGCTTGGAGGTTGGAGAAGATGAAGATAGGAGGGGGGGGCGGATGCTTAGCTCTTTTTTTTAGGGTTTTCTCTTGTTTGTTTTGTAAAAATGCAAGATAATAGGCGTGTTGGGTCTTTGGGTTTGGATTGGGTCGACCCAGTTCGAAATGGACTGGGTCGTTTTGGAAGATTGGGTATTTTTTGGGCTTGAGACTTGAATTTGAAGAAGAGGCCCAATTCCGACTTTCTTTATATTTTTGCTCTCTTTTCTTCTTTTATTTTTCTAAAACTAAATTATAAAAATATTTAAACTATTATTAAGAACTAAATTAAGTTATAAAAGCGCAACTTAACTCCCAATAACAATTAACGCACAATTAAATAA
Organism: Nicotiana tabacum; assembly: GCF_000715075.1. NCBI lineage: Eukaryota > Viridiplantae > Streptophyta > Magnoliopsida > Solanales > Solanaceae > Nicotiana > Nicotiana tabacum. The sequence continues at coordinate 24,781,828 of NC_134097.1, read as the reverse complement.
TAATTAAGCATAAAATTGTATATTTGGACATTAAATGCTAAAAATACAAACGATGCCTATTTTTGTAATTTTTTTTTTGTAAAACAAACTTAATTATTAATAATTGTAGAATTAAATCCTACATGCAAAATGCGACATATTTTTGTATTTTTAGTAATTTAACAAATAAACGTGCACAGACAAATAAAAATAATTATTCAAAAAATATCACACAATTGCACAACAAGAAAAATCATTTTATTTGAATTTTTGGGAGTAATTCTCATATAGGGCAAAAATCACGTGCTTACAGCTGCCCCTCTTTGCCCGAAGACACGAAGGGTTTTCGTGCAAAGATAAAGCGAGCGATTTTTGCCCATCCGAGTACTCCGTGTGAAGCATTTTTTTTTGAAAAAGATTTGACCGAACCTTTGCTTCAAAGGTTTCCTACATATCCTGGGCTAAACAGGAATCAGGTCAATGTAGTTCGGGAAGTTTTGGTAGCTGGGACTACCGTGGGACTGCAATGTTACTGTTGTTGCATGCTATTACCACTGCATACCGATCTCCTTGTTACACCGTGCTTAAAAGAAAACAAGAAGCTAGGCTAGACTGCAATTTGTTCTTGTTGCCTTGCTTTCTTGTCTGCTTGCATTTCTTCCGGTGCTTTTCTTCTTTTTGACACATGCACTTGAGTTTGTGCTGGGACCTCTTGTTGCAACCTTCTGCTTCCCGGTGCTGGGGATTTTTATTGTTTCCTGCTGGGGATTCCTATTGTAACCTTCTGTTTTATTGTCCTCTGACTTGATCTTGAAATGTATTCCTCTGCTGTATGGGCGGGCTCCCAACTTCAATGCTTGAAATGAAAAGACTGAAATGTATGCCTCTGTTTTATGGGCGGGCTCCCAACTTCAACACTTGAAATGAAAAGACTGAAATGTATGCCTCTGTTCTATGGGCGGGCTCCCAACTTCAACACTTGAAATGAAAAGACTGAAATGTATGCCTCTGTTCTATGGGCGGGCTCCCAACTTCAACACTTGAAATGAAAAGACTGAAATGTATGCCTCTGTTATATGGGCGGGCTCCCAACTTCAACACTTGAAATGTAAAGACTGAAATGTATGCCTCTGTTCTATGGGCGGGCTCCCAACTTCAACACTTGAAATGAAAAGACTGAAACGTATGCCTCTGTTCTATGGGTGGGCTCCCAACTTCAACACTTTAAATTGTGCATGCATCATGGTCAAACCTAGTTGGATTAGTTATGATGTTCACATAATGATCCTTTAAGATAAGCCTTATCCAAAGTCCATCGGGGTTTTCATAATCCCAACGGATGCAATCACGTTTTGTGCATTAATGTGGAGGACTAAATGCCGATATACTGATCATAAATGTATAAATAGTCGATTCCGGTGGGGGGGGGGTGTGTGTGTGTAAGGCCTAACCCTTTTATTTTGCAGAAAATGAGGCACAAAGTCCCCAGATTCGGTATGGTTAGCAATATCCCTCCATTGTTGTTAAATTGGTGGGAAGATCTTTCCTCAAATGACAAGAAGCATGTAAAGAAGTACCTGGGTAACCTGCATTCCCTGCTAGACATTGAACCAAACAAGAAACTGATCGAGGCTGCTACCCTATTCTGGGATAGTGAAAGAGTCGTGTTCCGTTTTGGCGACATGGAAATGGCACCACTCCTAGAGGAAATAAGAGGACTTACAGGGTTGACTTGGGACAGTCCCGGGCTTTTGGTACCAGAAGACTGCACAGGAAGGGGATTTTTGAAAATGATGGGGCTGAAAAAGAATGTTAACCTAGTATGCCTGAAGGACTCCTACATACCTTTCGAATATCTCTATGAGAGGTATGGCCACAATAAGTTTTTTCGCACTTATCATGATGAGATTGCCCTCACTTCACTGGGTCACATCCACTGCAGGGTGTTTGCCTTCATCGTGTGCTTTCTAGGAATGATAGTGTTCCCAATGAAAAAGGGAAGAATCCACACCAAGTTGGCCATGGTCACCAAAACTCTGATGGAGGGGATTAATGGACAGACATATACCATAGTCCCCATGATCATAGCTGATATCTATAGGCCCCCGGAACGCTGTCAAAGAGGGGTCCAACATTTTGAGGGCTGCAATTTATTATTGCAATTATGGTTGTTGGAGCATCTCCAAAAGGGTTGCTACCGCCAAGAATTTCCGCAAAGGGCTTGGAACGACCACATTGCTTTCCATCACCCTAAGCAGATGACCTACATTCCAGACAGATTTGCTTAGCCGGAAAGTGCCAGCGAATGGGTAGAGTTCTTCGACAATCTAACCGAGGAACATGTGCAGTGGATGGTTGAATGGTTTCCAACGAATGAGTTCATTATCAGGTCCAAGGATGCTCCGCATTTGGTGTTGATCGGGTTGAGAGGGATATATCCATATGTCCCTATGCGAGTTATGAGGCAAGCAGGTAGAAAGCAGGATGTACCAAGGGTCGTCAAGATGAGTCATTTTAGGGAAGATTACCAAGACGATGACATACCTTACAAGTTCCAAGCTCAGCACATGTGGTACTACAAAATTATTGTGGAGAAAAGCACTATTGAGCCAGACAGATATCACGCGGGGTGCGAGCCTCTCTACCCTGTATGGTTGGAGTAAAATCTGAAAGGAATGGTGACACCAGGGACTGGTCGAGGGAATAGAATCATAGACGAGGAAGCTGAAGCCCAAGTCAAATACAACAGGCTGCGCAAGAGAGTCCACGACTCTGAGAATCAGCATCGGGAGATACATGAGAGAAATGCGAGGTTGATCGAGGAATGGAAAGAGATGGTAGTCACTTCCAACATAAAACTGAAATACCTGGAGGGAGGAATGGTGGAGCTAGAGGACAAAGTCATAAAAAGATTGAAAACTGTCAGAACGCTAAAGGGACCGAGGGAGGACATCTGGCCCAAGCCGAGTTGCTGCTGGGACTGCGCGAGCTGGGTGATCTGTTTGATGGAGTCTGGAAGATTGAATCTGGGGAAGGTTCTTCTGAGACCAAATAGATTAGATTTACTTGCTTTCCTTAAAATGTAATAAGGCCAAGTGCAAGTAGTGACTTGTTTTTTTTTTGGACAAGAGGGGTTGCTCTGATGGTAAGCAACCTCCACTTCCAACCAAGAGGTTGTGAGTTCGAGTCTCCCCAAGAGCAAGGTGGGATGTTCTTGGAGAGAAAGATGTCGTGGGTCTAATTGGAAACAGCCTCTCTACCCCAGGGTAGGGGTAAGGTCTGCGTACATACTACCCTTCTCAGACCCCACTAAGTGGGATTATACTGGGTTGTTATTGTTGTTGTTGTTGTTGTTGTTGTTGTTGTTGTTGTTGTTGTTAGTGTCATTTTTGGATTCATCTGCTTTTATATTATGAGAGGAAGCATTTATTGGCATTTGAAGTTCTCCAAATTTGTTTGTCGCTAGGCCTACCTCAGGCACAACGAGGCTCCCAAATTAGGATACGAGTTTATATCTCGCACTATGTGTTTAAATAGTACAAACATTTTAGGATCCCCACTAACTTGTTACCTTTTGTTTTGTTTACTTTTATTATTATTATTCCTATCCCCATAGGTTGGTTCATCCATACTGACCTCGTCAGCATATCATACCAGATCTAGAGGCCCTCTACCTCCTCCTCCTCCAAGCAACACAAAAAGTAGAGGGAAATCAAAGATGGACGACTTAAGTGGAATTCGAAAGAAAAAAATTGAGAACGCAGAGACCTTCGATGGCCGTAGTACTCCGGCCCCGAATGACCTGGTTTTGAGACTTGAGCAAAAGATACTAGAACTTCAAGAAGAGCTTGAGCAGGTCCGCAATTTGGCAAACTTGTCACTCACCCTTATTGTCCCTGATATCCACCGACAGAATGCAAAGAACCCAACACCTCCTCAAAACACACAAAACCAACAACCACAAAATACTACCATACCAAATCAATACGCAACTCTACCTCAAAATATCAATCCATTACCGGTACCAACTCCCCCACAGCAACATCATCAACCAATTCCATACCCACCAACCACCACTTGCCACACTCCCCAAAATACACCACTACTCATTCCCGATCCACAAAACTCTACCAATGACCATCACTATACCCAAGTCCCTGGCATCCATCAGAGCAATCCCATATACATGGAAACTATACCACATTCTACCCAGCCCATCTCCTATGCACCAGAATCCTCTAAAAAGGACCTGATCATTAAGAACATGGCCGAAGAACTCAAAAAGCTGACAAACCGAGTTCAAGGTGTTGAAGGCGATAGAGAAATAGAATATTTGAACTACGAATATTTGTGCATACAACCCGATGTTGAACTGCTAGAGGGGGTACAAACCTTCCAAGTTCGAAATGTTCGGTGGTACAGGTGATCCCAGGGTTCACCTAAGGACTTACTGTGATAAGCTTTTCGGGGTTGGAAAGGATGAAAAGATTCGAATGAAGCTCTTTATGAGGAGCCTTACTGGAGATGCATTGTCTTGATATATCAGCCAGAATCCTAAGAAATGGTCAAATTGGGTAAGCATGGCGTAAGATTTCATGGACTGATTCAGGTTCAACAAAGAGAATGCACCAGATGTCTTCTATATTCAGAATCTCAAAAAGAAACCTACTAAAACTTTTCGCGAGTATGCTACTCGTTGGAGGTCTAAAGCCGCCAAGGTCAGGCCCGCTTTGGATGAGGAATAGATGAACAAATTATTTATTAGAGCACAGGATCCACAATACTATGAGAGACTGATGGTCATCAAAAATCACAAATTCTCTGATATCATCAAGCTCGGGGAAAGAATCGAAGAAGGAATCAAGAGCAGAATGGTAATAAATTTCGAGGCACTACAGGCCACGAACAAGGCACTCCAATCAGGTAGCATATCAAAGAAAAAAGAGGTTGGGGTAGTAATGGTGGCCCAAGGCCCAAAAACTCCACTCACATACCAAACACCCGTACCCACATACCAAGCATCTCCACCTACATACCAAGTATCTACACCTACATACCAAGCACCTCCACCTGCGCATCAACCTTCATCCTCCAGATATTCCCAGCCAACCACTGTCCATCATACCTACAATTCCCAACCATCCCACTTCCAATTACCCCTGAATTGACAAAATTATCCAAGACCAAGACCCAATTTTGACCGCAAGCCACCCAGACAATACACCGCCATTGCTGAGCCCATCCACCAATTGTATGAAGGGTCAAAGGTCGTAGGTTACGTCACTCCTATTCTTGCTGTGGCACTAGAAAATCCATCCCAATGGGTCAATCCGAACAAAACATACGCATACCACTCCGGTATGAAAGGGCACACCACTGCTGAGTGCCGAATATTGAAGGATAAGATCTAGACACTCATTGACAACAAGGTCATACAAGCGAAGGAAGCCACACCTAATGTCTGCAACAATCCCCTCCTTAATCATAAAGGTGATGGTGTACATGTTATAGAAATAAATGAGGAATGGGACCTTGAGGGGTCAATCGAGCTTATCCAAGAAGGCGATGACTTCAAGGTGATAGTTACACTTAATCCTATTATGGTTCAGACTCAGGCACATATTGATGTTGAGGTCACTACATTAGCTCCATTCGAGGTGGAAGTAACTCCGCCCGCAGCCACCTCTGCTCCATTTGAAGTAGAAGTGATCACACCTTTTAATGTGACGGTTTCAACCACACCCTCATTCAACTCAAAAGTGATACCCTAGGATTATGTCGCCGAGGCTCGACGAAAAAGGAAGACTAAGATAGAGGAATCTGATGCCGCACAAGGGATGACCAGAACTGGAAGAGTCTACACACCTGAACACCTGGGAGGTTCAAGTAAGGATGCCACTGCTAGGCAGCCTGTCATTGAGACAGGACCGGATGACTGGTGGAGAAATGGCCAACATGGTCGGACAGGTGCTGGAGAGCCATAAGATTATCTTTCACAGAGATGAGCTGCCGCCCGAGGGTTTGAATCATAATCGTGCATTGCACATTATGGTACAATTTGAAGACAAGTTCATTACCAGGGTCCTGGTTGATGGAGGGTCTAGTCTGAATATTCGTCCACTAGATACCCTGAAAAGGTAGGACAAAGGTTTCCATGAAATACGGACCGGAAGTATGTATGTGAAGGCTTTCGATGGGTCCTAGAGGTCCACGATTGGGGAAATCAACCTTTGCTTGCAGATGGGACCAACTTGGTTCGATGTTGAATTCCAAGTGCTTGACATACAACCTCATATAATTTTTTGTTGGGCCGCCTATGGATCTATGATGCTGGAGCAATCCCCTCCACACTACATTCAGTCGTAAAGTTCGAATGGAACCGTTAGGAAGTAATCATTCATGGAGATGGGAGTAACCCTATCTACACCAGTCAAACACTTCCAGCCATCGGACATAGAAGGAGGCTAGGAGGATAAACCTACCATCACATTGAACGGGTCAATGCCGTCGAGAAGGATAAGTGATGGATTAACAAAATAGAAAGCATACTAGCATGGTCCGGATATGAACCCGACAAAGGGTTGGGAAAGAACCTCAAGGGTATCACCAAGCCGGTACGGCTGAAAAATCATGGTACCACCGTTGGGCCCGGATATAGTATACATGGCAGGAGTACAAGGAATGGTCACCCCCATGGCGTGGACCATATTACCCTCTTGAGCTAACGATACCCCGTTTGGAACAGGCTTTCCATCAGGCAGACAAAATATGGGGAACTGCTGAAGAAGAAGCACTAGCTGGGCTGAAGGATCTGTTCTTGAAAGATGAGGATATGGACTGCAGTGCCGTAATTGAGGAGGAGGAGGAAGAAGGCCTCTCTATTCAGACCGTGGCAAAGGGAGCCATTCTCAGAAACCGGACCATCACACCATCACGAGCCCGCCGAGTCCCTGGGTAGCTTGGCAGAATTTATAGACATTCTATGCATTTAAAATTTCCATCAATTTGTTTTAAGATTTCTTTGTTCCTAAATAAACGCTCGATTCACCGAGCCCAGCTTTGTTTGAACAATTTTCTCAGTTTTAATCAAATGTATTTATCTTTTATCATTATTCATTACTATATTTTATCCTTTTCCCTTCTACAGTGTTATTATTACTTTTCCTAATAAACCAGTGACTGTGACATGTAATGAGGCAACACAACAGGAGAATAGTGGCTCAGAGGAAGAAGATGAGATACCCGAGTAAATTGTCAAGGAATTTGAGAATTTTGAGAACAAGCCTAAATCCAACTTGGACGAAACAGAAGCAGTAAATTTGGGAGACACCGAGACCGTCAAAGAGACCCACATCAACATTCATTTGTCGCCAACAGAGAAGGAAGAATACATCTATTTTCTAAAGGAATAAGAGGACATCTTTGCATGATCGTATGACGATATGACCGGTCTGAGCATATCTATAGTGGATCACAAGTTGCCTACCAATCACCTATGCCCGCCAGTCAAGCAGAAACTCAGAAAAGTCAAACCAGACATAAGTTTGAAAATCAAGGAGGAAGTTACCAAGCAAATCAAAGCCAAAGTTCTCAAGGTGGTCAAGTACCCAATTTGGTTAGCTAATATTGTGCCAGTTCCAAAAAAAATGTGAAAGTCAGGGTATGTGTCGATTATCGGGATTTAAACAGAGCAAGTCCCAAAGACGACTTCCCACTGCCAAACATACACATCCTGATCGATAACTGCGCCAAGCATAAGCTCCAATTCTTTGTAGATTGCTTTGCAGGTTATCACCAGATTTGGATGGATGAAGAAGATGCAGAGAAGACAACTTTTATTATGCCTTGGGGAGTATACTGTTACAAGATGATGCCATTCGGTTTGAAGAATGCTGGGGCCACTTACACGAGAGCCATGACAACCATCTTCCATGATATGATACACAAGGAAATACTAGTGTACGTGGACGATGTCATTATCAAAACCAAAAGGGCCACAGATCACATAGCAGACTTGAGGAAGTTCTTTGACAGGCTTAGGAGGTACAATTTGAAGTTGTACCCCGTAAAGTGTGCATTCGGGGTTCCGACAGGAAAGCTACTGGGATTTATTGTCAGTCGCTGAGGGATCGAGCTAGATCCTACTAAAGTCAAGGCTATTTAGGAGTTACCATCACCCAAAGCAAAAAGGATGTGATGAGCTTCCTGGGGCGGCTAAACTACATCAGCCGATTTATAGCACAGTCCACAGTAATATGTGAGCCCATATTCAAGATGTTGAGGAAAGATGCCGAGACAAGATCGAGGATTATCAGAAAGCTTTTGACAAGATCAAGGAATACCTGTCCACACTGCCAATTCTGGTCCTGCCAGAACCAGGACGACCTTTGCTACTTTATCTATCCGTGTTAGATGGAGCCTTTGGATGTGTTTTGGGACAACATGATGGGACAGGAAGAAGGGAGCAAGCCATATATTACCCGAGTAAGAAATTCACACCTTATGAAACATGGTATTCTCTGCTTGAACGCACTTGCTGTGCTTTGACCTGGACAACATAGAAATTGAGGCATTACTTTTGTGCCTACACTACATACCTCATATCTAGGATGGATCCTCTGAAGTACATATTTCAGAAGCCCATGCCTACGGGGAAGTTGGCTAAATGGAAGATACTACTGAGTGAGTTTGACATCATCTACGTAACTCAAAAGGAGGTCAAGGGACAAGCATTGGCAGATCACCTCACTGAAAATCCGGTGGGAGGAGAATACAAACCCTTGAAAACGTATTTTCCTGATGAACAAGTATCATTCGTAGGAGAAGACATTACGGAAGCATATGATAGTTGAAGAATGTTCTTCGACGGAGCCGCAAATTTCTAAGGACTAGGCATTGGAGTAGTCTTGGTATCAGAAACGGGTCAACATTATCCTGTATTTGCTAAACTCAGATTTCCCTACACCAACAATATGGCGGAGTATGAAGCCTGCATACTAGGGCTCAACATAGCAGTCAACATGGACATCCAGGAGTTATTGGTGATCGGCGATTCAGATTTACTTGTGCACCAGGTACAAGGAGAATGGGCTACCAGGAATTCCAAGATCTTGCCATATCTTCACCATGTGCAGGAATTGAAAAGGAGATTCACGAAGATAGAATTCCGACATATGCCCAGAATTCAGAATGAGTTCGCTGACGCATTAGCCACTTTGTCATCAATGATACATCATCCAGATAAGAACTATATTGATCCCATTCCGGTGAGGATCTATAATCAGTCGGCATATTGTGCTCATGTTGAGGAAGAAGCCGATGGAAATCCTTCATACCATGACATCAAGGAGTACCTATTAAAAGGAGAATACCCAAAGCATGCAAATCACATTAAAAAATGCACACTCTGGAGATTGTCAAATCACTTCTTTCACAGTGGGAGGAACTTGTACAGAAGAACTCCGGATTCGGGTTTGCTAAGGTGTGTCGATGCAAAGGAAGCTTCTAAGCTACTTGAGGATGCGCATGCTGGGACATGTGGCCCGCATATGAATGGTTTCGCTCTGGCCAAGAAGATAATCAGGGCAGGTTACTTTTGGATGACCATGGAGACAGATTGTATTCAGTATATTCGCAAATGCTTTTAATGTCAAGTGCATGCCGACATGATAAAAGTTCCACCAAATGAGTTCAATGCAACAAGATCACCTTGGACATTCACCGCCTGGGGAATGGATGTTATTGGTCCGATTGAGCCCACGGCTTCAAACGGACATCGGTTTATTCTGGTAGCCATTAAGTACTTCACAAAATGGGTAGAAGCTGTATCTTACAAAGCTGTAACCAAGAAGGTCGTCATAGATTTTGTCAAAGATCATATTTTCTACCGATTCGAAGTTCCTGAGTCCATTAACACTGACAACGCTGCCAACCTCAATAGTAATCTAATGAAAGCTATATGTGAAACCTTCAAAATCAAGCACAAGAATTCAACTATCTACAGACCTCAGATGAACGGAGCCGTAGAAGCGGCCAACAAGAACATTAAGAAGATACAAAGGAAAATGGTAGAGAATCACAAGCAGTGGCATAAAAAGTTACCCTTTGCTCTATTAGGGTACCACACCACAGTTCGCACGTCAACCTTGCAACCCCCTACATTCTGGTGTATGGAATCGAGGCTGTTATCCCAGCCAAGGTGGAAATTCCTTCTTTAAGAATCATACAGGAATCTGAACTCAACGATGCGAAATGGGTAAGAAGCCGCTATGATCAGTTGGCCCTTATTGATGGGAAAAGAATGAATGCAGTATATCACGGCCAATTATATCATAACAGAATGACCAGAGCTTTCAAATAAAGGGTCAAACCAAGTCAGTTTACACCAGGGCAGCTGCTATTGAAGAAGATTTTCCCATACCAAGATGAAGCCAAAGGGAAATTCTCTCCCAACTGGCAAGGTCTGCATATGGTTAACGAGTAGTAATAGGAGGAGAACTCATACTTGCAGAGATGGATGGAGAGATATGGCCAAAACCAATCAATTCTGATGTAGTCAAAAGATACTATGCCTAGAATAATTTCAAATTTCCTTTCTGATATAATTGAACTACGCTTGACCTAATTCGCATTTAAGAGGGGATACGTAGGCAGCCTTATGGGTTCGGTCATATCATAATAAAATTTTTATTTCCCCCCAAAACCAGAACTGGGGCAGAATTTTGAGGAGGGTCCTCAAAATTTCGGAGCAAGTCCAACCAACGGTCACATGTCAGAAAGCCAGTAATCAATCAAGAACTGGGGCAGAATTTTGAGAAGGATTCTCAAAATTCCGAAGAAGATTCAGCAAGGTCCGCCATCCGCAAATAGTTAAAAATCATCTACCAAACTAGGGCAGAATTTTGAGGAGGACCCTCAAAATTCCAACATAAGAAAGCTGCAATGCCTTAGAAATGTGTCACAGTCGCTAGCTCATTAAAAGTTACTTGATATACCCATACACTTCCAAAACAATTTTGTTTTTTTATTATCAATGAACACATATTTTTTCGAAAATTCTATTTTTTATAACAGTCAGGTGCTACCTAGGGGAACTCGAAGGGGGCTTCTAGAGCGGAGCAAAGCAAGGCCGACAGACAAAGCAAGAACCAACCTCACCTTATGAAACTTATGATTTTCCTTTGAATGCAGGCACATTTGACGATGGCATTCGTACACAAAGCAAATTCACCATCCATCCAACGGTCAGACGCTGAACCTATCCTAGCTAAGATACTCTACCCATATCTACTATTTTCTCTTCGCATGAGTCTAATGCTTGACTCCATATTTACATGAGTCTAATCTCTGACTCCACATTTGCATGAGTCTAATCCTTAACTCCGTTTTTGCATGAGGCTAAGCCCTGCCTCCATATTTGCATAAGGCTAAGCACTGCCTTCCATTTGCATGGGACTAAGCCCTGTCCCGTATCTTGCATGAGGATAAGCTCTGCCTCCATATTTGCATAAAGCTAAGCACTGCCTTCCATTTGCATGGGACTAAGCTTTGTCTCGCACCTTGCATGAGGCTAAGGCCTGCCTCCATATTTGCATGAGTCTAATCTCTGACTCCATATCTGCATAAGGCTAAGCTCTGCCTTCCATTTGCATGGGACTAAGCCCTGTCCCGAATCTTGCATGAGGCTAAGCCCTGCCTCCAGTTTGCATAAGGCTAAGCACCGCCTTTTGTTTACATAAGACTAAGCTCTATCTCCAAATCTTGCATGAGTCAAATCCTTGACTCCATATTTGCATGAGTCTAATATCTGACTCCATATCTCCATAAGGCTAAGCTCTGCCTTCCATTTGCATGGGACTAAGCCCTGTCCCGAGTCTTGCATGAGGTTAAGCTCTACCTCCATGTTTGCATAAGGCTAAGCACTGCCTTCTCTTTGCATGAAACTAAGCTCTGTCTCCAATCTTGCATGAGTCTGATCCCTGAATCCATACCTGCATGAGTTTAAGCCTTGACTCCATATTTGCATGAGTCTAATCTCGGACTCCATATTTGCATAAGGCTAAGCATTGCCTTCTCCCTTCATGCGTTTAAGCCCTGACTCCATACTTGCATGAGGCTAATCCTTGCCTACCCATTTGTATAAGGCTAATCCTTTCCTCCCCACTTGCATGAGACTAAGCACTATCGCTCTTTGCAACAATATTGCTTTATTTTTCTATAGCTATCTATCTACTTTTCAATCAGGCTAAGCTCTGCTCTCTACTTCGCAAGACTAAACCTTGTCTTGTTACATCATGTTATTGCATCTCATGGGCTAAAATATCTCCAATCTGTCCAAAGGCGTCATAGTCTATAGGCACCATCCTCATAGCCTAAAGACACCATGCCATGGCCTGAGGATCTCTCAAATTTGCTTATCATTATTCAAAGGCGTCATGGTTTGGAGGCACCATTTTCATGGCCTACAAATCTCTCATTAAATAATTCGTGGCCCAGGACGTCATGGTCCAAGGACATCATCTTTTACCGTTCGAAGACAACCTTCATTGTCCAAAGAGAATTTGCATCATGTTTAAATTTTTGCAAATACATTTGTAGCATCTTTTATCTACAGGTAACCAGTAAGCAACTGCTATCCTAGAAGGAGTGATCTCACTTCAGTCCCTCTGACCATCCTCATCATAACCGCTTCCACATCTCGACTCCGTTCTTGCAATAATTTCATCGGCATACTCCGCAGGTGAATATAGAACTACACATAGTCTGATTCCTGTAAAACCAGGGGTATGTAGGCAACTAAAAAACTGGAGATCGGCCTCTGTCTTTCAAAACATCTAATCCAGTCAAAATTGGCCATCATTTTTTTTCCCGAAAATTCTTTCATCCTTCCCGAGTAAAGAGGGGCAGCTGCTGATCCCAAATTTTTCCCTATATATTTTAAATATGCAAAATAGCATATATAATCATGCACAAGGCTTTCATTATTTTACATAATTTTAAGGGTTTAAATTGATTTATTTTCTCCCTTTTTCTCCATAAAATCCCCAATAATTATTTCCAAAATTATTGTTTTGATAATTCATTTATTAGATTTCTATATTTATACCAAAATATTGCTAATGTAATTTTTATGTATTTTTACAATTACCTTTAGTATTTTTAAAGCTAAATTTCATATAATTGCGATGTTAGCCCATTTTAAGATATAATTATATTTTATATGCATAAAACTGGTCCCCATATTTTTAATTCTTACCAACCCCTCTAACCCTAATCATTTCTTCAATCCTCCGCCTTCAGATGATCTCTCATCTCCACTCTTCTCTCAAACCTAACCCTAGACTCCTCCACTCACCTCCTTCTCCGGTCATCTCCGACGACTATCTCTCAAACCCCAAGCCTCCAATGGTCACTCCACCGCCCTGCTCATCATCTCTAAGGCCCTTAAGGGTCCTGGGCCATGTTGATTTGGACCTAGGGTTTCTGATTCTGTTGTTCGAGGCTTCTTTCGTGTGATTTTGGACAAAAGCACACCATGTGTGTTACAATTTGTGAAGTTACAACAGGTTCTTTTGATTTCTACTTAGGTTTCCTTTTGAAGCCCTAACTCTCTTCTGGATCTCTCAGATCTATGTTATTTTTATGCTTTAAGCCTGTTTCCTTCTATAATTTGCTTATTCACGAGCTTTCTTCTGAAAGATCTTCTACTCTAAACCGTTTTTACTTTTTTTTTTGAAAACTAGGGTTTCTTGGAGTTCTTTCTATACCTATTTCGACCTATTTCTTTATGATTAAACTTTCTTCCCTTGTTTATTTTGAGGGATTCTATGTTCATACTGCTTTTTAACTCAACTCTGTTAAAAGCCCTAATTTTTAAAGATTTTTCTTTACTTGTTTCTGTGTGTTAGCATGATTTTCTTTATCTGTTTCTGTGTGTTAGCATGATTTTTTTTTACTTGTTTCTGTGTGTTAGCATGATTTCCACTACTTTGTTTCTATGTGTGTTAGCATGATTTTCTCTACTTTGTTTCTATGTGTGTTAGCATAATTCTCTTCACTTCATTTCTGTGTTAGCCTGTTTATCTGGTTCTTGTTAATCTCTTATGGTCACCATGCTTCGAATATGTTCTGCTAAATCTTTAGCCTACTTATATCGCCTCTATATGATTGTGTTTGCTCATCTCTTATTTCTTTCTTCCTATATAATTGACCTTGTTTGTTTGCTACTTTTGTTCATTCGTCTCTATTTATATGTTGAAGTACGTAGAATCATGACTCCCCATGATTGATTATGATTTTCCTTAACTGTTGGTAATTGAAAGATTTTCTTTCAAAGCCCTAGAATTCTACTCGTCTGTTTGAATTAATTGATTTTATTACCTTATTTACTGTGGTACTTTGTTTTACTTTGTCTTTCCTTAGTTAGGTATTTCTGAATTTGGTCCTAATTGACTACTTTATGCCTAATGAACCCTAGCTTCTTCCTTATTTAATTATGCACTGATTCCTCTTCCTTCCTTATATGGTACTAAATCTCCCCATTTGACCCTGATTCCCTTAACTTAAGGAAGTACTTCCTTGATTCTCTAATTGATTGATTCTGAGTTCTTAAATTAGTATACTATTATGATTTTTACCTTATTCCACTACCTACTTTCAACTATAAATACTCTAAGTCTTTCACAAACAAGACAAGGACACTTGGCTTTCAAAAACTCCTCTCTTATTTAAAATCTCTGTTCTCCCTTCTTCTTTGTGTTATTTGGCTACTATTAGCCGGCTGCAAGCCAAAGCTAATCATCTGTTCTCTTTGGTTCCTTCATTATGCTCACTTCTACCTTCACTGGTATGTCCTACTTTAAATTAAAGCCTCAACAACAACATATTTCTCTTCTTGTTTTAGTTTTTTTTTATTTCTAGCCTGCTTTTACTTGTGGTTCTATTGTAAGTTTGCAGTTAGGAATGCTAGTATGACTCCTCTCCCTTTAAATTCATGTGTTCCCTTGTGTGATTCAAGCATGCCTGGACAATTATTTTTTAATCTACCGTGTGCTTACTATTCTTATGAGTCCCAAATCCCTATCCCCCTATGTGTTTATATTATCCCTGATTAGTTTGTGATGATGACAGTTCCAATTATTACTGGGCATGTCCAAACCAGTCCAAATACCCTTGCCAGGGTTATATGTTTGCAGTCAAATGCTTGTGTATCCACAAGCCTTTTGACCCCTTGTGTGACTATTGAATCCATTTGGATTATGTGTGTGATCATATCCTGAGTTCCTGATTTGGTTTATCACTCCAACATTTTCAAACAATCTCCATTACTTTACTAATTGCTTTCAAAACAAACTTTTAAGTCCAGTCCTTAATAAACTTCTTTCAACATGGGTCCTGCACTTTCACTTTACTCTTAGTTAATAAGTTCTTCCCCCTCTATTATGTGTACTGCCTTGGGATCCTCTTGAGAACCCTTTGAACTCTGGCATACTGAGACTGGCCTTTCCACACTGCACTGGTTCAATGCTTGGCTACTAAGTCTAGGTGTAAGCATTGCCCGGGGGTCCTTGAGACCCTTAGGGAACTTAGATGCACCTAGACTCCGATTTGTCTATGGAAATGAGGTTTGAAAGACCATTGGAGGCTTTGGGAAACTTGGGCTTGATTGCAGGCTCTCTATAGAATAGCTTCTTGATTTTATATTTCAGTTATGTAATTCATTTATTGGCCGGTAATATTTGTAAACAAATATTTGGGGTATTTAGTAAAGGGTTGGTAGATGTATACTTTGTGGGAAAACATGGATAGAAATCCTGCTCTTAGGATTTATTTTCAAATCTGCCTGCTTCACTCACTAGAAAACATGTCCATAGGGTTTTATTTCTTGTTGAATCCGGTTGCTTTTGCATAATAAAGAATCATGCCTATAGGATTCCACTTCTAATTTCCTATGCATCAAATAGAAATCATGCCTATAAGGACTTCATTTTTAACATCGTTTGCATCAGATAGAAACCATGTTCATAAATTCTGCATTTGTCATGTTAGAAACCATGCTTCTAGCCATCATGTTTTAAATCAATTCTGGTATAGATACCATGCCTACAGGACATAATTCTGATTCAGTAAGTCTTTCATATGTTACTGCAAATTGACTAAAACCAGTAATATGCCTAGATACCATGCCTATACAGATTTCCATTTATAATTACCTCTGAAAGACCTAATTAGCCTAATAAGTCGATTTTAGTCCACCTAGTTTACTTCTTAAAAATGGCCTTATTAAGCGATGACATTTCCGGAAACTAGTTCCTTCAAAATGGCTTAATCTCATTAGATATCCTACCTATAGGTATTAAAAGGGCCTATTTCGAAAACGTGTTTGTTGCTGCATTAACATAGACAAAGTACTGCATATAGGCAAGTCTTAGGACATTTTCAAAACTTGCATTTCCCTAAAACTATTTTGTCAACGCTTCTGATCCTAATAAGCTTTTAAAGAAGAGGCCTTAGGCAACTAATAGGTTATGACTTATGTATCTGAAAGTGGTTTATTTCTGCATAATCACTTAGAAATCTTGCCTTAGGACTTTGATTAACAAAGACCTTACTTTTGTCTGCGTCGTGCTCCTGTATGTTTGTTTGAGGAGGAACTATGAGCCTTTACTTGCTCCCATTATGTGAAGTTCTAGATGTTTTTTGACTGTCGCCTTAAATTTTCTGCCTTTAAAACCTTATGGGGTACGTCTAGAACCACTTATAGGTGGAGGTCCTAACTCCCTCTGGGACTATTAAAAAGGGATGGGTAGCAGCACACAATAGGAATGAATGACCAAACACGCGCTTTGCATGACCAATAAGGGGACGAGAAGGGTAGACATGGGATATAATGACTACGCGTTAATGTCACGTGTAGCCCCTCATTGCGGAGTGTTTACCGATCATTGCGTGGGGTGATCCTATAGGATAAACAACCTAGGAGCCCTCCTTACCCTAGATCCTCCCCTTATTTAAAACTTTGTTTTATATAATTTGTTCAAACCTTTATTTCACTACTTGACTTGATCAATGAGCTTTACCACTTATTTGATTCAACTATTTGTGTGGACTAATTTGTAAATATAATTTCGGTCGGGACCCACAGTTGTGGACCAAGAGGGGTGACTAACACCTTCCCCTCGAGGTTATCTCTAGCTCTTACCCTAATTTCTGGTAAAACAAACCAACTCAAGAGTTAATCGCTCTAGGTGCTCTAACGCACTATAATCTGTTAAGTGGCGACTCTTCAAATACCCAATTCCCAAAAGAAAACGAGTTGTTCCCACATGAATGTCGAAACCCAGGCTTCCTCCCCGCGGAGGTAAAAAGGGGGCGCGACACTCGTAGCCTCATATCATAGTACAAAAATAGAGTAATACAACTACCAACAGTTATAACACCTCTTACTCCATTGCGATACGCAACCCAATCCCACATAATTACAAAATCTGTTGCGGTGTGCTGTCCAATCCTAATATATTTTATTATATGTTGCTACGTGTAACCTGATCCAAATATTAATTCATTTCAATACTGTTGTCGCGCGCAACCCCTTTTCAATATCAACTCATAAACATAAACAACTTAACACAACCAATAACGTAACCTCAACCCAAAAAGGGAATAAAGCGTATAGAACATCAAGGAACTACCAGTACAAACAGAGAATAAACACTATCTCATAATTATAAACCTCGACAATTCAATAATTGCAGAATAACTAAATGACTCATGCAATCAAATATAACATGATAAATTGCAATGAGTAACGTAAGGAAATAAAGGAAAGTAAAGACATGAGACAATGAAGATATACAACTAATACATGTAGGAACATATAATAGGTAAGCAAATAATGAACGAGGAAAGAACAAATAAAAACAGGTAACAACTAAATGACAGATAACAAGTAAGATCATGTAGCAATCAAAGCATGTAACAAGAGACAACATGGAATAAGTGATGACATAAAGGTAAGTAGCCCAACCAACATGCTATAACCCTTGACTGCATATATACAATCGTGACCTCATATATACGCCAGCCCCACACATAATTCATGCAGCAAATAGACCAACAAGTTCTAATTCTCTCAAGTCAAATTTAAACATGACACTTATCTCTTTCCGCAATTAAATCAATAATTGACCACAAATTTTCCTTAAACTTCCAAACCAACTGAATCTAGCGAAATATCATTCAAACAATCCAAAATAAGCTTTTGTAACTTCCTAAGAGTGAAAAAAGTTCAATTTTTAGCTAAATTTAAAAGTCAATCCCGGATTCGCTTGGTCAAAATCCGAGATTCAGACCAAAACTCAAAAAACCATTTACCCCTGAGTCCAAATATGTGATTTTTTTCGAAATCCGACCTCAAATCGAGGTCTAATTACATTTTAAAAAAATCTCTAAATTCTACCCAAAATGTTTTATTTCTACCATGAAATTCAATGATTTGATGTTAAAAACTCATGAAAAGTAATCAAAATTGATTGAAAAGTAATTAGAGATTCTTACCAATAATTTTGGGAAGAAAAAGTTCCACAAAATCACCTTTAGCAAGCTTGGGGTTGAAAAGTGGTGTAAAATGAGCTACATCCCGATTTTTCCTTCCTTTAACCACCTGCAGGTGTTGCATTTGCAAACACTTATATGCAAATGTGATCAGTGCATCAGGCCTAGTAAAATCGCAAATGCGGAATGCCCTCCATCGCAAATGCGCTCCAATGCTTCGCAAATGCAAAACTGACATATGCTACCAGTGTTCGCAAAAGCGGAGGATTATTTTCAAATGCGGACCACACCCATTCGCAAATGCGATGCCCAGCCCTAGTGTTGCATCCCGTACTTTAATATTAGGATAAGTCATAGTAATCCATATGAGCTTGAAGGGAGTAAGTAGATTATTCCGCTTTTGGCTACTACTTTATCTCGGGAGGCAAAGATGAGAATTTGTTTTCTACATTACACCAAGATGATGAGAATTGGGTAAGCGAGTCCTTACAATGAAGAGTGAGTCGGAAATAAAATTTGAAGTACATCGCTGTTTTAATAGGCGACCTACTATTAATTTGTTCTCAAATCTAATTTCACATCATGACTCAGTCAAGGAAATTTGGTAGTATCAAAATGCAAACAAAATACAAACTCTTTTCCTGTTTGCACATGATAAAATATTGTAGAATTTCTCATACCCCACGTAGGGAAATCGAAGAATAAAAATCCTTGAAGCTGAATGATCATTATTATCTGCAAAATTTGAAAATTAAGTAAAGTTCTAAGTCAATTTTACGAGGTTGTAGAGGCTTAAGACATTATTATTATGAGACCCTGTAAGTTTACAGCCTTGATGCCGTTAGATATTATGTTAATGTGGTATTTTCTTTAAAGTGTGTATTATAATAAAAGTTTTATAAGTATAATTTTGGATAATTACCATTATTACTATTTTCAAATATGTTAAATTATACACATAATATGAGAAAGTTTATAAATGAGATTTTCTTTATTTTAAATATAGAAATTATTTTCCCACAAGAAAAGAAGGTTATCTTTATACTATTTTAAGAATTAAGCGTACGAAAATTTATATTCTTTATATGAGATTAGGAACATCAGAAGTTGAAAAAATATATGTATTTTTACATGAATATTTTAATGAAATAATAGTGTATGTATTAATTTTATATGATACCATAGTTTATTAATATTCAAGTAATATAGGGACAAGGAATTAATTATCAATTGTTGTATTGGGAGGGAGTGTGTCTAATTAGATAGAGATTTGTCTTATGTTCATATAAGACCTACTTAAAAGACTAGGTGATGATTCATAGTATGTTCCTAACGTGGAAATGCTAGCATAGTCACTAAGTGACTAATATGTGTTAGAAAGTGACATCTATACCACATGTCTTGATTTTTTAAAATGGTGGCACATGAGGCGGACCCCACTATCCACTAATTACAAATATTTCATTCACTTTTTACTGGATACACTTACGACATATATATCCCATCCAACGTTTTAGCAAGATAATGTTGTGCCAGATAGTACTAAAATCAGGCTCATACTTCTTTTTTCCTTTTTGGCTCGCAAGTTTTAGTCCTTCCTACTATTTTATATCAAAAGTAGTTTAGGAAGAGAAAAACAACTACCTTAAGTAGCAATTGCATCTGCCTAACTCCATTTCATCTAAGCTATCTTGGCCGATTGAACATGATTTAAACACCAAGAAATTAATTAAGTACAATTGATAATTTGGACTATGAACAGTAGGAATCGTTTAAATTTTCTATATATTTTGTAAATCAGAAGAAGAGAGGATATCCTCAGACATCCTCATACTCACCTTCTCTCTCTTATCTTCTCTCAATAAAATATCTGATTATATACAAACTTCTGAAAGCTATGGAGCATTCAAACGAGTTACAAAACCAGATAAGTTTATTCATAATCATGTTTAACTAAACTCTTATATTCCTTATAATCTCTTGAATATCATAATTGTTTATCATGTTATAGTACTGTTATAAAGAACATCTTGTGAAAGTTTGCCTGTCTAATAATGCTGAGAGTAGTTAAGCCCAGACTATGCCATCCTAGAAATGTATGATTGAGAAGAAATTATAGGTTCAATAATCCCTTTCTTTTGGTAAGTATTATTACCTCGTCGTCTAAGGGAGTACGGTACAATCTTTCTCAAGAATATCGTAAGGATTTTTTTCCTACTTTGATCCGATGTTACGTGTTCTTCGCAAAAGACGTTGAGGGATTGTTAAGGGAACCGACTCAGGTATGTTAAGGCTATCCTTTCTTTCTTTTGGCATGATCTATACGACAAATGAAACAAGCAAATACACAATTTTCATAAATGACTTTATTCATAAAAGTACTAGAGATGCTTATGTTCTTGATTCCCCATGTGTCAAATTACTCTATCATCTGTTTATGGGTCTCAAAAAATACGTAAGTTAAAAAAGTTTACTTCAGAATATTTATCGAAGGCATAATGGTCTTATGACATTACGAGAGATTTTATTAACGTACTTCTCATGCATTGCATTCATTTACATGTACATTGACCCATGACCAGATGACGTTATATACGCGTATATATGTATGTATATATATGTCTATGGGATATGGAAAAAAGTTACAGCATTATATATGCACCACCACCTAATCAGCTGGTATACATTGATGATTTACCCATAGTGGCCGAGATGATAAGATGGGATGCCCTCAGAGGCTTGATGATGTTATGTACGTACAGATGTATGCATTGCATGACATTTATATGCATATGCATGACATTATAAATATTTCATGATTTACATAGCTATCCAGACTTACAGGTTGTGTCCTTTACTCCATGTTTCTTACATGTCCTTTATATACTAATTTACATGCCTTACATACTCAGTACATTATTCGTACTGACGTCCTTTTATTGGGGACGCTGCATTCATGCCTGCAGGTATAGATAATCAGTTTGACGAGCTTTCATAGTAGACGAGAATGGTTTTAGCGAAGGATCGGTAATACTCCACCTCATTCGGAGTGCAGCTGAGTCTTTGGGTTATCGTGTCAGAAGTTTTCTACAGACTTATGGGTAGGCCGATACCCTGTCTCATTTGATGTCAAATAATCTTAGAGGCTTTGTAGACACATGTTTATTATGTACAGTATGTCAGAGGCCTTGACGACCCATATTATTCATATTTTATGAATGCTGGTTCATTGATATAATATTTGCCCACTTACAATTGTACATTACGAGTTGTGGCCATGTTGGCCCATGATAGTTACAAAAAGAATGTATGAGTTACAAAATGGTTCGCTAGGGCCAGTGAGGCACCGGATGCCAGCCACGCCTCCCAAGGTTGGGGCGTGACACCTAGTTCTCATTTTGCAAATGTGATCATTTGACCGCAAAAGTGAGGCTCACAAATGAGAGCCAGACCTCGCAAATGCGAAATCTACAAGCTTGCACCAGCAAAATCCTAAAATCATCCAAGCTCATCCGATACTCACCCGAAACTCACCCGAGCTCCTCCGGTTCCAAATCGAACATGCACACAAGCGTAATAATATCGTAAAAACTTGCTCGCTATCTCAAATCATCAAAATAAAATCAAATAATAAGAATCGATCCTCAAAACTCAAGATGTCACCTTGAAAACTTAATTTTCACAATGTTTCACATAATGTGCCAAAATACTCTCGGGTGACTCCAGACTCCAACCAAAGATGCGTACAAGCTAAAGATATCATACAAACCTACCAAAATCGTCAAAACATCGATTCGAGGTCATTTACCAAGAATGTTGACCGTGGTCAACCCAATTCTCATTTTAGGCCAAAAATCATATTTTCTTCAAAGGTTTACATAAAAATTTTCCAGAAAATGACACGGACCATGAATGCAAATCGATAAACATCAAATAAAGTTATAAGAGGTCTCGAAACATTAAAATTAATGCTAGTACTCAAAAATGACCTATCGGTCGTCACATTCTCTATATCGAAAAGAAACATTCGTCTTCGAACGGATATAGAAAAGTACCTGGACTGGTAAAATGTAGGGTTATCTAATCCGCATATCGGACCCAGACTTCCACGTAACCTCCTCAATTGGCTGACCTCTCCATTGCAGTTTGACAAAAAGAAAACTCTTATATCTAAACTTGCGAACCTGCCAGTCTAGAATCGCTACCGGCTGTTCCTCCGAGGTCAGATTTTCATCAAGCTGTGCCGTGCGATGTCCAAAATATGTGATCTATCCTCTTTGTACTTCCGAAGCATGGATAAGTGAAATACTGGATGTACCCCTACCAGGCTAGTAGGCAATCCAAGTCTATAAGCAACCTCCCCAATTTTCTCCAAGATCTCTAATGGGCCAATAAACCTCGGGCTCAACATACCCTTCTTCCTAAATCGCATCAAGCCCTTCATAGGTGACACTCAGAGAAGAACCTTCTCACCCACCACATAAGCCACATCTCGAACCTTCCGGTCTACATAACTCTTCTACCTAGACCGAGCTGTACGAAGTCACTCCTGAATTACCTTAACCTTTTCAATAGTATCACGCACCAAATTAGTGCCCAAAAATCTATCCTCTCCGAACTCAAACCAACCAATCGGCGAACGACACCGTCTCCCATATAAGGCCTCATACAAGGCCATCTGGATGCTCGGCTGATAGCTATTGTTGTAGGAGAAGTCTATGAGCAGTAGAAATGTCTGAAATCAATAACAAATGAATGTAACAAGTCCTCCAAGATCTGAATAGTGTGCTCAGACTGTCCGTCCATCTGAGGATAAAATGTGGTACTCAGCTCGACTCGTGTGCCCAACTTACGCTGCACGATTCTCCAAAAAATACAATGTGAAATGTGTGCCTTGATCATAAATGATTGAAATAGGCATGTCGTACATGCGAATAATCTACCGGATGTAAATCTTAGCCAATTGCTATGAAGTATAGGAATTCATCACTAGAATAAAGTGTATGGACTTAGTCAACCGATCCACAATAACCCAGACTATGTCCCACTTCCTTAAGGTCCATGGTATACCACAAAATCCATAGTGGTGCGCTCCCACTTACACTCTGATATATCCAATTTCTGAGTCAATCCACCCGGTTTCTGATGCTTATACTTCACCTGTAGACAATTCAAACAACGAGAGACATAAGAAAAAGTATCTTTCTTTATCCTTCGCCACCAATAGTGTTGTTTCAAGTCAGGGTACATCTTCGTGACACCTGGGTGAATGGGATAGCGTGAACAATGAGCCTTCTCAAAGATCAACTCCCTCAACCCATCAACATTTGGAATACAAATCCGGCCTTGAAGCCGCATAACACCGTCATCTCCAATCACAACCTCCTTAGCTCCATCCCGTTGCACCGTGTCTTTAAACACCAACAAGTAAGGGTCATCAAACTAGTGAGCCTTGATAGACTCTAACAACGAAGACTGTGCCACAACACAAGCAAGAACCCGACTAGGCTCCGAAACATCCAATCATACAAATGATTGGCCAATGCTTGAACATCCATAGCTAGTGGCCTCTCCATTACACGTAAATATATAAAACTACCCTTGCTCTTAGCCTTCCAATTCAACGCATTGGCCACTAAACTGGCCTTTCTCGGATGATATAATATGGTGATATCGTATTTTTTCAGCAATTCCAACCATCTCCGCTGCTACAAATTAAGGTCCTTCTGTTTGAATAAGTGTTGGAGACTTTGCTGGTCAATATAGACCTCACACAGAATGTTGTATAGATAGTGCTTGCAGATCTTCAGCACGTGAACAATGGCCGCCAACTCTAAGTCATGTACAGGGTAATTCTTTTCATGAACCTTCAATTGCCGATATGCGTAGGCAATCACCCTACCGTCCTTCATCAATACCATGTCGATCCCAATAGCAATGCATTATAATACACGATAGAAGATGTCGAATCTATAGGAAATACCAACACTGGGGCTGTAGTCAATGTAGTCTTGAGCTTGTGAAAACTAAACTCACACTCGTCAGACCATCTAAAAAGAGCACCCTTCTAGGTTAACTTGGTCAACAAGGCTGAGATAGATGAAAACTCCTCCATGAACAGACAATAGTAACCCCCCAAACCTAAGAATCCTCAAATATTTGTAGCCAAAGAAGGTCTAGGCCAATTCTAAACTAACTCAATCTTCTTAGGATGCACCTTAATGCCCTCGGAAGATACAACATGGCCTAAAAAGACAACCGAGTCCAACCAAAACTCACACTTCAAAAACATGGCATATAACTGACGATATCTCAAGGTCTGAAGTACAATCCACAAATATTGCTCATGCTCCTCTCGACTATAGGAGTAAACCAAAATACATTAATGAAAACGATCACAAAAAATCCAGATAAGGCTTGAAAACCCGGTTCATCAAATCCATAAAGGCTGCTGGGGAATTAGTTAAGCTAAATGACATCACTAAGAACTCGTAGTGACCATACCAAGTTTGAAAAGCTGTTTTCAGAATATCCTGCTCCCAGATCTTCAACTGATGATACCTTGATCTTAAATCAATCTTGGAGAAGTACTTAGCACCCTGCAATTGGTCAAACAGGTCATCTATCCTTGGCATTGGATATTTGGTCTTGATAGTGACCTTGTATGCTAGACACCCCTTCTCGACCATATGCCGAGCCTTCACATATGAAAAGATCCTACTAGTTGAATAACCAGGCGTCCCTCTTCACTCTAATCGAGGAAACCTTGGTATGGCTAATGTCACAGTCTTGGCATGATAATCGATAATATCATGATAAGGTGACAACCAACCCATTCCCAAGATTACATCAAAATCTACCATATCAAGTAATAGAAGGTCAACCCTAGTCTCATAACTCCCGATGGTGACCAAAAAAGCACAATGCCTGGTCTACCTTAATAGAATCCCCAACAGGAATAATCATATAAAAAAGAGCACTCAAATAATCACGAGACATATCCAAATATGACGTAAAATAGGATGACACATATGAATGACTGGAGCCCATATCAAATAGAACTAATGAATTTCTATGGCAAACTGGAACATACTTGTGATAACTGCATCCGATGACTCTGCCTCAGGTCTAGCTGGGAATGCTTAGAAACGGGGTTGAGCCCCACCACTTTGGCCACTACCTCTTGGACAACCTTTAGTTGGCTGAGCAGGCGGTGGAACAACTGGTTCTAGAATTATGGCACGAGTACCTTGCCGTGGTTTGCTGTTCCTCAATCTAGGATAGTACATCTTGATATGACCTACATCCCCGCACTCAAAGCAACCCCGCATCTGGCATATCTGATAAGTCTGACTTGATCCTTAATGACTTGAATTACCACCAGAGCAACTTTGTAGCGGTGGTGAACTGATAGGAGCTGAAGGTGTAGTGAAAACTAGCTACTCTAAATGAGACCCATATGCGCTATTACTACTTAAAGAACCATAAAACACCTGAAGTGTTGACTAAATGGTCCAGATGGGATGGACTCTACAAAATGAACCTCTACCTCAAGATGAGGCACCACTGAGACCATTGGAATCACGAGGCCTCTTCTCAAATACTGCCTCTTTGCCCTGGCTATGAATCATCTCGATTCGTCTAAAAATCTCTACAACTCCATTAAAGGAAATATCGTCATCAGTCTCTCTGGCCATCTGCAACCTAATATCATAAGTAAGGCCATCTATAATTCTCCTCACCCTCTACCTCTTAGTAGGGATCAAGATACCTACATTCGGACTAGCCAAAAGCTGGTCTCGTACTGTGTAACGGTCATACTACCCTACTAGAGGTGCTCTAACTGGATTCGTAGATCCTCTCTCTGTGTGAAAGACATGAACTTATCCAAAAATAGATGTGAAAATTGATCCCAAGTGAGTGGAGGTGAACCTGCTTGTCTACCTTGAGCATACTCCTTCCACTATCGCTTGGCAGAACCAATCATCTAAAACATTACAAAGTCAACTTCATTGGACTCCATTATACCCATGTTGTGCAACACCTTATAGAAAAGGTCCAAGTAATCATGTGGGTCCTTAGAAGTTGTACCACCAAAATAGGAAATAGCATGGTGAACTTGTCCAACCTCTCACTCCTTCTATCGACATAGCAGGAATCTCCCGGACTGTGTAACAATAACGGGATGACCTACTCTAAGTGCTAAAATCATGAGAGTCTAATATCCGTGAGCGATATGCTCTAGGGGTATGAGTAGCGAGAGTTTGGGCTCCTCCCCAGCCGGAGAGATGACTAGTGTTACAGGAAATACACCTGCCTGGTCCATACTCTCCATAAGTCCCACTAAGTAGAATACAATATCTTGAAGTATGGGGGTGGCAATAAATCCCTTTGGGACCTGAGTTGGTCACACTGGTGTGGTCGGAGCATGTATCTCATCCTTCTGCTTGATTTAAGGCTCTGCAATGAGTATTGTTGTATGGCTCTAGGCTGAGCTCTACCTATGCCTCTACCTCGGCCTCTACCCCTGGTAGTGGATGCAACCTAGGGATCTGGCTCCTGCTCAGTTGTGGATGTTGTGTGTGTCCTCACCATATGTGAGATAATAAGAATAGAATGATTCAGACTTCAGAGATAGAATAAAGTCTCACGATAAAGAAACAAAGAAGTGACATTTCCTAAAGTTATATAGCCTCTAGAAGATAAGTACAGAAGTCTCTGTACCAATCCTCCAAACTCTATTAAACTTACTTATGACTCGTGAGACCTAGACAACCTAGTTCTCTAAAACCAACTTAGCATGATCAAAATCCCAACCACAGGGCCGTGATGACGCCTAACATCCACTTGCTAGGAAACCCGATGTCAACCATAAAATTAACTACCTTTATCAATTTACAACAGAATAACCATAATTAATGATTTATAAAATCTAAAATATGTATGATAAATTCATAAATAACACAGTCTATACTAATCCTAGAAATTCGGAGTTAGAAGTACATGAGCAACTCGAATACTACAAATATGGTCTGAATAAATTACAATTCTTCAAAATAATGTAAATAGTAAAAAACATAATAGATGGGGACTTTAGGGACTGCGAATGCTGTGTAGATCTACCTCAAGTCTCCTGAGCTAGTGGATTCGGGATAACTCCTATATGCGTTGTTAGGACCAACACCAAACTTTGCATAAGAAATGCAAAAGTGTAGTATCAGTACAACTGACCCCATGTACTTTGTAAGTGTTGAGCCTCACTTTGACGATGTATTGACGAGGCTATGGTAGGACATTCACTATAAACATGTATGAATAATAATAATAAAAGAAAATAAAAATATAGATAAAGCGGTAAACTCATAAGTACAGAACCAAAGGTCAAGTAATAGAGAGTCCTAGATTAACATCATCTCGTAACCTCATATCCTAGTACATAAATAGATTACGACAACTACCAACAGTTATAACACCTCTTACTCTGTTACGGTGCACAACCCCATCCCACATAAACATAATATATGTTGCAGCGTGCAATCTGATCCCATTATCATATCATTATCTGTTGCAGCGTGCAACCCGACAAAGTGTTCCCAATATCAACTCATTAACATAAACAACTCAACACAATTGATAACACAATATCAACCCAAAATAAGAATAAAGCGTACAAAACATCAAGGAACTACTAGTACAAATGGAGAATAACTAATATCTTAAAATCATAAACCTCGACAATTCATTAATTCCAGAACAGCTAAATGACTCACAAAATCAAATATAACATGATAAAGTTCAACGAGTAACATAAGGCAATAAAGTCAAGTAAAGACATGAGACAATGAAGATATACAACTAATACATGTAGGAACACATAGTAGGTAAGAAGATATTGAGCGAGGAATGAATAAATTAAAATAGGTAATAACTAAATGATAGATAACAAGTAAGGCATGGATAAAAGGTAAGATCATGTAGCAATCAAAGCTTGTAACAAGAGACAACATGAAATAATTGATGACATAAAGGTAAGTAGCACAACTAACATGCTATAACCCTTGACAGCATATACAGACTCGTCATCTCATATATACATCGTCCCCACACTTAATACACCTAGCAAATAGACCAACAAGTCCTAATTTCCTTAAGTCTAAGTTAAACA
The DNA here is from genome assembly GCF_000715075.1 of Nicotiana tabacum. Lineage (NCBI taxonomy): Eukaryota > Viridiplantae > Streptophyta > Magnoliopsida > Solanales > Solanaceae > Nicotiana > Nicotiana tabacum. The sequence continues at coordinate 24,753,132 of NC_134097.1, read as the reverse complement.
TGACACTTACAACTTCCGAAATCAAATCAATAATCCACCATGGCTTTTACTTTAGAAAAAACCTCCAATCCAACCAAATCTAGCCAAATATCATTCAAACAATCCAAAATAAGCTTTAGAAACTACTCATGAGTGAAAAAGGTTCAATCTTTAGCTAAATTAAAAAATCAACCCCAGGTTTGCTTGGTCAAAATTCGAGATTCGGACAAAAACTCAAATAACCCATTTACCCATGAGCTCGGATATGTGATTTGTTTCGAAATCAGACCTCAATTTGAGGTCAAAATTACAATTTTAAAAAATCTCTAAATTCTACCCATAAGTCCTAATTTCTACCATGAATTTGAAGATTTGATGTTAAAAACTCGTAAAAAGTAATTTAAATTGATTGAAAAGTAATTATAGATACTTAAACCATGAATTTGGGAAGAAAAGGTTCTTCAAAAATTTGCTTTAGATAGCGTGCAGTTGAAAAATGGTGTAAAATAAGTTAAGCCCTGATTTTTCCTTCTTTACCTAACTGCAAATGCTGACTGTTGTTAACTATATCCTCAATTTAAGTCAAAAATCATATTTTGTTCAAAATTTTATGTAAATGCTTTTTGTAAAATGATCCGCACCACGCACAAGAATCAATAAATATCAAATAAATTTATGAGAGGTCTCGGAGCACCAAAATATTGGCTAGTACTCAAAACAACCTATCGTTTTATCACAAAACCTAAGGAAGATGTATCTTGGTGGAAAAAAATCAAATTGATGTTGATGAATACTGGTGAAATTACTTGGGTGAAGTTAAAATATTGAAAAAGCTTGTAGTAACTTGAATCTAGAGTAGTGGGTAGATTGACTGTGACGACCCGATAGGTCGTTTTGAGTGCCAGCCTTAATTTATGTGATCCAAGATTTCCATCCTTAAGTTATGTGATCCAAGATTTCCCAAAGCTTCATTTATTGTTTATTGATTTATGTTTGTAGTCCGTGTCATTTTTCAGAAAGATTTTATGTGAAATTTTGAAGAAAAGGAATTTTTGACTAGAAATAAGGTTAGTGTTGACCACGATCATCATTTTTGATAAACGACCTTGGATTGGTATTCTGATAATTCTAGTAGGTTCGTATGATATTTTTGGACTTGTACATATGATTGGTTGGGTACTAGGGTGACCCTAGCGCATTTTGGCGCATTATGTGAAGGATTGTGAAAAATTGAATTTTAAAGTTGAAATCTTGGGTTTTGACGATTAATTCTAGTTATTTGGTGTTATTATGATTATTTGAGGTAGCGAAAAAGTATTAAGGATATTATTACACTTTTAAGCATGTTCGGTTTGGAGCCCGAGAGTCTTGGGTGAGATTCAGAAGCATTGAGGAGTGGTTTTTGGACTATTAGTGCAAGACTGTGTTGGTGCAAGCCTTCAGACTTCGCATTTGCGAGGCGCTTTTGCGGTCAAATGATCACATTTGCGAAAATGAGCTGGGTTCTAGCACTTCGCTTTTGAAAAATAATTCACTTTTACGAACTAAGCTGAGACCGCATTTGATCTCAGTGTTGCATTTGCAACACAGTGCCTGGTTGGAACAACTTCGTATTTGCGATGGCTAGGGACTTCGCAAATGCGAGGTATTTATCACTTTAGCGAATTTTGGGGACATGATTCACTGATCGAATTAGTGTTTTCCATTAGAGGACATCATAATTGCGAACAAGAGTTTGCAGATGCGACATCTGTAGCTAGATTAAAGATTAGGAGAATCCGGACTTAGCTCATTTTACACAATTTTTCAATCCTAAGCTCTCTAGAGGCGATTTTTGGAGAGATTTTTATTCCCAAATTCATTAGTAACCATCTCTAACTACTTTTCAATCAATTTCAATAACCTTCATGAATTTTTAACATTAAATATAAGAATTTCATCATAGAAATTAGGGGTTTTAGGTAGAATTTAAGGATTTTGTAAAATTGAGATTTAGACCTCAAATTGTAGTCAGGTTTCAAAACAAATCACATATTTGGCCATGAGAGTAAATGGGTAATCGGGGTTTGGCCCTAATCTAGGATTTCAACCAAGCGATCCCGGGGTTAACTTTTGTTGTCTTTATAAAAAACAATCAAAATTGAACCTTTTTCATTTATGGGTAGTTTCATAATCTTATATTGGATTATTTGATTGATAACTATACATATTGGGTTGGTTTGGTGGCTTGTTCGAAAGGAAAAACCATGATTGATTGTTGATTTGGTTGCGGGGAGAGGTAAGTGTCATGGTTAACCTTGAATTGAGGGAATTTCGACTTGTTTGGTCTATTTGCTACATGAACTATGTGTGGGACGACGTATATGTAAGGTGATGATCATATAAAGGTTGTCATAGGTTAAAGCATGCAGGTGGAATTTGTCTTGCTTGTACCATGTTGATTCATCTACTATGCCTTCCATGACATAGCTAGATTGTTTATTCTTTATTTGCTTTCATGTTCATCACTCAAGATGAGGTTTTTGTGATATTGAAAGTTGAATTTGCTTAATCTAGCACCATGGTTGAAGTTGAAATTTGCATCCCACCTTGCTTGATGCTTTGGTTTGTTATTATTGCATGGTGAGGAAAGTTGAAATTTGCATCCCACCTTGTTTGATGCTTTGGTTTGTTATTATTGCATGGTGTCTCACTTAATTAATAATTAGGAATTGGAGTTCTAACCTAGAATACACCGACGAACTCTGTCGACCAACTCTGGTGAAGGACGGTAATTTCCGGTGAAGAACGACCATTATCGGCTAACATACCATAATCTCTAAGGAATTCTCGGAGTATTGGAGACAAGTTGGGCGCACGAGCACTGGCAAAGGAGAGCAACCTGGGCGAGTGTCAGCAAAGGGCAGTAGGAAGTGGTGCGTGAGCGCACAACTGCATCGAGTACAACAAATCAGCCACAGGTTTTGTTATCAGGAGTTGGTACCTCCTGTTTTACTATTTCCCTTTGGTGTTAGCTAAATTACTGTTACTTTACTTCGCAATAGTTAAAACTTTCAACTAGGATACTAGTTACCACTTGTTTCCTTCTTGTTCGATTTGCGTACGTTGTGCACTAGCGAGTCTTCTCTAGATAGTTGTAGGTGTAGTGGCTGCAGTCTGGGATGATAGAATAAGGGCATGTCCTCAGGTGGGGCTGAGTGGGGGGCTGGGGTTAGGGGGTGGGTCGGGTATCAAGGGAGGTAGAGGGGGCAAGGGAGCCTATAGGTTGAGAATCGGATCATGGAACATAGGTTCACTAACTAGTAAATCCATAGAGTTGGCGAAAATCCTGCAGAAGAGGAAGATTAATGTAGCGTGTGTCCAGGAGACTAGGTGGGTCGGATCGAGGGCGAAAAACGTGGATGGGTATAAGTTGTGGTACTCTGGTATCCTGAGGGGTAAGAATGGAGTGGGTATCCTGGTAGATAGTCATCTTAGAGAGTCCGTGGTAGAGGTCAGGCGGGTGAATGATAGACTAATGACTATTAAGTTGGTGGTAGGTGAGGGTACTTTAAATGTCGTTAGCGCGTACGCACCGCAAGCAGGCTTAGATGAGGATATTAAGAGGTGCTTTTAGGAGGGGTTGGATGAGATTGTTCGTAGTATACCGCCTTCTGAGATGTTATTCATAGGAGGAGATTTCAATGGTCATATTGGGTCATCTGCAGGTGGGTACACTGAGGTGCATGGCGGCTTTGGTTACGGAGAGCGGAACGGAGGGGGCATTGCGCTGTTGGACTTTGCCAAGGCTTTCGATCTAGTCATTGCGAACTCGAGTTTTACGAAATGGGATGAACATTTGGTTACTTACCAAAGTTCGGTGGCGAAGACTCAGATTGACTATCTCCTCCTCAGGAGATGCGACAGAAGGTTGTGCGAGGACTGCAAGGTTATCCCCGGTGAGACCCTATCAACACAGCATAGACTTTTGGTGATGGACATTTGTATTAGGATAAGGAGGAAGAAGAGGTCAGTACAAGGACGCCCTAGGATTAGGTGGGGCGCCTTAACTAAGGATAAAGCTAAGGAGTTAGAAGGAAGGTTATCGACAATGGGAGCTTGGAGAAGTGGTGGGGACGCAAACACAATGTGGTCGACGACGGCGGACTGTATAAGAAAGGCGGCGAGAGAGGTGTTAGGGATATCTACAGGCCGCAATGGTGGCCATAAAGGAGATTGGTGGTGGAATGCAGCTGTCCAAGGTAAAGTGGAAGCGAAGAAGGCGGCTTACCTGCGGTTAGTAGGGAGCACTAACGAGGAGGAGAAGAGAGAGAACAGTCAGAGGTATAAGGTAGCTAAGAAGGAGGCAAAGATAGCAGTGACGGAGGCTAAGACGACAGCTTTTGCTCGTCTGTATGAGGAACTAAGGAACAAAGGCGGGGAGAAGAAGTTATTCCGACTCGCTAAGGCGAGAGAGAGGATAACTCGAGATCTAGACCAGGTGAGGTGCATAAAAGATGACGACGGCAAAGTTTTGATGGGAGATGACCAGATTAAGAGAAGGTGGCAGACCTACTTTCATAAACTTCTAAGTGAAGAAGGAGATCAAGATATTAGACCTGGGGAATCGAGGAATGCCGACAGTCACCATGAATTAAGTAATTGTAGGGACATTGAGATCGATGAAGTCATGGAGGCAATGCATAAGATGAGAGGGGCAGAGCTACCGGGCCAGACGAAATCCCGGTTGAACTGTGGAGGTGTGTGGGTAGAGCAGGCTTGGAATGGCTTACTGCATTGTTTAGTGTTATATTCAAGACTAATAGGATGCCTGAAGAGTGGAGGTGGAGTACAATGGTCCCGTTGTATAAGAACAAAGGTGATGTCCAGAGCTGTAACAACTATAGGGGCATCAAATTACTAAGTCATACCATGAAAGTTTGGGAGAGAGTGGTAGAAATGAGAGTGCGAAGGACGGTGTCTATTTCAGACAACTACCACAGAAGCTATCCACCTTATTAGGAGGATGGTGGATCAGTACAGGGATAGGAAGAAGGATCTTCACATGGTGTTTATTGATTTGGAGAAAGCGTACGATAAGGTTCCTAGGGAGGTCTTATGGAGATGCTTAGAGGATAAAGGGGTCCCGATTGACTATATTAGGGTGATTAAAGACATGTATGATGGAGCTAAGACTCGGGTTAGGACAGTAGGAGGCGACTCTGAACATTTTCTAGTTATTACGGGGTTGCATCAAGGGTCTGCGCTCAGCCCATTCCTATTTGCCCTGGTGATGGATGCACTGACTCATCATATTCAAGGGGAGGTGCCATGGTGCATGCTATTTGCTGATGACATTATTCTAATTGACGAGACACGAGGCGACGTCAACGAGAGGCTAGAGATTTGGAGACATGCTCTTGAGTCTAAAGGTTTCAAGTTGAGCAGGACGAAGACGGAATACCTCGAGTGCAAATTTGGAGTTGAGCCGACGGAAGCGGGAGTTGAGGTGAGGCTTGACTCTCAAGTCATTCCCAAAAGGGGTAGTTTCAAGTACCTTGGATCGGTTATTCAGGGGATCGGGAAGATTGACGAGGATGTCACACACCGTATAGGGGTGGGGTGGATGAAGTGGAGGTTAGCGTCGGGAGTCTTGTGTGATAAGAAAGTGCCACCGTTACTAAAAGGTAAGTTTTATAGAGCAGTGGTTAGGCCTGCCATGTTATATGGAACTGAATGTTGGCCGGTAAAGAACTCACACGTCCAGAAGATGAAAGCAGCGGAGATGAGGATGTTGAGGTGGATGTGCGGGCATACAAGAATGGATAAGATTAGGAATGAAGATATTCGAGAGAAGGTGGGCGTGGCCCCCATAGAGGACAAGATGCGGGAAGCAAGACTCAGATGGTTCGGACATATTCAGAGGAGGAGCACTGATGCACCGGTGAGGAGATGTGAGCGACTGGCTGTAGTGGACATGCGGAGAGGTAGAGGACGACCTAAGAAGTATTGGGGAGAGGTGATCAGACAGGACATGGCGCGACTTCGGATTACTGAGGACATGGCCCTTAACAGGGAATTATGGAGGTCGAGTATTAAGGTTGTAGGTTAGGGGAGAGTTGTGAATATTTCTACATCACAATAGAGTGAGACTAGCCAGTTAGGAGTTAGACTAAGAATGTCATTGGTCATTTATTGATGCAGGGCTTTACCTGCTAGTCTTACTATACCAGTCATCTTTTTCGTATGTCGTATTCTGTATTTCATATTTATTGTATTGCTATTATTGTATTGCTGTTATTTTATTATGCATTTTTATGGTACTAATATATCGGTTTCGGTTGCTTTTTGAGTCGAGGGTCTCCTGGAAACAGCCTCTCTACCCTTCGGGGTAGGGGTAAGGTCTGCGTACATATTACCCTTCCCAGACCCCACGTGTGGGATTATACTGGGTTGTTGTTGTTGTTGTTGTTGTTGTTGGTGAGGAAAGTGAAAAGAACAAAGGGTGTTGACGTGCCATATTTACATATTGTTATCATTGATTGGGTGACTGTGAGGGTTAAAGCATGAAGGGTGATGTCGTGCACTTGATTTACTCATCCATATTAAATAGTGAGGATGAGAGTAAAAGAATGAAAAGTGATGCCATGTAATTGTATTTATATTATATGGTGAGGATGAGGATAAAAGCGCGAAGGGTGGTGTCGTGCAATTTGATGATTTATTATTTTTACTTGATATTTGGGTTGTGGATATTACTTGGCGGTTCCGTTGATTATTTCGGAAAGAGACTTACTTGGTGATTCTGTAATTTATAATATTCCGATTGTTGCTCCCTTTTATATGCCCCCACCACTGATATTACACCTAATGATTTACTTGTTACTTCCGTTGCTTTATATATATCTGCACGAATTTTTAGTAGGTTTCTTGTTTTAGCCTCGTCACTACCTCGTTGGGTTAGGCTCAACATACTTTTAATACTTAGTACATTGGGACAGTGGTACTCAGACTTACTTTTGCACATCTTGTGCAGCTTTTAACGTTAGTACCAGTGGAGTCCCGAGAGTCACTTAGCAGATATGAGTCAGTAATTCGAGGTTGAGTTACATTCTGTTCGCAGGCCTTAGAGTCACTTCCTATTTCTTTTACTGTTTCCATTTTATTTTGTATAGTGATGTATTTCTTTCAACACTTGTATTTTGGTGGATTTAGACCCTCATGTACTAGTGACACCAAAATCTTGGGATGGTTTATGTTATGTCTTTGATAAGTTATCGGATATATCTATTTCTTTTTCTTTTTATATTATCTGTTTATGTTGGCTTGCCTGGCATTCGTGTTGGGCGTCATCACCATCTCACAGTTAGATTTCGAGTCATGACAAGTTGAAATCAGATCACTAGGTTGCCTTGGTCTCACGAGCAAACTTAGTAGAGTCTAGAGGATCGAAATAGAGACATCTGTAATTTATTGTAGAGGCTAAAAGGCTTTAGGAAATTTCACTTCATTCTTACTCCGTCATGTGACTTTATTATATTGCTGAATTTTGAATCATTCTACTGTTTTTCTCTCACAAATGGTGAGGACACACACAATATCCACAACTGATCAGTAGCCGGATCCCCAAGTTTCTACCACTGCCAGGGTTAGGGGCCAAGGCTGAGGTAGAGCTACAGGTAGAGGCAGTGCTCAGCCTAGAGCACATACAATAACACCTATCGCAGATCCTCAGATCGAGTAAGAGGAGGAGATCCATGTTCTAGTAGTGCCCATGGTCCAACTCATGTCCTAGAGACGTTTATTGCTATTTTAGTACTTTAGGACGCCCTAGTCTTCTTAGTGGGCCTTATGGAGAGTGTGGCCTAGGTCGGTGTACTTCTTGTAGCACCAACTCTCAGGATAGGGAAGGAGCCTAGACTCCCCCTAGTAACACAACAGAGCCAATCCAAAGTGAGTGGAGGTGGACCTACTGTTCTTCCCCAAACATACTTTTGCCACCACCTCTTGGCAAAGCCATGCATCAGAAACATTGTGAAGTCAACTCCATTGGACTCCACATTGCCCATGTTGCGAAATACCTCGTGCCAATAGTCCAAGACATATTATGGGTCCTCATATGGTGTACCACCAAAATAAATAGGAAATAACTTGGTGAACCTGTACAACCTATATAACCCTACAAACGACATCGCGGGTCCCTCCCCGAACACTATAGTAATGACAGACTGAACTACTCTAACTGTCAAAGTTTGAACTCAGAGATAGGTTTGACGCAGCTAGTTTGAGTGCCTACTATAGGGTAGCATGATAGTTACCTTGTATGAGACCAGATTTGTGGATCCATCATGCCATGGGTCTATCCTGATCCCTACTGAGAGGGAGAGAGTGAGGAGGTTTATAAATGGCCTTACTTATGGCATCAGGCTACAGATGGCCATAGACACTTAGGATGATATTTCCTTCACTGGAGTTGTAAATATTGCTAGGCAGATCGAGAGGATTTGTAGTTAGGTACAGATGCAGCATCTGACAAGAGGCCTCATCATTGGTAGTTTCACTGGTGCCTCATTTGGAGGCAGGGGTTCATGTGGTAGAGGCCACCCCCTACGCCGATTCACTCAACGCTCCAGGTATCTCACGGTACTACGGGTTTTGTGGTTCTTATGGGTCCTATCCTAAGCAGCTAGCATACAATGCACCTTTAGCTCCAGTCGGTGCACTTGTGATTCAGAGCTATCAAGGTGGTTATTCAGGTCAATAGGGTTAATTCTAGGGTCAGTAGTTGCATCACCCAAGGGTTTGTTACACTTGTGGAGATCTGAGGCACATCGCGAGGTTTTCCCCCAGATCATAGTGCAATATGCCACATTAGAGTACTTATGCCATAATTATGGCACCGGTTGCTCCACCACCCACTTAACTAGCTAGAGGCGGGGGTCAGGCACCCATAGGTGGTGGTTAGGGCATTAGAGGTAGAGGCCAGCCAAGGAGAGGCCGTTCGATAGATGAAGGCCATACTGGTGGGGCTCAGCACCGTTGTTATGCATTCCTAGCTAGACCAGACAAAGAGTAATCTGATGCGTTCACCACAAGTATTCTTCTGGTTTGTCATAGAGATGCATCCGTTTTATTTGATTCGGGCTCCAATTATTCATATGTATCATCCTATTTTTCTTCATATTTAGGTATGTATCATGATTATTTAAATGCTCCTATTTTTGTGTCTATGTTTGTTAGGGATTCTATTGTGCAGAACCAGGTCTATCGTTCTTATTCGGTCACTATCGGGGGCTATAAGACTAGGGTGGACCTTGTATTACTTGATATGGTAGATTTTGACATGATTTCGGGCATGGATTGGTTGTCGCTTTATCATGCTATTTTGGATTGTCATTCCAAGACTATGATGTTAGCCATGCAGGGGTTGCCTTGATTGAATTGGAGAGGGACTCCTGGTCATTTCACTAGTAGGGTCATTTCATATGTGGAAGCTTGGCGTATGGTCGATAAGGGGTGTCTGGCGTATTTGTCATATATTCGTGATACTCATTTCGAGTGCCTCCCATGGATTCAGTTGCGGTTATGAGAGAGTTCCCAGAGGGGTTTCCTACAGACTTGTCGGGCATGCCAACCGACAGAGATATCGACATTTGCATTGACTTGGTTTCGAGCACTCAACCCATTTCTATTCAACCATACCATATGGCCCCAGTTGAGTTGAAAGAATTGAAGGATCAGTTGTAGGATTTTCTTGACAAGGGATTCATTAAACTTAGTGTCTCGCCTTGGGATGGACCGGTGCTATTTTTGAAGAAGAAAGACGATGTTATGAGGATATGTATTGACAATAATCAGCTAAACAAAGTCACCATAAAAAACAAGTAGGGTTGGATCATGCTCTTCCCTTAAGTTATTAATATTAAACACATCCATAAGTTTTAGACACTAGGGTTGGATCACAACCCTAGATAAAATCTAGCTACTTATAGCAATGGACATAGAAAATAAAAAAATGAAGAAATTAAAGACATGAAAATAAATTAAAATAAAAAGTAATTGATCATCTCTAATTGTAGCTCAAACTTTTCCCAAATAGCTAAGAAAAACTGCCAGCTGCTGCTACAATGCAAAAAGATACCCCAAAAAGTGTTTCCCGTCTATTTATATTGCTTCGAAATTCCTGACAAAATACCCTTCGGAAGGTTCTGCAGCCGTACCTTAACATTAGCAGTGTTCACTTTGCTGGGTTGTTGATGCGAGTGCTTTCAGTTGGAGGAGTTCTACAGCCGCGCATGTCACGATCCAACTCCCACCGGAATGGAAACGACGCCTAACACTACTTGCCAAGCTATCTAACAGTCACATAATAACTATGGATTTGAATAAAGATGGTTTAATAAACTTAACAACAGAAATATCATAATTATCTAATAAAAACAATAACAATACTGCTACAACCATCCCATAATCTGGTATCAATGAGTACTTGAGCACTACTGAGTATCAAAATACAAACCAAATCCTCAATACAATTGTCTGGACAATAGAACAACAATAAGGGAAATAAAGGAAAAAGACCAAGTTCTGCGGATGGCATAACAGCTACCTCGAAATCTATCGAATACTGGTACCAACACGGCTCTAGCAATCACCACGTCCAAATGTACCTGAATTTGCACACGAAGTGCAGAGTATACTATGAGTACAACCGACCACATACACTCAATGTGTAACAAAACTAACATTGGGATGAAAGCATGGATGAGCTCACAATAAGATAGTCAAAAACTAATATTAAGGGCAACTGAGATATACTGATGATAGTAACAGTAAGTAACTCAAAGGAATTCTCATAATCAGTTCACACATATTACATAAATTTAGACATGCTTCCAAGTATAACAATTTAAGCCCAGCACAAATAAGAACATTTCATTTACCATCTAGCATGAGGAATGATACATCTTTATGGCAACATGTCAAATATGGATGTAACATGAATGATTTAACGGTAGTGCTCTCATTCTCAGCATACTCAAGTTCCTATCTCAAATGCCCACTTCATCATACACACGCAATCACTCAGTACGAGTGCCTTACATCAATGCCCCTCGCTAAAGCACGTGTATATATATTATTGTGTTTGCGCTTACTACTGGTATGTCAGATTCTAGAGGGGTGGGTCCCGTCCAAGCTCTAATCAAATACCAATATGACCTACTGCAGCATGCAACTCGATCCAAATAATAATATAGTAAATAAGACATGTTGTGTGATCGCGTCCAACCCTACACCACTACAGAATGGCAAGAGCGGTCGATGCAGCTTTTACCCGAGAAGGTCGGGATCAATTCACAAGGGAGCTAATACAATGTTTGGAGTTGGATTCCTATCTAATCTAGCAGTGTGTAGTGCTATTGATTACACTTTCACTCATTCTTGTTTATTTGTTACTTCTAATTTTTATACTAATGATGTACGAAATTAAGCTAAGTAGATATTTTTGTAGGGTTTTCTAAATGGGTAAAGAGGCACTAGGGAAGTGACTTACTCCTAGGTGAGTATCTAACGGGATCTAGAACTTAGGTAAATAATGTTATAGTTGGGATCGTGATATAGCCAATGCACGAAGCTACTCACTCTACACCTCTTGGTAGTAAGAGTGACTTTGCGCTAATTGGCTTTCTCAAGCCCAATTGGGTGTTCAATTTGTGCAAGCAATGTTGGCTCAAGTCGGGTATTACTATCTCTAGGTTTAACCCTTTAATTGGGGCTATCAATCTCTTGAATACACCCCAATTCCTTGTTGGCATGAATTTCCTAGACTTAAGCTCTTTTTCTTAAGAAGAGCCTAAGTCAAAAAGGCACAAATTAGTGTTTGCAACCACTAATTCAATATAGAAAGCATAAATAAGGCCAAATATCAACCACTCATAAACATCTAATCCCTAAAATAAAAGACCCATTAAATACCCGCACTAGAGTTGAGCCACAACCCTAGATAATGGGTTTAGCTACTCATAATTGAAGAAGAAATCATAGATTAAGATGAAGAATAATCCATAAATTGTAATTACAAGATAAGAGTCTAAGATTAATTGCTAAGTAAGCTACAAAATTACTCAAAATAGACAAACGTCACCGTTCACGTGCTCAACTAACATAAGTTGACCTAAAAATTTGAAAAATAGTATTTATACATAACTAAATTTTTGGGACAAAAATTCCCCTGACGGAGGTACCACTGATAGTGGAAAATGGATAGCTACATCAGTGAGGCTACCGCGGCCGCGTAAAATCAATCGCGCACCGCGGTCTTCAAGTTTTAGCTTCAATCTTTGGCTCTCTGAATCTCTTCTCCGCGGACCGTGGTAAAAGGACCACGGTCACATAAAATCACCATGGACCGTGGCGACTTGGAAAGCCTCAGATATCATCTCTCTAAATCTTACCACCATGGACCGCGGGAAAAGGACCGCGGTCGCGGTGGGTCTTCTGCGTCTGCAGTGGATTTTCCGCTGTAGTGCTGCTTGACTTGGCTCTGAACTTGTGCAAGTTTCACTTCTTTTTGAGCTGGTTATAACATCCTTATCTCTTCTTGACCAAACACTGCAAACAAGCACAACAAGTTAGCTTTTGAGAATACTCGTACACATTTTCAATCCAAAACACAAGCAAAAAAAGAGCATAAAATAGACTAGAATCCCTAGTTATCAACTCCCCCAAACTTAAGCTTTTACTTGTCCTCAAGGAAATAAAGTAATTCCAACCTCTTCAAGATAAAAGAAAGGGTCCTAAAGTAACCTCATTAAGAATCAATTGGGACTAACAATTACCCTCAACTCAAATGCATTATCAACAATACACAACCTTTTAGCACCATGGCTATACTGCGACACAAAAGCATTAAGAGTTCACTCAACTCATCAAGGAAACTCTTTTTGTTACATTGGTCGTTGTGGAACCCAAACACATACTCCTCAACTCTCCATAAGCAAACCTCACTTTTAGATTGTAGCACTCAGAATAAGGACTGTAGGAAACACACTCATCTCTCTCAAAGGAAGGTCACAAGTCCGTCTCTAAGTACCATAAGCTTGTCCCTTATGTGAGTCACCACTAATGTAAGCTCACCCAACTCAAGATCATATATGGCTTTTGTGGAAATGTAATTAAGGCTTTTGGTTCAAGGTAGGATATATTGGTCTAAGAAGGTTTCATCTTCCCTTAAGCACTTCATTTGCTTCATTTTGGCACATATTTTCTTGACTGTTTGAGTCATTTACTTCTTCTTTAGGGGCTAGAGAGACACACTGTCACTCTTTGTTGTTCATTTCAATCCTTTTTCTCCTTTCTAATCTTTTCATGCCTTTCATCTTTTGCTTTTATTGAATTCCTTCATTTCCTCTACATTGTTTACTTTCTTTTTGACTTTTTGGCTTTTCTTTAATTTTCTTTTTGCCTTTCCTTTTCTTCCTTTTTTACCTTTTATCACTTTTGCATTCCTCGTCTCTCCCCCTGCCCCCTAAACTTATGATTTTACCTTGTCCTAAGGAAAGATAGGGTGCCAAGAGAGGATCATTTCAGAACGGATAAAGGTTTGTATCATGGTTATTGAAAGAATAAGGGCTATGGCTCAATGAGGTTGACTAGGGATATCATCATTGGTAGGCTATGGATGTTTTCAAGTCTAAATTAGGATCAAGGAGAGCCTATAATCACTTCTCAAGTCAAGCTTCGCTTAGGATCTTGCCTAGACAAATATTCAGGGCAAGTTCTAGACTCATTGGTGTGAGCACGTGATTTTTGCATTACGAAAAATTGCTCCAGAATAAATCAAAATAAATTTCTTTTACTGTGTAATTTGTGAATTTGCGTGGTGTTAAATATTTGTATTATGTCCGTAAATGTTTATATTTGTCATAATAAAATAAAAATAAAATAAAATACATATTGCATGCATATAGGATTTAATTATGCATTTAAGAGATAATTTAAATAAAATCATAAAAATATGCATTTTGTTCTATTTTTAATGTTCCACTGTGTGATTAATGTTGTCTATGTGTTAATAGTTGTTAAAAAGGTAATTAATATCTTTGTAATGGTAATTTTGTTTTTATAATTTTTAATTAAGATTTTTGTTAATTAATAATGAAATTAGAAAATAATGAAAAAAAAAAGATAAAATAGCACAAGTTATACAAAATTGGACCTGGATTAAAATCCAGGCCCAAAACGTTAAATCCCCCCCAGCCCAATCCAAACAGCCAAGTCTGACCCAGTCCCAAGCTGATACCAAACGACGTCGTTTGGTCACCCTTATCAAGGGCCGTTGGATTAAATACAACCAACGGCCAAGATCTCATCACCCTAACCCAAGACCCTTACCCGACCCACTACCCCGGTTCAACCCGTCCCCCTAACTTAAACCAAACGACACCGTTTGGTTAAGTGAATAGATCCTAGCCCTCCATTCTAATTGATCCAACGGACGATACCAATCCACCCTACCCCTATATAAATCCCAAACCTTACCCAGCCCCTAACTGAACACCCCCCTCTCCGCTCCTGTTCATCATCGTTCTAAACAGACCCCTAACCCTAGCCGCCCCTATTCCCCTTCGCCTGAAACCCGGCGGCATCAACGCCGCCGATCACCAACTTAACACCCTAGGACCTCCTGAACCTCCCCTACACAAATCCAACCTTAGTTTCCTTCGAATCAGGCCACAACTCTTCGAATCTTAAATCGAAGGTTGGCCTGAAAACTTGATCTAAACCAATCAGCCCCAAATTAACACCATGGCTTCCCCTAGTCATCCTGAGTATGGATCTGTTGGTTGTTAGGTTCGAATCCGTTCGGAACTTCTCGAATCTTCTTTTGAAAATTCGGACCAAACAAAAATTTACCCAGATCTGTTTCAAACTCACACCAGTTACCCTCCTGGCCTCCCTCGTGCCTAGAATATCTTTGGTTCTTCTCGAATCTGACCAGAAATGGTTAAATTCCAAATCATGCTTTTAAGAACCCTAAAAATACCAAACTTCCGGATTCTGTGCCTATTAAATGAAGATTGAGGTTTAATCGACCTTAGTCGAAGTATTTTCATTGGAAAATACTTCGACTAAGGTCAGTTTGATTTCAAACAAAAAGGTCCAAATCCAAGTTGAGTTCGAGTGAAGATTCAGAGGTATTTTTTCTATTTCTTTTGTGTATTCTACGTGTATTGTTGTCTGTTTTAATAGTTTTTTTTAGTTTTTCATATTCGTTTTGATCAATTCTGTCATTTCTATCTTCTACCTATTTACTTGATCCGAATGTGAATAGTTTCTATTGTTTGTAATTGTTTACAATGTGTGTAATCGACTCGATTAAGTTCGTCGATTAGTTATATTACGAATTTTTCGTTTCTGAAAATGTTGACTGAAACAGTCTGATTCTATTGTTTGGACTAATTATTGACAAATGTTGTAAATAGTCAATTGATTAATGCTCGTTAATTAAATCATGATTGTCTGTGAATCAATAAATTCAAATGTATGTTGTATATGTTATTGTCTGAACATTAAAGTTTCAGGACATTGTCAGTATTGACAATAATCCTGTGTGTGTTTGATTCTAGTTCAGTATTAAGTCCAGTCTGAATTGTTTTGATAATTGCAGTAATATGTTGTTAGTTCTGAATTCAGTATAATATTGCTGTAATGTCCAGTTTGAATTCAAGTTTGCAAAAGTTGGTCAAATGCAATTGTGTTAGGAAGTTAATAGGATTGGTTATAGCTGTAAATCAGGAGATAACTAAGTTTGTACAGATTTTAGAATCTGTTTTGTTATAGGTTCTGATTTTTCAGTAATAGCATCAAGATTTCAGGGGCATTTCTGGGAATGAGCAGTAAAAAACAGGGTGTTAGTACTAGTATATTATAATGTAATGTTAGTGGCTATTAGTTAATGATACTAATGGGGAACAAGGGATAATGGGCTGCTGAAAATCAGGGAAAAGGTTTTACATAATGGGATTTTCTGTTTTTTTTAAAGAAGAAGGGGGTCCAAGAAACACTTAAATTGCCTAGGACCAGCCCTGTATAAATACAGGAGCTGGACAGACAGTTCAGACAGAGAATTTTAACAGAATTTTGAGTGAGAAAGAGAGAATTTTAAGAGAGAAAAACAGAATTTTGAAAAAAAAAACAGAATTTTCATAGAGAATTTCTAAAGGCAGAATTTTTCAGAAGGAAGATTCTAAGAAAGAAAAAGAAAGGCAGAGAGAATTTTTAAGAGATAATCTTTAAGAGATTTTGAGGGCTGAGATTTTAAAGAAAGGAAACCGAAAATAGAACACTCGCATATACACTCACACACAGATACAGCATCAGAAACAGAAAAATCAGAAACAAACTGAATTTGTAACTGAAGAAAAGCTGAAATCTGAAATATTGTTCTTGTGATGAATCTGTTCAACTTTGTGTGATTCCACTGTTCAGTTAAAATCTGAAGTGTTTTTCAAAGTATCTTACTGTGCATCTGGGCTCTTCGAATCCTATTCTTGATCAGATTTACTGTGTTATCAGTATATTCTACTGAATTTGTTACTGCTGTAACTGCTGAAACTTACTTCTTCTACCTCCATTTTCAGGTATATGTCTTTTAAATTTTAAGTTGGAAAGAGATTTCAGCATGACCCGTCGATGAAGTTTGAATTGAAATGTTATTTTCCAATTGTCCAAGTTCATTAGTTCTAATTTCATTTTTTACGTTAGTTAACTAATAATGAATTCAATTTGATAGCTATGAGTTAAATTGTCTTATTTTGAAATTCATATAAAGTTTTGTAATAATGTTAGCTATTCCGAAATCTCATTGGTATAGATATACATGAATTGTCAAGACAGGGAATAAGGCATAAAAATGGACCATTGATTGCATCCCTTAACACTATTAACTAAATGCACAGATAAAGAAGTTACATTAGTAGAATATTTTGTAATGAGTATGATTTTGCTTAGATTGGTATAAGTTATTATATGGTATGATGACAGGTATAATCATATGAGTAAAGTAAGTTGGTATAGCTCGTCATGATGACAGAACGTTATGAATGCTTACGCCAAATAGTCGGGTTGCATGTAATGTAACTTTGTTAAATTAACTTGCATAATAATTCCCTTTCTACAAATTCGATGCTTATCTACTTTCATAAAACAAAGTGAACAAGTAATTAGGCCTATTAGATTAAAAGTGAGTGTATGAGAATGAAAAGAGATGTACAAGCATAGATTGCCACATTTTACATCTTTGATAATTAGAAATAGAATTTGTATTAAGTAAACAATGAAAATTCTCGAAAATATTTCCTTCCCTTTATGAATTATTTATTTTTAGTTCCATATGCCATTTATTCTTCGGCATGTATATATATATATATACGTCATATATTTTTTTTAAAAAGATAGTATTAATCATATTTTTATTATGTCCTTTGAATTTGAACAGTTGGAATAAATTATTTATATTCGGAAAATATAATCAACGGTCAACATTTAATATTGTAAGTTCTTTGAAACCTTAAATGGGAATTTGTCATGAGTTTCATATAAAAATGTATGAATAATTTGTGGAAAAATCCTTAATATCATTGCAAATATTTTTGCGCAATTAGGGATACGTTCGCGTACCTTGATTATATTTTAGAAGCAAAAATTCGGATTATGCGTACGCGCAATTTCGAACAAATATTTAGTAAAAGGATTTATCCAAAGACGTTAAATCAATTTCATAAAAACCCGAGATGTATGGTTCACTATTCAATAAAAATAAATATTCTTGATTCAACACAATCTCGGAAAAATGATTGCTTAAAATATTATCAAAAAATTATTGTGTACACGTACGCGTGACACAATTCCGCATTTTTAAATTTGTAACACGAATATACGTACGCGTAATTCGATTCGAAGAAGGGTCCTTAATCACGATAAGTATAAGCGGTAGTAAAATCAGATAACATCAATATATTTAATAAAATCAAGATGATTAAGCCAATAATAAAAACAGTTAAGCGACCGTGCTAGAACCACGGAATTCGGGAATGCCTAACACCTTCTTCCGGATTAACAGAATTCCTTACTCAGGATTTTTGGTTCGCAGAAAAATAAACAGAGTCATATTCTCCTCGATTCAGGGATTATAATTGGTGACTTGGGACGCCTCAAAATTCCCAGGTGGCGACTCTGAAACAAATAAACAAATCCCGTTTCGACTGTCCTTTAATTGGAGAAAACTCCCCACGCGCCCCGCGGGCGCGGGAAAAAGGAGGTGCGACAGCTCTGGCGACTCTGCTGGGGAACGAACCCAGAACCACTGGTTCAGGGTTTAAAGAATTCGAGCTTAAAATATCTGTTTTATTGGCTTTATTATCAACTGTTTATATGCTAATATGCTAAATGTTTTTTTTTACCGCTTTAATATTATTTGAATTGTGAATATATACAACTGCTACGAAACCCCCTTCTTTCTGAGTCTTCTGAATTTATGGTGTACACGTGCGCGTGACCCACCTTTCTGTTAAAGTCATACCAAATAAGACGGAGTTGGGACAAGTAACTAGGCCGGGCAGACTTTCGTGCTCCCGGTACATTACCCCCGCTTCGGCTCAAACTGTCCGTTTGGGTAAGCCAGGTTTAGAACAATCAACCTAAGGTTTTACACTTAGAATAACTCAGCCATGTACCAGATCCCTAGTAGGAACGAATATTTGCATCATATGCATTTGGCCTTGGAGACTCAACACAGGGGTTGGGTCTGTCTAGGACAGGTGAACCAAAAATTAAAAGACCATCATGATGCATCCTACTTGTTATTTGTGCATTCATTCGCCTCGAACATGCTTGTTGACCAGCTTAAATAAAATCATGGTGAGAAGCAAGGAATAAAATGGGTTGCTTTAAAATTTCGAAAAAATATAGTTTTAAATTTTTTTTTAAAATAAAGAAAAAAATTCGAAAATAATTTTTAGTATAAATTTTCCCAAAATAAATTTTGACTTTATTAAAATTAAATTTCAGATACAAAATGAGCACCACACAAAGCCCCTCATCCACAAGTACGGAGGAATTTCTATGTCAGCTTCAAATGTGGTGGTATGATTTGGGCGAAGACGGTCAAAAATGGGTCGTCAAGCATTTGGGAAATCTCACGGACATTATGAAAGTTGAGCCTCGGGATGATCTGATTACGGCATTAGTAACTTTCTGGGACCCTGTACACAATGTTTTTCGTTTCTCTGACTTTGAGCTTACTCCTACATTAGAGGAGGTAGCTGGCTATGTTGGTTTTGACGGAAGTTTAAGAAATCAAAGCTTGATATTCACAAAGGCTCCTTCAATACATCGATTCTTCGGTCTTCTGAACATCAGCAGTCAAATCAGGAAAAACAATGTCATCAATGGATGTTGTTCCTTCAACTTTTTGTATTCCAGATTTGGAAAGTCAGATGGGTTGGAAATTCATGAGAAAGGCCTTACTAATAAGCAAAACAAAGACACTTGGCAGATGCACCGACGATTTGCTTTCATGGTGGCTTTTCTAGGAGTCATGGTCTTCCCAAATAAAGAGCGAACAATTGATATTCGCACCGCAAAAATTGTGCAAATCCTCACCACTAAAGAAAATCACGCCATTGTCCCCATCATTCTGTCAGATATTTATCGGGCTTTGACTTTATGCAAATCAGGGGCGAAGGTTTTCGAAGGATGCAAAATTTTGTTGCAAATGTGGGTGATTGAACATCTCCAACAACAATCCAAGATCATACAGTATGGGTCGAACAAAGCTAATTGCATCGAGAGCTATGAGGAAAGAACAAAAAATTACCAAGCTCCAGAAGGGATAGAAGCATGGGTATCTCATCTAAAGGCTTTAACGGCAAATCAAATTGAATGGACTCTGGGATGGCTCCCGATGAGAGAAGTAATACATATGTCAACCTCAAATAGTTATCTACTACTATTGGGATTGAGAAGCATTCAGCCATATGCACCACTAAGAGTCCTAAGGCAACTAGGGAGATATCAAATAGTTCCTGATGAGGAAGATTTGAGTATGCAAGTAATCGAATTACACCCAGAAGCCACTATTCCCGAAGCTCTACTTCAGCAGATGTGGAATGGGTGCCGATACTTGAAAAGTGATACTCAAGTCTTAGACGCTACCAAGGGTGAGATAAATCCTGGATATGCAAGGTGGTTCGAAAAGCGGTCTCGCCTGGATGATGTACCGGAACCTGAGCTAAAAAGGCCAACAAAAAGACCCCATGTTCAAAATTTCAATGATAAAATCCAAGAGCGGTTAATCTGGGGAGAAAAAGAAAAAGGGTACAAAGCCACTATCCATGCCCTAAAAGAAAATCTAAGAAGCCTCAGTTTGGAGAAAGATTTGCAAGAACAAGAAGCCAAAGGCGAGAAAAAGAGTCTAGCTTGTGAGAATGAAAATCTTCATGCTCGATTCCAAAAAATGAAAAGAGTCTCTGAAACGCCAAAGAGAAGCTGGAAAGATCAAAAAACCATCGCCAATATCTTCGAAAAAATGCAAGATTTTGACTCCATTCTTGCAGAAAACGAAAGGGCATTGAGCAAAGCAAAAGAAAGGATCCAACAATTAAATGAAGAAGCCAGATCTAACAAGGAACGCCAGGATAGGCAATCCGAAAAAGACAAGGCTCAATTCAAGAAGGAAAAAGACTATTGGATGCGATCAGAAGACCAGCTTCGTGCACAACTAGAAGAGGCAAGAAGATGCAATAGAGAATACCAACAAGCAGACCTCGACAGGGAAAGATCACAAGCAAGATTAGAGCAGGCCAGACTCCGAGCTCTATTAGAATCAGCTTTAGATCGTGAAAACCGTGTCAGAGACATAGCCACCACTCGTCAGCAGCAATTGCAAGACCAAGACCAACGTCTCCAAGGTTTCAGGGCACAAGTCCACGACTTGGCAGTCTTCACATCTCAAAGTTATGTAAACTGCCAAGGAATGGATTATGAAAGGTTTACAGAGCATGCGCCCACTTTTGCTCGTCATCTAGCAATAGAGTTGGAAAGGATGTATCGTACGCTGGGAGGCCATCCAGGTCAAGCCCCACATTGAGCAGATAATCCAATATTAGAGAACAAAAGTGGAAAGTGGGGCATTTTGTGAGATGTTATGAATTGTATCTTTTATTCTGATTTAAGTGTGTGTGTTTCAAGCTATTTTCTTAAAGTTTTCGAATGTAATTCCATCTTTGTGTAATAAATAAACATTATTGACTTTGCTCCGAACTACGCAAGGTCTGATTCATGTTTGACATAATACATAGGCAATCTCTAAGAGTCGACCACCACGATAATGATATCTATAGTAAATAAAAGCGAAAGACAATTTTTCAATTTCAATAAAGCTGGGACGATACAAGCAACCGAGCGAATGCATAATAGAAAGGGATTATTTGTCTAGGAGCATTGCATCTCAACGTGTGATTATATATGTGTTAAACTCTCAAAACTAACAAGTTTATCCATTTTCAGAATTCAACCAGTTAGTTTCTCTAAAGAGTATACTGGCATATTATCACTATCACACAAGATCAAAAGGACCAATACCCGAAAGTATGTCTATCCCAGAGGTTGACACAAGTATGGAGATAGAAGAGATGGATGTCGGGAAAATGAAAGAGGAAATGCTTAAGCTCAAGCAGCAATTGGCAGAAATGTACCAAGCTTGGTCTACAGGACAGTTGCCCCCATCTTACCCAAATAACCCTGCTCCATCAATAATCCAAACTCAGGATAATATCACCACTGAATTATCCCCGAGTTTCCCCATTTATCAGCACTACCGAGGCACCACCTCTCAGACACCACAGTCTCCACCTCCAAAACCAGTTTCGTACCTTCCTCCACCTATGACTCCTGTTTTTGTAGCACCTCCCCCTGCTACATTTCACAAATCTCCTAGTGAGCCTACATTTCAGGCCCAAGACAACCAATATTACCCCCGGAGCCCACCTTCAAAGCCTCCGAAATCAATTCACCTGCTCCTCGGTTTGATCTCCCAACCGAAATTGACAAGCCAGCCAAAAATGCTGAACAAGAAGAGATGTTCAGGAAGGTCAAAAGTCTAGAACAGTCGTTCCGAGACATGCGAGGATTAGGTGGGCAAGTCAGTGTAGCCTACAAAGATTTATGCTTATTCCCTAATGTACAATTGCCATTTGGCTTCAAGATGCCCAAATTTGACCTATACAGCGGGCACGGCGACCCAGTAGCCCACTTAAGGGGTTTCTGTAGCAAGATGCGAGGAGCTGGGGGAAAGGATGAATTATTGATGGCTTACTTCAGTCAAAGTCTAAGCGGATCAGCTTTGGAGTGGTATACACGCCAAGACCATGGAAGATGGTACACCTGGGATGACCTGGCACAAGCATTCGCATACCATTTCCAATACAATCTGGAAATCATCCCAGATCGATTATCTTTGACCAAATTTGAGAAGAAACACAATGAAAGTTTCAGAGAGTATGGTTTTCGGTGGAGAGAACAGGCGGCAAGAGTGGATCCTCCTATGAAGGAGAGCGAAATGGTAGACTACTTCCTCCAAGCCTTGGAACCAACTTACTACGCCCACTTGGTTTCAGCGGTTGGAAAATCATTCAACGAGGTAGCGAAGATGGGAGGTATGGTGGAAGAAGGCCTCAAGACAAACAAAATTATGAGCTATTCAGCAATTAAGGCAACTACTCAAGCTATTCAAGGCGGGGTAGGAGGAATCGGAAGAAAGAAGAGGGAGGAAGCAACCGTAGTTGATTCAGGAATTTGGCCAGGACCCAGGGGTTCACCGCTTTACTATAATCAGCAACGACCTCGCCAATCAGCTTACCACCATGATTCATCCCAACATTACTATCACCCTTCAAAGCCTCATTTCGCCATTAACCACGCTCAAGCATACAATCAGCCACCTGTTCACACCAATTGGCGTGCTCCTGTCACACCAAATACCTACCCCCGAGCTTATCCCGGACCAGGTTTCAGGCCTAGACCAGCATTCAGGGGAGAAAGGGAACAGAAAAAGAAAACTTACACTCCATTGGGAGAGTCTTACACTAGTCTGTTCCACAGGCTGAGACAGTTAGACATGTTGAGACCAATACAATCCAAGCTACCCAATCCTCCACCAAAGAATCTGGATTACACCATTAGCTGTGAATATTGCTCCAGTACACCAGGCCATGATACAGAGAAATGTTGGCATTTGAAAAATGCGATACAAGAGCTGATTAATACTAATAAAATCGAGGTTCAAACCCCTGAAGCTCCAAATATCAATAGAAATCCAATGCCAGCCCATCAAGAGGCTAATATGATAGAAATCATACAAGCTGATGGGGAGACAAAGAAGCCGTCACAAACTGTCATGATGATCAAGTCTCATGAAACCAAGCCAGATAAGTAGTTAATGGAGGAGAAGCCGGTGTCTAAGCATAACAAGAATGGTGGTGAACCGTCTATGATAGTCGATGAGGGATCATCGAACAAAGTTGCCGCAAAACAAGAGAGGACAAAGGTGATAGTACCAGGGGTTGCTAACAAACCCGTCGTAATTGTGGAAGGAGCACGTACAGATCGAGTTATTATTGCACCTGTAATTCAGCTGCCAATCATCAACAACAAAGCCATCCCATGGAACTATGAACGGGTGACCGTAATG
This sequence comes from Nicotiana tabacum, assembly GCF_000715075.1. Lineage (NCBI taxonomy): Eukaryota > Viridiplantae > Streptophyta > Magnoliopsida > Solanales > Solanaceae > Nicotiana > Nicotiana tabacum. Next base: position 24,729,422 of record NC_134097.1, on the reverse strand, counting down.
TACAAAGGCAAAGAAATCAAGGAAGAAGTGTGTGAGGTACAAGGCTTGACTCGTTCGGGAAGATGTTTTACTCCCGAAGAGCTGAGAAAAACTAAAAACAATCCAATGCCCACGAAGAAAGCTGTGACGGAAGAAGAGGCGGAGGAGTTTTTAAGAAAAATGAAGCTCCATGATTATTCTGTTGTGGATCAATTAAAGAAGACCCCCGCTTAAATTTCATTGTTGTCATTACTGATCCATTCAGAGGAACACCGTCTGGCATTGATGAAAATCCTGAATGAAGCTCATGTTCCTGAAAAGATCTCTGTAAATCATTTGGGCAAAATAGCCAACAGAATCTTTGAGACGAACAGGATTACATTTGCTGATGATGAATTACCTGTGGAAGGTACCGAGCACAACAGAGCTCTTTACCTCACCGTGAAATGTGAAAACTCCGTAGTAACCTGGGTATTGGTTGACAATGGGTCCAGTGCAAACATATGCCCTCTCTCCACTTTAAACAAATTAAAAATTAAAGAGGAGAGGATTCAAAAGAACAGTATCTGCGTACGAGGATTTGACGGTGGAAGTAGAGATTCATTTGGCGACATAGTGTTGGAACTAACTATAGGGCCAGTTGAATTCACCATGGAATTCCAAGTTTTGGACATGACTGTTTCTTACAACTTGTTGTTGGGTCGACCATGGATCCATGCTGCTAAAGCAGTCCCGTCAACATTACATCAGGTTGTCAAGTTTGAATGGGACCATCAGGAAATAGTCGTGCATGGAGAAGAAAATTTAAATGCTCACAACAGCACCATTGTACCAGTCGAGGGAGCAGAAATTGACCAAGGACCATGGGTATACCAAGTATCAGACACAGTATCGGTAGAGAAAATTCCAGAAGGAAAATACCTTGCGAATCCAAAGGTATCCTCTACATCAGTCATGGTAGCTTATGAAATGCTGAAGAATGGCTTTATACCCGGCAAAGGTCTGGGCTTATCTTTGCAAGGAATTGTACAACCAGTATCTCTCCCCGAGAACTGGGGAACATTCGGTTTAGGGTTCACACCTACCACCAATGACGTGATAAAGGCCAGGAAGTTGAAACACCAAGCATGGGTTCTTCCAAAACCAGTACCACAGCTGTCGAAGTCTTTTGTCAATACCGGCGCTAAAAATCGCCCGGTAACAACAATTCCTAAATCCCGGATCAATCCTGAGGAGGAATTAATTGAAAGGTTCGAGAAATTGTTTGGTGATGTGAATATGTTGGAAAGCAGAGAAGAGTGTAGCAATGCAGAAGTTCAATTCGTTGGACCGAAAACAAAGCTCAATAATTGGGAAGCCACTCCTATCCCAATTCGAAAGGAGTCTTGGTAGTTTATTTTGATTTTCTTTCAGTTTGTTTGGGTTATTTCAAGGTTGTAATCCCAAAGTTTATCTTACAGTCGGTTTGAAGTGTGTAAAACCTTGTTATCTTTCATTATCCAATAAAAAGCAGTTTCCTTTTTATTATCATTCCTAATAGCTTTCTTTTCTTTTTCTTCTTTTTTGTACAGTTCTTTTTATGCTGGCTCTAGTGATATGGCATGCATGAGGAATCTTCAGCCCAGTCTTAAAAATCAATTTGATTCCGAAATATTAATTCAAGAAACATATTGTGATTATGAATCAGAATATGATGAAGATGAGGTTTTTGAAGAGATTAGTAAAGAGTTAATTCACTTTGAGGAAAAAATCAAACCTAACTTGAATGATACCGAGGATGTCAATATAGGGGACACGAGTAATGTCCGAGAAACTAAAATAAGTGTCCACCTCGAGCCAAAAATCCGAGAGGATTTAATTAAAGCACTCATAGAATTCAAAGATGTTTTTGCATGGTCATATTACGATATGCCGGGCTTGAGCACTGATTTAGTGGTCCACAAATTGCCCACCGATCCAATGGTGCCTCCTGTCAAGCAGAGGCTGAGAAAATTCAAGCCTGATATGAGTGTGAGAATTAAAGAAGAAATCACCAAACAATTGGAAGCAAAGGTCATTCGATTCACTCGATATCCTGTTTGGTTAGCTAATATCGTTCCTGTGCCAAAGAAAGACGGCAAAATTAGAGTATGCGTCGACTATCGCAATCTCAACAAAGCAAGTCCAAAGGATATTTTCCCATTACCCAATATCCATATCTTGATCGACAATTGTGCCAAGCATGATATAGGATCTTTCGTGGACTGTTATGCCGGATATCATCAAATTCTAATAGATGAAGAAGATGCAGAAAAGACGGCATTCATCACACCATGGGGAACTTATTGCTACAGGGTAATGCCATTCGGTTTGAAGAACGCCGGAGCAACCTATATGAGAGCAATGACCACAGTGTTTCATGATATGATACACAAGGAAATTGAGGTATACGTGGATGATGTAATCATAAAATCAAAGCATCAGACCAACCACGTTGGGGATTTGAGGAAGTTCTTCTTAAGACTTCGCAGGTACAACCTCAAGCTTAACCCTGCCAAGTGCGCATTCGGAGTTCCATCTAGAAAATTGCTGGGATTCATAGTCAGTCGACGAGGCATCGAGCTAGACCCATCAAAGATCAAAGCCATCCAAGAACTGCCACCCCCAAGAAACAAAACTGAAGTAATGAGTTTGTTGGGAAGGTTAAATTATATCAGTAGGTTTATTGCTCAGCTCACAACAACCTGCGAGCCAATTTTCAAATTGTTAAAAAAGGATGCTGCAGTCAAATGGACCGATGAGTGTCAGGAAGCGTTCGATAAAATAAAAGGGTACTTATCAAACCCACCCGTGTTGGTCCCGCCAGAGCCAGGAAGACCGTTGATTCTTTACTTGACGGTTTTGGAAAATTCATTTGGTTGTGTATTGGGGCAGCATGACCTCACTGGCAGAAAAGAACAGGCCATCTACTACCTTAGCAAGAAGTTCACAGCTTATGAGGTTAAGTATACTCATCTGGAAAAGACATGTTGCGCCCTAACATGGGTAGCTCAAAAATTGAAACACTATTTGTCATCCTACACTACTTACCTCATTTCTCGTTTGGATCCCTTGAAATACATTTTTCAAAAGCCTATGCCAACGGGAAGACTTGCAAAGTGGCAGATATTGCTCACGGAATTCGACATCATCTATGTGACTAGAACTGCAATGAAGGCTCAAGCACTGGCCGATCATTTAGCCGAAAACCCGGTCGATGAGGAATATGAGCCGTTGAAGACTTATTTTCCTGATGAAGAAACAATGCATATCGACGAGGTGGAACAAATCGAAAAACCTGGCTGGAAACTTTTATTTGATGGAGCCGCCAACATGAAAGGAGTAGGAATAGGAGCTGTAATCATTTCTGAAACAGGGCATCACTATCCTGTTACGGCTCAATTGCGATTTTATTGCACCAATAATATGGCTGAATATGAAGCTTGCATTTTGGGGTTAAGGCTAGCTGCAGACATGGGTATCCGAGAAATCTTAGTCATGGGAGATTCGGATCTTTTGGTACATCAAATTCAAGGAGAATGGGAAACCCGAGATTTGAAGCTCATACCATACCGACAATGTCTGCATGATCTTTGTCAGCGGTTTCAATCAGTGGAATTCCAACATATTCCAAGAATCCATAATGAAGTTGCCGATGCATTGGCTACCCTAGCATCAATGTTGCACCATCCAGACAAAGCTTATGTGGATCCAATACATATTCAAATCCACAATCAGCACGCTTATTGCAATATGGTTGAAGAAGAATTTGATGGAGAACCATGGTTCCACGACATCAAGGAATATATCAGGATGGGCATATATCCCGCACAAGCCACAGGAGATCAAAAGAGGACCATCATGCGATTAGCAAATGGATTCTTCTTAAGCAGAGGAGTTCTGTATAAAAGAACACCAGATCTTGGATTATTAAAATGCATAGATGCCAGACAAGCTACAACTGTCATGTCTGAAATACATTCAGGAGTTTGCGGACCCCACATGAATGGATATGTGTTGGCAAAGAAGATCCTACGGGCTGGTTACTATTGGCTTACCATGGAGAGAGATTGTATCAGTTTTGTACGCAAATGTCATCAATGCCAAATACACGGAGATTTGATTCATTCTCCACCATCCGAGTTGCACACAATGTCGGCACCATGGCCTTTCGTTGCTTGGGGCATGGATGTGATTGGACCAATTGAACCGGCAGCATCCAATGGACACAGATTCATTCTGGTAGCTATTGATTATTTTACCAAATGGGTTGAGGCCAAGACATTCAAATCAGTGACCAAGAAAGCTGTGGTCGATTTTGTCCACTCAAATATTATATGTCGATTCGGAATCCCGAAGGTGATCATCACAGATAACGGTGCTAATCTTAACAGCAACTTAATGAAAGAAGTATGTCAACAGTTTAAGATTACACATCGTAACTCTACCCCATATCGGCCCAAGGCGAATGGAGCAGTAGAAGCAGCCAACAAAAACATAAAGAAGATACTACGGAAAATGGTAGAAGGTTCAAAACAATGGCATGAAAAATTACCCTTTGCATTATTGGGATACCGCACTACCATTCACACTTCAGTAGGAGTAACCCCTTATTTGTTGGTATACGGCACTGAAGCAGTAATTCCTGCAGAAATTGAGATTCCTTCCCTTCGGATCATTGCCGAAGCAAAGATTGATGATGATGAATGGGTCAAAACCCGTCTAGAACAGTTAAATTTGATTGATGAAAAACGATTGACCGCAGTATGCCATGGTCAATTATATCAAAGAAGAATAGAAAGAGCATACAACAAAAAGGTGCGTCCCCGGAAGTTCGAAGTAGGTCAGCATGTGCTGAAACGCATTCTTCCACATCAGGTTGAAGCAAAAGGCAAATTTGCTCCGAATTGGCAAGGACCATTCATTGTGACCAGAGTATTATCGAATGGTGCACTATGTTTAACAGATATTGAAGGCAAATGCATAGATATGGCGATCAATTCTGACGCGGTAAAGAGATATTATGCATAACTTTTGAATGTTTGTATTTAGCACTATTTCAAAGATTGAAATGACAAAGGCAATTTATTCTGTTTTCCAAACACTATACCATTTGCTTCCCCTTTGAGCCATACTTGTTTCTTTCCTAACCTCTCTTGGAATCAAAAAAAAAAAAAAAAAAAAAGAGAGATCAAAATCTTCACTATTATGTAGTGAACTACGTTTGACCTGATTCCTCAAAGAAGGATACGTAGGCGCCTCACGGCTCGGTCATAGGGTGCACAACATGCACAATGTGCACGGAAAAGAAATATCAAGAGACCCCAATCAAGAGATTGGGGCAGGAATTGTATTGGAAATAAGAAAAGATTCCAAGAGTTGTAATTTTAAACCCATACCACAGCTATTTAGCTTTTAATACCTTTTCCATTCCTAACCTTATACCAAAAAGACCTTTCGATCAATCTTAGAAAAATGCTGATGCAAGCAAATGAAGTGGTACAAACAAGGAAAGAAAGTAAAAATGAGAGAGTCTTATAGGTGAAAACCCACACGGGCACCATAAGGCGACGGAGGTTGAGAGAAAAGTAAAATGAGAGAGTCTTATTGGTGAAAACCTTCGCAGGCACCATAAGGCGAAAGGGAAGTGGAGAAGTGAAAAATGAGGAAAATTGATCAATGAAAACTCCTTGAGACAATTGAAAGGAGATTGATTAAAAGACTGGGTTGATTAATCCGAAATGCATACCCTGATCATTGGTGCCAGTAATTCCAATCAGATAAGTCTTTTATTCCTTTTCCAACAGTCATCCAAAAATTGGATTTTTCTTTTCATTCTATAATTGTCGAAATCAGCGTATTTCGCTACTAATAATCTTACTTTCTCCAAGCTTTGAGATAAATTTTATTCTAAACAAATAAGAAAGAATGTCAAGGTATACTACCAAGATTCAAGGTTACAAAATACAGCCACGAAAGGTGGGAGATAAAAGTACGGGTGTAAGAAAGATGAAATCAAAAGAGGATCAGCAAAGTCAAAAGAAGCACATGATTACAATTGAAAGATTTTGAAGGAAAACACACAGAGGGAAATCCTATAGTCAAGGATCAATTACAAAGACAAAACAGTCTTTTCAATCATTCCAAGGCAATAAAGAAAGACGAAGAGAAACATCACCATCGGCAAGAATACCACAACCAGCCACCCTGCTTTAAACTAACGAAGTTTTCTTTGATTTAAAACAGGGGCAAATACAATATTTGTGTCTGGAAATACCTGGTAAAGAAGAAGAAGTCAGGCGTCCACCTGGATAATGAGGATGAGAAAAGAAGAAGTCAGGCGTCCACCTGGAGAATAAGGACAAAGAATTGAAGAAGTCAGGCGTCCACCTGGAGAATGAGGACAAAGAAAAGAAGAAATCAGGAGTCCACCTGGAGAATGAGGATGAGAAAAGAAGAAGTCAGGCGTCCACCTGGAGAATAAGGACAAAGGATTGAAGAAATCAGGCGTCCACCTGGAGAACGAGGATAAAGAAAAAGAAGAAGTCAGGCGTCCACCTGGAGAATGAGGACAAAGAATTGAAGAAGTCAGGCGTCCACCTGGAGAATGAGGATGAAAAAAGAAGAAGTCAGGCGTCCACCTGGAGAATAAGGACTAAGGATTGAAGAAATCAGGCGTCCACCTGGGGAACGAGGATAAAGAAAAAGAAGAAGTCAGGCGTCCACCTGGAGAATGAGGACAAAGAATTGAAGAAGTCAGGCGTCCACCTGGAGAATGAGGATGAGAAAAGAAGAAGTCAGGCGTCCACCTGGAGAATGAGGACAAAGAATTGAAGAAGTCAGGCGTCCACCTGGAGAATGAGGATGAGAAAAGAAGAAGTCAGGCGTCCACCTGGAGAATAAGGACAAAGGATTGAAGAAATCAGGCGTCCACCTGGAGAACGAGGATAAAGAAAAAGAAGAAGTCAGGCGTCCACCTGGAGAATGAGGACAAAGAATTGAAGAAGTCAGGCGTCCACCTGGAGAATGAGGATGAGAAAAAGAAGAAGTCAGGCGTCCACCTGGAGAATGAGGACAAAGAAAAGAAGAAATCAGGCGTCCACCTGGAGAATGAGGATAAAGAAAAAGAAGAAATCAGGCGTCCACCTGGAGAATGAGGATGAAAATTAAAAGAAGTCAGGCGTCCACCTGGAGAATGAGGATGAGAAAAGAAGAAGTCAGGCGTCCACCTGGAAAATGAGGATGAAGAAAGAAAAGAAGCAGTTAAGGCACCCACCTGAAGAACGATGGAATGCAATTGAAGTGTTGAAACCAAAAGCCCACTCATGTGAGAAAGGAGCACACTTAGAATCAATAAAGCAGAGGAGTCCAACAGAATCCCCAGCAAGAAACAACAAAGAGTTCCAAGAGGAATACGGAATAAGCCAAATGCCCAAGATTCACCAAGATATCAAGACAACAAGAAACAAGGGCATGATCTAGATAAGATTTTTATAATTCCTGTACCATAATCTAGCTTAATTTTGTATTTCCTTTAAAGAAAGGTGTAATAAGGAGGTCAGTAAGCAGTAAAAACAACACGAAACAACAGTAACATCACAGTCCCACGGTAGTCCCAGCTACCAAAAATTCCCGAACTACATTGACCTGATTCCTTTATAGCCAAGGATATGTAGGAAACCTTTGAAGCAGAGGTTCGGTCAAATCTTTCTAAAAATACTTCCCACGGAGTATTCGAACGGACAAAAATCGCTCGTATCCGCTCACTTTATCTTTGCACGAAAACTCTTCGAGTTTCCGCACAAAGAGGGGCAGCTGTGAGCACATGATTTTTGCATTACGAAAAATTGCTCCAGAATAAATCAAAATAAATTTCTTTTACTGTGTAATTTGTGAATTTGCGTGGTGTTAAATATTTGTATTATGTCCGTAAATGTTTATATTTGTCATAATAAAATAAAAATAAAATAAAATACATATTGCATGCATATAGGATTTAATTATGCATTTAAGAGATAATTTAAATAAAATCATAAAAATATGCATTTTGTTCTATTTTTAATGTTTCACTGTGTGATTAATGTTGTCTATGTGTTAATAGTTGTTAAAAAGGTAATTAATATCTTTGTAATGGTAATTTTGTTTTTATAATTTTTAATTAAGATTTTTGTTAATTAATAATGAAATTAGAAAATAATGAAAAAAAAAAGATAAAATAGCACAAGTTATACAAAATTGGACCTGGATTAAAATCCAGGCCCAAAACGTTAAATCCCCCCCAGCCCAATCCAAACAGCCAAGTCTGACCCAGTCCCAAGCTGATACCAAACGACGTCGTTTGGTCACCCTTATCAAGGGCCGTTGGATTAAATAAAACCAACGGCCAAGATCTCATCACCCTAACCCAAGACCCTTACCCGACCCACTACCCCGGTTCAACCCGTCCCCCTAACTTAAACCAAACGACACCGTTTGGTTAAGTGAATAGATCCTAGCCCTCCATTCTAATTGATCCAACGGACGATACCAATCCACCCTACCCCTATATAAATCCCAAACCTTACCCAGCCCCTAACTGAACACCCCCCTCTCCGCTCCTGTTCATCATCGTTCTAAACAGACCCCTAACCCTAGCCGCCCCTATTCCCCTTCGCCTGAAACCCGGCGGCATCAACGCCGCCGGTCACCAACTTAACACCCTAGGACCTCCTGAACCTCCCCTACACAAATCCAACCTTAGTTTCCTTCGAATCAGGCCACAACTCTTCGAATCTTAAATCGAAGGTTGGCCTGAAAACTTGATCTAAACCAATCAGCCCCAAATTAACACCATGGCTTCCCCTAGTCATCCTGAGTATGGATCTGTTGGTTGTTAGGTTCGAATCCGTTCGGAACTTCTCGAATCTTCTTTTGAAAATTCGGACCAAACAAAAATTTACCCAGATCTGTTTCAAACTCACACCAGTTACCCTCCTGGCCTCCCTCGTGCCTAGAATATCTTTGGTTCTTCTCGAATCTGACCAGAAATGGTTAAATTCCAAATCATGCTTTTAAGAACCCTAAAAATACCAAACTTCCGGATTCTGTGCCTATTAAATGAAGATTGAGGTTTAATCGACCTTAGTCGAAGTATTTTCAGTGGAAAATACTTCGACTAAGGTCAGTTTGATTTCAAACAAAAAGGTCCAAATCCAAGTTGAGTTCGAGTGAAGATTCAGAGGTATTTTTTCTATTTCTTTTGTGTATTCTACGTGTATTGTTGTCTGTTTTAATAGTTTTTTTAGTTTTTCATATTCGTTTTGATCAATTCTGTCATTTCTGTCTCCTACCTATTTACTTGATCCGAATGTGAATAGTTTCTATTGTTTGTAATTGTTTACAATGTGTGTAATCGACTCGATTAAGTTCGTCGATTAGTTATATTACGAATTTTTCGTTTCTGAAAATGTTGACTGAAACAGTCTGATTCTATTGTTTGGACTAATTATTGACAAATGTTGTAAATAGTCAATTGATTAATGCTCGTCAATTAAATCATGATTGTCTGTGAATCAATAAATTCAAATGTATGTTGTATATGTTATTGTCTGAACATTAAAGTTTCAGGACATTGTCAGTATTGACAATGATCCTGTGTGTGTTTGATTCTAGTTCAGTATTAAGTCCAGTCTGAATTGTTTTGATAATTGCAGTAATATGTTGTTAGTTCTGAATTCAGTATAATATTGCTGTAATGTCCAGTTTGAATTCAAGTTTGCAAAAGTTGGTCAAATGCAATTGTGTTAGGAAGTTAATAGGATTGGTTATAGCTGTAAATCAGGAGATAACTAAGTTTGTACAGATTTTAGAATCTGTTTTGTTATAGGTTCTGATTTTTCAGTAATAGCATCAAGATTTCAGGGGCATTTCTGGGAATGAGCAGTAAAAAACAGGGTATTAGTACTAGTATATTATAATGTAATGTTAGTGGCTATTAGTTAATGATACTAATAGGGAACAAGGGATAATGGGCTGCTGAAAATCAGGGAAAAGGTTTTACATAATGGGATTTTCTGTTTTTTTTAAAGAAGAAGGGGGTCCAAGAAACACTTAAATTGCCTAGGACCAGCCCTGTATAAATACAGGAGCTGGACAGACAGTTCAGACAGAGAATTTTAACAGAATTTTGAGTGAGAAAGAGAGAATTTTAAGAGAGAAAAACAGAATTTTGAAAAAAAAAACAGAATTTTCATAGAGAATTTCTAAAGGCAGAATTTTTCAGAAGGAAGATTCTAAGAAAGAAAAAGAAAGGCAGAGAGAATTTTTAAGAGATAATCTTTAAGAGATTTTGAGGGCTGAGATTTTAAAGAAAGGAAACCGAAAATAGAACACTCACATATACACTCACACACAGATACAGCATCAGAAATAGAAAAATCAGAAACAAACTGAATTTGTAACTGAAGAAAAGCTGAAATCTGAAATATTGTTCTTGTGATGAATCTGTTCAACTTTGTGTGATTCCACTGTTCAGTTAAAATCTGAAGTGTCTTTCAAAGTATCTTACTGTGCATCTGGGCTCTTCGAATCCTATTCTTGATCAGATTTACTGTGTTATCAGTATATTCTACTGAATTTGTTACTGCTATAACTGCTGAAACTTACTTCTTCTACCTCCATTTTCAGGTATATGTCTTTTAAATTTAAAGTTGGAAAGAGATTTCAGCATGACCCGTCGATGAAGTTTGAATTGAAATGTTATTTTCCAATTGTCCAAGTTCATTAGTTCTAATTTCATTTTTTACGTTAGTTAACTAATATTGAATTCAATTTGATAGCTATGAGTTAAATTGTCTTATTTTGAAATTCATATAAAGTTTTGTAATAATGTTAGCTATTCCGAAATCTCATTGGTATAGATATACATGAATTGTCAAGACAGGGAATAAGGCATAAAAATGGACCATTGATTGCATCCCTTAACACTATTAACTAAATGCAAAGATAAAGAAGTTACATTAGTAGAATATTTTGTAATGAGTATGATTTTGTTTAGATTGGTATAAGTTATTATATGGTATGATGACAGGTATAATCATATGAGTAAAGTAAGTTGGTATAGCTCGTCATGATGACAGAACGTTATGAATGCTTACGCCAAATAGTCGGGTTGCATGTAATGTAACTTTGTTAAATTAACTTGCATAATAATTCCCTTTCTACAAATTCGATGCTTATCTACTTTCATAAAACAAAGTGAACAAGTAATTAGGCCTATTAGATTAAAAGTGAGTGTATGAGAATGAAAAGAGATGTACAAGCATAGATTGCCACATTTTACATCTTTGATAATTAGAAATAGAATTTGTATTAAGTAAACAATGAAAATTCTCGAAAATATTTCCTTCCCTTTATGAATTATTTATTTTTAGTTCCATATGCCATTTATTCTTCGGCATGTATATATATATATATACGTCACATATTTTTTTTTAAAAAAGATAGTATTAATCATATTTTTATTATGTCCTTTGAATTTGAACAGTTGGAATAAATTATTTATATTCGGAAAATATAATCAACGGTCAACATTTAATATTGTAAGTTCTTTGAAACCTTAAATGGGAATTTGTCATGAGTTTCATATAAAAATGTATGAATAATTTGTGGAAAAATCCTTAATATCATTGCAAATATTTTTGCGCAATTAGGGATACGTTCGCGTACCTTGATTATATTTTAGAAGCAAAAATTCGGATTATGCGTACGCGCAATTTCGAACAAATATTTAGTAAAAGGATTTATCCAAAGACGTTAAATCAATTTCATAAAAACCCGAGATGTACGGTTCACTATTCAATAAAAATAAATATTCTTGATTCAACACAATCTCGGAAAAATGATTGCTTAAAATATTATCAAAAAATTATTGTGTACACGTACGCGTGACACAATTCCGCATTTTTAAATTTGTAACACGAATATACGTACGCGTAATTCGATTCGAAGAAGGGTCCTTAATCACGATAAGTATAAGCGGTAGTAAAATCAGATAACATCAATATATTTAATAAAATCAAGATGATTAAGCCAATAATAAAAACAGTTAAGCGACCGTGCTAGAACCACGGAATTCGGGAATGCCTAACACCTTCTTCCGGATTAACAGAATTCCTTACTCAGGATTTTTGGTTCGCAGAAAAATAAACAGAGTCATATTCTCCTCGATTCAGGGATTATAATTGGTGACTTGGGACGCCTCAAAATTCCCAGGTGGCGACTTTGAAACAAATAAACAAATCCCGTTTCGACTGTCCTTTAATTGGAGAAAACTCCCCTCGCGCCCCGCGGGCGCGGGAAAAAGGAGGTGCGACAATTGGTACGGGACATGGACTTGCAAATCAATACCTCACCACACAAGCTATAGGATTGCTAAAGAAACAGAGTTGGGGTCCCACAACAACCTTAGCTAAGATTTGAGCAACACAAATGGTTTTGAGAAATGACTTGATGATTGTTTAGCCAACACAAGAGTCTCAAAGTCACAACTATCACCATCCTATACATACAAATTTATTTTTAACCATAAGGTCAAAAGTAATTGTGTTAGGCCCAAGTGAGTTTTGCCTGAGGCACCATTGCTCACTAACTACTATTTACACAAAAACGAAAAGAAAAATAGATGCAAATCCTTATGAAGGTTGTCATGCCATTCATCATCAGGAAGAGCTACCCGGTTCATACAAACTCCACCTTTGGAAAGAACCGTGAAATTAAGAAAACCAAAGGCTTATTGATCACACAAAATTGTAAAATAAGAAGCTACGAACCTAAAAAGAAGCTATTAAATGAAAAGAATCTATACTATGAAGGGAAATTGCAAAAGAAGCTATGAAGTAAAATGCGGAAAGTAAACTGAATATGTACACAAGGGGGTTTAGATGAATATACATAAGACGGAATGAATATATACTTGAGAAAGTAACTTTATATACAGACCAGGATAGAAAAATAACGAAAAGTGAATTAAAGGATAAAGTTATATACATATTAAAAGTGAATAAAATAAGCATAAAGAAAGAAATAGTGTCATATTTACAAACCAACTACCAAATCAAAGTAGGGCCACCCCCTCAAATGAAAGCTAGCATTGTCCTCAATGCTAACTAACCAAAAACAAGCTAAAAAAGAAAGATAGAGAGTGAAGAATACTCCCTATAAATCCTCTGTCTTTATAGGGTCCTGTGGCTGGGCACCTGGATCATCTATCTCGGGGGCCTGTGGCTGGCTAGAAGCAACACCCTCCATCTCCTCAAGCTCAATCTCCACATCATTATCCACCCGAGGAATCATTCTCCTCATCTTTGGAGCTCTCTCAATCTCCTGCTCCGAAACCTGCTTTGTCTGAGCTGTTGGAGGCTGATTATGCAATAGTAGCTCCAAAGGCAAGTGGTCAGCTGCCTTTATCTTCTCCTCTTCTCCCTTCAATTCCTTAACCGACTCCTTCGAGGCCCGCCTGTTCTTCAACTTCTTTGTGTACTTGCTCAGTTCCTTAAGTATTTTCCCTTGATCAACAAGAGCATCCATTATCAGCTTTGGGTTATCAAGAAACTTCTTCTGGTTGTCTAGAAGCTCCTTGAGAGTCTCCTCTACCGAAGCTAACACCTATGTCTACGGGGGTATTGACTGGGCTGCCAATGAACTAGATAGTACAGACAGCTTAGAAGTTGCTGCCTACATCCAGTTGTTGATACCAGAGAGTGTTTGGCTAAATCTATGGGGAATCAATGGGTATGCTGGGAAGGATGGAATATCTGGAGGAGTGGAAGTTGATGGTCCGGAGGCAGGCTCTGGTATGGAAGCGGGAGGCTGAAAAGAGGTGACTACTAATACGGGCTCTTCAAACTGGCCAATAGAAGTAGTGGGGTTGTCCTCAACCTTGAGGCTGTACCATGAAAAGGGCATCTTGGGTTTCACCTTCACGTTAAAGTTTCTTTTCTCCACCTCTTGATCTTCGAAATAAATTGTAAGGAAGTTTGGGAAGGGGTACGACCTATCACCGTCATTTACCACCCTGGTGATCACCCTAGACATAACATTCCCGACATTAATCGGGAACCCCACCATAATAGCTGCCACTAATATCACTCGGGAGAACGACATGGTGTTTTCATGGGTAGTGGGGTCTATCTTGCTGCATACAAAAGTTTCCCACCACTTCGCCTCAAAGTTTAGGGTTATCATCAAGATAGAAACCCCTGTTGTCAACCATTTTGGGGTGGTGCCTGATCGAGGCCAACCCTGCACTACTATTGAGTAGAGAGAGAGGGTCGAAGCAGCTTTTACCTGATTAAGGTTGGGATCGATTTCCACAGAGAGCTAGAAGTTGGAGTTGGGTGTCTATCTAATCGAGAGTTGTGTATGTGTTCCAAATTGCACTTCTAAACATTTTTGGGTTTTGATTTACTTCTAATTATATAAACTACAATGCGCAATTAAACTATAATAAGTTAAGAGTAAACTATTGCGAGTTGTTCAAATGGTTAAAAGGCACTAGGGTAGTGACTTTTGCCTAGGTGGTAAATTTGACGGGTACTTTAGTCTAAGGCATGATCAACACATTTGAGGATTATGATATAACCCTTGCACGATTCTACCCACTCTACACCTCTCGGTGGTTCGAGTGATTTTTGCCCGAATTGACTTTCTCAAGACCAATTAGGTATGCAATTTGCACAAACAATCATGGTTCAGGTCGGGTATTGCAATTTCTAGTTTAACACTTTAATTGGGGCTATCAATCTCTTGAGTACGCCCCAATTCCTTGTTGGACCAATTTCAAAGACTTAGGCTCTCTTTCTCAAGAAGAGACAAAGTCAACTAACATAAATTAGTGTTTGAAACCACAATTAAGCAATTAAACATGATATTGACCCAAATATCGAACACCCATAGTCAATCCAGCCCTAAAACACTAGAACCATCAATTACCTACACTAGGGTTGAGCCACAACCCTAGTTTATGGGTCTAGCTACTCATAATTTAAGAAGAAAACAAGGAAATAGATGAGGAAAAATACATATTAATTAATTGCTAAGATAAACTAGAAGATTCAATGTTGAAATGAAGCTAATATTGCTCAAAATTGCTAAAACTATCGAAGTCACGAGCGTAGCTCAATACAAAATCTATCTGATGACCTAAAAATGGGAAAATAAGCTATTTATACTAAGCTAAAAAATCTGGACAAAAATACCCTGCGGGGTTAGTGCGGACCGCACAAAATCACGTGCGGCCGCACTAGGGCTTTGAACTTGAAAATCCAACTCTGTGAACTCGGGCAATGCGGTCCGCACAGAATCGAGTGCGGCCATCGTGGCTTATGGCTTCAATCTCCAAACTGTCACTTCTCTTATACTTGGTTCTGCGGACCGCACTAAATCGAGTACGGCCGTAGTGACTCCAATGCGGACTGCATTAAATCCCTTGCGACCGCATTGCCTTTGTTCCTGAATAGCAGCCTCTCTGAACTTCACTTATGCAGACCTCATAGAATGGTGTCCGGCCGCACTAGCCGTGTTTTGCCTGAGCTTTGTCTTGTCTTGGTACTTGTGCAAGTTTCACTCCTTTTTGAGCTGATCTTTGATATCTTGTCACTTTGTTGATCAAACCTGCAGTCAAGCACAACTTGTGAGCCTTTTGGGACTATTTTGTACAAATTTCTAATCAAAACATAGGCAAGAAGGAGTATAAAATGTATCAAAATCCCTAGTTATCAACTCCCCCAAACTTAAGCTTTTGCTTGTCCTCAAGTAAACAAAATAAGACCCACCCCTTAAGGAAAATTCCAAGAAAATTCAGCTGTCCTAAAGTGCCCTCATCTAGCATCAATTGGGACTACAATTGCCCTCAATACAAATGAATCATTAAAAACATTTACTCTTTGAAACACCATGGATTAAGTGCGACACAACAACATCAAGAGTTGACTCAACACATCAAAGAGCTCTTTCTATTACTTTGGTCATTGTGGAACACAAACTCACACATCCTCAACTCTTCCTAAGCAAACCTCACCTTTAGAATAGTAGCACTCAAAATGAGGTTAATGTAAAATAACTCATCTCTCTCAAGGAAAAGTCACAATTCTAGCTCTAAGTACCATATGATTGCCCCTTATGTGAGTCACCACTAATTTAAGTTTCATTCAACTAGAGATCATATAGGGCTTTTGTGGAGGCATAGTGAAGGCTTTTGATTCTGGGTAGGCAATGTTTGGTCTAAGTAGGTTCCATCTTCCCTTAAGCACTTCTTTTGTTTCATTTTGGCTCAAATTCATTTAACTTTTTGAGTCTTTTCACTTCTTTCTAAGGGGTTAGAGAGACACACTGTCACTCTTTCTTATACATTTCAAATCTTTTCTCCTTTCTCTACTTTTCACACCTTTCATTCTTTGCTTTTCTTGAATCCCTTTTTATTCAATTCTACTTTGAGCATTCTTTTTTCTTTTTGCTTTTCTTTCATTTTTATTGCCTTTCATTTTCTTCATTTTGTACCTTTTTACCACTTTGTTTCCATCCTCGTCTCTCCCCCCAAACTTATACTTTTGCCATGTGCTAAAGGAAAGATCGGGTGCCAAGAAAGGGTATCTTTTAGAATGGGTAAAGGCTTATATCATGATTCTTGAAGGAAAAAGTTCTAAGGCTCAAAAGGGTTGACTTGGGTTCTTATAATTGGTAGGTTATGGAAGTATTCAAGCTATCATTAGACCAAGGAGAGCCTATAATCATGTCTCAAGTAAAATTTCACGTAGGATTTTGCCTCAACAAATATTCAGGGCAAGTTCTAGACCAATGGCTCGGGACTTGGACTTGCAATGCAATTTCTCACCACACAAGCTATGGGATCACTAAAGACGTAGCGTCGGGGGCCCACAATAACCTTAGATAAGATTGGAGCATACAATGGTACCGAAAAACCTTTTGATGATTATCGGTCAACACAAGAGTCTCAAGGTCACGACTTTCACCATTCTAAACACAACAATTTGTTTTTGACCATAAGTTCAAAGGCAAAGGTGCTAGGCCCAAGTGAAGCTTTGCTTTAGGTACCCTCACCACTATTTACTAAAAAGCAAAAATAAAAATGGACTTAAACACTTAAGAAGGTTGTCACATCATCCATCATTGGGATGAGCCACCTGGTTCACACAAACTCCACCTTTGGCAATAACCGTGGCATTAATAAAACCAAAAACTTATTTCAAACTTTCAAAACAACAAGCTACAAACATAAATAAGAAGCTAAGAAAGAAACATTGCAAAAAATAAAATGAATATATACAAGAAGGGATTTAATCGAATATACAATAGATGGGATGAATATGTACAATGTAACATAATTTTATATACATACCCAAAGTAAAATAAAAGTACGAGGAATGTAATGAAATGTTAAAATTATATACAAACCAAAGATGAAAAATAAAGAAAGCATAAAAACTTTCAAATATATACAATAATCCAAATCCATATAAGTAGGGTCTATCCCCTCAAATGAAAGCTGGCATTGTCCCCAATGCCAACCAAACCAAATAAGCACAAAAAATAAAAGGGAAAATGATATAGAGACTCACTATGTACCGTCTATCTGCATAGGATCCTGAGTGGTCCCTGGGTCCTCAATATGCTTGGGAACCTCAGACTGGTTCCCTATGGCCTGCTGCTCTGCTGCTGGGACCTGGGCCTGGACCCGGACAAGCTCCTGAGGTGCATCCTATGGCTGACTGGAGGAGGTCTCCAGTGGGTCCGCCAACTGGATGACTGCATTGTCTGCTCGGGGAATCATCCTCTTCCTCTTGGGAGGCCTCTAGGACTGCTCAGGCTGGGGAGAGCTGCTGGTACCGGGTCCTGTAGCAATAAGTTCAAAGGTAGATGATCTGCGTTCCTCCTGTCAACCTCAGCCCTCAGCTCCTTTACAGACTCCTTGGAAGCCCGCATCTTCCTCAACTTCTTGTGCTCCTTAGCAAGCTCCTTGAGGGCATTGCTGTGTGAATCAACAACATTCATGAGCACTTTCTGGTTTTCAAGGATTTTCTTCTGGTTGGCTAGAATCTCCTTGAGGGCTTCGTCAATAGACTGTGAGACCTACGGAGGCTGAGATGCCGACTGAGCTTCCACTGTAGTAGTGAGGATAGACAACTTAGATGAAGCTGTATGCATCTAGTTGTTGATGCCGAGAAGACCTTGGCTCATTCAGTGTGCAGTGATTGGGTAGGATCGGGAAGAGGGTATATCGGGATCTGCTGAAGTGGATGGACCAGGAGGAATGTCTGCGGAGGTGGAGGCAGGCTAAGTAGGAGCCACTACCACAACTGGCTCTTCAGACTGGCCAGTTGGAGCAGTAGCTGTTCCCTTGAAGTTCTTACTCTTTGGGTAGTCATCACCTTGCATACTGTACCATGAAAACAGGGCCTTCGCTTTTATCTTTATATCAAATGGCCCTTTACAACTTTGAGGCCCCTGAAGTACATGGTTAAGAAGCTGGGGAAGGGGTAGTTCTGTCACCCTCACTAACTACCTACGTAATTACCTGAGACATTACCTTCCCGACATTAATCAGGTACCCCACCATGATCGATGCCACCAAAACTCCCCGGTAAGGAGGGAGGGAGTTGTCATGTGTAGTGCAGTCCAATATGCTGCATACAAATGTTTCCCACCCCTTGTTCTGGAAGTTCAAACTTCTTCTCAAAATCTTTACGCCCCCATTCAACCAATTGGGGGTGGTACCTGGGATTGCTAGATACTGTGCCAACCAGGGACGAACCTCCTCACCTAATTCCATCTTCACCAAATACAACGACCCATCCTCCTCATCAAAGCCCAAGTAGTCATTATGGTTTTCCCATCGAACAACACTTTCAAATTGCGCACCTTGGTTACTTTGGTGCCCTTCTTGATGTGGTCAACATTGGTGTAGAATTCCTTGACCAGGTGCTCGTTTGCATCCTCACAGTTGTTTAATAAATACTCCCAGCCCACTCTCTCTCTAAACTGCCTTCTCACATTGGAGTTGTGAGGCAAAATGTCTCTATCTACAAAACTTCTCTCCGGAATTAATTTCCTCACATGCCACCATTCTCTGAATTTATGGTAGGCCACCTCACTCACAAAGCGGTCTTGCCGCACCTCCGGGTTTCTAGTTTGTTCTACCCCGCCAACCTGGGGCTCACCCCCTTCTCCTACTACAACTTATTCTCCTACTACACCCTCTCCGGATAATGAAGCTGTGGGAGAGGTGGAGTATTCATCCCCACTGCCTTCAACTGAGCCTTTAGACGACCCAGAAGATACATTTACTAGCGCTTGGGCAGCAGGGGAAGGTGTAAGAGTGTCTCTTAGTCTGTTTCTCTCCGACCAGTCCGTGATGTACTCTGTGATTGAGTCTGAAGATATATACCGGGAGGGCTCGTATTCACTCCTAGATTGGTCAATGGCCCTATCAGCAACTTTAATCATCTTCCTCATATTTGTAATGTTTTGCCGGGCTTGAAGAGTCAGTCTTATCATTTTCTGTTTCACTCCCTGGGAGGATTCTCCTCTGCCTCGTTGTTTAGAACCCTTGCCTCTTTGTTTCACCATTGTTTGCAAACAATATCCATTGTGCTTGTTAGTATAAGTAAAACAATTAAGATTAGAGTTGCAGAAAAGAAAAAGTTGTAGATAGTTGCAGAGGTGACACAGTGCGGACCGCACAAAATGGAGTGAGGCCGCATAGAGGCCAATGCGGACCGCACAAAATGGCAATGCGGTCCGCGCAGAGGTGGGGTTCAGACTACCCACTCTCTATATCCAGGCAATACAGACTGCACAAAATGTCGTGCGGCAGCACAGGGACTAACGCGGAACGCACAAAATGTAGTGCGGCCGCAATCCCCAAAGATCAGATTACAGGCACTCATTAATGCGCTCCGCACAAAATGACATTGTGCGGACCGCAATAAGGCACCGCGGACAATACAGAATCGACTGCGGTCCGCACTGAGTTCCCAGAAGCAACACTAACTTAGGGTTCAATGTATTTTGATTTTAAGTCCAATTTTACACCTAAGAAAGGTTCCTATGTGTTTTCCTGGTGTTTCTAACTACCTAATTCTACTTTAATCAAGAAATTAACTAACCTAATTTTACCAAATCAAAAGAAGTACGGGATGAATAGAGGGGAAGTAAGAAAAACAAAAATTATGAGAAATTAACAAAATCAAACAATTAAAAAGAATTTAATGGTGCCAGATGTGAGATGAACTGAAGGTAAACGAGTCCAAGCAGTTAGTTACAAGCAAAAGGAAAGATGAACAGTGCTTTTATGAGTTCTGAGAGCAAAGGGCCGAAAAGTGTAAAAGGAGGACCTCAGGCCCTATTTATAGAAAATGGACCTGGGACCTAGCGTACCAACCCAATGCGGACCGCACAAAATGTACTGCGGTCCGCACCACATAACATTTTTTCAAGTTTGAGAAGGCAACACACTATGGTCCGCACAAAATGTCGTGCGGCCGTAGTGGTCCACTGCGGACCGCACAAAATGTAATGCGGCCGCGATGGCAAACTTCAGAGAGCTGGACTTTTCGTCCTTCACCAGTGCGGTCCACACTAAATGTAATGCGTCCGCATTGAAAACTTCAGAGACCTGAACACTTTTTCCACTATGTCCTACACTGCATCAACACAATCCTGTAGCATCTCACAACCAGTTAGTCCGAAAATAAATCCTATACTACAATGAAAATCAAATAAAAACAAGAAGAAAAACACATGGGTTTCCTCCCAAGAAGCGCTTGATTTAACGTCATGGCATGATGCAGGTTACCATCAAATCATTTGAGATGAAGAAGTGCCACCACGTGGCTGTCATCAACTTTTCCCAAGTAGTGCTTGACCCTATGCCCATTCACTCTGAAAACTTCCCCATTTTTGTTCATTAAATCAAGTGCACCAAACGGGGTCACACACACGACTTCAAAAGGTCCACTCCATTTTAACTTAAGGTTTCCCGGAAACAGACGTAACTGAGAGTTGAACAAGAGAACCAAATCACTTACTTTGAACTCCTTGCTACGAGAATATTTATTATGAAGGTACTTCATCTTGTCCTTGTACAAGGACAAACTGGAGTAGGCATGGAATCTTAATTCATCAAATTCATTGAGCTGCTCCACACGAAGATTGGCTACAACATCCCATTCAAGATTTAGCTTCCTCAAAGCCCACATGGCCTTGTGCTGCAACTCGACCGGTAGATGGAAAGCTTTCTCAAACACCAACCTATACGATGACATACCAATCGGAGTCTTGTAAGCAGTCCTATAAGCCCATAGAGCATCATCCAACTTCTTTGACCAGTCGGTCCTATTTGCATTGACCGTCTTTGACAATATGTTTTTGATTTCCCTGTTGAAGACTTCAACTTGACCACTTTCTTGAGGATGATATGGAGTAGAAACTTTGTGATTTACACCATACTTTGCAAGAGTCGAAAGCTCTATTGCAAAAATGAGACCCCCCATCACTTATGCTTGCACGAGGAGTACCAAACCTTATAAAAATGCTCTTTTTGAGAAATGAACAACACTCCGGGCCTCACTGTTGGGCAAAGCCACGGTTTAAACCCACTTTGAAACATAATTCACCGCCAAAAGAATGTATGTGTTCCCATACGAGCTAAGAAACGGGCCCATAAAATCAATGCCCCATTCATAAAAAATATCAACCTCAAGAATGGTATTGATAGGCATCTCATCTTTTTTCGAAATTCCACCCGATCTTTGGCATTCATCGCATCTCTTCACAAAATCACCCGCATCTTTGAACAAAGTTGTCCAATAAAACCCACAACTATGAACTTTGTAAGCCATCCTCGCCTCGCTATGATGGTCACCATAGGGAGATGAATGACAAGTCTCCAATATACTCAATTGTTCTTCCTACGGGACACACCTTCTGATCACACCATCTGTGCAAATCTTGAACAAGTACGGCTCATACCAATAGAAATCCAAACTATCCCGCTTGAGCTTCTTTCTTTGGTTAGAAGAGAGCTCACACGGGATTATACCAGTCATAAGGAAATTAGCAACATCGGCAAACCATAGCATATAATTCATCAACACCGAAAGGAGTTGTTCATCGAGAAATGAATCATTGATCTCTAGGCCGTCACGAGGCCTCCCCTCCTCCTCCAAGTAGGACAAGTGGTCCACCACTTGGTTCTCACTATCCTTCTAGTCCACAATCTCCAAATCAAACTCTTGAAGTAACAAGGCCTATCGCATCCGTCTAGCTTTGGAATCCTTCTTCGTCATCAAGTACCGGAGTGCGGCATGGTCGGTATGAATAATAACCTTAGCACCCATAAGATACGGTCAGAATTTTTCCATTGCGAACACAATAGCCGAAAGTTCTTTCTCGGTCACCGTGTAGTTCACTTGAGCATCATTCATTGTCTTGCTTGCATAGTACACTGGATGAAAAATTTTGTTATCTTTTTGACCCAAAATCGCCCAACCGCAACATCGCTCGCATAACACATGAGCTCAAAGGGCAAGCTCCAATTAGGTGCGGTAATGATAGGAGTGGTGGTCAACTTATGCTTGAGAAGTTCAAAGGCTTGCATACATTTTTCATCAAATACGAACTTAGCATCTTTTTTCAACAACTTGCACAAGGAATTCACTACCTTAAAAAAGTCTTTGATAAATCTCTGGTAGAAACCCGCATGCCCAAGAAAACTTCGGACTCCCTTGACAGATGTAGGGGGAGGGAGCTTGAAATCACATCAATTTTTTCTTTGTCTACCTAAATACCATGCTTTGAAATTTTATGCCCAATAACTATCCCCTCTTCCACCATAAAGTGACATTTCTCCCAATTGAGACCAAGATTGGTTTCTTCACAACGGGCCAAGACCCTATCAAGATTTTTCAAGCACTCATCAAATGAATCCCCCACAACACGAAAGTCGTCTATGAACACCTCCAAAATGTCTTCCACCATATCGGTGAAAATGGATATCATACACCGCTGAAATGTAGCCGGTGCATTACACAACCCAAAAGTCATCCTCGAAAAAGGCAAAGGTGCCACATGGACAAGTGAATGCGGTCTTCTCCTAATCTTCCAGAGCAATCAAGATTTATTTGTACCCATAATACCCATCCACAAAACAGTAGAAGGCACGCCCAGCAAGTCGATCTAACATCTGATCAAGAAAAGGCAAAGGAAAATGATCCTTGCGGGTCACTTTATTCAACTTGCGGTAGTCCATGCATACCCTCCAACCAGTGACGGTTCTTGTAGGAATCAACTCATTTTGTGAATTTGTAACCACGGTCATGCCACCCTTCTTCGATACACATTGCACCGGTGAAGTCCAAGAGCTATCAGAGATGGGGTACACAACCCCAAAATCCAACCATTTGATCACCTCCTTTTTCACCACTTCTTGCATTGACTCGTTCAACCTCCTTGATTCTCCAAGGAGGGCTTTTCATCATCTTCCAGAATAATATTGTGCATACAGAATGGGGGGTTTATCCCCCGAATATCAACTAAAGTCCATCCAATTGCCTTTTTCCGCTTTTAAAGCACCGCCAATGTGGCATCAACCTGCATGTTAGTAAGACAAGAGGAAAGAATAACTAGCAAAGTAGAATTTGGGCCTAAGAACTCATAACTGAGGTGTGGAGACAGTGGTTTCAACTCCAACACTGGAGGCTCCTCAATTGAAGGTTTTATTGGTGGATTCTTCCTATTTTCAAGGTCCAAAGATAATTTCCTAGGCTCATAAGAGCAAGAGCCCATTCCATGTAAAGCATTCACGGACTCCACTCGGCCCTCATCACCATTGACATTAAGATTCAGCAATACGGCCTCCAATGGATCCTCCACATTAATCATTGCACAGCTGTCATCAACTATCACTACTCTGACGAGGTCCACAAAAGAGCACACCTCGGTACTGTTGGGCTGCTTTATTGATTTGTAAACATGAAAGACCACTTTTTCATCATTCACTTGGAAGGTGAGTTCCCCTGCTTCCATATCAACTAAGGCCTTCCCCGTAGCAAGGAAAGGTCTCCCTAATATGATAGGAACTTCATAATCCACCTCAGAATCCAAGATCACAAAGTCAACTGGCAAGATAATTTTGTCCACCCAGACAAGTACATCATCAATAATACCAAATGGTCTCTTCATCGTTCTATCCGCCATTTGTAATCTCATGGAAGTAGGGGTGTGCATTAGATTTATCAATTCAATTTTGACCCTTATCGATAGTTACTTATCGATTATCGATTTGTACATATGCTTATCATTATCGTTTCAATAAGGTTTCAATTTTTTCGATTTCGGTTTATCGATTGTTGGGGCTTATCGATTCGGTTATCGATTACACCAATAAGAAAATTTGCGGAATTCCACGGAAAGTATATCGCTATAAACACGCCTAACTAATATGGACAAAAAAAAGCTAAAATAAGACGAACACTGTTTATAACATAAAAATTGTGTCAACAAGCACATGCAACGAAACTAAAGTAAGGGATCAAATGTATGCCACCAACACTCCAACCGTATATAAAAAAAACATCATCACGGCTAATTCTATTTTCCATTAATTTGAACTTCATTCCCTTGAGCTTTAAATATGATCATTCCTTAAATGTGGTAGATGAAAAAATAGGGTTAGAGACTTAGGGTAAAGGAAAGGGTATTATAGAATAAGGTTAAAAAAATAGTATATCTTACCGGTTTATCGATAAACCGATAATCGAAGAGGACAAAATCGAAATCAAAATCGATAACTCGATAAGGAAAATTTCAAAATCGAAATTGAAATCGATAAAATGATAAACTAATAATAAATAATTGATTCTATTTATCGATAAACCGATTCGAATACACACCCCTACATGGAAGTCGGCCTAGGTTTCCCGATACCCAAGGTTTTGAAAACTGAGTAAGGCATCAAATTGATACTAGCCCCAAATCACATAGAGGATTAGCAAAATCTGCACTCCTAATGGTGCAAGGAATGGTGAAGGCACCGAGATCTTCAAGCTTCAGGTCCATTGAATGCACTATAGCACTAACCTGGTGAGTCATCTTTATAGTTTCACAATTCATAGAACGCTTCTTTGTAACCAAGTCCTTCATGAATTTAGCATAGCCCGACATCTATTCAAGAGCCTCCACCAAAGGCACATTAATGGATAAGCTCTTCATCATGTCAATGAACTTTTTAAACTGATTCTTATTTTTCTGCTTTGCGAGCCTTTGAGGATAAGGTGGAGGTGGACTTGGCAAGGGAGCCTTGGCTTTAGGCACAACCGGCTCCGACATGTCTATTATGTGTTCCCTAGACGGGTTCGCATCATTTTGAGTTTCCACCTCGACATCTTGAATATCAATCCTCACTTCTTCATTCACATTTTCATCAATCACATTTTCAACCACCAAAGGAACTTCATCTTCTTGCAACTCAACATCATCACTCAAAATTGTCTTTTGTTTGGAGGCATTCACATCACCGCCTCTCTCACTTCTTGTTGTTACCGCCATAACATGATTGTTCCCACCCTTCGGGTTCACTACCGTATCACTTGGTAGAGCACCCTTAGGGCGTGTATTTAAAGATTGAGAGATTTGGCGTAACTGAACCTCCAAATTTCTGATTGAGGTATTGTGGGAAGCCAACTGTGCATCAGAATCCGCATTCTTCATCATCATCTGTTCGAACATCATTTCAATTCTACCCATATCATTGCTAGAATAACTAAGACCTTGAGATGGAAATGGGGGTGGATTGTTCGGTTGTTGGTACATTGGGGGCCTTTGAAAGCCTTGCCCCCGGTTCCTTGGTTTCTATTGTTCCATCCACTTTGGTTATTATTACCACCCCAATTGTTGTTATTACCATTCCAATTTTCTTGGTTGTTTTGATTGTTGTTCTAATTGCCCCAGTTGTTGTTTTGGTTGTTGTTCCCCCAATTACCATTGCCTTGTTGTTGATTGCTCCAATTGTCCTGGGGTCGCCATTGTTGTTGACTAGAAGAGTTTCCCCTTTGGCCTTGATAATTATTCACATATTGTACCTCTTCGTTTTGTTCATGATAACCATCACTTTGAAATCCACCACAGTCATTATCAAATTGCTAAGAATTCCCTTGGTTTTGTTTCCCTCTTTGTCTTCTTTTGTTGACAAGCATGTTAACACCCTCCATGACATGCACTTGGCGAGGATTTTGAACTTGTTGTAACTGTGCCTTTGCTAGTTGGTTCATTTTAGTTGTCAACTCAACTATAGCCTTCCCATGATCATGTAATTCCTTGTGCAAATGAATAACTGTGGGGTTACCTTGGGGCACATTGGCTCTACTTTGCCAAGCGGAAGAAGTGTCAGCCATCTTGTCAAGAATTTCATAAGCCTCATCATAAGATAGCTTCATGAAGTTGCCTCCAGCAAGTTGGTTCACTATGCACTGGTTTGTGGTGTTAATACCCCGGTAGAAAGTCTGTTGGATCATCACCTCGGTCATATCATTGTTGGGGCAGTCCTTCACCATTGTTCTATAACGCTCCCAAATCTCATGCAAAGGTTCCGTGGGCTTTTCTTGAACGCCAAGATCTCATCTCTCAATGTAGCCATATGCCCCGGTGAGAAAATTTTTCCAATGAACTTATCCGCCAACTCATCCCAAGTAGTGATGGAATGGTTGGGAAGTCACTCAAGCCAATCAAGTGCTTTCCCTCAAAGTGAATGGGAAGAGTCTCAACCGGAGAGCATCCTCGGACGCGTTAGTTTGCTTACTCCCTCAACATGTATCCACGAACCCCTTAAGATGTTTGTAAGCATTTTGATTTGCAGCGCCCGTGAAATACCCACACTGCTCTAGTAAGGCCAACACCACATTGGTTATTTGAAAAATGCCCGCCCGGATTCGGGGTGGGACAATAGCACTTACATAGCCTTGGTTTGGAAACACTCTAGGATCCACTCTTGGAGGTGGCGGTGGTGGGTCTAGAATATTGTCATTTGCATTAGCATTGGCTTGGCGGCCTCTAAGTTGTCCTTGAGGTACAAGAGGCACCTCATCATCTCCGACGTCATCTACCTCCTCCCCCGCAATCACATTTCCAAGAGGGTCATTAGCGTTGTTTTCTGCCATTTGGTACCTAAAGTTGTGACACACACAAATTAGTAACAAAGAAGGAAAGAAGAACAATACACAAAACTAGTTAGATAGATAGCAAAAACCATTAGCTTCCCGACAACGGCTCCAAAAAGTTAATCGAGGCCAACCCTGCACTACTATTGAGTAGCGATAGAGGGTCGAAGCAGCTTTTACCCGATTAAGGTCGGGATCGATTTCCACAGGGAGCTAGAAGTTGGAGTCGTGTGTTTATCTAATCGAGAGTTGTATATGTATTCCAAATTGCACTTCTAAACATTTTTGGGTTTTGATTTACTTCTAATTATATAAACTACAATGTGCAATTAAACTAGAATAAGCTAAGAGTAAACTATTGCAAGATGTTCAAATGGTTAAAAGACACTAGGGTAGTGACTTTCGCCTAGGTGGTCAATTTCACGGGTACTTGAGTCTAAAGCATTATTGACACATTTGTGGAGTATGATATAACCGTTGCCCATTCTATCCACTCTACACCTCTCGGTGATTCGAGTGATTTTTGCCCGAATTGACTTTCTCAAGACCAATTGGGTATGCAAATTTGCACAAGCAATCAAGGTTCAAGTGACGTATTGCTATCTCTAGGTTTAACCCTTTAATTGGGGCTATCAATCTCTTGAATATGCCCCAATTCCTTGTTGGACCAATTTCGGAGACTTAGGCTCTCTTTCTCAAGAAGAGCCAAAGTCAACTAAGCACAAATTAGTGTTTGCAACTACCAATTAAACAATTAAACATGAAATTGACCTAAATATCAAGCACCCATAGTCAATCTAGCAATAAAACACAAGACCCATAAATTACTCACACTAGGGTTGAGCCACAACCCTAGCTTATGGGTCTAGCTACTCATAATTGAAGAAGAAACCAAAGAAATAGATGAAGAAAAACTCATATTAATTAATTACTAAGACAAACTAGAAGATTCAATGTTGAAATGAAGCTAAAATTGCTCAAAATAGCTAAAACTATCGAAGTCACGAGTGCAGCTCAGTACAAAATCTATCTGATGACCTAAAATGGTAAAAAACAGCTATTTATACTAAGCTGAAAAATCTGGACAAAAATACCCCAGCGGGGTTAGTGCGGACCGCACGTGCGGCCGTACTAGGGCTTTGAACTTGAAAATCCAACTCTGTTAACTCGGGCAATGCGGTCCGCACAGAATCGAGTGCGGCCACCGTGGCGTCTGGCTTCAATCTCCAAACTGGCACTTCTCTAATCCTTGGTTCTGCGGACCGCACTAAATCGAGTGCGGCCGCAGTGACTCCTATGTGGACCGAATTAAATATCATGCGGCCGCATTTCCTGTTGGCCTAGAAATTAACCTCTCTAAACCTCACTTGTGCTGACTGCACAGAATGGTGTGCGACCGTATTGGGCCTGGTTTGCCTGAGCTTTGTCTTGTCTTGGTACTTGTGCAAGTTTCACTCCTTTTTGAGCTGATCTTTGACATCTTGTCACTTTGTTGATCAAACCTGCAATCAAGCACAACTTGTGAGCCTTTTGGGACTATTTTGTACAAATTTCTAATCAAAACATAAGTAAGAAGGAGTATAAAATGTATCAAAATCCCTAGTTATCAGTGCCCGGGATAGCCAGATATGATGCCAACCACGGGCGGGCTGCCTCATCAAGTGCCACCTTCTCCAAGTACAATGTTTCATCTTCCTCATTAAAGCCTAGGTATTCATTTGTTGTCTTCCCATCAAACTTCACTTTCAAGTTCCGCACTTTAGTCACTTTGGTATCCTTCTTGATGTGGGAGGCATTGGGTAGAACTCCTTGACTAAGTGCTCATTTGCATCTGACACCCTGCTAGTGAAGTAATCCTACCCTACTCCTTCATTGAATTGCTATTTCACGTTGGGGTTGTCGGCAGGAGATTCCTCTCTATGAACTGGAACTCATGAATAAGCGACCTTAGAGGCCACCACTCACGGAACTTGTGATAAGCCAGCTCACTAACGAACAGATTTTTCCACACCTCAGGGTTTCTAGTTCTTTCCACACCCCCAGGTTGGGGCACACCCCCTTATTCTTCATCAGGTACCCCAATATCTACATCCTGTCCAGGTGATGAAGTTGTAGGTAAGGTTGAAGCTGAACCATCACTGCTCTCTACTGAGCCCTCAGACGACTTAGAAGAAATATGAACTGAAGCATGAGCAGTAGGAGAGTCTGGAGGTATAGGTACATCTCCCAACCTGTGTCTCTCCGAGAAGTCGGGTACATATTCTGGCACTGAATTGGACCCTGATGCCTGTCAGGAGGGCACATACTCACTTCCCTCAGAATGGGAAGCAACTCTATTTGCAACTTTTATGCTCTTTCTCATCTCCCCAATTAATTTCCGAACTGCTGAGGTCAATTTAATCATGCCTCGTCCCATACCGCGGGAGGGATCTGCTCTACCCTTTTGTTTGTCACCGTCTCTTCTAGATTTAACCATTGTCTACAAGTACAATCAGCTAAAATTAGTTAGTGCAAATACTATAAGAAGTTGTGTAGAATATCAGTTGACAGTGAAAGAACAAAGCAGCAGACCGCGGATCGCAGAAAATGCATCGCGACCGCGAAGGCTGCACCGCGGACCGCAGAAAATCCACCACGACTGCGGAGGTGTGGGACTTAGACTACTCACTCTCTGATTCAATAGCACCGTGGACCATAAAAAAATGAGCGCGGTCGCAATAAGTGCATCGTGGATCGCAAAAATCAACTGCGGCTGCGGACCCATGTTTAGACCTCTCTGAACTTTAGCACTGCTGAATGCGAAAAAAGAATCGTGGCCGCAGAGAGTTACCGTGGTCAGCAGAAAATGCCACCGGGAACTACGGTTATCAGGACTTTAAAATCTCATAAAACACACATGACCACGGACCGCGGAAAATCAACTGCGGTTGTAGTAGTCTAATTAGGGCTCAACACCTAGGGTTTTTAATTTTTCAAGCATTTTAGCATGAACAACCCATTATCAATCTCACTAGGTAGTTAATAATCATTTCTAACTAATTTAAACTTAATTTTAAGTAACACTATAGAACCCTAAGTCTAAATTAAAAGAAAAAGGAAGAAGAAGAAGTAAGAATTATCAATTTAAAAGAAAACAAGAACAAAAATAAAGACTATGGATTGATTGGATTTACGTGATGTGAAATGTGAGACAACTGAAGTTCAGTTCTTGTGTTTGTGCAAGCTAGGGCGTGAGTGAACAGTAGTCTATGTTGTTTGAGAATGCAATGACCGAAAAGTGTAAAAGGGGGCCCTGAGGTTCTATTTATAGATAGGCCCTGGGACCCACATAGTCTTACCTACCGCGGCCGCGGTAAATCACGACAGACCACTGTTGTGATGTTTAGAAGAGCTATTGTTTTGAGACCATCACGGACCGCAAAATATGCTCCACGATAGCGGTAAGCTACCGCTGACCGCGAAAAATGTACTACGACTGTGGTTGAAACTTCAGAGAATCTCCATTTTGGACCTTTTAGGACCACTGACCGCGATCAATTTCCGCCTCTGCGGTAAGGCCATCGCGACCTCGAAAAATGGAGGGCGGCAGTGGTCCAAACTTCAAAGAGTGCCAATTTTTTCCATATTAGTCCTGCATTGTATTCAACATCCCTATACACATCTCAAAACTCGCTAGTACAAAAATAAATCCTACACTAAAAAGAAAATCAAAGAAAAAAAAGAAAAAAAACACATGGGTTGCCTCCTAGGAAGCGCCTGATTTAGCGTCGCGGCACGATGCAGGTTACCATCAATCACATGAGATGGATCATTTCCACCACGTGGCTATCATCAAACCTTCCAAGATAGTGCTTGGCTATATGCCCATTAACTCTGAAGATCGCACCATTTTTTATTTTCAAATCAAGAGCACCAAATGGAGTCACAATCACCACCTCAAAAGGTCCACTACATTTTAATTTAAGCTTTCTTGGAAACAGTCGTAACCGAGAATTGAACAAGAGAACCAAATCACCCACATTGAACTCCATGCCGTGAGTATACTTGTCATGAAGGTACTTCATCTTGTCCTTATACAAGGACGAACTGGAGCAGTCATAAAACCGAAACTCATCAAGCACATTAAGCTGCTCCACCCGAAGATTTGCTGCCACAACCCATTCAAGATTTAACTTCCTCAAAGCCCACATGGCTTTGTGCTCTAACTCAACCGGTAGATGGCAAGCTTTCCCAAAATACCAATCGGTACGGAGACATACCAATCAGAGTCTTGTAAGTAGTTCTATATGCCAACAGAGCATCATACAATTTCTTTGAACAATCGGTCCTATTTGCATTGACCATCTTTGACAATATGCTCTTGATCTCCCTGTTGGAGACCTCAACTTGCCCACTAGCTTGAGGATGGTAAGGGGTAAAAAGCTTGTGATTAACACCATACTTTGCAAGCAAAGTGTCGAATGCCTTATTGCAAAAATGAGACCCTCCAGCACTAATGATTGCTCTAGGAGTGCCAAACCATGTAAAGATACTATTCTTGAGAAAAGCCACAACACTCCGAGCCTCATTGTTGGGTAAAGCCACGACCTCAACCCACTTTGAATCATAATCAACGGCTACCAGAATGTACGTGTTTCCACAAGAACTTACAAACGGACCCATGAAATCAATTCCCCATATATCAAATATGTCAACCTCAAGAATGGTGGTGAGAGTCATCTCATCCTTCTTTGAAATTCCTCCTGCTCTTTGACACTCATCACACTTCTTCACAAGTTCACTTGCATCCTTATAAAATGTAGGCCAATAAAAGCCACAACAAAGCACCTTTGAAGCTGTCCTCGCCCCACCACGATGACCACCGTAGGGAGAGGAATGACAAGCATCCAGAATACTTAATTGCTCCTCCTCCGAAACACATCTCCGGATCAGACCATCATTACAGATTTTGAACAAGTACGGCTCATCCCAGTAGTAGTCCAAGCTATCCTATTTAAGCTTTTTCCTTTGGTTATAATAGAGCTCACACGGAACAAAATCGGTCACAAGGAAATTGGCAACATCCACAAACCAAGGCATGCTATACACAAACACATAAAGGAGTTGCTTATCAGGGAATGAATCATTAATTTTGAGGCCATCATGGGGCCTCCCCTCCTCCTCCAAACGGGACAAGTCGCCACTTGGTTTCACACCCTTTTCGGTTCACAATCTCAAGATCAAACTCTTGAAGCAATAAGACCCATCTCATCAACCGAGCCTTGGAATCCTTCTTCGTCATCAAGAAGCGGACTGCGGCATGGTCAGTATGAACTATCACCTTGGCACCCATTAGATAAGGCCTAAACTTCTCCATTGCGAACACAATTGCCAACAACTCCTTTTCCATCACCGTGTAATTCACTTAGCATCATTCATTGTTATTCTTGCATAATACACTGGGCGAAACATCTTATTCACTCTTTGACCCAAGATCGCTCCTATCGCAACATTGCTTGCGTCACACATGAGCTTAAAAGGTAATCTCTAATTGGGTGCGGTAATAGTGGGAGTGGTTGTAAATTTGTACTTTAGGAGTTCAAAATATTTCATACATTCTTCACTGAAAACGAACTTGGCATCCTTTTCCAATATCTTGCACAAAGGATTCACTACCTTAGAAAAATCTTTGATGAATCTTCGGTGGAATCCCGCATGCCCAAGAAAACTCCTAACTCCCTTTACTGAAGTAGGAGGAGGAAGCTTTGAGATCAATTGAATTTTAGCCTTGTCCACCTCTATACCATGCTTCAAGATCTTATGGCTGAGGACAATGCCCTCCTCGACCATAAAGTGGCATTTTTCCCAGTTAAGCACAAGATTGGTCTCTTTACACCGGGCCAACATCTTGTCAAGATTCCTCAAACATTCATCAAAGGAGTCACCCGTAACACTGAAGTCGTCCATGAACACTTCCAAAATGTCCTCCACCATGTCGGTAAATATGGCGATCATACACTGCTGGAATATAGCCGGTGTATTACGCAATCCAAATGGCATCCTAAAAAAGGAAAAGGTGCCATACAGACATGTGAAGGTAGTTTTCTCCTGATCTTCTAGAGCAATCAAAATCTGATTGTACCCAGAGTACCCATCCAAGAAATAGTAGAAGGCACGCCCAGCAAGTTTATATAGCATCTGGTCAAGAAAGGGCAATGGAAAGTGATCCTTGTGGGTCACTTTATTTAGCTTGCAGTAGTCCATGCACACCCTCCATCCGGTGACAGTCCTGGTGGGAATCAACTCATTTTGCGCATTGGTAACCAAAGTCATACCACCCTTATTCGACACACATTGCACCGGCGAAGTCCAAGTACTATCTGAGATGGGGGTACATAACCCCTACATCCAATCACTTGATCACCTCCTTTTTGACAACCTCTTGCATAGCCTAATTCAACCTCCTTTGATGTTTTACGGAGGGCTTGGCATCATCTTCAATAATAATATTGTGCATGCAAAAGGCGGGCTTATCCCCCGGATATCAGCTAGAGACCATCCAATTACCTTCTTCCGATTTTGGAGCGCCGCCAATGTGGCATCTACCTGCATGTTAGTAAGACAAGAGGAAAGAATAACTGTCAAAGTTGAACTAGGGACTAAGAATTCATACCAGAGGTGTGGAGGCAAAGGCTTCAACTCCAACATGGGAGGTTCCTCGATTGAGGGCTTTATTGGTGGAGTTTTTCTATTCTCAAGATCCAAAAAGTGCTTTCGAGGCTCATAAGAGTAAGGGCCCATTCCATGCAAGGCATTGACACACTCCACTCAGCTTTCATTCTCATTGACATCATGGTTCAACAATACCGCTTCTAGAGGGTCCTCCACATTGATCATTGCACTAGTATCATCAACTCTCACTTCCGTGGCAAGATCCACAAAAGAGCACACTTCAGTACTATTGGGCTGCTTTATTGATTTGTACACATGAAAGACCACTTTTTCATCACCCACCCGGAATGTGAGCTACCATACTTCCACATCAACTAAGGCCTTCCCAGTTGCAAGAAAATGTCTTCCCAATATGATCGAAACCTCATAATCAACCTCGAAGTCCAAGATCACAAAGTCAGCAGGCAAAATGAACTTGTCCACCCGAACAAGAACATCATCGATAATACCAAGCTGCCTCTTCATAGTTCTATCCGCTATTTGCAACCTCATAGAAGTAGCCCTCGGTTGACCTATACCCAAAGTTTTGAACATGGAGTAAGGCATCAAATTGATACTTACACCCATATCGCACAATGCCTTAGCAAAATCGGCACTCCCAATAGTTCACAGAATGGTGAAAGCGCCGGGATCTTCAAGCTTTGGAGCCACCGAGTGCACAAATTCAATTACTTGGTGAGTCATTTTGATGGTCTCACAACCCATGGATCTCTTTTTAGTCACCAAGTCTTTCATGAACTTGGCGTAACCTGCATTTGCTCAAGAGCTTCCACCAAAGGAACATTGATTGATAAGATCTTCATCATAATAAACTTTCTAAATTGGTTCTCATTCTTTTGCTTCGGAATCATTTGAGGGTAAGTTGGAGGAGGCCTTGGAAGGGAGCCTTCGCCTTGGGCACTACCATTTCCGGTATGTATTTTATGTGTTCCCTAGATGGGTTCACGTCATCTTTGATCTCCACCTCA
This sequence comes from Nicotiana tabacum, assembly GCF_000715075.1. Lineage (NCBI taxonomy): Eukaryota > Viridiplantae > Streptophyta > Magnoliopsida > Solanales > Solanaceae > Nicotiana > Nicotiana tabacum. The sequence goes on along the minus strand of NC_134097.1, from coordinate 24,694,537 downwards.
TCATCATGAACATAAATCCTCACTTCTGCATTCACATTCCCTTTTCTCACTTGCTCATCAACTAAAGCAATATCATCATCTTGCACTTGAATCTTATCACTCACAATTTCCTTTTGCTTGGAGGTATTTACATAACAACTTCGACCGCTTCTAGTAATCAACGCCATTGCATGCCCAGTGTTGTTCACACCTTTCAGGTTTACTACCATATCACTAGGTAGAGCCCCCTTAGGGAGAGTATTCAAAGTCTGTGAAATCTGGTCATGTTGAACCTCCAAATTCCGGATTGAAGTATTAGGGGATGCCAACTGGGCATCAGAGTCGGCGTTCTTCTTCATTATTTGTTCGAACATCATCTCAATCCTTCCCATCTCATTGTTTGATGAGCTAGGACCTTGGGATGGAAATGGAGGTGGGTTGTTTGGTTGTTGATACATCGGAGGCCTTTGAAAACCTTGCCTCTGATTCCATTGATTGCCATTGTTCCAACCCCCTTGGCTGTTGTTTCCTCCCCAATTGTTGTTATTGCCACTCTAGTTGCCCTGATTGTATTGATTGCCCCAATTTTGATTGTTGTTCCCCCAGTTGTTATTGCCTTATTGGTTTTGATTTCCCCAATTTCCTTGGGATCTCATTGTTGTTGTTGGTTAGGGGCATTTCCCCTTTGTCCTTAGTAATTATTCACGTACTGCACTTCTTCATTTTGCTCATCATAGCCCTCATCTAAATGGAAACCACCACTACCTTGGTCATATTGATCCGGAATACCTTGACCTATAGGTGTTAAACGGGCCGGGTTGACCCGGTTCCGAACCGACCCAAACCGATTAAACCCGGAACCGACCCGGACCGGTTAAAGGGGGATGGGCTGGGCTAGGTAGGAGGGGTAGAGGGGGTTGGTCCGTTTAGAATTTTAAAAGGGGTAACTCGACCAGTTGAACCCGGTCCAATGAATAGTTACCCTTACCGGGTTAACCAATCCTGACCGGCCCGGTACAACGACTAGAATTTTAGTTTTTTTAATTTTTGAAATAGGTGGGCCCCACTGACCGTTGGCAACGGTCAGACCTTGAATTGGTCCGTTGGCCAACGGAAAAATTGCACAAATAGCCTTTTTTAAATTTTTAATCATTTTTCAATTTACAAAACTAACCTTCTCTAAAACTATAAATACCCTCCCCCCTCTTCTTCATTTCTTCACTCAGTACTCATTTCTCAATCTCAATTTCTCTCATTCTCTCATTCTCCAATTTGCAAGACTTCAAGTCTTCAATTCATCTTCTAATTTTATTTGGCTCTCTTTTCTTGAATTTAATTTATTGTGTTTTATCATTCGAAATTTGAAGTTTGAACAATTGAATTTCAAAATTGAAATACTTGCTTGACATTTGTTCGTGGTAACATCGGAATTGCGTAATCAAGTGCTCAATTTATTGTCAAATTCGGTGCACTCCCTCCAACTCTTTCTCTTATTTACTATTTTAATTGCATATTTAATTTTAGTTTATACATTAATTTTTACAATATGTTTAATGCTACTAAAAGAGCGTGTTAAAGTGTTACTTGTAGGGGAAATAAAAAAAGAGGTAGTCCTTCAGCATCTGGTAGTAATAGTAATAACCCATTATCATTTTCACATGTTCCGAAACATCGCCTAATGATAATATAGATATAGATTATGAACAATTACAAGAAGATTTTGGAATAGAAGATAATGAAATAGGAATGGAAGATGAGATACCAGCTACACCTACTAGTGCTGGAGCTGGTAGTGTTGGAGTTGCTACAAGGAGTGGTGGTCGTGCCACTAGTAGTAGACCATCTGTGACTCCGACTACTAATCGTAGAAAAAGAAGTAAGGTTTGGAATTTTTTTGAAATAATAGAAGGTACTGATAAAGTTGAATGTAAAATTTGTAAATGTGATTTTAAACATTTGACTGGAGGAAATTTAGGGGAGACTGGGACGCTTAGTAGACATATGAGAACTGAGCATCCCATATAATGGGGTGCTGATGGTGATGGAAATCAAACAACTATTAACTCTACTACTGGAGGTCTAGTGAAATATGATAAAATGAAGGATCGTGAGGAGTTAGCAAAAATGATTGCTTTGGGTTGTCTACCTTTTTCTCTTTCTTCTTCATCATATCTTATTATGTATATTCAAAGGATTTACAATCCTTTATTTAAATATATCCCTAGAAGTACTTGTAGAGCTGATATCTTTAGACTTCATGGACAATATCAAACATACATACGTTATTTATTTAGCCACCTTCCTTGTAGAGATTAATGGAAATGATTATTTGACAATTACATGTCATTGGATAGATGATACTACTTGTATGCAAAAACGTATTATCGCTTTTAGATATGATGAAGACCAGAGTCATACTGTTGCGTTTATAAGTAGTACTATTTGTGAAGTTGTTGAATTTTATTATCTAAAGCAAAAAGTATTGTGTATGTCTTTTGATAATGCTTCTAACAATAATGCCGCAATTTCAATATTAAAACTGCATTTGCAACCACCTCTTGATGAAATTTTTCATGTTAGGTGTGCATGTCATGTTTATAATTTAATTGTTATAAGTGGCCTTAATTTATTTTCAACTAAGATTACGCATGTTAGAAGAGCATTTGGTGTTATTCAAGGAAATAATAGACAATCTAGAATAAAGGAATTTAAGAATAAGTATGTCCAGTATAACCTTAAACCCAGATTCATGCCAGACGAAATTGTTACTAGATGGAATTATACATATATATTTTTAAATTTTTTCTACAAATATAGATTCCCAATAACTGAAGTTGCTAATGCGCATTGTACTGATACAAACCGTATGTTAACAACTAGTACTTGGGAGGTCATTAGTGATGTTGTTAAATTTTTACATAAATTTTATACAGCTACGATTGAGTTTTCTGGAGCATATTACCCTACTGTTACCTTAGTTTTAGTACATATAACTGAAATTTCTTTTCTACTCTCTGAATTTAAGAAGAAAGAAAAACATAAGGACGTTGTTGAAAAAATGCAAGCAAAATTCAAAAAATATTTCTTTCCAATTCCTCCGATTTACTTAATTGGTGCAGTTTTAAATCCTTCTATTAAGATGTCTGATTGTCACCAATTAATGAATGCTTTATATACTTATATGGAGATTGGACCAACTGAAACCCCAGATTTATATGTCTCTATGAACAAGCTAAATGATTATTTACAACAATTATATAATTATTATGCAAATGTAATTGATGATGCTGCTCATGCTGTAGACAATGTTAATCCCAATATGCACTGTACCACTTCTGCTACTGTGGATGATGAAGAAGGCCTTGATAGTTTTAATATTTTTTCTACATTTTCTAACACACAAACCAGTAGCAGGAACATTGATGAACTTCAATTCTACTTGAAGAAGCAAAAAGAGCCTCGCATAAAGGAATTTTCACCGTTGGGATGGTGGCATGAGAATGGAAAGCAATTTCCTATTCTTTTCGCTATGGCTCGAGACATGCTGAATGTGCCAATTTCTAATGTTGCATCGGAGAGTGCATTTAGCCAAGAAAGACAACAACTTGGAGACACCCGTCACTCATTGGGAAGCAATGCTTTGGAAGTTTTAGTATGTTTCAGAGATTGGATTAGATAGGAACGAAGAAATCAAGGACGTGAAGATGTTGATAGCCCAGAAGACGAGGAACTTGGAGATATATTAACACATGGTAACCCATCCGAATTTAACACTCCAGAAGAAGGTCAATCAGTTTATATTGATTATGAAGAAATTACTAAGGCAATGTAAAACCTTTAAATTTACTTGTTGTTAAAAATGTAAATCTTTCAATTTGTAAGTTTTAATTATGAAATAAATGTAGAACTTGCAACAAGTTCATTTTTTCCCATCTTCTTTGTATTCTTTATGTTAATACTTTATACTAATATAACCTACAATAGTTATAAAAAATTCCAAAAAAATAAAAATAAAAATACACTAAACCCGGCCTGGCCCGGCCCCCTCAACCCGTAACCCTTACAGTTCAATTTTTACCCGAATGAAACCAAACCCGTTAAGAACCAACCCGGAACCGGCCCGGACCGTAACCCGTACGGGTCCAAAAAATAGTGGCCCAACCCGGCTCACCCGTTTAACACCTTTACCTTGACCTTGTTGACCTCTTTGGCTTCTCTTGTTGACCAACATATTGACGCCTTCCATAGCATTTACTTGTCTAGGAGCTTGAATTTATTGTAATTGAGTTTTTTCCAACTGGTTCATTATGGTAGTTAACTTTTCTATTGCCTGGCCATGATCATGGATCTCTTTGTGCAAGTGGATGACAGTGGTGCCATAGGAGGTCACACTGTGGCACATTGACTCGACTTTGCCAAGCTGAGGAAGTATCTGTCATCTCATCCAATATCTCACATGCCTGATCATAAGGTGTGTTCACAAAGTTCCCCCCTGCTAGCTGGTTCACTACACACTGATTGGTCGTGTTAATGCCAATGTAGCATGTTTGATGAATCATTGCTTTGGTCATGTCATTGTTCGGACATTCTTTCACCAGTGTCCGATATCTCTCCCAGATATCATGAAGTGGTTCATTAGGTTCCTATTTGAAGGCCAAAATCTCATCTCTCAAAGTCGCCATATGCCCCAGCAAGAAAAACTTGGCTATAAACTAATTCGCCAACCCATCCCACGTAGTGATGGAATGGTTGGGAAGCTTTTCAAGCCAGTCCAAAGCTTTCCTTCTAAGTGAGAAAGGGAATAATCTCAACCGAAGTTCATCCTCTGACACATTTGTTTGCTTGCTTCTCCAATAGGTATCCACAAAGACTTTAAGATGTTTATAAGAAATCGGATGGGGAGTGCCTGTGAAATACCCTCGCTGCTCCAATAATGTCAACATCACATTTGTAATTTCGAAATTTCCCACCCGGATCAGGGGTGGGACAATTGCACTAGCATATCCTTGGATTTGAAGCACCCGGGGAGCTACTCTTGGAGGTGGCGGGGACAAAGCTACTTAGATCGATAGCCAAAACTGTTAGCTCCGCGACAACGGTGGCAAAAACTGATTGCGTCCAACCCTACACCACTACAGAGTGGCAAGAGCGGTCGATGCAGCTTTTACCCGAGAAGGTCAGGATCGAATGACAAGGGAGCTAATACAATGTTTGGAGTTGGATTCCTATCTAATCTAGCAGTGTGTAGTGCTCTTGATTACACTTCCACTCACTCTTGTTTGTTTGTTACTTCTAATTTTTGTACTAATGATGCAAAAGTTTAAGCTAAGTAGATATTTTTTAGGGTTTTCTAAATGGTTAAAGAGGTACTAGAGAAGTTACTTAATCCTAGGTGAGTATCTAACGAGATCTAGAACATCGGGAAATAATGTTATTGTTGGGATTGTGATATAGCCAATGCACGAAGCTACTCACTCTACACCTCTCGGTAGTAAGAGTGACTTTGCCCTAATTGGCTTTCTCAAGCCCAATTGGGTGTTCAATTTGTGCAAGCAAAGTTGGCTCAAGTCGGGTATTACTATCTCTAGGTTTAACCCTTTAATTGGGTCTATCAATATCTTGAATACACCCCAATTCCTTGTTGGCCTGAATTTTCTAGACTTAAGCTCTCTTTCTCAAGAAGAGCCTAAGTCAAAAAGACACAATTTAGTGTTTGCAACCACTAATGCAACATAGAAAGTATAAATCAGATCAAATATCAACCACCCATAAACATCTAAGCCCCTAAATATAAAACCCATTAAATACCAACACTCGTGTTGAGCCACAACCCTAGCTAATGGGTTTAGCTCATAATTGAAGAAGAAATCATGGATTGAGATGAAGATAATCCATAAATTGTAATTACAAGATAAGAGTCTAAGATTAATTGATAAGTAAGCTATAAAATTACTCAAAATAGACAAAAGTCTCCGCTCACGTGCTTAGCTAACATAAGATGACCTAAAAATCTGAAAAAGTAGTATTTATACACAGCTAATTTTTTCGGACAAAAATACCCCTGACGGAGGTACCGTTAACATTAAAAAATGGACCACTACAGGGGTGAGGCTACCGCAACCATGTAAAATCAACCACGGACCGCGATCTTCAGGTTTTAGCTCCAATCTTTGTCTCTCTGAATCTCTTCTCCGTGGACCACGGTAAAAGGACCGTTGTCGCGGTAGAGGTGCCGCAGTCTCATATAATCACCGCAGACCGCAGTCACTTGGAAAACCTTCGATATCATCTTTCTGAATCTTGCCACCGCGGACCGCAATAAAAGAACCGCAGTCGTAGTGGGTCTTTTGTGTTCGCGGTGAATTTTCCGCAGTAGCGCTGCTTTGACTTGGCTGAACTTGTGCAGGTTTCACTCCTTTTTGAGCTAGTTATGATATCCTTGTCTCTTTTTGACCAAACACTGCAAACAAGCACAACAAGTTAGCTTTTGGGAATACTTCTACATATTTTTAATCCAAAACTCAAGCAATAAAGAGCATAAAATAGACTAGAACACACTCTCAACACGGCTCTAAGGCCAACCTCAGTCATCAACCTCTCAAGTCTCAAGGTCTCACAATCTTATCACTCAGTCCAAGTGGTATCAAATATGGTAAAACAACAACAACATGTAATGCAACAATGGATAGTGTACAGAGACTGATATAATATGCAAATAAAGAATCATGGCCGGGCGTATAACAACAGTTAAGTCAGATAGACTAGAACAATAGAAATTCATCAGGTCTCAACCAATAAATCACATAGCCTAAATATGATTTATAACATGAATCATAGCTCAAATAATCAAACAAGCAGGGAGATCACAAATATAATAAGATATAACAGCAAAACACGTCTGGTAATAGTCTAAAAGAAACCTCCGATCATGATTACCTTAGTGCACGACCACACCCTCATCACATAGCATGTGCGTCACCTTGACACATCACAAATAACATGGTATCTAATGATAATTTACCCTAAAATCCGAGTTTAGAAATATTACTTACCTCAAAGCGCGCAAATCAATACTCCAAAAAGACCTTCGTAAGCGAATCGACTTCCGAACAACTCGAATCTAGTCACAAACAACTTAATATTATCAAATAATTCCTTAGGAAACAACTTCCAACAATAAAGCTTAGATCTTTATTAAAATAAAAAAGTCAGCCAAAAAAGTCAACCAATAACAATTACGAGTTCAATAATAACAATTTTCGAACACCATTCAATTACAAGTTCAATAATAACAATTTCATCCAATTCCGACCTCAAATCATCCTTCAAATACTAAATTTTCACTTTAGAAAAGTTTTACTCAAATCCCCAATTTCATCACTTTAGTTCACTAATGAAACGCTAAAAACAAATACGGAATCATGAAAAATGAACAAATTTGAGTCTAAAATACTTACCCCAATCCAAATCATGAAAATCCCCTTCAAGACCACCAAAATAGAGCTCTATAATACAAAATATGATATAATAACTATAACTCTCGAAATAGAGCTTTAAAACAATCTTCCCAGGCATTAACCTTCCTGATCGTGAAAAGATCTTCGCGATCACAAAGAACGAAATACTCCAGCTACCAAAACCTCTAACATGAACGTGATGACCAGAAGACCCATACCTTTATGAATGCATAACGACACACGCGAACGTGATGCACAAACTTGTGTCATCCCCTGCCAAACCTTCCTTTTACGTGAATGTAGCTCCCTGCTCGCGATCGCAATGTACAACATCTCTAATGCTTCACAAACACGTCGCTCTCATCGCGACTGTGAGGAAACAAAAGCACATGCCACCAAATAACACTTCGCGATTGCGTCTTCCTCTTCGCGATCGCGAAGAAGAAGCAGAACCTCAGCATCAGTCCAAAACTGATGGAAATAGTCTGAAACCCATCTAAATCACACTCGAGGCCCCTGGGATACCATCCAGTCACACCAATCAATCCTAAAATACAACACAAACCTACTCAAGGCCACAAATCATACAAAACAATATCAAAACCATGAATCACACCCCAATTCGAGCCTAATGAACCAATAAACTTCCAACTTCCAAAACGCATGCCGAAACATATCAAACCAACCTGGAATAACCCCAATTTTTGTATGCAAGTCCCAAATGACACACCGAACCTATTCCAACTCCTGCAACAATAATCCAGCCCAATGTCAACAAAGTCAACTCTCAATCAAACCTATCAACCTTCCAATCCTTCAACTTTCTAACCTTCGCTAAATTCACCAAACCAACCTACAGAGCTCCAAATCAAAATCAAGACATACTCCTAAGTCCAAAATTACCATATGAAGCTATTGGAACCATCAACACTCTATTCTGGAAACTTCCACATAAAAGTCAAACTCTGGTCAACTATTTCAACTTTAACTTCTAACCTTAGGACTAAGTGTCCCAATTCACTCCAACACTTCTCTGAAACCAAACCAACCACCCCGAAAGGTCACATAACAACAAATGAACATAGAAGATGCAATAAATAGAGGAACGAGGCTACAATACACAAAATGATCAACCAAGTCGTTACATCACATTAGATTCTGTAGACACACTGAATTGCTGCAGGCCGCACTTTGAGGTGGCTTCAGACTTTGTTCAATTGCATATTTTATGATCTTTCAGGCTTACCAATGCGAACCTATTTTTTGGGCCAAGTGCGACCACACTTTTTTTGTTTTCAGACCGTACTTCTGCAAAAATTTCCTAAAGCTCCAATTCCTCTTTTGTGGTCGTATGTTATCTTCTGCAGGTTGCATTTGCTTTTGCGGCCGCATATAGAATTCTGCGGACCACAGAATTCTTCATATTTTTCCTCTTTGATGATCTTAACTGGAACATCTCATCTTGAGTTATATTTCTTCATTGAGCTCACATTTTTTAGCACACTTCAATTCACCCATTTTTAGTAGATTTAGAGACAAAAATCTTTACTTTCAGACTAAAAACTAAAGCAATAAGGTACTAATAAATGGTTAAATTTACACGTTTAAACTCCCCTATACTTAAGTCTTTCCTTGTTCCCAAGAAACTAGATTAGTTCCTCTCTCCCTCGTTGTATTATCATTTGAAGGTGTTACTTACAAGTCATATATACTCAGTTAGGACCAATAATTACCTACAAAACATATGCATTCTAATGAAGGTGTCAATTTTTTCAAAAAGGTACAACTTGCTCAACTTATGTAATTCTAGTGACATTTGAGCCTCAAGAGTTTACTTCATTCATCAAATTTTTTTGTTCTTTCATGTAAATCATAGTGGACTCCATTATCTTTCTATTATACCTTCCATTTGCAATGTTTACTTCAAGTTTCAACACTCAATTTCTACAGCAACAAAGGTTTCACTCTTCTCTTACAAAAGTATATCACAAGTTAAGCTTCAAGTACCATAGGCTTGCTCTCATGTAAATCTCCACAAATGTAAGCATGTTCGGTTCGATATCAAATAGGACTTCTTTCGGGTTGTAATGAAGACTTTTGGTCCCGGGTAGGAAACCATATGGGATACAAGTAGTTACACACTTCCTTAAGCAGTTCACATATTTTTTGGCTCATATTTGTCAAACTCTTAGAGGCATTTATTCTTCTTGGGGGCTAGAGATATTTACCATCACTCTTTATTGACAATTTTAATCTTTTTCTCCCTTGATTTTTTTGCTAGAGGTACTTGCCTCACTAAATTCCATCAATCTCCCTTTTCCCTTTTTTTTTTGACTTCTTTCGTTCTCACCAATTTCTTTTCTTACTTTTTATTTTATGGAGATCATTTATTTTCGCTCTTTTAAATGCCTTGATACGTTTTTTAGATTTCTCAATTCCACCCCCCCCCCAAACATAGGCTTTGAGCCACTTACTACATATGAGTGCTTAGGAGGGCTCATGTGCCAAGAGAGGATTATGTTCAAAATGAGTTAAGGCTTGTAGCATGGTTATCAACAAAGAAAGGTTAAAGGCTCAAAGGAGTTGACTTGGTATCATAGGGTGCTAATTGAAAGCTCAAACGGTCCAAGGAAAACCTACAATCATCTTTCAAACCAAGAAAACTTAAAAAATTCGCCTTGAAGCATATTCAGGGCAAGTTCAAGACTATTCACTGAAGTACATGGACTAGCAAAAAAATATCATCTCACTTCTCATGAAACTAGATCGTAAAAGAAGATAGAGTCTAAAACCCACAACAATCATAATCAAGTTAAATATATTTATGGTCCACTCAACCACCTAATTATTATCAAAGACAAATCAAGAGCCTCAGTCACATTTACTATAGTTACTTCTTTAAAAAATTGATTCACAACAACCTAGTCTCAAACTATAAGCATGCAATTAAGTATTTTAATACCATATGAAGAATAAATAACTCGTTTGCATAGACTAACTTGATTACAAATTTTATTCATTACTACTTAATCCTACTATTACCTAAACATGAAACAAACTCATTCCCTTAAGAAAGTTGTCACACTATCCATCGTCGGGAAGAGTCACCCAGTTCACACAAGAAACCAACTTTGGAAAGAACCGTGACATTAAGAAAACCAAAGGCTTGTTATAAACAAAAGTAGGAAAATCATAATTGTCACACCTCCTTTTTCCGCACCCGAAGGGCGCAAGGGAGTTTTTTTCAATTAAAGGACAATCGAAACGGGATTTGTTTAATTATTTCAGAGTCGCCACTTGGGATATTTAGGGTGTCCCAAGTCACCAATTTTAATCCCGAATCGAGGAAAAGAATGACTCCATATTACAGTCTGCGTACCAGAAATCCGGATAAGGAATTATGTTAACCCGGGAGAAGGTGTTAGGCATTCCCGAGTTCCGTGGTTCTAGCACGGTCGCTCAACTGTTATATTCGACTTGATTATCTGATTTTATACAAGTGTGAACTTATGTGCAAAATTTGACTTTTAACCGCTTTTTATCATTTATTTTAAGGAATGTGAACATCGCTTAAAACATGTCTTTGGACTGCGTCACATGAAATGCACCCGCAATCCGGAACATATTTTATTTGACGTTTTGGGATTTGGATTTGGGTCGCATGAAATGCACACCCAAGTTTAAGAAAGTAGATTATTAAACACGCGCCTAAAGAGACTATCGTGTTATTATTTTGGGAAGGCCACGAAGTTCGCTAAGCGGCCCTCCTGAATTCTGAGTAAATTTAAAACAAGTATTTACTGAGGGCCCCGCAAGTTGCATTTTTTTTGTTTGTCGAGGCTCGTCCCATTTATTATTTTAAAAATGAATTTGCAACGTCATGAAAATGCATCTCAGACCACGTCACAGTCAATGTACCCGTGATTAGAGACACATTTCGATTTCGTTGAGATTTGGATTTGGGTCACATAAATGTGCACCCGAGTTTAGGGAGATAACATTATTAAGGCGCGCCTAAAGCAACTAGCGCATTATTATTTTTTGGTAGGGCCGTGAAATTTGCTAAACGGCCTGTCCCGAGTTCTAAGCATTTAATACATATATTTTGTGAGGGCTCCGCAATCTGTACATTTTTATTTTTGGCGAAGCTAGTCTCGTTTTTTATTTATTTATTTTTTCTTTTTTTTTTAGAAAAAGGGCAAGGCTAAAATGACTACATTTCTTTGCTACTTCGCGAGGTCATGGATCGTAGATTAAACTTATTTGATGAAACGAGTATTTTTTTCCGCGGGATTAAATTACTACTATGATTTTAACATTACTACTACATGTACAAACAACTATTAAGACAAACATTGAGATAACAATAATCTGAGCATGAAGAAACAAAATGCCGAATAACTACTTAACATGACGAAACAAAGGAAATACATTCACGAACAAATTTCAATATCATACGGAGTTAATTATCAAGAAATAGCAACTTACAAACATCATATGAATATGTCTCGCTCATTTGCATACTATTCGCATGAACTAGGATTGTATTTCAACGAACACATGTACATGTTACTAAACAACGAATATGAAGGACACGGACAGAGATGACCTACTTGATATTATCGTCCGATGCGTTGGACCCGCGACGAAACCTCGGACAACAACCTCGACATACCGGACCTCGACGAACCAAAGACGACCTCAACGACCTCACCCCGGACAGAACTTCTGGGCTACTTTTCGAATGTTTTCGGTTAAGATTCAACTGGCGTGTGCGTGTGTTTTTTTTCCCGGTCAGTCATGGCAAGGAGGGAGGGGTCGTTTGGGCAATGGTGACGGGTAGGTTTTTTCTGGTTCTTGGATGTGAGGGCGGTGGTGTTTGACGACGGGTTGGGCAGCAGGTTATGGTCAGTGACGGGTTTACTGTGTTGTGGTGGAAGGGTCTGTTTTGGTTTTGGTGTTTGGTGATGGCGGGGAGCTGGTTATTCGACGACAAGGGGGGGAGCTGTTGGTCGTTGTGCTGGTTGGAAGCCGGTAGCAATGGCGGACAGCGGGAGGCAGAAACAGTGATGGGTCTCGACGGGGCTCCGGTGGTTATGGTCGTTTGAACAGTTGACGGAGGTGGAGGGAGCTGGTAGCGGCGAGGGGTTGTGACGAAGCTGGTGGTTTGCTGGAGGGGTCGTGACTGAGAGGGATCAACTGGGGAGGGTTTGGAGGTGGAACGAGGGTGGTCGTTTTGTGGTGGCGACGAGCAGTGGTTGGCGCGTCGATGGAGGTGGTCGTTCGGTCGTTGGTTGGACGTGGACGCAGGTGGTTTCAGGCGTTGGTGAAGGTGACGGAGGGAATGGTGGTTTGTCGAAGGTGGTTTCACTGGTTTTTCGTGGGACAGTAGGGTTTTTCTTTGCTTCTTCTTTCAAAGAGAAAGAAGAAGATGCACAGTAACCCCAAAATTCAAAAGTCCCCCCTTTTTTCCAAGTCCTTTGTCCGTGTTTTGTAATGGGTTTGCCAGAAAAATGAGCCCCACGCATGGTGGGGTTCGAGACTTATGTCCCCCACGCGTGGTGGGGTTCCCCATGTGTCCTGGACTAGGTTTATTATGGGCTAGGTCCGAAAATTAGGCCTAAAACCGGGTAGTTTGAACCTGAATATTATTCTTTTGCCCGGACCCGAGAAATAAGAACACGTTGCTTAACTAGTCCTATGTAAGCAAAATAACTACCAAAAATAAGACTAGTATTTAAACAAAACTATATCTTTTTAAATATTTTCCAAGATTTAAAATAGCAACAAAATATTAATAAAACTATTTTTTTGTAATTTTCGTTTTTTAAATATTAAGATAAAATATGAGGTAATATTTTTTTGTATTTTTCAAAGTTAAAATGACTATAAAACCTTAATAGAACTATATTTTTTTTGTAATTTTCGAAATTATATAAAGTACAAAAATAAAGTGCAATTTTTGTATTTTTCAAGTTTATGAGAGATACATAAACTAAAATTTATATATATATTTTTTGAAATTTTTCTTTTTGCAACGAAATAAAGTAAAAATAGTTAAAATAGCTATACTAGACCCAATTTCACATATTCACGCTAAAAATGTGAAAATTCTCGGGGAGGGTCAAAAATCACGTGCTTACAGCTGCCCCTCTTTGACTGGAAACACGAAGAGTTTTCCGACAAAGAACGACTAGACGTGTTTTTGACCCGACCATTATTTGGACGGACTACACGTAAGGAAAGGGAGGGAATGTGACCGAGCCCTGGTATCTGAGCTGCCTACATATCCTTGGTTATACAGGAATCAGGCCACGTGTAGTTCGGAAATGAGAGAGATGGTAGAGTGTACCGAGGTGAGGAGCCGATCGAGGTGCTGTTCCGTTGAGGTTCCGGTCCGCGGTCCTGTCGTTATAACAAAAAATGAAGACTGAAAAAGACTAACTAAGCCTATCAGCTACTAGTTATAGGGATTCCTATCTGTAAGTCTTCTGAAACTTGGTCTTGAATCTTGAATGGTGCTTCATACAGACTTCAGATTTGAACCTTGATACTGCTAGTTGTAGGTGCTAGTTCTTGAGCGGACCACATCTGTTCTCTACTTCCGTACCTTGGGTTCTTTTCCCCTCTTTTCTCCTCTTGTTTTCTTGTTGTCTTTTTTTTGACCAGCCTTTTGTGAATGCTGGGGATTTTTATTGCTTCCTGCTGGGGATTCCTGTTGTATTCCTCTACTTTATTGATTCTAAGTGTGCTCCTTTCTCATATGAGCGGGCTTTTGACTTCAATACTTCAATTGTATTTCCTTATTCTCCAGGTGGGTGCCTGATTTCTATTTCTTTTATCCTTGTTCTCCATGTGGATGCCTGATTTCTTCCTTCCTTTGTCCTTATTCTTCCGGTGGACGCCTGATTATTTCTTTTCTTTGTCATTTTTCTCCAGGTGGACGCCTGATTTCTATTTTTCTTTGTCCTTGTTCTCCAGGTGGACGCCTGATTACTTCTTTTCTTTGTCCTTGTTCTCCAGGTGGATGCCTGATTTCTTCTTTTCTTCGACATACAACAAACTCCGTTCTACAGGCGGGTCTCCTATTGGTAAGATTAAACTTAGGAAGTGCGTCTCCTATGGTGAAACTAAACTGAGGAAGTGCGTCTCCTATTGGTAATGTCATGCCTACATTCATACTTGTGGGCGACCTAGAATATGGAATGAATAGACTTAAATGTATTCCCGCATTATACTGGTGGGCGACCTAGAACTTAAATGTATTCCCGCATTTTACTGGTGGGCGACCTAGAACTTAAAAGTATTCCCGCATTATACTGGTGGGCGACCTAGAACTTAAATGTATTCCCGCATTATACTGGTGGGCGACCTAGAACTTAAATGTATTCCCGCATTTTACTGGTGGGCGACCTAGAACTTAAATGTATTCCCGCATTATACTGGTGGGCGACCTAGAACTTAAATGTATTCCCGCATTTTACTGGTGGGCGACCTAGAACTTAAAAGTATTCCCGCATTATACTGGTGGGCGACCTAGAACTTAAATGTATTCCCGCATTATACTGGTGGGCGACCTAGAACTTAAATGTATTCCCGCATTTTACTGGTGGGCGACCTAGAACTTAAATGTATTCCCGCATTATACTGGTGGGCGACCTAGAACTTAAATGTATTCCCGCATTTTACTGGTGGGCGACCTAGAACTTAAATGTATTCCCGCATTTTACTGGTGGGCGACCTAGAACTTAAATGTATTCCCGCATTATACTGGTGGGCGACCTAGAACTTAAATGTATTCCCGCATTTTACTGGTGGGCGACCTAGAACTTAAATGTATTCCCGCATTATACTGGTGGGCGACCTAGAACTTAAATGTATTCCCGCATTTTACTGGTGGGCGACCTAGAACTTAAATGTATTCCCGCATTTTACTGGTGGGCGACCTAGAACTTAAATGTATTCCCGCATTATACTGGTGGGCGACCTAGAACTTAAATGTATTCCCGCATTTTACTGGTGGGCGACCTAGAACTTAAATGTATTCCCGCATTTTACTGGTGGGCGACCTAGAACTTAAATGTATTCCCGCATTATACTGGTGGGCGACCTAGAACTTAAATGTATTCCCGCATTTTACTGGTGGGTGACCTAGAACTTAAATGTATTCCCGCATTATACTGGTGGGCGACCTAGAACTTAAATGTATTCCCGCATTTTACTGGTGGGCGACCTAGAACTTAAATGTATTCCCGCATTTTACTGGTGGGTGACCTAGAACTTAAATGTATTCCCGCATTATACTGGTGGGCGACCTAGAACTTAAATGTATTCCCGCATTTTACTGGTGGGCGACCTAGAACTTAAATGTATTCCCGCATTTTACTGGTGGGCGACCTAGAACTTAAATGTATTCCCGCATTATACTGGTGGGCGACCTAGAACTTAAAAGTATTCCCGCATTTTACTGGTGGGCGACCTAGAACTTAAATGTATTCCCGCATTTTACTGGTGGGCGACCTAGAACTTAAATGTATTCCCGCATTTTACTGGTGGGCGACCTAGAACTTAAATGTATTCCCGCATTTTACTAGTGGGCGACCTAGAACTTAAATGTATTCCCGCATTATACTGGTGGGCGACCTAGAACTTAAATGTATTCCCGCATTTTACTGGTGGGTGACCTAGAACTTAAATGTATTCCCGCATTATACTGGTGGGCGACCTAGAACTTAAAAAGTATTCCCGCATTTTACTGGTGGGCGACCTAGAACTTAAATGTATTCCCGCATTATACTGGTGGGCGACCTAGAACTTAAATGTATTCCCGCATTTTACTGGTGGGCGACCTAGAACTTAAAAGTATTCCCGTATTTTACTGGTGGGCGACCTAGAACTTAAAAAGTATTCCCGCATTTTACTGGTGGGCGACCTAGAACTTAAATGTATTCCCGCATTTTACTGGTGGGCGACCTAGAACTTAAATGTATTCCCGCATTATACTGGTGGGCGACCTAGAACTTAAATGTATTCCCGCATTTTACTGGTGGGCGACCTAGAACTTAAAAGTATTCCCGCATTTTACTGGTGGGCGACCTAGAACTAAAATGTATTCCCGCATTATACTGGTGGGCGACCTAGAACTTAAAAAGTATTCCCGCATTTTACTGGTGGGCGACCTAGAACTTAAATGTATTCCCGCATTATACTGGTGGGCGACCTAGAACTTAAATGTATTCCCGCATTTTACTGGTGGGCGACCTAGAACTTAAAAGTATTCCCGTATTTTACTGGTGGGCGACCTAGAACTTAAAAAGTATTCCCGCATTTTACTGGTGGGCGACCTAGAACTTAAATGTATTCCCGCATTTTACTGGTGGGCGACCTAGAACTTAAATGTATTCCCGCATTATACTGGTGGGCGACCTAGAACTTAAATGTATTCCCGCATTTTACTGGTGGGCGACCTAGAACTTAAAAGTATTCCCGCATTTTACTGGTGGGCGACCTAGAACTAAAATGTATTCCCGCATTATACTGGTGGGCGACCTAGAACTTAAAAAGTATTCCCGCATTTTACTGGTGGGCGACCTAGAACTTAAATGTATTCCCGCATTTTACTGGTGGGCGACCTAGAACTTAAATGTATTCCCGCATTATACTGGTGGGCGACCTAGAACTTAAATGTATTCCCGCATTTTACTGGTGGGCGACCTAGAACTTAAATGTATTCCCGCATTTTACTGGTGGGCGACCTAGAACTTAAATGTATTCCCGCATTATACTGGTGGGCGACCTAGAACTTAAATGTATTCCCGCATTTTACTGGTGGGCGACCTAGAACTTAAAAGTATTCCCGCATTTTACTGGTGGGCGACCTAGAACTTAAATGTATTCCCTCATTTTACTGGTGGGCGACCTAGAACTTAAATGTATTCCCGCATTTTACTGGTGGGCGACCTAGAACTTAAAAGTATTCCCGCATTTTACTGGTGGCGACCTAGAACTTAAATGTATTCCCGCATTTTACTGGTGGGCGACCTAGAACTGAAAAGTATTCCCGCATTTTACTGGTGGGCGACCTAGAACTTAAATGTATTCCCGCATTATACTGGTGGGCGACCTAGAACTTAAATGTATTCCCGCATTTTACTGGTGGGCGACCTAGAACTTAAAAGTATTCCCGCATTTTACTGGTGGGCGACCTAGAACTAAAATGTATTCCCGCATTATACTGGTGGGCGACCTAGAACTTAAAAAGTATTCCCGCATTTTACTGGTGGGCGACCTAGAACTTAAATGTATTCCCGCATTATACTGGTGGGCGACCTAGAACTTAAATGTATTCCCGCATTTTACTGGTGGGCGACCTAGAACTTAAAAGTATTCCCGTATTTTACTGGTGGGCGACCTAGAACTTAAAAAGTATTCCCGCATTTTACTGGTGGGCGACCTAGAACTTAAATGTATTCCCGCATTTTACTGGTGGGCGACCTAGAACTTAAATGTATTCCCGCATTATACTGGTGGGCGACCTAGAACTTAAATGTATTCCCGCATTTTACTGGTGGGCGACCTAGAACTTAAAAGTATTCCCGCATTTTACTGGTGGGCGACCTAGAACTAAAATGTATTCCCGCATTATACTGGTGGGCGACCTAGAACTTAAAAAGTATTCCCGCATTTTACTGGTGGGCGACCTAGAACTTAAATGTATTCCCGCATTTTACTGGTGGGCGACCTAGAACTTAAATGTATTCCCGCATTATACTGGTGGGCGACCTAGAACTTAAATGTATTCCCGCATTTTACTGGTGGGCGACCTAGAACTTAAATGTATTCCCGCATTTTACTGGTGGGCGACCTAGAACTTAAATGTATTCCCGCATTATACTGGTGGGCGACCTAGAACTTAAATGTATTCCCGCATTTTACTGGTGGGCGACCTAGAACTTAAAAGTATTCCCGCATTTTACTGGTGGGCGACCTAGAACTTAAATGTATTCCCTCATTTTACTGGTGGGCGACCTAGAACTTAAAT
Source organism: Nicotiana tabacum (assembly GCF_000715075.1). Taxonomy (NCBI): domain Eukaryota; kingdom Viridiplantae; phylum Streptophyta; class Magnoliopsida; order Solanales; family Solanaceae; genus Nicotiana; species Nicotiana tabacum. The sequence continues at coordinate 24,676,060 of NC_134097.1, read as the reverse complement.
GTATTCCCGCATTTTACTGGTGGGCGACCTAGAACTTAAAAGTATTCCCGCATTTTACTGGTGGCGACCTAGAACTTAAATGTATTCCCGCATTTTACTGGTGGGCGACCTAGAACTGAAAAGTATTCCCGCATTTTACTGGTGGGCGACCTAGAACTTAAATTTATTCCCGCATTTTACTGGTGGGCGACCTAGAACTTAAATGTATTCCCGCATTTTACTGGTGGGCGACCTAGAACTTAAAAGTATTCCCGCATTTTACTGGTGGGCGACCTAGAACTTAAAAGTATTTGAAATTGTTTCCCCGTTCTTCCGAGAAAATTTTGACAATCGGTAGAAAATTTTCTGCCCCGGTTTTTGGTGACTTCCCTGGCGTTGCCTCTCGTTGCCATCATCAATCCTTTGTTTTCTGCAGCAGACAAAAGGATTTAATTAGTTTTAATCGTGGTGGTAGAGGGTGCCTTTCCGGCGGATGATTTTTCCTCTCTTCCCCTTTTCTTGCTCTATGTCCCCATAATTGGTTAATGGACAAAATTGCCTGCTGGGTGTCTCTAGCCTGCTGGGGCTGGTTTTCAATTTGTTCCCTTTTCTGCTTTTCTTTAAGCACATACTGTGGGAATATGCTTTTACTCCTGAAACCATTCCCTTTGGAGCTTACTTCCTCCAAAACTGCGAGGCACGATTATTGCATTGCCTAGGGCCGGCTTTTAAGACTGTTTGTGTTATCCTGCATTGGATGAACTCCCCTTCGGTCTCTGGTAGTAAGATTTGAAAAATCTTTTCAAGACAAATTTTTAGGAAGAGAAAATAAAAGATAGAAAGGGAGAAAATCTTTCTGAACCAATAGTTGGTGGGAGAAGAAACTCAGAAGAACTTATCTAGAGAACATGACTGGTCCCCGTGATCATGACATGCACCATAGATTCCCGACCCAGTCTAGTCGTATCAATCGATTTGCCCGATGGTCTGTCTTGCTGGGAATGATAAATGAGTGTCCATTCCGTTGCGAATGTGGTCGCTTTTTGTTGATCCGTCTTGTCGCCTCATAGTGCCCTTCGAGGGGTTTTCACTAATGAGACTCTCTCTTTTCTCTCATCTCCCGGCGCCTTATGGTGCCTGTGAAGGTTTTCACCAATAAGACTCTCTCATTTTATATCTCTCATCTTACGTCGCCTTTCGGTGCCTGTGAGGGTTTTCACCGATAAGACTCTCTCATTTTATTTTTTTATCGAGGAATCGGGGTGTTGTCGATACGACCCTCTATTCTGGAGATTCCTTTGACCATCAATTTATTCCCAGTCTTACGATCCTCTTCTTTGCTGGGGATCGGTGTATTATTCTCGGTCTTATTTGCCTGACTTGGCATCTCTTGGACATTGATCGGTAGGTCTTTTGGACGTTGATGTTGGTTTTGGTGTGGGGGTTAAAGAAAGGCTATAAAAATGAAAATAATTTGATGGGTGATGTGCTACAACTTTTGAAATCAAACCTTTGTTGGAACTTAAAACATAACCTCTGCCCCAGTTTTCTTGCTTGGGGAATTTATTTTTTACACTTATGTTGCGCTATGTGCGTTACGCACACTGTGCCTATTATGCACACTATGTACATTATGCATCCTATATTCACTATGATGCATACTATGACCGAGCCGTGAGGCGCCTACGTATCCTCTTTGAGGAATCAGGTCAAACGTAGTTCCCACGGTTTTGCATTTCTTATGATTTTATCTTCTTTTTCTTTTTCCTTCTTTTCATCATTTTTTTTTCATTAGTGATTCCAAAAGAGGGGTATGAAAGAATAACTTAAGGCTCAAAGGGGGAAGCAAGGGTTAAAAAGTGTTTGGATAGAAGAAAGAATTGCCTTCGTCATCCCATTATCCAATAAATGCCAAATACAAACAAACGAACCAATAATTGGTATAATTAAAGAAATTACGCATAATATCTCTTGACTGCATCAGAATTGATAGCCATGTCGACACATCTCCCCTCGACATCTGTCAAACACAAAGCACCGTTGGACAATACTCTGGTCACGATATAAGCCCTTGCCAATTTGGGGCGAATTTGCCTTTTGCCTCGACCTGATGTGGGAGGATCTTCTTCAATACCTGCTGCCCTACTTCAAACTTCCTGGGGCGCACCTTCTTATTATATGTTCTTGCCATTCTCTTCTGGTACAGCTGACCATGGCACACTGCTGCCAATCTTTTCTCATCTATCAGGCTCAACTGTTCCAATCGAGCTTTGACCCATTCATCATCATTAATCCCGGCTTCAGCGACAATTCGGAGGGACGGAATTTCGACTTCCGCTGGTATTACGGCCTCAGTTCCGTACACCAACAAATAAGGAGTTGTGCCTATGGAAGTTCGGACGGTAGTGCGGTAACCCAACAAAGCAAAGGGTAATCTCTCATGCCATTGTCTGGACCCTTCCACCATTTTTCGCAGTATCTTCTTGATATTCTTATTGGCTGCTTCGACTGCTCCATTCGCCTTGGGACGATATGGGATGGAATTGCGGTGTGCAATCTTGAATTGTTGGCATACCTCTCTCATCAAGATGCTATTAAGATTCGCACCGTTATCCGTGATGATCACTTTTAGGATCCCAAATCTGCAGATGATATGGGAATGAACAAAGTCCACCACTGCCTTTTTGGTTACCGATTTGAAGGTTTTAGCCTAAACCCATTTGGTGAAGTAATCAATGGTCACTAGAATGAATCTATGGCCATTGGATGCTGCTGGTTCGATAGGTCCAATGACATCCATGCCCCATGCTACAAACGGCCAGGGTGCTGACATCGTATGTAACTTTGTTGGCGGAGAATGAATCAGATCTCCATGTATCTGGCACTGATGGCATTTCCTCACGCAAGTGATACAGTCGTGTTCCATGGTGAGCCCATAACACCCTGTTCGAAGGAACTTTCTTGCCAATACATATCCGCTCATGTGTGGCCCACAAACTCCAGCATGTACCTCTGCATAACCGTCGTTGCTTGACTGGCATCTATGCATCTCAACAATCCCAAATCCGGGGTTCTTTTGTACAATACTCCTCCACTGAGGAAGAAACCATTCGACAAATGCCGAAGGGCTCTTTTTTGGTCTCCAGAGGCATGTTCTAGATATATCCCCATTCTGAGGTATTCCTTGATATCATGAAACCAGGGTTCGCCATCTGCTTCTTCTTCTATGGCATTGCAGTAGGCGTGCTGATCACGGACCTGGATGTGTAGAGGATCAACATACATTTTGTCAGGGTGGTGCAGCATTGATGCTAAGGTGGCTAAGGCATCCACAACCTCATTGTGAACTCTCGGGATGTGTTTGAACTTCACCGATCGAAATTGCTTGCTCAGATCATGCAAGCATTGTCGGTATGGTATGAGTTTTAGATCTCGCATTTCCCATTCACCCTGAATCTGGTGTACCAAGAGGTCCGAGTCTCCCAAGACCAAGACGTCTTGGACATCCATGTCAGCAGCCAAGCGCAGACCTAGAATGCAAGCCTCATACTCGGCCATATTGTTGGTGCAATAGAAGCGTAGTTGAGCCGTAACAGGATAATGCCGTCCTGTTTCAGAAATGAGTACTGCTCCTATTCCAATCCCTTTCGCGTTTGCAGCTCCATCGAAGAAAAGCTTCCAACCCGGTTCCTCAGGCAATTCCAACTCATTTGTATGCATTACCTCTTCGTCAGGAAAATACGTTCTTAAGGGCTCGTATTTTTCATCAACTGGATTCTCTGCCAAATGGTCTGCCAGCGCCTGGGCTTTCATGTCCGTCCTCGTTACATAGACGATATCAAACTCTGTGAGCAGAATTTGCCATTTTGCCAACCTTCCCGTGGGCATAGGTTTCTGAAAGATATACTTCAATGGGTCCAAGCGGGATATGAGATAAGTAGTATACGAAGACAGGTAGTGTTTCAACTTCTGAGCTACCCAAGTTAGGGCGCAACATATTTTCTCGAGTTGAGTGTACTTGACCTCATGTACTGTGAATTTCTTGCTAAGATAGTAGATGGCTTGCTCCTTCCTTCCTGTGTCATCATGTTGCCCCAACACACAACCAAATGAATTTTCCAAGACCGTCAGGTAAAGGATTAGGGGCTTCCCGGGCTTAGGCGGGACCAATACGGGTGGATTAGACAGATACCCTTTGATTTGGTCAAAAGCCTCCTGACACTCTGCCGTCCAACCTACCGCAGCATCCTTTCTCAGCAGCCGAAATATGGGCTCACAAGTTGCTGTGAGTTGAGCGATGAACCTGCTGATGTAATTGAATCTACCCAGCAAACTCATTACCTCTGTTTTGTTCCTTGGCAGTGGCAAATCTCAGATGGATTCAATTTTGGATGGGTCTAACTCAATCCCCCGTCGACTGACGATGAATCCTAGCAACTTTCCTGATGGAACCCCGAATGCGCATTTGGCCGGGTTAAGCTTGATATCATACCTTCGGAGTCTTTGGAAAAATCTCCTTAGGTCTGCCACATGGTCCTCCCGATGCCAAGATTTGATGATCACATCATCGACGTACACCTCGATTTCTTTGTGTATCATGTCATGAAACACGACAGTCATTGCTCGAATGTACGTTGCCCCGGCGTTCTTTAACCCGAACGGCATTACCCGATAGCAGTAGGTTCCCCATGGCGTAATAAACGCTATCTTCTCAGCATCCTCCTCGTCCATTAGGATCTGATGATAACCCGCATAGCAATCCACAAAGGATCCGATCTCGCGCCCAGCACAATTATCGATCAGGATATGAATGTTGGGTAACGGAAAATTGTCCTTGGGACTTGCTTTGTTGAGGTTGCGGTAGTCGACGCACACCCTGATTTTTCCATCCTTCTTTGGGACTGGTACCACATTGTCCAACCACTCGGGATATCGAGTGACCCGAATGACCTTTGACTGCAACTGCTTAATCACCTCTTCTTTGATTTTTACACTCATTTCTGTTTTAAATTTCCTTAGTTTTTGCTTGACCGGAGGGTATGCCGGGTCAGTGGGCAATTTGTGAACCACTAAATTTGTGCTTAATCCAGGCATATCGTCATAGGACCATGCAAAAACATCTTTGAATTCCATGAGGGTTCTGATCAATTCTTCCCTGACATTCGGCTCAATGTGGATGCTGATTTTGGTTTCTTGGACGTTATCAGCGTCTCCTAGGTTTACAGCCTCAGTGTCATTTAGGTTAGGCTTGGGTTTTTCTTCAAATTGGCATAATTCTCGGTTTATCTCTTCGAAGGCTTCACCTTCATCACATTCAGATTCATCATCACAAACGACCTCTTGCATCATTGAGTCAGATTCAGATTGATTTATTAGACTAGGTCAAAGATCCGCTGTGCATGCCATGTCATTAGAACCAGTAAAAAGAGAACTGTTCAGAAAGACAAAAGAACGAAACAAAATTAAAATGGGCAAAAGAAGAGAATTTTATTAAACTTGCGGGATAAAAGGGTTCACACTTTTACAAAAACGAAAGTAAAATTTGGATTACACCCTGGGATAATCCGAACAAAACAAAACACACAAAACGTAAATCAAAGCCTACTACCAAGACTCCCCTCGTACAGGAAGAGGAGTAACTGTCCAATTGTTGGTCTTGGCCTCATGTCCCACAAACTGTATCTCTGTTCTGCTGGAACCTTCCCCAGCTTCTACCACGCTGACATCAGCGAAGAGCCTCTCAAAACTCTGATTCAGGTCCTCATTTATACCGATCAATGGTCCTAGAATCTTCGGGACCGGTGACCCCCTGGCACTTGCTTTGACAAAAGACCGTGAGAGACGCGGTACTGGTTTAGGCAAAACCCAAACCCTCTTCTTCATTTTTCGCGCTCGCTTCCTATCTGCTGCGGTTGGTTTGAACCCCAATCCGAAATTTTCCAGATTTTTAGGAAGGGAGACAGGTTGGACAATCCCTTGAAGCTCGACTCCCAGGCCTTTTCCTGGTACAAATCCATTACCCAGCATTTCTGAGACCATCATGACCGTTGCGGCCGCTACCCTAGGGTGTGGGATGATCTCTCCTTTAGAGATTTTGTTGGCCGACCCTGTATCGAAGATCTGGTAGACCCAAGGACCTTTGTCGTCAGTGGTCTCTATGAAAGGTACAATGGCGCCACCCATGGTGCACGCCGGGTCCTCGCCATGTAACACGACCTCTTGCCTTTCCCACTCGAACTTCACCATCTGATGTAGGGTGGAGGGCACCGCTTTGGCGGCATAAATCCATGGTCGTCCTAACAGCAGGTTATAAGAAACTGTGGCATCTAACACCTGGAATTCCATGGTAAACAGGACTGGACCAATGGTCAGTTCAAGTACAACATCCCCTACAGTGGCTGTTCCATTTCCGTCAAACCCTCGGACACAGATGTTATTCTTGCGGATTCTTCCGCGGTCGATATTTAACTGGTCCAGAGTGGATAATGGACAAATATTGGCGCTTGAGCCGTTATCCACCAATACTCGAGTTACCATCGAGTCTTCACATTTGACGGCTAGGTATAGAGCTTTATTGTGCTCCGTACCTTCCATCGGCAGGTCATCGTCTGAAAATGTTACCCTGTTCACCTCGAAAATCTTGTTGGCAATGGTTTCCAGGTGGTTTACAGAAATCTCACTGGGTACATGAGCTTCGTTCAATATCTTCAACAGGGCCCGACGATGCTCCTCAGAATGGATCAGTAATGACAACAGTGAGATCTGGGCCGGTGTTTTTCTCAGCTGTTCGACCACAGAATAGTCTTGTACTTTCATCTTCCTCAGGAACTCTTCAGCTTCTTCTTCGGACACAGGTTTCTTGGTTGCAACTGGGTTGGTTCTTCTTAGCTCCACCGGAGCAAAACATCGACCTGATTGAGTCAGCCCTTGCGCTTCACAACTGACTTCTTCCACCTGTTTTCCTTTGTACATCACCACTGCCTTTTCATATTTCCAAGGCACAGCCCTGCTGTCAATCATCAGCAGCTGGACCACAGGCTTTATGGTCACCAGTTCTCTACATACCCCTTTTAACACGACTGCCGGTGTGGGCGGGATTCCTGATATTACCAACTTGCTTGGCTCGGGTTTGCTTGTTATGGCGGACGGGCTCTTTACCAATATCACTACCGGCTTGACGCCTTCTCCCTGCGACTGTACACTCGTCCCTCCACTGGTCGAGACTTCTTTCGGGGCGGCTTGGATCATCATCACTGTTTGTGAGGGTTTTCTCAACTCTCCTCCCTCACACACCAACTCAATCATGTGAGTTTCGTGGTGCACTGGCCGTGGGTTTTGGTTGATGTTAGGAGCTTCTGGTGTCTGGACCTCGATCTTATTGGTGTCGATAAGATCCTGTATGGCATGCCTTAACTTCCAACACTTCTCGGTGTCATGCCCGAGCATTCCTGAGCAGTATTCACAACTTATTGATCGATCCAAATTCTGAGGTGGGGGATTTGGTTCTCGAGTCTGGACAGGACTAACCAAACCCAATTGCCTCAACTTGTGGAACAAAGCGGTGTAGGTTTCTCCCAACTCCGTGAAAGTTCTCTGCTTCCGCAACCTGTCATTCCTAGCATCTGGATTTCCTCGGAAGCCTGCCCCTGAAGGGTTTCTATACGCCCTCGGTGGAGGATAGGTGTTTTGTGGTGGTGCATATATGTTCTAGGGAGCCGGCGCGCGCCATTGTGGGCGATCCGGAGGCTGAGTGTATGCTTGGGCCTGGTGTACGGAACAATGTGGTTCTCGAGGTGGATAAAAATTTTGTGGTGGGTTGAATGGGTAGTTTGACCTGTGAGGTCTGGGTTGTTTTAGTGTGGCCTACCAGCCCTAGACCAACTGCCTGCCTCGATCGTGGCAACCTCTTCTTTCTTTCTTCTCAGCGCACCTCCCATGCCGCTTTGAATAGCCTGGGTTGTGGCTTTGAGTGCCGAATAGTTCATGATTTTGTCAGACCTCAGACCCTCTTCTATCATGACCCCTATCTTGACCACCTCGTTGAAAGATTTTCCAACTGTTGTCACCAATTGACCAAAGTAGGTTGGATCCAGTGTCTGCAAGAAATAGTCCACCATGTTTCCCTCTCTCAATGGAGGATCAACTCTAGCTGCTTGTTCTCTCTAGCGGAACCCGAACTCGCGAAAACTTTCCCCGGGTTTCTTCCCAGTTCTCAATAATGTGAGACGGTCAGGGACTATCTCGAGATTGTACTGGAAATGACCTGCAAAAGCCTGCGCCAGATCATCCCACGTGTACCACCTGTTGGAATCCTGCCTGGTATACCATTCTAGTGCAGATCCGCTCAGACTTTGGCCGAAATAAGCTATCAGCAGCTCATCCTTGCCGCCTGCCCCTCTCATTTTGCTACAGAATCCCCGCAAATGTGCCATGGGATCACCGTGCCCTTCATATAAATCGAACTTAGGCATCTTGAACCCAGCCGGGAGTTGGACGTCTGGGAAAGGGCACAGATCTTTGTATGCTACGTTGACTTGATTGCCTAGCTCGTGCAAGTTCCTGAAGGACTGCTCCAGGCTTTTGAACTTTCTCAATACTTCATCCTGTTCAGGGGCCTTAGCCGGCTTCTCAATCTCTGCCGGCACTTCCAAATGTGGATTGTAAGCCTGTGGTTCGGGGGCATGAAATGTAGGCTCGGGGGGTAGTATTGTGTATCGTGAGCCTGAAACAATGGCTCACTGGTCGTTCTTTGCAAAGGGGCTGATGTTGGTCCCACAAAAATGGGAATATTGGGTGTTGCGAGAGGTTGATGGGGTGGTGGAGCTTGTGAATCATGAGGGCTTCTTTCTTGATGATAAAGGGGATTTGGGCGGCTTGTGGAAGGGCCAGAGTGAGGGTATTCCGGCATGTGCCCCAGTGTTTCAGGGCTCTTTTGTGTTTTGGCTATGGCTAGCTGCATTGCATTCATCTCTAGTCCCATCCTTTCAATCTTTTCCATCGCTTCTTTTAGCAACTGGCTCATCGGCCTCTCTTCCTCATTACTATTCTCTGAAGTAGTCATGTTGGTTGCTATCGGTCCTTTGGATCTGGTTTGATAGGAGTGTGTTGCCAGAGTTCTTTAACAACTTATTTGTTTGATTCAGGCAACAACAAACTTTGTTAGCGTTAGAGTTTAACAGATTTGATCGTAACACATAGAGGATGCAATGCACCTAGGCAGTTAATCGTTTCTACATACTTTGCTTCAAACAACATGCGTCATCCCGGTTTGCTCATTCGTCCCCTTTTAATGTACTTTGGGAAACCCTGTGTTTTATTTTATTTTGTATTTTCTTTTCTTTCTTTATTAAAAGCGGTCGAATCTTATGGGGATTGCCTACGTATCACGTCCCCGCGTGAATCAGACCAGGCGTAGTTCTGCCTCAAAGTAAAGACACATAGAAATTCTACTGGAGTCACTTAATTTCATTATCAAAATTTGCTATTACACATTGTTTCAAACAAAAATAGCAACAGCACAGACTCCACGGTTTTAAACTTGGTTTGAAGAAAAGAAAACAACATATGGGAAAACAACAAAAGCCAAATAAACAGGACTTGACCAAAAACTAATTTTCCAACTTAAGGGCCCGCGAGGCATCATTCGGCCTCTCCGCGGCTCTAGGTGTGAGGTCTCTTTGCAGGCTCTTCAACTCGTTCATAATCCGGTAGACGCAGCCCATGATGGAAACAAGGAGGGTCTTCCGAGGTGTTCGCTCACATGCCAGGCATTTCATGTAGATGTAATGCCCGATTTCGTCAATCCTTGCTCGAATGTTATCCCTTTCGTTGAACAACTGCCTGATTTGTCGGTTCTTTAACCCCAGTGCCTGAGCATTGTCGGCAAGTCGATCCTGGAACAACTCCATTTTTCTTTCCATGCAGGCCATTGCATCGTAGCACTGTCTTCTGTCGGCCTAGGTGTCTCGTGCTTGTTTGACGATCCGATCATGTAGAGTGGAGTTCGTCTCCCTTAATATTCCGACGCTCATTTCATAATCCCTTATGACATGTTGCAAACGCTCCTTCCGGGCCATTGTGTACTTTGCCCATCTGACCTTCATCCTTGCTATGCAAGCTTCTGATTGTTCTAATTCTTCTTGGCTCTGGATGACCTGACTTCTCAAACTTGCTATCAATCTTTCGTCAGAGCGACGCTTCTGTCGGTCAACGTTACTCTTACTGGCTTGGCAAAGGCGGGCCTTCAAGGTTTAGTTTTCTTGGGCTAGCTTGTTTCTTTCAGCCTGCTCCGAGGCGACTTGCACATTGTTCTCAAATACAAGCCTTTCGGCTTGTTGCTTTAGCTTCCCGATTTCAACCCGGTAACCTTCCTCCCTTTTTAACCATCCCCATTGCTCTTGTGAATCATCTGTGAAGTGTTGGACGTGTGCCCTTTTAGCAGGTCTTTGCCGAATCTGAAACCTTCTTTCGAACCAAGCATCGTACTTTGGGTCTACCTCACCTTTAGCTAGTTCTCGCACCATGGTCTTGGGCTCCAAGAATATACATTCATGCCACAGTTTTCTAATCTTCCCCTCGGGGAATATGACTCCCGGGCTTAATTCCAAGGCATGCTTGCTCAGATCTTCATCAGTAGGGACTACTTGAAACCTGCCCAGTTGTCGTAATACCCGATGAGGGGCATATGGCTGGATGCTGCGAAGCCCCATTAAGAGAACATGACATTCTTCAGCCGACATGTAGATCACCTCAGTATCAGTCAACCAACCGAATGCCCATTCAATTTGGTCAGCTGTTGTTGACCTTAACCGTGTAAACCATGCTTCGACACCTTCAGGAAATCTGGCGCCTGTCATGCGCTTCTTGAATCTGCTGATACAATTCCTCTCGGTCAACCCGTGGTTCATGTATCCTACTCGGTGATGGAGATGTTCCTGCATCCATAGCTGAAGTAACAGGTTGCAACCTTGGAAGAACTTGCCTCCTTCTCGGCATATAGTTAGAGCGCGGTAGATTTCGGACAAAATCAAAGGAACCACAGTACTATTGGTTCTTTTGATTGCAACGTCGGCCATACCTACCAGACCTATCTCTATCTTTTTATCCTTCCTTGGACAGACCATGACTCCCAAGAATGCTGTAATGAAAGCCAAAGTACGTCTTGCTTCCCATTTGTTTCTGTTCCCGCCGTGAGTTAGCCCAAGGTTCGGTTCCTCGAAACCCTGTGGGGCTCCATACCACTGATACAAGAAATGGAGATCACAACATCCTCTCGATAAATCGTCACGTTGTATCTTCCGACTGATGCTTAGTAGATCCAGAAACGCATGCAGAGACACTGGCCTTGGCGAAAGCAAATATTGCCCTCTTAACCTCTCATTCAATCCCGCATATCCGGCGACTTCCTCAAGTATTGGTGAAAGTTCAAAGTCAACAAAACGGAATACAATGCGGGTTGGGTCCCAAAATGGTATTAGAGCTTCAAGAATATCTGTCCTTGGCCTAACACCCAACAAATTTACAAAACCTCCCAATATTCTTCCTACTACCCCTTTGCTATTGGCTTCCAAATCATTCCACCACATGTGGAGTTGTAGGGGGACCTCGCTGAGGGCCGAGAATGGTTCATTTTGCTCTGTGCTCATCCTGCACATTTATTAAGGTGACCTTTTAGGCGAAAACAAAAACCTTTATTTTGACTCTAAACAAAATCTTTGAACACAAAAACAAACAATACATGTATTTATATATTTGTGTATATATATATACATATATGCTTTATGGTATATCATTTTTGGTAAAATGAAAAAGGGAGTTGGACCCGATGAGGGTTGCCTACGTATCTCACATCCGGTGAGAATCAAACCGACGTAGTTCGGGTTATAAACTAACTAGTTTATTATTTTATTTTATTTAATTTTTTTCTTTTTCTCTTTTTTTTTGAAAATAAAGTAAAATAAAATAAAAACTCATTCCTCATTCCCAGCTTGCCATTTTTCTCTTTTCTCTTTTCTCTTTTCCTTTTTTTTCCTTTCTTATTTTTTCATTCTTTTTTCATTCTCTTTTTCGTTTTTTTTTTGCTTTTCTTTTTGTTGTGGTCGAATCTTATGGAGATTGACTACGTATCATGACTCCGCATGAATCAGACCTTGCGTAGTTCGGACCAATAAGAGATAAACAATAATAAACATTTTTTCAATTTTCATATTAAAACAGACCGGGTTTCAAAGGTTTGAAGATGACCTACAAACTCGAAAATCAAACACCCGCATATTCTAATCAAAAGATTTACAAACGGCCAGTTTCTTTCCCCGTTTGACAAATGCAACCAAACGGCTATTTTTGCAAATGTGGCCCCTTCCAAATTTCACATGAATTTTGAGGCCGGGGAGGATTATTTTATGACACCTTACAAACTTGTCCGTTCTTTTACGAAAATAACCTTTCGACAACTGAAAGATACTCTAAGGCTATTTCGGCAAGAACGGTTTAAGACGCGGCCGAGGCTGGCTCGGCTTATTATGACAAAATTCCAACGGTATTTTTTCTTTTCAAATTATAATAAAACCTGGTGTTGCAAACACGGACCTTCAGCGCCTCGGGGACGAAGATTTTTAAGGCTGTGTGGGTCCATATCTCAAAATGACCCAAAAGCGGCTGTTTATGCCAAATCAGCCTTCCGGCGTCCCTTTCGGGAACATTTGGCTATTTATGACAAAACAGCATCACCTGACTTATTTATAACTCTTTTTTATCGTTTTTCAAATTAGAAAAGTCAATATTGCAAACACGGCCTTTCAACGTCTCGGGGACGAAGATTTTTAGGCTGTGGGGGTCAACTGGACCAAGTCTTAAAAAAATGACCCAAAGGTGGCTGTTTATGCAAAGTCAGCCTTCCGGCGTCCCTTTCGGGAACATTCGGCTATGTCTTGATGAAACAGCGTCACCCAACTTCTTTATGACAAAATTAAAGTTTGACATATATTTTTGTTTATTATTATTAATTTGTTTTGGCTTTTTAGCAAAAGGTGGGGTTGGACCCGATGAGGGTTGCCTACGTATCTCACATCCGGTGAGAATCAAACCCGCGTAGTTCGGGCAAATAAACTATTTTGGAGAAGACCCTTTTCCATTTTCTATTTTTTATTATATTTTTTTCACAACAATCAAATAGACTATTATTTTTCATTCATAACAAACAAACAATTAACAAAAAAACATACAAAAAATATAAAACATTCCTTCTTTTTCCTTTGTTTTTCTTATTCTAAAGAAAAAGAAATTTTTTTTTGGAATTTTTACCTTGCTTAAAAAATATTTTTTGAATTTTGGATTCTAAAGAAGAATCAAAATGTTTTCGGATTTTTTTTTAATTTTGAATTTTCTTTTGAATTTTTTTTTGATTATATATATATTTATTTTGGAACAGATAATAAAATCACGTTAGCGCCCGACTCTTTTTATTTTTATTTGGCATTTTCATAGACAACCAAAATAAGATTAAAAAAACATTTTTTTTAAAAAAAAAACCAGACTTTTTTTTGATTTTTATTTAATGGCACAACAAACTATTTTCTTTTTTGGAAAAAAAAAAACAAGACAGAACAATGATGATTTTCCTTCTATTTTTCCTTTGCTTTTAATATAACAAACTAATAAGACATTTTTTTTATTTTCTCAAAATTTCGGCAGAGTTTCGATACTACTTGGACATTGCTTTTTTCTAAAAATAAGTAGTTATATCCCTACACTGTTATTTTCTCCTCTTTTTTCACGATTTTCTAATTTATGGAAAATGATGACAACATACAAAATCTTTTGAATTTTCATGCTCTTTTATATATATATATATATATATTTTATATTTATTGTATTTTTTTTCAAAAATGTGGCATGGGGGACATAGGGAATTCCAAGACTTCTTGGATTCCGCAAATGTTCCCCATGTGCTTTTCCCAAAAATGAAGCATGGGGGACATAGGGAATTCCAAGACTTCTTGGATTCCACAAAGGTTCCCCATGCTTTTGATTAAAATAAGATCATGCTGGAAAAACGTGTGGCCTTCTTATTAAACGTGATCAACATAACAATTCACCCTTGAATAAGTACAACATGTAGCACATAGGATGCCAAAAGATGGTCTATTATTTTCAGGTTGCTTGTCCTAGACGGACCCAACCCCTGTGTTGAGTCCCCTAAGTCAAATGCACATGATGCAAATAAACGTTCCTACTAGGGATCCGACATGTGGCTTTGTTATACTAAGTTCAGAACCTGGGTGTTTGTTCTAGACCTGGCTTACCCGAGCGGACAGCTCGAGCCGAGGGGGGGCAGCGTACCGGGAATACAGAAGCTTCACCGGCTTAGCAACTTGTCCGAACCTCGATCTAAATTGGGATTTGACACTATACAGAAAAGAAGTCGTACGAAGTACACCCTTCTTCATGATTTAGAAGACTCAGAAAGGATATGGGTTTCGGCACAGTTTATATACAGTTCACGTAATATCAAAGCGGTAAAAGACAACCAATTAGCACATTAAGCACAGATCATGTAACAAAATCTGATAAAACCAAATATAACAATTTATCTAAGCTCGAATTTCTAACCCTGAACCAGTGGTTCTGGGCCAGTTCCCCAGCAGAGTCGCCAGAGCTGTCACACCTCCTTTTTCCACACCCGAAGGGCGCAAGGGAGTTTTTTTCAATTAAAGGACAATCGAAACAGGATATGTTTAATTATTTCAGAGTCGCCACTTGGGAGATTTAGGGTGTCCCAAGTCACCAATTTTAATCCCGAATCGAGGAAAAGAATGACTCCATATTACAGTCTGCGTACCAGAAATACGGATAAGAAATTCTGTTAACCCGGGAGAAGGTGTTAGGCATTCCCGAGTTCCGTGGTTCTAGCACGGTCGCTCAACTGTTATATTCGGCTTGATTATCTGATTTTATACAAGTGTGAACTTATGTGCAAAATTTGACTTTTAACCGCTTTTTATCATTTATTTTAAGGAATGTGAACATCGCTTAAAACATGTCTTTGGACTGCGTCACATGAAATGCACCCGCAATCCGGAACATATTTTATTTGACGTTTTGGGATTTGGATTTGGGTCGCATGAAATTCACACCCAAGTTTAAGAAAGTAGATTATTAAATACGCGCCTAAAGAGACTATCGTGTTATTATTTTGGGAAGGCCACGAAGTTCGCTAAGCGGCCCTCCTGAATTCTGAGTAAATTTAAAACAAGTATTTACTGAGGGCCCCGCAAGTTGCATTTTTTTTTGTTTGTCGAGGCTCGTCCCATTTATTATTTTAAAAATGAATTTGCAACTTCATGAAAATGCATCTCAGACTACGTCACAGTCAATGTACCCGTGATTAGAGAAACATTTCGATTTCGTTGAGATTTGGATTTGGGTCACATAAATGTGCACCCGAGTTTAGGGAGATAACATTATTAAGGCGCGCCTAAAGCAACTAGCGCATTATTATTTTTTGGTAGGACCGTGAAATTTGCTAAACGGCCTGTCCCGAGTTCTAAGCATTTAATACATATATTTTGTGAGGGCTCCGCAATCTGTACATTTTTATTTTTGGCGAAGCTAGTCTCGTTTTTTATTTATTTTTTTTTCTTTTTTTTTCTTTTTTTTTTTTAGAAAAAAGGACAAGGCTAAAATGACTACATTTCTTTGCTACTTCGCGAGGTCATGGATCGTAGATTAAACTTATTTGATGAAACGAGTATTTTTTTTCCGCGGGATTAAATTACTACTATGATTTTAACATTACTACTACATGTACAAACAACTATTAAGACAAACATTGAGATAACAATAATCTGAGCATGAAGAAACAAAATGCCGAATAACTACTTAACATGACGAAACAAAGGAAATACATTCACGAACAAATTTCAATATCATACGGAGTTAATTATCAAGAAATAGCAACTTACAAATATCATATGAATATGTCTCGCTCATTTGCATACTATTCGCATGAACTAGGATTGTATTTCAACGAACACATGTACATGTTACTAAACAACGAATATGAAGGACACGGACAGAGATGACCTACTTGATATTATCGTCCGATGCGTTGGACCCGCGACGAAACCTCGGACAACAACCTCGACGTACCAGACCTCGACGAACCAAAGACGACCTCAACGACCTCACCCCGGACAGAACTTTTGGGCTACTTTTCAAATGTTTTCGGTTAAGATTCAACTGGCGTGTGCGTGTGTTTTTTTTCCCGGTCTGTCGTGGCAAGGAGGGAGGGGTCGTTTGGGCAATGGTGACGGGTAGGTTTTTTCTGGTTCTTGGACGTGAGGGCGGTGGTGTTTGACGACGGGTTGGGCAGCAGGTTATGGTCAGTGACGGGTTTACTGTGTTGTGGTGGAAGGGTCTGTTTTGGTTTTGGTGTTTGGTGATGGCGGGGAGCTGGTTATTCGACGACAAGGGGGGGAGCTGTTGATCGTGGTGCTGGTTGGAAGCTGGTAGCGATGGCGGACAGCGGGAGGCAGAAACAGTGATGGGTCTCGACGGGGCTCCGGTGGTTATGGTCGTTTGAACAGTTGACGGAGGTGGAGGAAGCTGGTAGCGGCGAGGGGTTGTGACGAAGCTGGTGGTTTGCTGGAGGGGTCGTGACTAAGAGGGATCAGCTGGGGAGGGTTTGGAGGTGGAACGAGGGTGGTCGTTTTGTGGTGGCGACGAGCAGTGGTTGGCGCGTCGATGGAGGTGGTCGTTCGGTCGTTGGTTGGACGTGGACGCAGGTGGTTTCAGGCGTTGGTGAAGGTGACGGAGGGAATGGTGGTTTGTCGAAGGTGGTTTCACTGGTTTTTCGTGGGACAATAGGGTTTTTCTTTGCTTCTTCTTTCAAAGAGAAAGAAGAAGATGCACAGTAACCCCAAAATTCAAAAGTCCCCCCTTTTTTCCAAGTCCTTTGTCCGTGTTTTGTAATGAGTTTGCCCAGAAAAATGAGCCCCACGCGTGGTGGGGTTCGAGACTTATGTCCCCCACGCGTGGTGGGGTTCCCCATGTGTCCTGGACTCGGTTTATTATGGGCTAGGTCCGAAAATTAGGCTTAAAACCGGGTAGTTTGAACCCGAATATTATTCTTTTGCCCGGACCCGAGAAATAAGAACACGTTGCTTAACTAGTCCTATGTAAGCAAAATAACTACCAAAAATAAGACTAGTATTTAAACAAAACTATATCTTTTTAAATATTTTCCAAGATTTAAAATAGCTACAAAATATTAATAAAACTATTTTTTTGTAATTTTCGTTTTTTAAATTTTAAGATAAAATATGAGGTAATATTTTTTTTTGTATTTTTCAAAGTTAAAATGACTATAAAACCTTAATAGAACTATATTTTTTTTTGTAATTTTCGAAATTATATAAAGTACAAAAATAAAGTGCAATTTTTGTATTTTTCAAGTTTATGAGAGATACATAAACTAAAATTTATATATATATTTTTTGAAATTTTTCTTTTTGCAACGAAATAAAGTAAAAATAGTTAAAATAGCTATACTAGACCCAATTTCACATATTCACGCTAAAAATGTGAAAATTCTCGGGGAGGGTCAAAAATCACGTGCTTACAATAATATTTACACTACTAGAACACCAAAAATTATAGATTACTACCAAATGTATCAAACTATTAAAGATAAACAAAATCAATCATTTAATTATTACATCCCAGTGTCATCAAATGTGTAAATCATCAAATATCAAATTCTCCATACCCCCTCCTCCAAATAAAAGTAAGCATTTTCTCCAATGCTTATAAAAATAATATTAAAGAACAAAAACGGGTGAAGATACTCCCAAAGGGTCCTCAGTCATTAGGGTATCACCAGCAGGATGAGTCCGGTCGGCTCAGCCAACTGAATTTTGTCATCATCTTCTATTAGAGCTACCTGATAAATGAACATATCATGCACTGCGACAATAGTGCTGGATGCGAGGAAAGTCTCCTCAGCCTGAGCAGTTGGATCGTTATGAGAAGGCTAGGCTGGGTGAGGTAGGGTAGGGTCCATTAGCATGTCAAACGACATGTTGTCGGCCTCAACTATCCTTTTCACCTCAGCACAGAGTGAGTCAACTGAGTTCTTGTTGGCCTGTGTCTTCCGCATCTTCTTCACTTGCTTGGTCAATCGCTCCATCACTACACCATGCTATATAAGTGT
Organism: Nicotiana tabacum; assembly: GCF_000715075.1. Classification (NCBI taxonomy): domain Eukaryota; kingdom Viridiplantae; phylum Streptophyta; class Magnoliopsida; order Solanales; family Solanaceae; genus Nicotiana; species Nicotiana tabacum. Next base: position 24,657,870 of record NC_134097.1, on the reverse strand, counting down.
TTCCATAATCGCCTTCTGGTTGTCCAAAACAATGGTGAGCTTCATGTCAATGTCATAAGGGTCTGGATGTGTAGAGGTCTGCCCTACAACTACATTAGATATCTCGAAAAGCGTTGATATAGCTATCTGCATCCAGTCATTAAGACCCATCAGCTTCTAAGAAACCCGTAAAATATGTAGTGGGCCCTTAGGTAAAGGAACCGGCTCAGAGCTTGTGCAGGCAATGAAGATGAGGCTGATGGTGGCTTTTGGAACAATAGCTCTAGCCTTGGTAGAAGGCTCAGTAGAAGTGGAAAGGATCTTAGAGGGACCAGGAGCTACTACCATTGGATCATCAGAGTGGTTAGTAGTAGTTAAAGTTTAACTGCTATTCTTCGGGCTCCTAGAGACTTGTACCTTTTACAGATCAAAGGGGCCAGTTGGTTTAATCTTCGTATCAAATAGCCTGGACACCACCTTGGAATATGTCAAGTACTATGTGTTGGTGCTGGGATAGGGGTAGGAGATGTTACCATGATGTGCTACCAAAGTGATATTGGCCGATGTTAGAGCACCCACATTGATTAGGTACCCGACCATGATAGAAGCTACTAGAACTGCTCTTTCCAAAGGAAAGTTATTCTCGTTCAGGCATGGATCAAGTCTTGTACGTACAAAAGTCTGCCACCCCTTTGCCTCGAAACTCAAAGTCTGGCGGAGGATCAACACTTCGGCATCTTTCTAATGGGGAGTATACCTAGTTCTAAGAATCTCTGCAAGGCCTGGTCTAACCTCATCTGTCTCATCCAACTTAGACAAGTACTACTTTGGTTCCACATCCTCTAGTCTGAGGTAGGCAGTCAAGGTGCGTTGATCAAATTCCACTTTCAGGTTATGCACTTTCATAACCTTGGTCCCTTTTACAATATGCGACGTGTTGGCAAAGAATTATTGGAAAAGGAATTCCTTGACATCTTCTAGATCCTCAGTGAACTGCATCAAACCTTTCCTTTTTGTGAACTGCTCCTGGACTACGAGATTGTACTTTTCTATGTTCTTGGTAAAGAATTGTCTTTCATGAGTAAGGGACTTTTCCTTCCACCACATTCGGATGTCTGAATGAGCATTGAGGTTCAAAAATCGGACTTCCATAACCACCTTTTTCATTTTTCTTCCTATGTCATCTTTCACATACGTTCCCCCTTTTCCGTCATCAGGGGCATCATCAGAATCAAAGTGTTGAGCAGCTGTATTTGACTCAGGACTAGGACTAGTTGTGCTCTGGGAGGTGCTTTGTGATGTAGAAGGTATAGCTTCGGGGTCAGACTGCCCCTATGGCCGAGACTGCTCCTCATAGTGCTATTCAGATAGGGACACAAACTTCCTTCGATGGCTTCCCCAGATGAGATAAAAGAATCTAACTCTGAAAGGCTTCTACCTCTTCCACGGCCTGCAGTTGTTTTCTTTGTGATTGCCTTTTTTGCACTTGGGTCCATGGCACCTCTGCCTCTACCTTTCTCTTGGGCACCCTTTCCTTTGGATGACTCTCATTTTCCTCTTGATCGCACCACTATATGCGTATGCACAAAGACAACTGTTAGTTAATATACAAGTTGCAAAGCAGTTGAGATTCATATTAACAATAGAGGACAACTTAGAAGCAGTGGGATGTGCAATGTGTAACATGCATAATATAGATTTAAAATGCATTCTGCACAATTTCAAGTGTTGTCCATACAGAGGAAGTGTGGTCTACAAAGAAAAAGTGTTGTTCGCATAAATCCAAGTGCAATCTCACTCCCACGATGATTTTTCAAGTCCTCAGAGAGAAATATCTGAATAACAGTGTGTATCTGCATCTGCGGCCGCAGAAATCCAACTGGAGTCTACATAAATGTTTATGCGGTCCGCACTCGAGTAAAAGTAGTCAGGCACCATAGAAGAAGTTCTCTGAAGAACAGTGTAAACCTCTCTTTGCGGCCACAAAATTTCAAGTGTGGTCGGCACAAATAAAATGTGGCCGCACAATTAGGGTCATCAACCAAATTACCAAAATCAGATATTTGCGGACTGTAAAATTTCAAGTGCGGACTGCACAGTCAAAAATAATGGCGGATTAAAGTCATTTCTACATAGGTTACGTAACTACGGGTTCAATCCTAGCTGGGTAACATAGTTAAGGCATGGTAATAAAAAACCCAACCATATCTAAGAATGATTTCGTAATTACACAATGCTAAACTACCCCCACATAGACATAAAGAAATGATGTAATCATAGATGTCCTAAAGGGAATTTAAAAGGAAAAGATAAATTCAAAAAGAAAAATAATAGATTGAAGTGATGCATACTAGATTGTGCTAGTGTGATAAGAACAATTGGATTGTGGGTGGTTGTTTGTGATTAAAAGTGCAAGCAACTAGTTCCTTCGCAGGTTCTCACTCGGAGGTCAAAATGGCGAATTGTGTAAAGGTGAAAGAGGGTGAGTATGGCCGCAAAATTCAAAATAATACCTGCACTCTATTACTTGGTCAGTGGAGAGCATGTATTTGTGTGTTCCGTGCTTTCTCAAGTGAGGCCGCACTTCTATCAACCTAGTTTTAGTTACTTCTCTGAGATTCCTCTCCTGCGACTGCAAAATTTGTGTTAGTCTACAAAGTTAGATCCGCACTTGTGAACACGTGATTTTTGCCTCGCATGAATTATTTCTACAGAATTCCCAGAGTTAGGATTTTTCTTTTAATTATTTGATTTTAGGAATTATTGCATGATTTTGTGTTTGTTTGCATTTTTGTGTGCATGTTTAATTTATTTAATGCATAAAAATACAAAATATGTTGCATTTGCATTTAGGGTGCTATTTTATATTTTTAGGTTAATTAGTTAATTAATGTTACAAAAATGAAATAAAACAACAAAAATAGTTCATTTTTGCATTTTTACTATTTAATTTTCGAATTGTTATAGTTTTTTCTTAATTTAGGACTTAATTAATTTTTAAAAATACTATGAAGGATAATTAGCTTATTTTGGTAAATTAATTTAGTTTTAAGATTTAATTTTGGTTTACATTAATTTGAAAAAGAAAATGAAAATTGGGAAATAAAAAAGAAAAGAAAAGAAAATAAGCAAGGCTGTTTTCTTTTGGCCAAATTGCCAAGCCCCAAACCCTTGCACCCGTCCAAACCCCCAAAAACCGGCCCAGAACCAGTCCATTACCCGGCTCCCATTTCCCATTAAACCAAAACGACCCTGTTTAGGTCAAACGTAATCAGGGCCATCGAGGTTTCTCAATCAAACGGCTGAGAACTCGGGAACCTTTGGTATAAGATTGTCCGAAGGTGCCCCCCTCGTCTCTCATCTTCCCCAGTCCAGAGACAGCTTCACCAAACACTAATAGTCGCCACCCTTTTCCACCGTCCTCCGGTGGCGGCACCACCTCTTTTCACCCCCAAAATCACACTACTGAATCTCCTCCTCCTCCTAATCCCAAATCCCCAATCCATTCAACTCGAATCCCTTCGGAACTCCTCAGATTTTAGATCGAAATTCAAAACCCTAGCGCCGCCCAACTTCCTCCGATAGCGGCGCCACCACCAACCACCACAAAATTTACACCATATGACCTCTTCACCCCCCTCTTTCCAAATCCTTAGTCCTTTTCCTTCGAATCCCCCGTGAACTGCTCAAATATTGAATCAAAGAGTTGAGCCCTAAAAGCCTAAGATCGAAACTACACATGCAAGGTCAATAGTCTAGTCTTATGAGTTTTTTTAGGGCCACTTTTATCGCGAAATAATGTTATTCGCCTGTTCTTGACAAAGAACAAATGATTGACATTATATCGTGGTTTAAATTGGAAGGACAGTCAAGTTTGAGTTTGAATCGGTAAGTTTTCTTCATCTTTTCTGTCTATTTTCGTTGTTTCACCATTTGTTCCCTTTCTCTTTCTTCTACTTTTCTTCAATTAGTTTCTTCTGATGAATTTGGGAATATTTTAATTTCTGAATCTAGTTTTTTTTTCTTTCATTGGTTGTTTAATATTCATGTTGTTCCGTTGCTTTCCAGTGTTCTCTTTTAATTGTGTTTGGTTTGCTCATTTGCAATGTTTGGTTTTATTTAAGTCATGTTAAGCTTCGGATTTTCGTCTAGTGCTCATGTTTAATTTTGAATCTCTTTTTCCCCTTGTTCTGGTTTCATTTCAAATCCGTTTAGTTTGTAACCCTTTTTTGGTTTGAATTTTTGTGGGCTTGTGATGGATTGGATTTGGTTTCCGTTGAATCAAAAGACCAGAGAAAAAATGGGGTTCATTCTAGTTGGAAAGCCCAGGTTTGGGGCTGGACCTTGGGTCAATTCAACCCATAACTCATTTGGTCCGGCAAGGTAATTTTCAGGGGTATGGGGGGTAACTTAGGTAGTTTACTCAGGGAATCTTTTAATAAAAACCTTAGGAAGCTTCTTAGAAGCTGAAAAACAGACTTGCTTGGCAAACAAGTCAAAAAATGAGGGACTAAGCTGCAAAATTAAAAATTGAGAAAGGTCTAATGGGCAAAACTCATCCTATATCTGCTGCCCTAGTAGCTTGCCTATAAAGGCATTGCTAAGAAGTGCTAGGATCAGATTTTTGGGGGGGGGGGGGGGATCCAGAAAAATCGAAAAAAAAACAGTCAAGATTTTGGGAGAAAACTACTCTTCCATTAAACTTTGGCCTTGAATCTGAAGGTTTTCATTTTTCTGAAATAATTTTCTGCTTAATTGGGGTCGAAATGGTTTGAGGTCGAGTCATTCAATCTTGGTTTGATATTTGCTGGTGTGTTATTTGCTTGAAACTGATTCCTGGACTACTTGATATCATTTCTTGGGCTTGAAATTGGCCTTAAACTGCTGCTGACTGTTGTTTGTTGTTGCTGACTTCTTACCTCATCTTCTTTGTTCTCTCAATACTAGGTATGCCTTGATCTATTGTCATGAGGAATGCACGCATGAATATTTGTAATACAAATTGAAGGAATGTTTAATACTAGTTTCATGCGATTTGTTCTGTACCGAATCTGGTCTTGTTTTAGTTCTTCATAGTATAGTTCTTTCGTATATTTCATTCTTCTTTCGAGGTTTAAACTTAAACTTATAGAGACTGCAACTGATTCGAGAAACATTTGGACCTTATAGCATGTGTTAAGTATGGACTGTGACCTGCAATTTAACAAGTTGAAATGTTTGGTTTCCAATCCATTATGATGGATTTTAAATACATGTTGATATAGATTATGAGTTTGGTTTGGCTTATTCATACTAGGTTGCCCTTTTGAAAAGTTTGTTTGATAAGTTTTTTTTGAAAAGCTTCATTTTAAATAAAGGCTGAGTCAGTTCTGATATGTTTAAAGGTTTAAGTTGCGCTAAATGTCAAATAATGGTTGTGAAGTTATTCTAGTTTATTTTTGAAATTGTCTTTGGAAATTCCCTTTTCAAATTAGTACGAAAATGTATAATATTGTCTTTTGAAGCCAGTTTTAAAAAAAGATCAAAATCCAACATGGTTGTAGGATAATCACTTAGTTCTGAGTTTCCTTTTACAAGTGTTTATCTGTTCATCCCGTCTTAGAACAACTTGGAAACTAAAAAGGGCATCATGGTCAGTTTGTTTGAAATTGAATTGGGGTTATTGAACCCCCTTGCTGGTATGCTGATCATGCTGCTGCAGGGATTCGACTTTGAATCCCTGCCTTGCCTTCGTACCACGTCGCTGTATTGGGATTTCTTCTGGGGCCTAGCTCAAGTCATTCAAAATCGTTGAGTTGGTAGCATTTTGCAACATGATATTGGGATCCTTTTGAGCCCAGATTTGAGATAGAAATTGGAATGTACATAATTCTAATATTTTGCATCACGTTTGAATTGGGCCTTCTCTTGAGATTTGGTATAGATCCTTTGGTTAAAATTGATGGTCCACTAGTAATTGAAAATACAGTAGGCTGTCGGGCATAAGATTTAAAAGAAAAAAGGGCGTTTGTTTAATTATTGCGTTTTTTTAGTTTGAACTTTGATAAAATGCCTTGTGAATTCTCAGGTTTTCCTTTCCTCAACGAAGCTTCCTTAAAATATTGAGGTGAGCCATATTACAATACAAGTAGCTTATGGCCCTCATGAATTAGTTTAGAAACCCTTAAATTAGTATAATTCGAGGCGCGCTGCGCCAAATAAAATCCCAAATGCGTGGCCCTCGTTTAATTATTTTTATAATACTTAGAATTCGAGGCGTGCCATTTAGGAAATTTCTATGGCCCTCGCAAAGTTAGCAACACGTAGTTGCTTTAGGTGCGTTATTTTAATAATATTACCTTCCTAAACTCGGGTGTGCATTTCATGTGATCCAAATCTCAACAACATTGAATAAAATATGTTTTGGATTGCGGGTGCACTTCATGTGGCACGATCCAAACATATGTTTTAGACGACGTTAAATCTTCTTTAAAATTAATTAAAAGCTATTAATAAATCTAAAATTATACTATAGGCTAAAGGTGTATTAAAATCAGATAATAAGCCAATTATGATAGTTTAAGCGACCGTGCTAGAACCACGGAATCTAGGGATGCCTAACACTTTCCCTCGGGTTAACGGAATTTCTTATTCAAAATTTCTGGTTTGTAGACTTCAAAAGGAAAGTCAAAACTTCCTCGATTTGGGATAAACAGGTGACTTGGGACACCAAATAAACTATCCCAAGTGGTGACTCTGAAAATCAAATAAATAATCCCATTTCGAATAATGTCACTTAAATTGGAAAAACTCCCTTATACCCCTCGGGTGCGTAAAAAGGAGGTGTGACAGCTCTGGCGACTCTGCTGGGGATCGAACCCAGAATCTCTAGTTCATGGTTCAAGAATTCGCGCTTAGAATAGCTGTTATGATTGGCTTTATCTGTTATCTGATTTTCCTACATGTTTGAGCCTAATATGCTAAATGCTTTTACCGCTTTGATGTTCTGTGAACTGTATATAAATTGCTACGAAACCCTTCCTCTCTCTGAGTCTTCTAAATCATGGAGAATGGTGCACTTCGTGTGACTTTGCTTCTGTCTAGAGTCTTATCCCATTTTAGAATGAGGTTTGGACAAGTTGCTAAGCCGGTGAAGCTTCTGTATTCCCGGTACGCTGCCCCCCTCGGTTCGAGTTGTCCGCTCAGGTAAGCCAAGCCTAGAACAATAAACCCAAATTTTAAACCTAGTATAACAAAGCCTCATGCCGGATCCCTGGTAGGAACGTTTGTTCGCATCACGTGCATTTGACTTAGGAGGCTCAACACAGGGGTTGGGTCTGTCTAGGACATGTGTACCTAAAATGAAAAGACCATCCTGATGCATTCTACTTGCTAGTTGTGCATTTATTTGCTTCGGATTTGCATGTTGACCGGCTTGTGGATAATAGAAGAAATTGGGAAAAGAAAATAACAGTGTGAAGGCTTAGAGAGATAGTTACTTGTTTTGAAAAATCAGTGTCCAAAATATACTGAAACTCTGCCAAAATTTTGAAAAAAAAGAAAGAAAAGAAAAAAAAAGTTTTGTCTTCAGAATTAGCTGGTTTTCATATTTGTCAAATCTGCCCGAACTACGCCAGTTTGATTCTCATCAGATGTGGGATACCTAGGCAACCCCTATCGGGTCCAACTTCCCTTTTGCAAAAATAGCCCAAAAACAACAAAATTTTATTTTTGTCACAAATAAGCAAGGTGATGCCATTCTTGTTTAAAATAAGCCGAATGTTCCCAAAAGGGCGCCAGAAGGCTGTTTTTACAAGAATATCCACCTTTGGTTATTTTTTTATTTTTCGATCGGTTAGCAGACACAGCCTTAAAATCTTCTTCCCGAAGTGCTGAAAGGTCGTATTTGCAAAACCGAGTTTTATTTTTTTTTAAGTAAAATTTTAAAAAACTGGTGTTATTCTTTTGGGTCAAAATGAGTTAATAAATCACCTTAATAAATGTGCAGGATGAGCACAAATGAAATTGAACCCTTCACAGCCCTTAAAGAGATCCCCTTACAGCTCCATATGTGGTGGAATGATCTAGGAAAAGGCAGTAGAGAAACCGTGGTAAAGGTTATGGGAGGTCTCGTCAGACTATTGAACATCAAGCCAAGGTTGGACATAATTGAAGCTTTAGTACCTTTTTGGGACCCAACTCGCAATGTGTTCCGTTTCTCTGACTTTGAGCTCACACCCACGCTGGAGGAAGTTGCGGGTTATGCGAGCCTTAATGGAAGCCTTAGAAGTCGATATCTAGTGTCACCAAGACCGGTATCTCCCCATAGTTTTCTGGATATGCTGAGTATTAGTCGGGATATCCAGGATGGAAATTTATCTGAAGATTATTGCACTCTCCAGTTCTTGTATCAATGCTATGGTAACCCCCGAGGTTTTGAAGAGTCGAACACTGGTCTGACCCATACCGGGAATAAAGACAAATGGGAGGCAAGGCGGGGTTTGGCTTTTACAGTAGCATTCTTGGGTGTTGTGGTCTGCCCGCGAAAAGATGGTAATATAGAGGTAGGTCTGGTAGGAATGATCGATGTTGCAATCAAGAAAGCCAACGGCACTGTGGTTTCCCTTATCTTATCTGAAATCTACCGAGCCTTGACTATCTGTCGGGAAGTGGGAAAGTTCTTGCAAGGCTACAATCTGTTACTACAATTATGGATGCAGGAACATATCTGCCACCAGGTTGGGTATATGATTGACGGTATGATCGGTTTGAGTTGCATTGAAGAATTTGAAAGTCGAGTAGTGGGTATTGAATTCCCCGAGGGTCTCTAAAGCTTGGCTTGCACATTTGAGCTCCTTGACCGCCGATAAAATTGAGTGGGTATTCGGATGGCTTCCTGTCACCGAAGCAGTATACATGTCAGCTAAAGTGTGTTATCTCCTCCTGATGGGCATCCGGAGCATCCAGCCGTATGCTCCCCACAGGGTTTTGCACCAATTAGGAGATTTCAAACCGTCCCCCATGATGAAGATTTGAGTAAACATGTCATTGAATTGGGTCCAAAAGCCATATTTTCAGAAGGGAGAATTCACCAGGTATGGAATGAATGTAGATTTCTTGAACCTAAGACTATGGTGTGGGATCTAGCTAGAGGTGAAGTAGACCCCAAGTACATTATTTGGTTCGGTAAAAGGTTCCAGATTTCGGAGAGACCTGCTAAGAGAGCTCATGTTCAGCAATTCACCAACGACTTGCAAGAGTAATGGGTCTAGTAGGCAAAAGAATAAAGCTATAGGGCCAAAATAAGTAAATTAGAGGGACAAATCAGGGATCTCATGTTTGGCAACAGTATCCAGGCTGCCGCAGATGAAGGGGAAAAGAAAAAGCTAACTCAGGAAAACGAAGCCCTCAAAGCTCAAATCCGGAAGATGAAAATAGCTGCTAGAAACCTGAAAAGAAGCCGAGCGGATGAAAGGCTTATAAGTAGTCTGAGAAAGAAAGCAATTAAGTGTCAAGATGACCTAGAAAAGTCTGAAGCCAGTCTAGCAAAAGCCCGGGCTCAATTAGCGTAAAATGCAAAAGGTCGGACACAGTTGGTGCAACAAATGAAGAGAAAGTATGAAGGGACAATCACCAACCTGAGAAGAAAGGTAACTACTCTTGAGAATGAAGCAGCCAAGCAGGCTAAAGACTTCAAAGCTGACAGGGAACACTGTTATGATTTGATGGCTTAGATGGAGGAAGGAATACAACAATTGCAAAATCAACACCTTCACGACTCTCAAGTGTTGGAAGCCCGGAATTAGCAGATAGGGCGATTGCTTAAGGAAAAGGGCAGAATCCGAGAGAGGATCAGAGCCATTGCTGACTACATTACCGTGAAGTGCCAACCGTGCGAGGACATGACTCGTACCACCTTCTTCGCTGCAGTGATAACTTTCGTTCGCCAGATAATGAGTTATTTGGAGCGGCTGCAAGGGGATCTCGCATATAGGCCCGCGACGAGACCGAATGATGTCCCGAGGGCCCCAGGAGCATTAATGTATTCCTTATTTTCACTTGACTCTGTTTTTATTGGAGTCTGTCAGTTTATTTTCGAGTCTGTATTTTCTTTCTGTCAGATTCTGTAAGTCGGTTCTTGAGTCTGTATTGTCATATTTCTATTAGAGTCTATTGATTTCCTTTTCAAGTCTGGTAGTTTTGAGTCATTATAATCAAAGCATTTTCTTTTTATAATAATTTAAAAATCCCAAAATATTTTGATATTTCATCCAGAACTACGCTCGGTCTGATTCATGCGGGGTCATGATATGTAGGCAATCTCTATAGGATTCGACCATAACCAAAAGAAAGAAAAGGGAAACAAGGAAAGAAAAAAGAAGAGAGAAAAACAAAGAAAAAGAAAAGAAAAGAAAGAAAATAAGAAACCGCGAGGATGAAACAATGGCACAAAAAAAAGAGAGAGAGAAATGAAAAGGAAAGAGTGGAAGTGGAAAGAAGAAAATGGAAGGAATAAGTAAAGCCGGGATGAAGCATGCAGCCGTTGCAAAACATGTAGAAACACTTTTAACGGTTTAGGTGCATCACACCCCAACATGCGATTACCTATCTGTTATTTGTTTCAAACTAATCGTTTGCTGCTGTTACTTCCAGTTCAGGTTTTTATAGAACGGTGGTTGGTTTTTGTGGTAATCTGGCTTCGCACCCATACTTTATGAGATCAAAGGGGAGCGTCGAAATGTATTCATAAATGACTTTGCCAACATTTCCCATCATGGATGATAGTCCAATCTCAGGTATCCCGACCTCAGAATCGGCAGCTGCCAAAGAAAATAGAATCCTACGTCTTCGAGTTATGGAAATCTGGGACACTTGGGCAAATGGAAGAGAGCCACCAAGAACAATCCTAGGATTCCCCGAACCCTTTCCTATAGCAAGTGGTACCTCCATTGTCCCAATCAGTCACCCAAAAACACCACTAGGACACCCAACTATCTCGGCTCATTTTGTGGGAACACCTTCTGAGGTTCGCCCCCAGGTATCTTTACCGCTCCACCTTGCTCGGCCACAGCATAGCCTACACTACCCAGGCCTGGTTTTGACCCCTCAGCTTTTACCTTCCAAACACCCACATTCCCAGTGGAACCTCCTCAGTTTCCCACTTATACTTACCCTCAACCACCCCGTTATGAATTCATTATGGGGCAAGAAAAGATCACCAAAACTCCTGAGCAAGAAGAGATTGCGAAGAAGATAAGGAGTATGGATTAGAGTCTCAAAAGCATACAAGGATTGAGTGGATAGAAAAATGTATCATATGCCGACTTATGTATGTTCCCTCATGTGCATCTGCCATTAGGATTCAAAACCCCAAAATTTGAGAAGTATGATGGACACGGTGATCCTATTGCTCATCTCAAGAGATATTGCAACCAGCTGCGAGGAGCCGGTGGGAAGAAAGAACTCCTCATGACCTATTTCAGAGAAATTCTGGTCGGCATCGCATCTGAGTGGTACATGGACCAAGATATATCCCGCTGGAACATCTGGGATGACCTGTCTAAAGATTTAATCAGGCAGTTCCAGTACAACATTGATATTGCTCCAGATAGGAACTCATTGACAAACTTGAAGAAGAAATCCTCGGAAAGCTTCCGAGAGTACGCAATTAAATGACGTGAACAGGCCTCCAGGGTAAAGCCTCTGATGGATGATATTGAAATGGTCACAGTATTCCTTTAAGCTCAGGAGGCTGACTACTTCCAAAATATGATGTCCGCAATGGGTAAACCATTCACTGAAGCCATCAAGATTGGTGAAATGGTTGAAAATGGGTTGAAAACGGGTCGAATTCTAAGTCAATCCACCATCAGAGCTACCTCCCAAGCCATTCAGGGTGGGTCTACAGGAGTAGTAAAGGGCAAGAAAAAGGAAGAAATATCCATGGCAGTGTAGGGTGTAAGAAAATACCGTACTCCCGAATCTTTTTTCTCAGAAAGGACCCCACAACACTACTACCCCCACCAAGATGTAGCCTATGCTCCTCAGCCATACCCAGTCAAGAATGCTCAACCTTATGTCCAGCCACAACAACAAGCCAACCGGAACCAATCTCCATTTTTTAGAAACCAACCACCTTACCAAAACCACTATAACCCCCGACCTCCACAAAACAATTTCCACCCTCGTGAACTACCCAAGAGGCCAAATTTTTCACCAATTGGCGAATCCTACTCTTGCCTGTTACCAAAGCTTGTTCAAATGGGTCTACTACAGTCTGTTCCTCAAACCAGGCAAAACCCAGCATCACCCGCTTATAGAGCCGGTACCCGATGCGCATATCACTCAGGGGCAGAAGGGAACGACACAGATGACTGTTGGACTCTGAAAAGAGCCGTGGAAAACATGATAGAACAAAGGAATATAATGCTAAGGGATAAAGATATTCCTAATGTGACTAACAACCCACTGTCGGCCCACAACAATTGGCCGATAATAGGAATGATTTGTGAGGACAAGGAATTTGACCCAGCATTGAAGGCCATCATTGCCATCGCTGATGTAGAAAAGAAACCAAAAGCTGCACCAAAGAAAGATAAAGGGTAGAAAAAGAACAAAACCACCCCTCCAAAGTCAGAAGAGAAAGTTGAAGTGGAAATTGGGGCAATGCCTCCCAAAGATGTTGTTCTCTATGTCCCTCAAGGCCGCAAAGAAAAGTAGATGGTTTTGAGTCCTCCCAGGAGATTCGAGCTAAATAAGACAACCCAAATGTACCCAATGAAGTTTATGTGATGCGGGGGCCAATTAATCCACTAAGGCTGAGTGAGCCCGTGGTTATTGGCCGTGCACCACAAAAGCCCATGACGGATCCTACTGCTGTACCCTGGAACTACATCAAATCAGTGGTGACTTACAAAGGCAAATAAATCTCGGGAGAAGTTCAAGAGAATAAAGGGTAGAAAAAGAACAAAACCACCCCTCCAAAGTCAGAAGAGAAAGTTGAAGTGGAAATTGGGGCAATGCCTCCCAAAGATGTTGTTCTCTATGTCCCTCAAGGCCGTAAAGAAAAGTAGATGGTTTTGAGTCCTCCCAGGAGATTCGAGCTAAATAAGACAACCCAAATGTACCCAATGAAGTTTATGTGATGTGGGGGCCAATTAATCCACTAAGGCTGAGTGAGCCCGTGGTTATTGGCCGTGCACCACAAAAGCCCATGACGGATCCTACTGCTGTACCCTGGAACTACATCAAATCAGTGGTGACTTACAAAGGCAAATAAATCTCGGGAGAAGTTCAACAGAATAACCCGGCTGAAAAGTATTTCAATTTGGAAGAGGTGAACAATGCCACTAGAAAGCGCTTCCCATCTAAGAAGCCCGTGAGTGCCGAAGAAGCGAATGCCTTCTTTCAAAATAAAAAAATGGCGGATTATGAGGTGATCGACCAGCTTCGACAATCTCCCACGCAAGTCTCCTTGCTTTGTTGATGAACTCTACCGAACATCAAAAGGTATTGATTAGAACCCTTAACGAAGAATATGTGCCTGCTGAGACTTCTGTAGAGCAGTTGGAGAGAATGGCAGAGAGATTTTTTGCAATTAACCAGATCTCCTTCAGCAAAAATGACTTGCCCCCAAAAGGGGCCGCATATAACAAAGCCCTGCACCTGACAGTCAAATGCGAAGGGTACTACGTGAAAAGGGTTATGTTGGACGGAGTCTCTGGTGTGGACATTTGCCCACTCTCAGCTTTGCAGCGTATGGAAATTGGTACCGAGAGAATGTGACCTAACAACCTCTGTGTACGTGCCTTAGATGGTATCAAAAGGGGCACAATTGGAGAGATTGATCTGATTCTGACCATAGGCCCAGTAGACTTTGAAGTAACCTTCCAGGTTCTGGACATGGACACGTCCTGCAATTTTCTCTTGGGAAGGTCATGGATTCACGCAGCGGGGGTTGTGCCTTCTACTCTCCACCAGATGGTGAAGTTCGAACATGAGGATCAGGAGATTGTGTTTCACGGGGAAGATGAGCAATTGATTTATCGGGACCTGTCAGTTCCATGTCTTGAAGCAAGAGAAGGAAGTGAGCACATAGTCTATCAGGCCTTTGAAATCGGGATCGCTGATCAGTGCGAAGAATGAAAACCTTATCTTCAACCCTTCCTTTCTAATGCATCAATTATGATGGCTAAAGAAATGATCAGGCACGACTACAAATATGGGAAAGGGCTTGGGAAATCGTTGCAGGGAATAACTAAACCTATCACCCTGACCGCCAGTGAAAAGTTCTTTAGGGTAGGCTTGCGACCTACTCCTGCTGATGTAAGATGGGCAGATGATAGAAAGAATGATGGTTGGGTCTTTCCTCAGCCGGTGCCGCATCTATACATAATATTTTTCAAGACGAAATACAATGAGGAAGAGGAGGATACGGCCTTTACGACCGAAGAAATGGAAGAAATATGTGGGGCCATGAGGAAGATACTGTATGAAGCCCACATGGTTCAACCAGGGGAAGGCTCAAGCACCGCTGAGGTACTGTATATGGGACCTAATGCCAAACTGCAGAATTAGAAGGCTACGCTATTCCCAATCAGGCGGGAGTCCCGGTAGACATGTCCTGCCACTTTTTCTGTATCACAAGTTATTCCAGGGTGTAACTCAGATGTTTTCTTTAGTTTCCTGTCTTTTAATTTCCAATGTAAACCCTGTTATCTTCAAATTCAATGAAATAAAATCAATATTTCATCATCCATTTCTCTTTATTCTTTCTGATTTGGTTATTTTTCTCTTTTATTTCTTCTTTTAGTTCTAATAATGCGGCTTTAAATAACATGACCTGCTTGCGGACTTCATGCCCAGATCCAAACACGCTGTCTAACTATGAAATAATGAACCAAGAACCGGAATATGATGAAAAGAGGCTTTTAGGGAAATAAATTGGGAATTGGAACAGTTTGAGAATAAACCTAAGCCAAACTTGAATGATACTGAGCCAGTTAATTTGGGTAGTTCTGAAGAAGTCAGGGAAACCAAGATAAGCATTCACACAGATGAGAAAACCCGGGACGCATTGATCCAACTTTTGCTTGAGTTCAAAGATGTGTTTGCTTGGTTATACGATGACATGCCAGGACTAAGTGTTGATTTGGTGGTTCATAAGTTGCCAACTCACCCCCATTGTCCCCTTGTCTAGCAAAATCAAAGAAAGTTTAAAACCGATATCAGTGACAAGATTAAAGAAGAGGTCACAAAATAGTTGAAAGCGGGGGTGATCCGAGTGGTTCGATAAATCACATGGTTAGCCAATATAGTTCCAGTGCCAAAGAAGGACGGGAAAATTTGAGTGTGTGTGGATTATAGAGATTTAAACAAGGCAAGTCCCAAAGATAACTTCCCTTTACCGAACATCCACATCCTTGTTGATAACTACGCCAAACATGAGATACAGTCTTTCGTGGATTGTTACGCAAGATATCACCAGGTGTTGATGGATTAAGAAGATGTTGAAAAGATAGCTTTCCCATACGTTGGGGTACATACTGTTACAGAGTCATGCCATTTGGTTTGAAGAATGCCGGGGCAACCTACGTGAGAGCCATGACTGCCATTTTTCATGATATGATGCACCAAGAGATAGAGGTGTATGTGGACGATGTAATCATCAAATCCAAAACCCAAGATAACCACGTTCGGTACTTGAGAAAATTTTTTGAGCGGTTGAACAAATATGACTTGAAGCTGAACCCAACCAAATGTGCATTTGGGGTACCATCCGACAAACTTTTGGAATTCATAGTCAGTCAGAGGGGCATCGAGTTGGACCCAACAAAGATAAAGTCTATTCGAGATTTGCCTCCTCCAAGAACCAAGAAAGATGTTATGAGTTTGTTGGGAAGATTGAACTATATCAGCCGATTCATTACTCAGTTGACATCCACGTGTGAACCCATATTCAAATTGCTGAAGAAAGATGTGACAATCAAATGGACAAATGAGTGCCAAGAGGCTTTTGATAAAATCAAAGAATATCTGTCGAATCCGCCGATATTGGTCCCACCTGAGCCAGGGAGACCTTTGTTCTTGTATCTGACAGTCTTGGAAAATTCTTTCGGCTGTGTCCTCGGGCAATATGATGTTTACCGGAAAGAAAGAGCATGTCATTTACTATCTGAGCAAGAAGTTCACCAGTTATGAAGCCAAGTACACTTTATTTGAGAGAACTTGTTGCGCTTTAACTTGGGTCGCTCAGAAGCCGAGGCATTATTTGAAAGCTTACACCACTTACCTCATAACCAGGTTGGATCCTTTAAAATACATATTTCAGAAACCAATGCCCACTGGGAGATTAGCAAAGTAGCAGATCTTGCTCACAGAGTTTGACATAGTCTATGTCACTCGCACGACAATGAAAGCCTAGGCGTTAGCAGATCATTTGGCTGAGAACCCGATTGATGATGAACACCAACCTTTGAGTGCTTACTTCCCAGATGAAGAGGTAAATTCAGTTGAGGCAATATCTGAAGACACCCATGCTTGGAAAATATTCTTTGATGGGGCGGTGAACGCAAAAGGTGTTTGAATTGGGGCAATCTTGATCTCACCCACCGACCAACATTATCCAGCCACATCCCGACTTTGGTTTTTCTGCACAAACAATACCGCCGAGTATGAAGCCTGCATTATGGGTATGAACATGGCAATCGACCAAGATGTCAAAGAATTGTTAATCATGGGAGACTCAGATTTAATTATCCGACAAGCTCAAGGAGAATGGGAAACACGAGATATCAAGCTTATTCCTTATAGACAACATGTGGAAGATCTTGGCAAGCAATTCAAGTCAATAGAAATCAGGTACATCCCTCGCTGTCACAATGAATTAGCTGATGCACTTGCTATTTTGGCCTCGATACTGCCATACCCAGGCAATGCTCGCATTGATCCATTGCAAATCCAAATCCGGGAAAGGCATGGTTACTACAATATGGTTGAGGCAGAACAAAATATTCAGCCATGGTATCATGACATCAAGAGATTTCTGAAAACTAAAGAATACCCTGAGCAAGCCAGCGGAGACCAAAAGAGAACCATTAGACGACATGCAAATGGTTTCTTTTTGAGTGGTGATGTCTTGTACAAAAGGACCCCGGACCTTACCTTGTTAAGATGTGTTGATGCCGAAGAAGCTAGAAGAATCATGTACGAAGTGCACGCAAGAGTTTGCGGACCCCACATGAATGGGTATGTTTTGGCAAAGAAAATCCTTCGAGTAGGTTATTACTGGATGACCATGGAAAAAGACTACTTCAGTTTTGTTTGGAAATGTCATCAGTGTCAGGTGCACAGGGATTTGATTCATGCACCACCCACAGAACTGCATCCCATGTCAGCACCTTGACCATTCGTTGCTTGGGGCATGGACGTCATTGGGCCAATCGAGCCAAAAGCCTCAAATGGGCATAGATTCATACTGGTTGCCATTTACTATTTTACTAAATAGGTTGAAGCAATCACTCTCAAATCCGTCACCAAGAAAGTTATGGTAGATTTTGTGCACTCCAATCTTATCTGTCGTTTCGGTATCCCTGCAACTATTATCACAGACAATGCTACAAAACTTGTATAGTCATTTGATGGGGAAGATATGTGAACGATTCAAGATAACGCATCGGAATTCTACTCCCTATCACCTTAAAGCCAATTGTGCCATCGAAGTAGCAAACAAGAACATCAAAATGATTTTGAGAAAGATGATCCAATGTTCCAGGTAGTGGCATGAAAAGTTTCCTTTTGCATTGTTGGGATATCGCACTACGATGCGCACATCGATCAGAGCAACCTCGTATCTTTTGGTTAATGGCACTGAAGCCGTAATACCCGCGGAGGTCGAAATCCCTTCTCTCTAGATCATTGTGGAAGCTGAAATTGAAGACAGTGAGTGAGTCAAAACCCGCCTGGAGTAGTTAACCTTGATTGATGAGAAGCGAATGGCCGCAGTCTGCCACGGGTAGTTATACCAACAAAGAATGGCCCGTGCTTACAACAAGAAAGTGCGGCCTAGAAATTTTGAAGTGGGGCAACTCGTTCTAAGGCGTATTCTTCCCCATCATCAGGAAGCAAAAGGGAAGTTTGCTCCCAATTGGAAGGCACATACATCATCAGAAAGATATTGCCCAGAGGAGCATTGTACTTGGGAGATATCGAAGGAAATGATCATGCGGTAGCTGTGAACGCAGACGCGGTCAAAAGGTACTATGTCTAGTCTTTCTGTAGCAATAGCACTATCCGATTGTGATGACGAAAGCTTTCATTCTCGCTACCCAAAACACTCCAATCCTTTTGCTAACCTTTTGAGCGGGTTACTTTTCTTTCATTACCCTCTTTGGAACTCGAAAATAAATAAATAAATAAATAAATAACAACAACAACAAAAGCAAAATGTTTTCCTGAACTACGTTCGACTTAATTCCGAAAGGATACGAAGGCAGCCTCTCTCTGGGGTTCAGTCACACCAAAATAAAAATCCAATTTCCCCCAAAAGTGAAACTGGGGCAGATGTCATAATGGTTCGCCAATGAGCCTACCGGAACGGTTCCAAAGTTATAATTCCATCCAGATTCTCTTTACCCAAACCTTGTTCAAAGTCCTTTCGATCAATCGGTGAAAGGTTTTCAAAAAAATAAAGAATGTAGTTGTTTGGATTCGATGCAATCAAAATGAGATAAATAAAATGAGAGAGTCTTATTGGTGAAAACCTATGGGCACCGTAAGGCGATGGTGAGTAGAGAAATTGAAAATGAGAGAGTCTTGTTAGTGAAAACTCGTAAAAGAGCACTATAAGGTGATGATAAGAAAAGAAATGAGAGAGGTCGATTGGCAAAAACCCGCAACGGGCGCCGTTGATCAAAAAGAAGAAACCCCTCACCACCATTGGTATTAAAAGAGTCCTGGCAAGGTTCCTCGGTTCTGAAACATGGGTCGCAATGGGTTTATGAGAAGTTTGGATAGTTGTGCGGATCAGGCATCCAGTCCAAGAAGCATGTCATGTCTATTGAAGTCTGCATGCACCCCAGATAAGTCCGTCCTTCCTCCTCAAAAGGGACATTTCTCCTTAAACTCATTTTCTTGTCCTTTGTTTACTTTTCCTTGAATCCCTTTCGGTCTAACTCTGTTTTTGAAACTAATACAAAGAAAAGGTGGCAAGATTGGCTTTACAGGGTTCTGCCTAAAGCTAAAGAAAAGTACCCAACCTCAGCGGGTGTATCAAGTCGATCCCGACTGGCCATTATGTCTGATGCTCTGAATCAAAGTTATTGAAAAGGAAAAGAAAGCCAAAGGCAAAAGCCAAAAGGCGAAATAAAGTGAAAGGTCGAAGCCCCACGTGGGTAAGCCGTCATGAAATTTTAAAGTTGAGTCCCTCGGTTTGAAAAATAGAGCAATCTTCAGAAAACCACCAAGCAGCAGAGGTTCTCAACAAAGGTTCAGGCCGAGATCGAGGGATTGAGACAATCAAGGCCACAAAAACCAACCACCGTTTCAAACTAAAAATTGTTCTTTATTTGAAAAATTAAAATAGGTGCAATCCAAAGCAACCGTGCAAGAAGTAGGTGCAACCAAAAGGAAAAAGATGTGCAAGAGCTAGAAACAGCTTTGCAGCAATGATCAACCCAAAAAGGCAGTTTCCTCCAAATTCTTTCTTGCATTTTTACTAAAAAAAATGAAATGAAAAATAAATTGAACTGAAGAAAAAAAAGAGATAAGAAGAAAATTTTAAAAAAATGATAGCTTAGGATTCCCAATCTCAATCTTTTGCACCTTTTTCCAACGTTAGGGTTCCAATCTCTAAGTTGAGATTTTTAGACATAGGGCCTCCATTCCCTAGTCGCCTTTTGCCAACATTAGGGCTCCAATCCCTAACTTGAGATTTTTAGACATATGACCTCCATTCCCTAGTCGCATTTTGCCAATATTATGGCTCCAATCCCCGAGTTGAGATTTTTAGACATAGGGTCCCCATTCCCTAGTCGCCTTTTGTCAACATTAGGGCTCTAATCCCTGAGTTGAGAATTTTAGACATAGGGCCTCCATTCCCTAGTCGCATTTTGCCAACATTAGGGCTCCAATCCCTGATTTGAGATGTTTAGACATAAGGCCTCGATTCCCTAGTCACCTTTTGCCAACATTAGGGCTCTAATCCCTGAGTTGAGATTTTTAGACATAGGGCCTCCATTCCCTAGTCGCCTTTTGCCAACATTAGTGATCCAATCCCTAAGTTGAGATTTTAGACATAGGGTCCCCATTCCCTAGTCGCCTTTTGCCAACATTAGGGCTCCAATCCCTGAGTTGAGAATTTTAGACATAGAGCCTCCATTCCCTAGTCTCTTTTTTGCCAACATTAGGGCTCCAATCCCTGAGTTGAGATTTTTAGACATAGGTCCTCTATTCCCTAGTCGCCTTTTGCTAACATTAGGGCTCCAATCCCTAAGTCGAGATTTTTATACATAGGGTCCCCATTCCCTAGTCACCTTTTTACCAACATTTGGGCTCCAATCTCTGAATTGAGATTTTTTTAGATATAGGGCTCTATTCCCTAATCTCTTCCTCCTGAAGGCACACAATCCTTACGTTATCGTTTTCCAAAAAAAAGAATTAGTTACAAATAACTCACGAAATTTTCTTAGTGTAAATTGGGGCAGAAAATTTCATTCGTCTATTTATTTTGGTGTTTGATCAGGTTTTACCTCGAGGCACGGGGTTCTAGATGACCAAAAGAATGATTCTCAATCGATAACAAAGAAAAAAACAAAAAAAAACAAAAAATAAAGAAGTGAACTCAGGTTGAAACGGAGAAGGATGCGGACTGCTCAAGATATGATTGAAGTCACAAGACTCGCATGTCCCGCCTTGATCCAGAGCTGAAGAAAGAACCAGCACCTACAGCTGACGAGCATCAAGATTCAGATCGGAGTCCACAGCGAAAACCAGCCAAGATTCAAGATCAAGCTTTGAAAAATTTATAGATAGGAATTTTGTAACTCATAGTTGATAGGCTTAGCTAGTTTAGCTTTTTACTTTCCGTTTTGGTGTAATAAGGAGTTCAGCAAGCAGTAGCAGCAGCAGCAACAGTGATATCACAGCTTCCCGGTTGTCCCAGCTACCAAAACTTCCAGAACTACACTGACCCGATTCCTTTATAGCCAAGGAAATGTACGCAACCTTTGAAGCAAGGTTCGGTTAGATTCTTTTCAAAAGGCTTCTCATGGAGTGTCAAACGGGCAAAAATCTCTCATAATTGCTCATTTTACCTTTGCCCGAAAATCCTTCGTGTCTCCGAGCAAAGAGGGGCAACTGTGAGCACATGATTTTTGCCTCGCATGAATTATTCCTACAGAATTCCCATAATTAGGATTTTTCTTTTAATTATTTGATTTTAGGAATTATTGCATTATTTTGTGTTTGTTTGCATTTTTGTGTGCATGTTTAATTTATTTAATGCATAAAAAAACAAAATATGTTGCATTTTCATTTAGGGTCCTATTTTATATTTTTAGGCTAATTAGTTAATTAATGTTATAAAAAATGAAATAAAACACCAAAAATAGTTCATTTTTGCATTTTTACTCTTTAATTTTCGAATTGTTATAGTTTTCTCTTAATTTAGGACATAATTAATTTTTAAAAATACTATGAAGGATAATTAGCTTGCTTTGGTAAATTAATTTAGTTTTAAGATTTTATTTTATTTTGAAAAAGAAAAGGAAAATTGGAAAATAAAAAAGAAAAGAAAAGAAAATAAGCAAGGCTGTTTTCTTTGGGCCAAATTGCCAAGCCCCAAGCCCTGGCACCTGTCCAAACCCCCAAAAATCGGCCCAGAACTAGTCCATAACCCAGCTCCCATTTCCCTTTAAACCAAAACGACCCCGTTTAGGTCAAACGTAATCAGGGCCGTCAAGGCTTCTCAGTCAAACGGCTGAGAACTCGGGAGACTTTGGTATAAGACTGTCCGAAGGTGCCCCCCCTTATCTCTTATCTTCCCCAGTCCAGAGACAACTTCACCAAACCCTAACAGCCGCCACCCTTTTCCACCATCCTCCGGTGGCGGCACTACCTCTTTTCACCCCCAAAGTCACACCCCTGAATCTCCTCCACCTCCTAATCCCAAATCCCCAATCCATTCAACTCGAATCCCTTCGGAACTCCTTGGATTTTAGATCGAATTTCGAAACCCCTAGCAACGCCCAACTTCGTCCAGTGGCGGCGCCACCAACAACCACCACCAAATTTACACCATATGACCTCTTCACCCCCTCTTTCCAAATCCGTAGAATTTTTCCTTCGAATCCCCCCTGAACTGCTCAAATATTAAATCAAAGAGTTGAGCCGTAAAAGGCTAAGATCGAAACTACACATGCAAGGTCAATGGTCCAGTCTTATGAGTTTTTTTAGGGTCAATTTTATCGCGAAATAATGTTATTCGCCTGTTCTTGACAAAGAACAAATGATTGACATTATCTCGCGGTTTAAATTGGAAGGACAGTCAAGTTCGAGTTTGAATCAATTAGTTTTATTCATCTTTTCTGTCTATTTTCGTTGTTTCATCATTTGTTCCCTTTCTCTTTCTTCTTCTTTTCTTCAATTAGTTTCTTCTGATGAATTTGGGAAGATTTTAATTTCTAAATCTAGGTTTTTTTTCTTTCATTGGTTGTTTAATAATCATGTTGTTCCGTTGTTTTCCAGTGTTCTCTTTTGATTGTGTTTGGTTTGCTCATTTGCAATGTTTGGTTTTATTTAAGTTATGTTAAGCTTCAGATTTTCGTCTAGTGCTCATGTTTAATTTTGAATCTCTTTTTTTCCCCTTGTTCTGGTATCATTTCGAATCCGGTTAGTTTGTAACCCCTTTTTGGTATAAATTTTTGTGGGCTTATGATGGATTGGATTTGGTTGTTGTTGAATCAAAAGACCAGAGAAAAATGGGGTTCATTATAGCTGGAAAGCCCAGGTTGGGGCTCGACCTTGTGTCAATTCGACCCATAACTCATTTGGTTTGACAAGGTAATTTTCAGGGGTATGGGGGGTAACATAGGTAGTTTACTCAGGAGATATTTTAATAAAAACATTATGAAGCTTCTTAGAAGTTGAAAAATAGACTTGCTTAGCAAACAAGTCAAAAAATGAGGGACTAAGCTGCAAAATTGAAAATTGAGAAAGGTCCAATGGGAAAAACTCATCCTATTTCTACTTCCCTAGTAGCTTGCCTATAAAGGCATTGATAAGAAGAGTTAGGATCAGATTTGGGGGGGGTGGGGAGGGAGAAAAATCCAGAAAAAATCGAAAAAGAAAACAGCTAAGGTTTTGGGAGAAAACTACTGTTCCATTAAACTTTGGCCTTGAATCTGAAGGTTTTCATTTTTCTGAAATAATTTTCTGCTTATTTGGGGTCGAAATGGTTTGAGGCCGAGTCATTCAAGCTTGGTTTGATGTTTGCTGGTGTGTTATTTGCTTGAAACTGATTCCTGGACTACTTGATATCATTTCCTAGGCTTGAAATTGGCCTTAAACTGTTGCTGACTGCTGTTTGTTGTTGCTGACTTCTTACCTCATCTTCTTTGTTCTCTTAATACCAGGTATGCCTTGATTTATTGTCATGAGGAATGCACGCATGAACATTTGTAATACAAATTGAAGGAATGTTTAATACCAACTTCATGTTATTTGTTCGGTACCGAATCTGGTCTTGTTTTAGTTCTTTCGTATATTTCATTCTTGTTCCAAGGTTTAAACTTAAACTTATAGAGACTGCAACTGATTCGAGAAATATTTGGACCTTATAGCATGTGTTAAGTATGGACTGTGACCTACAGTTTAACTAGTTGAAATGTTTGGTTTTCAATCCATAATGATGGATTTTAAATACAGCTTGATGCAGATTATGAGTTTGGTTTGGCTTATTCATACTAAGTTGCCCTTTTGAAAGTTTTTTTGATAAGTTTTTTTTGAAAAACTTCATTTTGAATAAAGATCGAGACAGTTCTAATCTGTTTAATGGTTTAAGTTGCGCTCAATGTCAAATAATGGTTGTGAAGTTATACTAGTTTATTTTTGAAATAGTCTTTGGAAATTCCCTTTTCAAATTAGTTCGAAATTGTATAAAATTGTCTTTTGAAGCCATTTTTAAAAAAAATCAGAATCCAGCATGGTTGTAGGATAATGACTAATTTTGAGTTTCCTTTTACAAGTGTTTATCTGTTCATCCCATCTTAGAACAACTTGGAAACTAAAAAAGGCATAATGGTCGTTTGAATCAGATCTAGAGAACTTCAGTTTGTTTGAAATCGATTTGGGGTTATTGAACCCCCTTGCTGGTATGCTGATCGTGCTGCTGTAGGGATTTGACTTTGAATCCCTGCCTAGCCTTCGTACCACGTCGCTGAATTCGGCTTTCTTCTGGGGCCTAGCTCAGGTCATTCAAAATCGTTGAGTTGGTAGCATTTTGCAACATGATATTGGGCTCCTTTTGAGTCCAGATTTGAGATAGAAATTGGACTCACATTAATACTGTAAATTATTCTGATATTTTGCATCACGTTTGAATTGGGCCTTCTCTTGAGATTTGGTATAGATCCCTTGTTAAAATTGATGATCCACTAGCAATTGAAAATACAGTAGGCTATCGGGCATAAGATTTAAAACAAAAAAGGGCGTTTGGTTAATTATTGCATTTTTTTAGTTTGAACTTTGATAAAATGCCTTGTGAATTCTCAGGTTTTTCTTTCCTCAACGAAGCTTCTTTAAAAAATTGAGGTGAGCCATATTACAATACAAGTAGCTTATGGCCCTCATGAATTAGTTTAGAAACCCTTAAATTAGAATAATTCGAGGCGCGGAATAAAATCCCAAATGCGTGGCCCTCGTTTAATTATTTTTAAAATCCTTAGAATTTGAGGCGTGCCATTTAGTAAATTTATATGGCCCTCGCAAAGTTAACAACGCGTAGTTGCTTTAGGCGCGTTATTTTAATAATATTACCTTCCTAAACTAGGGTGTGCATTTCATGTGATCAAAATCCAAATCTAAACAACATTAAATAAAATGTGTTTCGGATTTTGGGTGCATTTCATGTGGCACAATCCAAAGACATGTTTTAGACGATGTTAAATATTCTTTAAAATTACTTAAAAGCGGTTAATAAATCTAAAATTATACTATAGGCTAAACGTGTATTAAAATCAGATAATAGGCCAATTATGATAGTTTAAGCGACCGTGCTAGAACCATGGAATCCGGGGGTGTCTAACACCTTCCCCCGGGTTAACAAAATTCCTTATTCAGAAATTCTAGTTCACAGACTTCAAAAGGAAAGTCGAAACATCCTCGATTTGGGATAAACCGGTGACTTGGGACACCAAATAAACTATCCCAAGTGGCGACTCTGAAAATCAAATAAATAATCCCATTTCGAATAATGTCACTTAAATTAGAAAAACTCCTTTATACCCCCTCGGGTACGTAAAAAGCAGGTGTGACAACACTGTTGTGAGAAAAGTTCAGAGGACCCTTAATTTAGAACCTGAGCAACTTCTTGCAAATGCAGTCCGCATGTAAAATCAATGACCGTGAGCAATTTTCTGCTGTCCGCATATCCCCTTCTACGACTGCACTAATAAAAGTTCGGTCCACATTTTCCACGCAGGGCACAACTCCAGCCATCATCTCAATACGTAACACTGATCACTGCAGTACCCTTCAAGTCTAGTAAAAAAATCAAGAAACAACATCTAACTAAAAGAGAAAAAGGCAAAGAATTTGGGTTTCCTCCCAAGAAGCGCCTTATTTAATATCGTGGCACGCAATATCATAGCATCCTCAATTGAAGGAAAGTACCCCCACCACGTGGTTTTCACAACCTTTCCCCAAGTAGTGCTTCACTCGGTGACCATTGACTCGAAATTATTCAAGTCCAAAGCACCAAGGGCATCACACCAATAATTTTAAATGGACCGCTCCACTTTGACTTGAGCTTCCCGGGAAATATTCTCAACCTTGAGTTCAACAATAACACTAGATCATAGGCCTTGAACTCCTTATTCTAAATATACTTGTCTGAATCAAGATTAATATATGAGGCACTATACGGGAGGAGATGTAGATCACCAGTTGGATGGTTCAAAGTCAGTGAAAAAAAATTATATGGGCCAGATTTGATTCACCAAGCTATTAAGAAGGTGAAAGTGATACAGGAGCGATTGAGGACAGCATAAAGCAGGCAAAAATCTTATTCCGATGTCCGACGTCGTGATATGGAGTTTGAGGTTGGTGATTAGGTTTTCCTGAGGATCTCACGAATAAAGGGTGTTATGCGTTTTGGGAAGAAAGGTAAACTGAGTCCAAGGTATATTGGGTCGTATAAAATGCTTCGACGAATTGGACAGGTTGCTTATGAGTTAGAATTGCCATTCGAATTGGAATTTGTCCGCCCGATATTCCATGTATCTATGCTGAGGAAATGTATTGGAGACCATTCTCGAGTTTTCCCTATCAAAGATGTACAAGTTACAAATGACCTATCATATGAAGAAGTGCCAGTAGCTATATTAGATCGACAAGTCCTCAAGCTGAGAACAAAAGATGTAGCTTCCGTCAAAGTATTGTGGAGGAACAAGAATATGGAAGAAATGACATGGGAAGCAGAAGAGGAGATGAAGTATAAATACCCGTACCTATTCCAGAATGAAGATAACAAGGATGCTGGTGGAACACATGATACATTGGAAGGTGAAAGGGCTCTATGTGTTAAGCAATAACTTGAGAATACTCTTCCTTAATACAAAATGGTGATATGCAGATAATGTAAATATCCATAATGCTTTGTGTAGCGTTGTGAGGCCATATGTTGGGCTTAACTACTTGCAAGTTTTTCTAGTGACCATTTTATAGGGGAAAATTAATCGGGAATTATCGTTGGAATCCACGATGATTTGGACTCCCCACAGACCCTTACATTCGAGGACGAATGTTCCTAAGGGGGGGGGGAGGGTGTTACAACCCATATTCACATATGTTAGCTCATGCCATAAGGTAGTAAACGTAAATCCATGAAGAGATTATCTTTACGATGATAAGAAGTTAATCCTATTGGTCTTAAATGATAAAAAGGTGTATAAGGGTGGTTAACAAGTATTAGAAGTTAAACGAATCAAGGATGTTGTCAGCCGTATTTTCGGATAAACCAAGAGGTTCATAATACACTCAAGAGATAGTGTTCTAAGGTATTTGAATCATATAATATCCGTATTATATGTCTTGAAGTCAAACGAGTTATGAGACAAAAAGTCGACAAAAGTTGTCACAACTTAGGTTCATAATTTTACTTAAACATTATGTCAAATGTTACTAAGCTTTTATCCCAGTTTACTTAGAATTATGAGCTAATCTACCAACCAAATTGAATATCTATGAGTCTAATTTCCAACGCATTAAACCGTTCATCAATACGATCTCGGAGTAGAGAGATATTCGCGTTTTCGTGAGACCGCGCCAAGCACCTCTCTATGGGGCCCACTTAGGCGGTTTAAGACATTTGGGTATATATATGATGCCTACAACCCGTTTTAAGTTATTTTTTCCTGATATTGAGACCTTAGAACCCTAAGAAAACCCTCTCAAGGTTCTCTCAAGATTCAAGACCCAAACAAAGGGCAAACAACACAAATCAAGTATCGGGAATTCCATGGCGCTAGTAAGTTTTTTTTCTTCTTGTTGTTGCTCATAATTGTGTTGTTCTAGATAGTGTGGGAGGTTATTTTAAAAGGTTTATGTTCTGTAAATACTCCCTCAAGTTCTTAATATCAACCCTAGGAGATTTCAAGCCTTCTAAAGTGATTTTAGTGCCGAAAAACACTAATTGATTGCTAGTTTCGCTTTCTTGTTGTTGTGGCAGCATTGGAGGGATATTTCATGGAATATTAAGGTCAAATTGGAGTTGTTATTACTGTATAAAGGTAAGGAATCTCTTAATCTACATGTATTTAATATTATCCAAGTTGCGGCTAAGTCATTAAAGCTAGAACTTGTGGAATATATATCGAAAGGCTTGGTAGTAATATTATCGGTTGGTTGACTGTTTTAGGAGGTTAAATATGATTAACATTGATGTTGTTTTGGATGTATGGTGATTGTTTTAACTTGTGGAAGTCATATAAATAAGGGAGGTGTTGTCCGTTTCATCATAAAATAGGTTGTGGTCGGTACATAATAGTTACGATGCTTAAACGTTAACGATAGTATCATTTCTCCTATTGTGGACTAAAGAGTCTTGACATTTGAATAGCTTGAGGTTGGGCAGTATATACAAGGTATGTGAGGCTATCCCTTTCCTTCTTTTGCACGACTCCGATTATACATAATGTAATGAACGAGCTTCCAAAGATACTCTACTCTTAGAAGCTAGCAGTACTTACATTGTTTCCCCTCTCATGGAATGATTAATGTTGATGTTGCTTCTCTTATTTTTATATTATAAATGTTGTTGGTACTTCCTAATTCTTTTAAGGTTCATAGTGAAGAGTTAGTCCTAATAACGTGTACAGAGGATACCGACCTTACGTCACTCCGAAAGGTTTAGAACATGATTCCATTAGTCGAGCATGTGGTATATATGTGTATCTATTTTACTCTACCGAGTCATGCTATAGTCGGCCGGGTACGACACCTATTTTGAAACCACTGATCAGTTGGGTTTTACCGAGCTCCACGTGGCCGGGTACGATTCTACCGAGCCTTATGATGGCCGGGTACATTTTTACCGAGCCTATTATGGCCGGGTATTATATGATGATTATAATTCCCACAGAGGTGTATGTTTCAAAAGTTTATGCATATATGCATATGTATCATGCATTGCATGTCAGTAGCCCTTAGAGGTACCCAGACGTTACAGGTTGTATATTCTTTATCCCTGCTAATATTACTGTTCGTACTTATGGTTCCTTGCCTTACATACTCAGTACTTTATTCGTACTGACATCCTTTTATTTGTGGACGCTGCATGTTGTGCTGGAGGTCCTAATAGACAGCCAGGTGCAGCTCCCCACCACAGTTGGCAGTCCAATTCAGCGGTGATTGGCGAGATCCCTTCTTCAGACTTGCTATGGTCTTGGTATACATTTTTGTTATAGACATTATGGGTTTGTCGGGGCCCTGTTCCGGCAATGTTGCAGCACTTATGTTCCTTTAGAGGCTCATAGATAGGTGTCAACTCATGTATACTTTGGTATAATTTGTCGGTTGATTTTTTTGTATAGTCTTTCATGGTAGCGTGGTAGCTTGTACCTTATATAAAGTTTCTTGATTGTCTGGTCATCCCATGTTATGTATGTTCATGTCATCATCTTTTGTTGTTAGTTGTCCATGATCCATGTCTACCAATTATATTGATCTCGTCGGCCCTAAAAGATAATAAAGAATGTTAGATAAAATGTACGTTGGTGCTCAGCAAGTATGGTCGGGTGCTAGTCATGGCCCTGCAGTTTGGGTTGTGACAAACTTGGTATCAGAGAAAGTGTGTCCTAGGGGTTGTCTATAAGCTGTGTCTAGTAGAGTCTTGATTATGGATGTGTAGCGCGCCTCATTTATAATCAGGAGGGTACATGATATCTAGGGTTGTTACCTTCTTCCTAAATCTAGATCGTGCATAGAGTTGAGTCGTTAGTGTTCGTCTCTAATATTCACCTTGTTTTCTTTCAGTGATGCCTTCGACTAGGAAGTAAACAATTAGTAGAAGGCTTGATATAACAGCAAGAGAGGGTACCAGTCAGGTGCCCCAAGACAGAGCAGGACAAAGTGAGGCTCTGAGTGAGATGCCCTCTCATACCTCATCTACTCCGTCTCCTCCAAAGGATATTAAGAGGCACCCAACACCTCCAG
Source organism: Nicotiana tabacum (assembly GCF_000715075.1). Classification (NCBI taxonomy): domain Eukaryota; kingdom Viridiplantae; phylum Streptophyta; class Magnoliopsida; order Solanales; family Solanaceae; genus Nicotiana; species Nicotiana tabacum. Next base: position 24,627,984 of record NC_134097.1, on the reverse strand, counting down.
TTCCTCCGTCTGGCACTACAGACCAGGATATGCGGAGTGCTTTGCAGTTGTTGACTAGCTTGGTAGCTGCTCAGGCTTAGAGGAAGAATACAGGTCCTGCTGATAAACTAGTTAGTACGAGAGTTCGTGATTTTATTAATTTAGACCCTCCAGTGTTTACCAGATCATACCCCAAGGATGACCCGCATACTTTTATTGACTAGGTTCATCGTACATTGCGGGTTATCCATGCTAGTGATACATAGGCAGTAGAGTTGGCTTCTTATCGGTTACGGGATTTAGCGGTTGTCTGGTATGATAGTTGGGAGAGATCCAGGGGTCCGAACGCTCCTCCAGCTGTGTGGAAGGAATTTTCTGAGGCCTTTCTTCGTCACTACTTGCCAGTTGAGCTACGACGAGCTAGAGCTGATAAGTTCTTGAACCTTCGATAAGGTAATATGAGTGTGTGAGAGTATAGTATGGAGTTTGATTCTTTGGCAAGGTATGCTCCCCATATGGTGGCCGAGATGAGTGATAGGGTGCATCTGTTCGTGAACGGGGTAGGACCACATCTGATAAATGAGGGTATGATAGCCTCCTTGGTATAGAGCATGGATATTTCCCGTATTCAGGCTTATGCCCAGACCCTAGAGGATCGTAAGCGCTAGCAGAGGGATGATAGTGAGCAGGATAGGGGCCAGCATAAGAGGGCGAGATTTGCAGGTTATTCTGATGACTTCAGAGGCAGTGTTAGGCCCCAATCTTCGAGGAGTTTGGTGCCACCTGTTGCTAGTGCTCCTCCACAGTTTCAGAGGCCTTGATATGATCAATTTACCTATTTTGTTCCGGGTCAGAGTTCGCGGGCATCAGGCTCGCAACATCACATGGTTACTAGTCAGACGAAACCCCCAACACCACGTTATTACCGTGGAGGTTCTGATGCGTGTTATTCTTGCGGACAGCCTGGCCATATGATGCGGGATTGTCTTAATAGAGGAGGTGATGGTATGGCTCAGCCGACTGGATCTGTGTCTGGTTCTTCCTCATTAGTTCGACCTCCAGCACGGGGTTTTCAGCAGTCGACAGGTCGTGGTAGGGGTAGAGGTGCAGTGCCAAGTTCGAGTGGTGCTCAAAATCGAACCTATGCTCTAGTAGGTCGACAGGATCTCAAGTCATCTCCAGATGTTATTACAGGTATATTGTCTGTGTTTTCTTATGATGTATACGCGCTGATTGATCTGGGATCTACATTATCATATGTTACACCCTTTGTGGCTAATAAGTTTGGCATTGAATCTGAATTGATAAGTAAACCCCTTGCGGTATCTACTCCGATAGGAGATTCTGTGATTGTTAGAAGGGTATATAGAGGTTTCACTATAATGATTTATAATCATCAAACCTCGACAAATTTTTTTGCGTTAGAAATGGTTGATTTTGGTGTGATAATGGGAATGGACCGGTAGGCCTTATGCTATGCAAATGTTGACTGTCGTACGAAGATGGTTAGGTTTCAATTTCCTGGTGAACCCGTCATTGAATGGAAGGGGAACATTGCTACACCGAAAGGTAGGTTTATTTCCTATCTTAAGGCAAGGAAAATAATCTCAAAAGGTTACATTTATCATCTCGTTCGCGTTAGGGATGCGGATGCGAAGCCGCCTACTCTACAATCAATCCCCGTGGTCAATGAATTTCTAGATGTTTTCCCATATGAACTCCCAGGCCTTCCTCTTGAAAGGGAGAATGAGTTTAGCATTGATGGGTTGCCTGACACTCAACCGATCTCTATTCCTCCATACAGAATGGCCTCAGCAGAGTTGCGAGAGTTGAAGGTGCAGTTGAAGGACTTGCTGGATAAGGGCTTCATTAGGCCTAGCACTTCACCTTGGGATGAACCAGTCCTATTCGTGCGGAAGAAAGACGGGTCGTTACGGATGTGTATCGACTATTGACAGTTTAATAAGTTTACTATAAAGAAAAAGTATCCACATCCATGAATTGACGACCTGTTTGACCAACTCCAGGGAGCCAAGTAATTCTCCAAGATTGATTTACGTTCAGGGTATCATCAGGTGAGGGTTTAGGAGAAGGATATTCCAAAAATGGCCTTCCGGACAAGATATGGGCACTTTGAGTTCTTGGTGATGTTGTTCGGGCTAACAAATGCCCTAGCAGCTTTTATGAATCTTATCAATACTGTATTTAGGCCCTATCTTGATGTGTTCATGATTATATTCATTGATGACATTCTAGTGTATTCTCATTCAGAGGCGGAACATGCGGGCCACTTGCGGATAGTATTACAGATGTTTAAGAATATTAAGTTATATGCTAAGCTCTGTGAGCACGTAATTTTTTCCCTATATGTATTACTCCAACAAATTCAAAACAAAATAATTTCTTTCAGTGTTTGCAATTTTGTTGGATTTCGTGGCATTTTCTGTTAATTATTTGCATTTGTCTGTACATATTTATTTCAGTTAATTCATGAAAAATACAAAAATATGTTGCATCTGCATTTAGGATTTAATTTTATATTTTTAGATTAATTAACAAATTAGTTTGTTTTATAAAAATGAAAATCACAAAAATAATTCATTTGGCATTTTTACATTTTTAATTTTGAATTGTGTAATTGTTCTTTAAATTTAGGATTTAATTAATTATTAAAAAACACTATTGGGTAGGATAATTTAGTTTAAAAATAATTATTAATTAATTTAGGATTTATTTTAATTTTGGAAAAAGAAAAGAATTGTGAATTGAAAAGGAAAAAGAAGGAAATAAAGAAGGTTTAAATTTGGGCTCAAACCCAATCCAACCGTCCCAGGCCAAACGGAAACCACCCAATACCCGGCCCAACCCACGCCTGACCCAGTCCGGATCTACCCCCAAACAAAACGACGTAGTTTCGATCAATATTGATCTGAGCCGTTGATCTCCCATTGATCGAACGGCTCGGAACTGAAGCCTTGGGAATATTTAAGTGTCCAAATGTGTCCCCCCTCCTCTTCAGAACCCTTCTGCTCAATACCCCATCAGAACACCCCAAAACCCTAGTTGAGCCGCCCATAAATTCACCACCGTCCGGTGGTGGCGCCACCTCCAAACGCCACCAAAATCACACCACTGAACCACTCTGACCCCCTCGTTCCGAATCCCCACTCCGTTTCCCTCGAATGTTGCCCCAGCCCCTCGAATCTTAGATCAGAAACGAGCCCAGAAATCCCAAGTCGAGATTTGGCAAAATTTCGTGCCGAATCTGAGTTTATTCGTGTGTTCTTCGTAAGAGCACACGATTAACCTCATATTGGCCAGGAAATCCAAGGATCTGAAGACCCAGGCTTCCCTTCTATGTTTTGAATTTTTCTCAGGTATTTATTTCCTTCTATCTTTTGATTTAATTTGTCCCTCATTTATTTTCAGATTTTCTATTTCTTCTCCTCATCTCGAATCATTCTCATTTGGTTCCGAAATCTATTCATTCATGCATGAGTAGTCGGAGTCCTGTTAGGTTAGTTGTCAAAATTCTTAGTTAATGAACCATTTAGTCTGAAGTTTAATCGTTATGTGTTATTTGGTAGTAAGAGAATTGCTAATTGGGCCGTCTAAGTTTCAATTTGGGTTGCCTTCTCTTTAAGTTTGTTTCGGATTGGGTTGGGGGTTTGGTCAGTTGCAACTTATTGAGTGAAGGCCCAAATTTGGAAGCCTGCCCGTTGGACAAGATTGGGTCTAGGTCTTTGTTCATTTGACCCTATTTGGTCCAAGGTAAATTTCAGGGCACTTAGGGGTAATTAGGGCAATACACTGAAAGAATCTCTCAAGTAACCACCTAAGAAGATTCCTAGAAAGCTGAAAATAGCCTGGGTTGGATACCAAGTCAGAAAATAAGGGACTAATTAGCAAAAACAAAAATTAGAAAAGGACTAAAATAAAAAGTTGAACCCTTAAGGCCGCCCTGTTTTCTTGCATATAAAGGCATCATTTCTTGCCTTTCAAGGCATCATTTCTTGCCTTTCAAGGCAAGACCTAAGAGCTGAAATTCAGAAAAGGCACAACGGCTGAAAATTAGAGTAAAAATTATTGTTTCATTGAAATTCACTCTGTAATTCCTTCAGTTTTCAAATCCTGAAAAGAGTTTCTGATTGATATAGTCTTAAAATAGACTGAGATTGGGTGTTCGAGGTTTAATTTTGAAGTTGTTTTGGGTATTGTTCGAGTGGGATTGTCTTTATTTTGTTTTCAAGTTCATCTTGGTTGAGCTGGTATTGCTGGTATTGGCCTGCTACTGTTCTGTTGCTGACTCTCCATTTTCTGCTTTTATTTTCGAATTCCAGGTACACGTTCTGGACATTCATGATGTAAGGCTTGATTCAAGGATGAAATGGAAGCACCATTATGCTTTAGTTCTTTGTTTCTTTGCTTGACGTTTATATTTCTTCATTTATTCATAGTATGGTCATAGTTAAATTCTCTTTAAGTAATCAAACTCTCATGCTATAATTAGTTATGAACTGTGGAGACTATGATATATTTGGATCTTGCTGTTTGTTCAGTTTTAATGTTATAGGTCAATTTTGCAATACTTGTTATCTGTGTGTAGAAGTGTAAGCTTGAAATTCATATAGCAATTTGGACGAGCCTTAATAATTGAGCTATGTTGTTCACAAAGTATGGAAGTCATCAGTGGTTTGATTTATAAGGGTATTGTTTCCGGTCAAGTGTTTTCAAGGTTGCTTCACGTTTAAATGTTAGTTTAGGTTTAAAAGTTTGAAATATTATGTGAGCATGAAAGTGATCAATGTGTGTTTGGTACAAGTATCAACCCTGTGGTGAATGAATGCTTCAGTAGTCAGTTGCCATAGCTTTAGTTTTGTGGTCATTCGATTCGAGTGTGGAAATCTGCAGATTTTTAAAGTTCAGTCGTTCATGCGTTTCTTTAGTTTGAAAACTTTCCTCTTGTGGCTGTCTGGACTCGATCCTCTGATCTCTTCCTCATTCGACTTGGGCATGCTTTTGTTCTAATTGGGCCAGCCTCAAGCCCAATATCACTGGCCTGGCGTGCTAAGGCCTGACTGTCTTCAGCTATTAGGGGGTCTCTATCTTGTACGCATCTTATGGACTGGGCACCTTTGGGTTTATGAATTGAATTAGTAACTGGTCCACTAATGATTAAATATAGTAGGCTTTGGACTTTTATAAAAATAGATATTTGCATTTTAATAAGGTGTTTTAGATTACTGTTAGGTCTTTCATTTCTTTAATCAAGTTCAAATAAATTGAGGCGTGCCATTTAGAGAATTTTCCATGGTCCTCGTAAAGTTAAAGCGCGTAGTTGCTTTAGGCACACTATTTTAATAATTTTACTTTCATAAACTCGGGTGCGCATTTCATGTGACCAAAATCAAATCTTGAAACGTTGAATAAAATATGTTTAGGATTGTGGGTGCATTTCATGTGGTGCGATCCAAAGACGTATTTTAAACGACGTTCCATCTTCTTTAAAAACAATTAAAAGCGGCCAAAAGGTTAAATTTGCACATAGGTTCAAAATATCCTAAAATCAGATTATTAAGACAAATATAACAGTTGAGCGACCGTTTTATAACCACGGAACTCGAGAATGCCTAACACCTTCTCCCGGGTTAACAGAATTCCTTACTCGAATTTCTGGTTCGCGGACTGTTAAACAGAGTCATATTTTCCTCGATTCGGGATTTAACCGGTGACTTGGGACACCCTAAATCTCCCAAGTGGCGACTCTAAATATTTTAAATAAATCCCATTTCAATTGTCCTTTAATTGGAAAAACTCCTTTACACCCTTCCGGGGGTGTAAGTGAAAAAAGAAGGTGTGACAGCTCTGACGACTCTGTTGGGGATCGAACCCAGAATCTCTGGTTCAGGGTTCAAGAATTGGAGCTTAGAATAATTGTTATAGTTGGTTTTATCCATTGTCTGATTTTGTTACATGATTTGGGCCTGATGTGCTAATTGATTGCTTTTATCGCTTTGATATTCCGTGAACTGTATATAAACTGTTGCGAAATCCCTTTTCTCTTTGAGTCTTCTGAATCATGAAGAAGTGTGCACTTCGTGTGAATTCTTTTCTATTAGAGTCATATTCCAAATTTATAATGAGGTTCAGACAAGTTGCAAAGCCGGCAAAGCTTCTGTATTCCCGGTACACTGCCCCCCTCGGCTCGAGCTGTCCGCTCGGGTAAGCCAAGTCTAGAACAAATAAACCCAGGTTTAAACTTAGTATAACAATACCTCATGCTGGATCCCTAGTAGGAACGTTTGTTTGCATCATGTGCATTTTGACTTTGGAGACTCAACACAGGGGTTGGGTCTGTCTAGGACAGGTGCACCCGAAATAAAAAGACCATCCTGATGCATCTTACTTGCTACTTGTGCATTTATTTACTTCGGATTTGCATGTTGACCGACTTATGAATATTGGGAAAAGTTGAGGAATGAGAAATAGTAGTATGAGAGTTGATCGCCTGTTCTGAAAAAAAACCAATGTCCAAATAGTGTGGAAACTCTGCCGAATTTTTGAGAAAATAAAAACAAAAAAAGAGGAAAAACAAAAGTTGGTGTTTTCAAAAAAACAGTTTTATTTGCCAATGAAATGAAAAAGAAGAAGAAAGTCTTGTTTTCAAATAAAAAATAGTTTGTTTTATTTGCCCGAACTACGCTAGTTTGATTCTCACAGGGTGTGAGATACGTAGGCAATCCCCATCGGGTCCAACTTTCTTTTTGCAAAAATAGCCCAAAATCCCAAAAATATTTACTTTAATTTGAAAATAATTAGGGTGATGCTTTGTCAGAAATAGCCGAATGTCCCTAAAAGGGCGCCGGAAGGCTGTTTTTGCAAGAACAACCACTTTTTTCCACTTTTAAAGGTTTCGGCTAGTTAGCTGACACAGCCTTAAAATCTTCGTTTTTGATGTACTGAAAAACCGTGTTGGAAAGGCCGGATATTTTGTGGAAATTTTGAAAAACGGTCATTTCTCTTAAGTCAAAATGAGTCATAGTTTTCTTTTAATCACCTTAATAAATGTGTAGGATGAGCAGAAAACAAAATGAACCTTTCTCAGTCAGTGAAGAGATCCCTTTGGAGCTACATATGTGGTGGCATGATTTGGGAGACGACAGCAAAAAAGTTGTAACAAAAGCACTGGGCAGTCTTATTGAGCTTTTGAAGGTCAAGCCCAGAAAAGACGTGATTGAGGCCTTGATACCGTTTTGGGACCCAGCACATAAAGTGTTCCACTTTGCGGATTTCGAGTTAACTCCTACGCTAGAAGAGATAGCAGGCTATGCCGGTTTCAAAGGGAATTTCAGAAGTCAATACCCGGTAGCACCAAGAATAGTGTCCCTCCACAAATTTTTGGACTTGTTAAGCATCAATCGGGATGTCCGAGATGGAAATTTGGCCAAAGGATTTTGAACCTTCTACTTTCTGTACCGACGATATGGGAATCCACGTGGCTTCGAAACACTAGATACTGGTCTTACTCACGCTGGGAATCAAGACAAATGGGAAGCTCGGAGAGGATTAGCTTTCATAGTGGCGTTCCTGGGTATTTTGGTTTGCCCGAGACAAGATGGGAACATAGAGATGGGTTTAGTAGGGATAGCTGACTTTATGGTGAGAAAGGCAAATGGGACTATAACGCCGTTGATCTTGCCAGAAATTTACCGAGCTCTTACTCGTTGTCGAGAAGGAGCAAAGTTCTTTGAAAGATGCAATATGTTATTACAAATATGGATGAATGAACACCTTTGCCACCATCCCGGATACTTGAATTGCGGTATGACTGGCCTCGAGTGCATTGAAAAACATGAAAAATGAGTAGAGGGTTATGAGTTTCTAGATGGTACGGAAGCATGGCATGCTCATTTGAGATATTTGACCGCAAATAAGATCGAATGGACATTCGGATGGCTCTCGATCAACGAACTAATCTATATGGCTCTCAAGTGCATAGGTGTGTTTTTTGCTGTTGATGGGTCTGCGGAGTATCCAGCCTTATGCCCCACACAGAGTCTTGCATCAGTTGGGCCGATACCAGACCATCCCACACAATGAAGATTTGAGTCAGCAAGTCATTGAGTTAGATCCAAAAGCTGCCTTCCCAGAAGAAAAAGTGTGTCAGGTTTGGCATCAGTGCAGATTCTTAGGGCCTAACACGCAAGTACGAGGCCTATCCAGAGGCGAGGTGGAGCCCAGTTATGTTGCTTGGTATGGTAAAAGATCCTGAGTTCAACATGAGCCTTACAGGCCCGCAAAGAGACCCCATGTCCAACAATTCACTGACGGAGCTCAGGTACAATGGGATTGGCTGACCAAAGAAAACGAATACAGGGCTACCATAAGCAAGTTGGAAAAGCAAGAAAAAGAACATCAATTCGAGAATAGCTTGCAAGTGGCGGCGGACGAAGGAGAAAAGAAAAAGCTAGCCAAAGAAAATGAGGCCCTTCGAGCTCAAATTCAGAAATTGGAAGTAGCGACAGAAAATTCAGTCCGAAGTGACAGAGATGAAAAGCTCATAGCTAACCTGCGGCAGAAAGCAAATGACTATTGTTTTGATTTGAATAAAGTAGAAAGTGAACTAGCCAAGGCTCAAAAGTTATGACGATGAGGTCGTAGGGTTAAAGAAAAGGGTCATCGCCATAGAAAACAAAATGATCAAACAGGCAAAAGACTTCAAAATTGAAAGGAAACATTGTTATACAACATTGGTGCAATTAGAAATAAATTTTCAAAAACTTCAGCAGCAAAATCATGCAGCTGAGCAAACTTTGGAAGCCAGGGCCCAGCAGATTGGGCGTTTGTTACAAGAAAAGGGCGCCATAAAAGAGATAATTAGAAGAATTGCCGACTACATCGTTATGAAGTTCCATATTTGTGAGGATATGACTCGCACTACCTTCTTTGTAGCAGTAAAGACATTTGTTAAACAGATAATGAATGACTTGGATCGACTTCAAAAGGAGCTTGCATATAGGCCCGCGGTGAGACCGAATGATGTCCCGCGGGCACTAGAAGCATTGATTTATTCATGATGTATTCGTTTGAGTCTGCATTTCCTTTTTGTTAAGCGTCTGTCAGTCATGTTGAGTTTTCTTTCTACTAGAGTCCGTCCAATTGTTTTCGAGTCTGTATTTTCTTCTGTTAGAATATAATATCTATTTTTGGAGTCTGTATTTCTTCTTTGAATCGAAGTCTGTTAGTCTTTTGGAATTTGTTAGTTTCGAGTTTGTAATGGAAGCATTTGTTGTTTTATTTAATGAAAACTGAAAATCCCAAAAATGTTTTATTTCGCACTTATCTACAAGAACTACGCTTGGTCTGATTCATGAGGGGTCATGATACGTAGGCAATCTCCATAGGATTCGACCGCAACCAAATAAAAAAGAGAGAGAGAGAGTAAAAGAAGGAAAGAAAATAAGAGGAAAACCAAGAGGAAAGAGCGGAAAAACAGGAAAGAAAAAGAGAAAATAAGAGAGAGTAAAAACAAAGAGAGAACAGAGGCCAGAATGAGAGGAAAGGAAAGAAAAGAAAAGAAAAGGGGATGTTTGCAATTAAAAGAAAGAAAAGGCCGGGATGACGCATACAACCAATCAAATACATAATAGAGACGGTTAATTGTTTAGGTGCATTCACGCCCAATGTGTGGTTACCAATCTATTAAAGCCTAATCGCTAACAAGGTTGTTTGTGTGATGTATTAAGTCCAGGTAGGTGGTTAGTTGACTGGCATTCTGGCAACTCACTCCTACAACACCTGATCGAAAGACAGGCTGAATATGGTCAACCAGGAACCGGAAACAAGTATTATCGACCCATCGAACGAGGTGAAAGAAATGGATGTTAATGCAATGAGGGAAGAAATGTATAAGCTGAAACAACAGATGGTTAAAATGTACCAAGCTTGGGCGAAGGGGCATCCACCACCGGTTTATCCCGCCAATCCTGCTTATATCCCACCATCAGCCCAACCTCCGGAGCCTCCCACTGTGAATTCATCTCCAACCTTTCCCCTCTACCAACAATGTCATGGTGCCACTTCCCATACTTCTCAAGTTCCACCACCCAAACAAGTCTCATACCATCCTCCACCAATTACACCTGTTTTTGTGGCACCTCCACCTGCTATATTATACCGATCTTCTAGTGAACCCCTGTTCCAAACTCACGACAATCAGTACTATCCCCCTGAACACACCTTCAAAGGTCCAGAACCATATCCTTACACTCCTCATCTTGATATCCCGGTAGAGACCAAAAAACCGCCCAAAAATCCCGAGCATGAAGAGATGGTCAGGAAGGTCAAAAGCTTAGAACAGTCGTTCCGAGATATGAGGGGACTGGGAGGTCAAGTAAGCGTGGCCTATAAGGATTTATGTCTGTTCCCAGATGTTCAATTGCCAGTGGGGTTCAAAATGCCCAAGTTTGATTTGTACGATGGGCATGGTGACCCAGTAGCACACTTAAGAGGATTTTGTAGCAAAATGAGAGGAGTAGGTGGAAGAGATGAATTGCTGATGGCGTATTTCAGCCAAAGTTTGAGCGGGTCGGCGTTAGAATGGTACACCAGACAAGATCATAGCAGGTGGTACACATGGGACGATTTGGCCTAAGCCTTCGTTTGTCATTTTCAGTATAATCTTGAAATCATCCCAGACCATCTGTCATTGACGAAGATCGAGAAGAAGCCCGGTGAGAGCTCGGGAATATGGGTTCCGTTGGAGAGAGCAAGCAGCGAGGGTTGACCGCCCGATGAAAGAGAGTGAGATGGTTGATTATTTCTTGTAGGCTTTGGAGCCCACCTATTTTGGTCATTTGGTGTCAGCAGTGGGCAAGTCCTTTAATGAAGTTGTGAAAATGGGAGGCATGGTTGAGGAGGGACTCAAGTCCAATAAGATCATGAGTTACTCAACAATCAAAGCAACCACCTAGGCTACTCAAAATGGTACTAGGGGTGTACTCGGAAAGAAGAAGAAAGAGGATGTTGCAACAATCGAGTCGGCAGCTTGGGCCGGATCCAGGAACCTTCCCCGTTACTACAACCAGCCTCAACCCTGTCCCCAAACTTACCCCCACACACCACAACACTATTACCCACCGCCAAATCCCCATTTTTCTGTCCATCACGCACAAACCTATACCCAACCCCCCGCTCATGCACAATAGCGTGCGCCAGCTCCACAGAGTCCCTACCAAGCTCCGCAAGATACCCATCCACCCCCAAAAGCCTACAAAAATCCTCCTAGAACAGGTTTTCGGCCCAATCAAGCTTTTAAGAATGAGAGGTTGCAGAAGTAGAAGACTTTTACTCCATTAGGAGAATCCTATACTAGTCTATTCCACAGGCTGAGACAGTTGGGCATGTTGAACCCGATCGAAGCCAAACTGCCGAATCCCCTTCCCAGAAATCTTGATCGCTCGGTGAGTTGTGAGTATTGTTCAGGGGCCCTGGGCCATGACACAGAGAAATGCTGGAAACTAAAAATAGTTGTACAAGAGCTCATTTGTACTCATCGGATCGAGGTTCAGGCCCAACACCAAATATTAACCAGAATCTGCTACCAGCTCACCATGAGACCCATATGATTGAGTTGATACACAAGGGAGGGGAGGCTAAGAAACCCTCGCAGACAATGATGATGATCCGCTCCAGTGAAACTAGTTCAAAGGAAAAGGTAACCAGTGGGAAATCAATGGTCCAGTTGAAAGGGGTAGACAATAAGCCAGCTGTGGTAGCCGAGAAAGGGTCTTCAAGCACTGTTGCAGTGAAACCAGAGAAAGCTAAAGTGGTGGTATTAGGGGTTACAAGTAAACCTGTTGTGGTCGTGAAAGGTTCTCGCACAGAGCCTGTTATTATAAAACCACTAACTTAGCTTCCAGTGATCAACAGCAAGGCGGTCCCGTGGAATCATGATCGAATGACAGTAACTTACCAGGGTCAAGAGGTTAAAGAAGAAGTGTGTGAGACTCATGGTTTGACTCGATCGGGGAGATGCTTTGCCCCCGAAGAGTTGAGAAAAGCTAAGACCTCAAAAGGTAATCCAGTGTTGGTGAAGAAGGCAGTGACTGAGGAAGAAGCAGAAGAATTTCTGAGAAAGATGAAAGCACAAGACTATTCCATAATGGAATAGTTAAGGAAAACACCAGCTCAGATCTCGCTCTTGTCATTATTGATCCATTCAGATGAGCACTGTCGAGCTTTGATGAAAATCTTGAACAAAGCCCACGTTCCTGATAAAATTTCAGTAAACCACTTGGAAAAGATAGCTAACAAGATATTTGAGGTAAACCGAGTAACTTTTTCTGATGATGAGTTACCCGTGGAGGGTACCGAGCACAATAGAGCCCTCTATCTGACGGTGAAATGCAAAGATTTCGTGGTTACTCGGGTACTGGTTGACAACGGGTCTAGCACAAACATCTGTCCTCTCTCCACATTGAACAAGCTGCAAGTGGAAGATGAAAGAATTCATAAGAATAGTATTTGCGTTCGGGGATTCGATGGTGGAGGGAAGGATTTAGTCGGGGACATAGTGCTTGAGCTCACAATAGGGCCAGTTGAATTTACTATGGAATTCCAGGTGCTCGATATGGCTGTTTCATACAATCTGTTGTTGGGACGATCCTAGATCCATACTGCCAAAGCCGTCCCATCTACTCTGCATCAAATGGTCAAGTTTGAATGGGATCGACAGGAAATTGTTGTACATGGCGAAGATAATTTGTGTGTGCCCAATGGTGCCATTTTTTCGTTCATAGAGGTTGACAATGGCAAGGGACCATGGGTTTATCAGGTTTTTGACACAGTATCGGTAGAGAAAATTCCGGAAGGAAAGCTACTCCTCTTCCTACCCGGAGGGAGTCTTGGTAGTGGATTTTGATTTTCTTTAGTTGTCCGAATTATTCCAGGGTCTGTAATTCTGATATTATGTTCCCTCCAGTTAGATGTGTTAAAACCCTGTTATCTTTATATTCAATGAAATGCAATTGTTCCCTTTCCTTCATTTTTCTAATTTTATTTTGTTTTCTTCTTTTGTACAGTTCTTTTTATGCTAATATCAATGACATGCCATGCGTGAGGAATCTTCGGCCCAGTTTTAAAAGCCAATCTAACTCTGAAATAATAATACAAGAAATTGAGTGTGATGACGAGTTGGAATTTGAGGATGATGAGGCCTATGAAGAAATTAGCAAGGAACTAAGTCATTTTGAGGAAAAGCCCAAACCTAATTTGAATGACATAGAAGCAATTAATCTAGGGGACCAAGAAAATGTTCGTGAAACTAAAATAAGTGTACATATGGAACCTCAACTCAGGGAGGAGATAATTTAAGCACTACTCGAATACAAATATGTTTTTGCATGGTCCTATAACGACATGACGGGTCTGAGCACTGATTTAGTGGTTCACAAGTTGCCCACTGACCCGACATTCCCTACTATAAAACAAAATCTAAGGAAGTTCAAAATGGATATGAGTGTAAAGATCAAGGAAGAGGTCACCAAGCAGTTCGATGCCAAAGTCATTCGGGTCACCCGGTATCCCACCTGGTTAGCCAATGTTGTGCCTGTACCGAAGAAGGATGGCAAGACCAGGGTGTGTGTTGACTATCGGGATCTCAACAAGGCGAGTCCAAAAGACAATTTCTTGTTGCCGAACATCCATATCTTGATTAATAATTGCGCCAAACATGAGATTGGTTCTTTTGTGGATTGTTACGTGGGTTATCATCAGATCTTAATGGATGAGGAAGATGCAGAAAAGACGGTATTCATCACGCTGTGGGGAACGTACTGCTATCTGGTCATGCCATTTGGTTTGAGAAATGTTGGGGAAACCTACTTGAGGGTAATGACAACAATATTCCATGATATGATACACCAGGAAATCGAGGTGAATGTGGAAGATGTGATCGTGAAGTCTAGAAAGCAGCCTGACCATGTTAGGGATCTAAAGAAGTTCTTCTAAAGCTTCGCAAGTACAATCTCAAGCTTAATCCTACAAAGTGTGTTTTTGGGGTGCCGTCTGAAAAGTTGTTGGGGTTCGTAGTCAGCCGTCGGGGCATTGAATTGGACCTATCAACAATCAAGGCCATCCAGGAATTGCCACCTCCGAAAAACAAGACCGAGGTGATGAGTTTGTTGTGGAGATTGAATTATATCAGCAGGTTCATCGCTCAGCTCACGACAACTTGCGAGCCAATCTTAAAATTGTTAAAAAAGGATGTTGCGGTCAAGTGGAAAGATGAATGTCAGGAGGCATTTGATAAAATAAATGGGTATCTGTCAAATCTACCCGTGTTGGTCCCGCCAGAACCAGGGCGACCTTTGATTCTATATTTGACGGTATTGGACAATTCATTTGGCTGTGTATTGGGTCAACATGATATCACTGGCAGAAAGGAGCATGCCATATATTATCTTAGCAAGAAATTCACACTGTACGAGGTCAAGTACACTCAGCTCGAGAGGACCTGTTGCGCTCTAACCTGGGTAGCACAGAAGCTGAAACATTATTTGTCATCTTACACTACCTATCTCATATCTCGCTTGGATCCATTGAAGTATATCTTTCAGAAGCCTATGCCCACAAGGAGGCTTGCAAAGTGGCAGATCCTGCTCATAGAGTTTGACATCGTCTACGTGACTCGAACTGCAATGAAAGCACAGGCCTTGGTGGACCATTTGGCCGAGAACCCGGTTGATGAAGATTATGAACCTTTGAAAACTTATTTCCTTGATGAAGAGGTGATGCACATTGATGAGTTAGAACAAGTTGAGAAGCCTGGATGGAAACTTTTCTTTGATGGAGCCGCAAACATGAAGGGCGTGGGGATAGGAGCAGTACTTATTTCTGAAACAGGGCAACACTACCCTGTTACAGCTCAGCTTCATTTTTACTGTATCAACAACATGGCTGAGTACGAGGCATGTATTTTGGGTTTGAGGTTAGCTGTAGATATGGTTGCCCAGGAAGTCTTGGTCTTGGGTGACTCGGACCTCCTAGTGCATCAAATTCAAGAAGAATGGGAAACACGGGATTTGAAACTCATACTATACAGACAATGTTTGCATGATCTTTGTCAACGTTTTCAGTCGATAGAATTCAGGCATATCCCAAGGATCCATAATGAAGTCGACGATGCTTTGGCTACTCTTGCATCAATGTTACATCATCTAGATAAGGCTTATGTGGACCCTTTGCAGATTCAGGTACGTGATAAGCATGCTTACTGTAATATGGTAGAAGAAGAACTTAATGGGGAGCCATGGTTTCATGATATCAAAGAATACCTCCAGATGGGGGTATATCCGGTACAGGCCACTGGTGATCATAAAACAACAATTCAACGATTGGAAAGCAGATTTTTCTTCAGTGGATGGATGTTATACAAAAGAACTCCAGACCTTGGATTGCTAAGATGCATAGATACCAGACATGCCAAAGTTATCATGACTGAGGTCCACTCCAGAGTTTATGGACCGCATATTAGTGGGTACGTTCTAGCAAAGAAGATTCTCCGAGCAGGTTATTACTGGCTTACTGTGGAACGGGATTGCATCGGTTTTGTGCGTAAATGTCATCAGTGCCAGGTGCATGGAGATTTGATTCATTCTCCACCATCTGAATTACATATAATGTTTGCACCATGGCCTTTTGTTGCTTGGGGCATGAATTTCATTGGGCCAATCGAGCCAGCAGCCTCAAACTGACACAAGTTTATTCTAATAGCCATTGAATATTTCATCAAGTGGGTTGAAGCGAAAACTTTCAAATCTGTGACCAAGAAAGCGGTAGTCGATTTTGTGCATTCAAATATCATCTGTCGGTTTGGGATTCCAAAGGTAATCATCACAGACAATGGTGCTAATCTCAACAGTCATCTGATGGCGGAGACCTGTCAGTAGTTTAAGATTGTACATCACAATTCCACCCCATATCGCCCTAAAGCGAATGGAGCAGTCGAGGCAGCCAACAAGAATATAAAGAAGATACTTCGAAAAATGGTTGAAGGTTCTAGATAGTGGCATGAAAAGTTGTCGTTTGCATTGATGGGTTATCGCACTACTGTCCGTACTTCAGTAGGAGCCACTCCTTATTTGTTGGTGTATGGTACGGAGGTGGTGATACCCGCAGAAATTGAAATCCCATCCCTTCAGATTGTCGCTGAGGCGGAAATTGATGACGTTGAATGGGTCAAAACCCGCTTGGAACAATCAATTCTGATTGATGAAAAGAGATTGTCAACAGTGTGTCACGGCTAATTGTACCAACAGAGAATGGCGAGGGCATATAACAAGAAGGTACGTCCACGGAAGTTTGAAGTGGGTCAGTTAGTGTTGAGACATATTTGCCTCATCAGGCTGAAGCAAAAGGAAAATTCGCCCCAAACTGGCAGGGGCCATTTGTTGTATCTAGAGTATTATCCAATGGCGCGTTGTATTTGACAGATGTAGAAGGGAAATGTGTAGAAATGACTATCAATTCCGATGCAGTCAAAAGATACTATGTATGATTTCTTCCTTTGATTGTACTTGTTTGTATTTGGCATATTTTGAACATTGAAATGGCGAAGACATTTTGTTCTGCTATCTAAACACTTTATCCAATGTTACCCCCTTTTGAGCCTTATTTATTTTCTTTTATACCCCTCTTTGGGGATCAACATCACAATTCAGAACGCAAGTGCGAAGGATAAGTAAGTGAAAAGAAAAGAAAGAATGAACAAGAAAGGAAAAGGGAAAAGAAAAATGAAAAGAGAGAAGAAAGAGAAAAAAAGAAAAGAAGAAAAAAGAAGAAGAAGAAGAAGAAGAAGAAGAAGAGAAAAAAAGGGAAAAAGAAGAAAGAAAAGACAACAAAACAACCAAAAGAGAAAAGGAAGAAAGAAAAGAAAAGAAAAGAGAAAGAGAAAAGAAAATCACAACGATAGAGCAATTCCTATGTTATGAAATACGTTCGACCTGATTCCTTTTAAGGATACGTAGGTAGCCTCGTGGTTCGGTCCCATCAAACAAAATCCAAAAGTCCCCATGCAAGAAACGGGGCAGAAGTTGTGGTTGTTGTGAGAAATTTGATTCCGAAAGTTGTAATTTTAACCCAGTTGAATTATTTTGAGCCTTTTATACCCTTTCTTCCTAACCTTGTCGAAAAGCCTGCATTATGGTCCAAAGAAAAACCTTTTGATCAGTCTTTGAGAAATGCCAAGTCGAGCAGGTAAAGTGTAATTCATGTTAGGGGAAACACTCTGGTTCAAGCAGGAAAAATAAAATGAGAGAGTCTTATTGGTGAAAACCTTCATAGGCACCGTAAGGCGACGGGAGTTGAGAGAAATAATAATGAGAGAGTCTTATTGGTGAAAACCTTCACAGGCACCATAAGGCGACGGGAGTTGAGAGAAAAATGAGAGAGTCTTATTGGTGAAAACCCTCACGGGCACTGTAAGGTGAAAGTGAGTTGAGAGATGAACGAATGAAAGAGGTCTACTGGGGAAAACCTTTCAAGGCATCGTAGGATGGACAAGGTCAAGTTTTGGGTAAAGTAATCAGGTCATGGAAATTCGAGGGCAACGAAGTACGACAACTGAAAGTTTATTGGTTGGATATATTGGGCCGACTAATCCGAAATGCATGTCATGATCATTGGTACCAGCTGTTCCACTCAGATAAGTTTCTTTTTCTTTTTCCTTTTGTAGCAGTCATCTGGTTTTGGATTCTTCTTATCCTTAACCCGCAAAGTCATTGCATTTCATTTTCTTTTGGGTAATTATCTAAAGATGTTTCAATGTCAGCCTTGTCAAAATCAAGTGAAAAGGATTTCAAAGCTCATTACCGACTTCCAAAATTGCAAAGCACAGAGTGGTCAAAGCACACTAAGGATAACATGATGTAAGAGAGGGGTACAAGGAATCACCCGAAGTTTCATCGGTGGAATGGATTGGTAATGTCATGGGAGATGCAAAGGTTCAGATAAAAAGGTCAGAGGTAGAACAACAGCATGGGTATAGAACACTCGGTTCATCAAAGGTCATGGGGTTTGAAAGTTGGTCAGAAAGACAAAGCGGTTCAGGGCCAGTTTCGGGAAGCCAGTCAGAACGAAACAATGCAGTGGAAAGATCTTCAGCAAGAATGCCATCAGCTAACCGCCATTTTAAACTGACAAATTTTCTTTGCTTAAAACAGGGGCAGAAAAGTTCATTTGTTTCAGAGGAACTCTCCATGGAGAAAGGCAGTCAACAAACAGGTTTGATTTTTGATTTTCAGGACCCTCCTGGAAAATGGGACCTAGTTTAAATGTTTAGAAGTAGCATAATCTAGCATAAATGCATCCCAAAGGAATATAAGTTGGCTTAGAAGTTTGCATGTTCGAGATAGGATTCAATTAGGAGTTTCCAGGACCCTCCTGAATAATTGGACTTAGCTTTAAGATTTTGATTAGATAACAACATTTAGCATAAACACTGCTGTAGGGTAGTATAATTCAGACATGAAAGTTGTCACCCTTAAGATAAAATTTGACCTTTGATTTTCAGGACCCTTCTGGATAATGGGGAGTAGTTTAAAGATCCTCTTAGATAGTAAGATTTAGCAAAAGTCACACCTGTAGAAGATATAACTTAGATTTTAAATTGTCGTTTAGTTAAGAGTTGTCAGGACCCCCCTGAATAATGGGACCTAGCTTTCAAATCCTTAGTAATACTTGGTAATATGATTTATTTTTACAATCACATATGTCCCCAGCCTCCAAACTGGAGCAGAAAATTTTCTTTGTTTTTGTCTGTTTTGTTGAAGTCAGGAGCCCGCCTGGAGAGCAGGGAATATATTTCAAGTTGAAGTCAGGAGCCCGCCTGGAGAGTAGGGAATACTTTCAAGTTAGCAGTCAGGAGCCTGCCGGGAGAACAAGGGAGTACAATTTAAGTTTTAGTTTTCAAATTCTTTGCTTTGTTCATTTTGAAGTCAGGAGCCCGCCTGGAGAACAAAGGAATACATTTAAAGTTGAAGTCAGGAGCCCGCCTGGAGAGTATGGAATACATTCAAATGCAACAGTCAGGAGCCTGCCTGGAGAGCAGGGAATACTTTCAAGCGCAACAGTCAGGAGCCCGCCTGGAGAACAAGGGAGTACAATTTAAATTTAGCTTTCAAATTCTTTGCTTTGTCTATGTTGAAGTCAGGATCCCGCCTGAAAAGCAGGGAATACATTTCAAATGCAGTAGTCAGGATCCCACTTGGAGAACAGGGAATACTTTTAAGCCAACAATCAGGATCCCGCCTGGAGAACAATGGAGTACAATTCAAGTTTTAGCTTTCAAGTTCTTATCGATATTTGGTAATGTGGTACATTTTACACTTACATCTGTGCCCAGCCACCAAACTGGGGCATAAAAATTTTCTTTGTTTTGTCTATGGTGAAGTCAGGAGCCCGCCTGGAGAGCAGGGAATACATTTCAAGTTAGCAGTCAGGAGCCTGCCTGGAGAGCAGAGAATACATATCAAGTTCAGCAGTCAGGCACCCACCTGAAGAAGGGGAAAACATCTCAGTTTACAATTCAAGATGACAACAAACGAATGTTTCAGAGAGAGTGGAGGATAACAAGGCAACAAGAAATGCAAGAGCAAGCTTGAAGATATAGATAGGACTTTTGTAATCCATAGATCATAGTCTAGTCTAGCTTCTTTTATTTTATCATGGTGTAATAAGGGGGTTTAGTAAGCAGTAGCAGCAGTGGAAGCCCGACTTCGTGGTAGTCCCAGCTACCAAAACTTCCCAAACTACACTGACCTGATTCCTTTTTAGCCAAGGACATGTAGGCAACATCAGAAGCAGGGTGCGGCCAAATCTTTCAAAAATGCTTCACGCGGAGTATTCAAACGGGCAAAAATCACTCGTATCCGCTCACTTATCTTTGCACGAAAACTCTTCATGTTTCCGAGCAAAGAAGGGCACCTGTGAGCACGTGATTTTTGCCCTATATGTATTACTCCAACAAATTCAAAACAAAATAATTTCTTTCAGTGTTTGCAATTTTGTTGGATTTCGTGTCATTTTCTATTAATTATTTACATTTGTCTGTGCACGTTTATTTCAGTTAATTCATGAAAAATACAAAAATATGTTGCATCTGCATTTAGGATTTAATTTAATATTTTTAGATTAATTAACAAATTAATTTGTTTTATAAAAATGAAAATCACAAAAATAATTCATTTGGCATTTTTACATTTTTAATTTTGAATTGTGTAATTGTTCTTTAAATTTAGGATTTAATTAATTAATAAAAAACACTATTGGGTAGGATAATATAGTTTAAAAATAATTATTAATTAATTTAGGATTTATTTTAATTTTGAAAAAAGAAAAGAATTGTGAATTGAAAAGGAAAAAGAAGGAAATAAAGAAGGTTTAAATTTGGTCTCAAACCCATTCCAACCGTCCCAGCCCAAACGGAAACCACCCAATACCCAGCCCAAACCACCCTAACCCGGTCCGTCTCCCCCCAAACGAAACGACGTCGTTTCAATAAGTATTGATCTGAGCCGTTGATCTCCCCTTGATCGAACGGCTCAGAATTGAAGCCCTGGGAATATTTAAGTGTCCAAATGTGTCCCCCCTCCTCTTCAGAACCCTTCTGCTCAATACCCCATCAGAACACCCCAAAACCCTAGCTGAGCCGCCCCTAAATACACCACCGTCCGGTGGCGGCGACACCTCCAAACGTCACCAAAATCATACCACTGAACCACCCTGACTCCCTCGTTCCGAATCCCCACTCCATTTCCCTAGAATGTTGCCCCATCCTCTCGAATCTTAGATCAGAAACGAGCCCAGAAATCCCAAGTCGAGATTTGGCAAA
The DNA here is from genome assembly GCF_000715075.1 of Nicotiana tabacum. NCBI lineage: Eukaryota > Viridiplantae > Streptophyta > Magnoliopsida > Solanales > Solanaceae > Nicotiana > Nicotiana tabacum. The sequence continues at coordinate 24,607,115 of NC_134097.1, read as the reverse complement.
ATTTCGTGCCGAATATGAGTTTATTGGTGTGTTCTTCGTAAGAGCGCACGATTAACCTCAGATTTGGCCGGAAAATCCAAGGATCTGAAGACCCAGGCTTCCCTTCTATTTTTTGAATTTTTCTCAGGTATTTATTTCTTTCTTTCTTTTGATTTAATCTGTCCCTCATTTATTTTTTGATTTTCTGTTTCTTCTCCTCGTCTCGAATCATTCTCATTTGGTTCCGGAATCTATTCATTCATGCATGAGTAGTCAGAGTCCTGTTAGATTAGTTGTCAAAATTCTTATTTAATGAACCATTTAGTCTGAAGTTTAATCGTTATGTGTTATTTGGTAGTCAGATAATTGCTAATTGGATCGTCTCAATTTTGATTTGGGTTGCCTTCTCTTTAAGTTTGTTTCGGATTGAGTTTGGGGTTTGGTCAGTTGCAACTCATTGAGTGAAGGCCCAAATTTTGAAGCCTGCCCGTTGGACAAGATTGGGTCTAGGTCTTTGTTCATTTGACCCTATTTGGTCCAAGGTAAATTTCAGGGCACTTAGGGATAATTGGGGCAATACACTGAGAGAATCTCTCAAGTAACCACCCAAGATGCTTCCTAGAAAGCTGAAAATAACCTGGCTTGGATACCAAGTCTGAAAATAAGGGACTAATTAGCAAAAACAAAAATAAGAAAAGGACTAAAATAAAAAGCTGAACACTTAAGGCTGCCCTATTTTCTTGCCTATAAAGGCATCATTTCTTGCCTTTCAAGGCAAGACCTAAGAGCTGAAATTTAGAAAAGGCACAACGGCTGAAAATTAGAGTAAAAATTAATGTTTCATTGAAATTCACTCTGTAATTCCTTCAGTTTTCAAATCCTGAAAAGAGTTTCTGATTGATATAGTCTTAAAATGGACTGAGATTGGGTGTTTGAGGTTTAATTTTGATGTTGTTTTGGGTATTGTTCGAGTGGGATTATCTTCATTTTGTTTTCAAGTTCATCTTGGTTGAGTTGGTGTTGCTGGTATTGGCCTGCTACTGTTCTGTTGCTGACTCTCCATTTTCTGCTTTTATTTTCGAATTCCAGGTACAAGTTCTGGACATTCATGATGTAAGGCTTGATTCAAGGATGAAATGGAAGCACCATTATGCTTTAGTTCTTTGTTTCTTTGCTTGATGTTTATATTTCTTCATTTATTCATAGTATAGTCATAGTTAAATTCTCTTTAAGTAATCAAACTCTCATGCTATAATTAGTTGTGAACTGTGGAGACTATGACATATTTGGATCTTGTTGTTTATTCAGTTTTAGTGTTATAAGTCAATTTTGCAATCCTTGTTATCTGTGTGTAGAAGTGTAAGCTTGAAATTCATATAGCAATTTGGACGAGCCTTAATAATTGGGCTATGTTGTTCACAAAGTATGGAAGTCATCAGTGGTTTAATTTATAAGGGTATTGTTTCCGGTCAAGTGTTTTCAAGGTTGCTTCACGTTTAAATGTTAGTTTAGGTTTAAAAGTTTGAAATATTATGTGAGCATGAAAGTGATCAATGTGTGTTTGGTACAAGTACCAACCCTGTGGTGAATGAATGCTTCAGTAGTCAGTTGCCATAACTTCAGTTTTGTGGTCATTCGATTCGAGTGTGGAAATCTGCAGATTTTTAAAGTTCAGTCGTTCATGCGTTTCTTTAGTTTGAAAACTTTCCTCTTGCGGCTGTCTGGACTCGATCCTTTGATCTCTTTAATTCCGGCTTGGCGTGCTAAGGCGTGACCGTCTTCAGCTATTAGGGGGCCTCTATCTTGTATGCATCTTATGGACTGGGCTCCTTTGGGTTTATGAATTGAATTAGTAACTGGTTCATTAATGATTAAATATTGTAGGCTTTGGGCTTTTCTAAAAATAGATATTAGGATTTCAATAAGGTGTTTTAGATTACTGTTAGGTCTTTCATTTCTTTAATCAAGTTCAAATAAATCGAGGCGTGCCATTTAGCGAATTTTTCATGGCCCTCGTAAAGTTAAAGCACGTAGTTGCTTTAGGCACGCTATTTTAATAATTTTACTCTCATAAACTCGGGTGCACATTTCATGTGACCCAAATCAAATCTTGAAACGTTGAATAAAATATGTTTTTTATTGTGGGTGCATTTCATGAGGCGCGATCCAAAGACGTGTTTTAAACGACGTTCCATCTTCTTTAAAAATAATTAAAAGCGGCCAAAAGGTTAATTTTGCACATAGGTTCAAAATATCCTAAAATCAGATTATTAAGCCGAATATAACAGTTGAGCGACCGTGCTAGAACCACGGAACTCGGGAATGCCTAACACCTTCTCCCGGGTTAACAAAATTCCTTACTCGGATTTCTGGTTTGCGGACTGTTAAACAGAGTCATATTTTCCTCGATTTGGGATTCAACCGATGAATTGGGACACCCTAAATCTCCCAAGTGGTGACTTTGAATCTTTTATATAAATCCCGTTTCGATTGTCCTTTTATTGGAAAAACTCTTTTACACCCTTCCGGGGGTGTAAGTGAAAAAAGGAGGTGAGACAATCTCTCCAAATGTGAATTTTGGTTGAACTCAGTAGCGTTCCTTGGCCATGTGATATCTGACGAGGGTATTAGTGTTGACACTCAGAAGATCGATGCAGTAAAGAATTGGCCGAGACCTACAACACCATCAGAGGTCCGCAGCTTCCTGGGGCTAGCAGGATATTATAGGCGGTTTGTAGAAGGGTTTTACTCTATATCAGCACCATTGACTAAGTTAACATAGAAAGCTACCAAGTTCCAGTGGTCTGACACTTGTGAACGTAGTTTTCAGGAGCTGAAGAATCGATTGACTTTCGCACCAGTGCTCACTCTTCCTAAAGGAACAGAAGGTTATGTGGTATATTGTGATGCCTCAGGTATAGGTTTGGGGTGTGTATTGATTCAGCGTGGGAAGGTGATTGCTTATGCATCAAGACAATTGAAGAAGCATGAAAAGAATTATCCAACCCATGATCTGGAATTGGCTGCAGTAATATATGCTTTGAAGATATGGCGGCACTACTTATACGGTATCCATGTTGACATCTACACAGATCACAAGAGTTTACAATACTTTTGCAAGCAGAAAGAGTTGAATTTGAGGCAGCATAGGTGGCTTGAATTACTAAAATATGATGATGTCGAGATATTGTATCATCCCGGTAAAGCCAATGTTGTGGCAGACGCTCTCAGCTGTAAGTCAATGGGTAGCTTACTACATATTGAGACAGGTAGATGGTGTTTTTTTTTAAAAAGATTCATCAGCTAGCCAATATGAGAATTAGATTGTTAGACTCTGATGATGGAGGTGTTACTGTACAGAATACATCAGAATCATCTTTGGTAGCTGAGGTAAAACCACGACAATATGAATATCCTATCTTAGTACGATTAAGAGAGAGCATTCAGCAGTGTAAAAGTATGGCTTTTGAGATCGAAAGATATGGGTCACTGAGATTCCAGGGCCGATTATGTGCCTAATGTGGCAGGGTTGCGAGAGAAGATTATGAATGAGATTCATCAATCCCGGTATTACATCCATCCCGGCTCAACAAAGATGGATCATGATGTTAAGGAGCAGTATTGGTGGGATAACATGAAGAAGTCTATTGCATAATTTTTAGCCCAGTGTCTCAATTGTCAACAAGTAAAGATAGAACATCAGAAACCCGGTGGATTGCTTTAGAATATAGATATTCCGACCTGGAAATGGGAGGTGATTAATATGGACTTCATTATTGGATTACCTCGCGCTTATCATAAGTTTGACTCCATCTGGGTGATAATTGATCGACTTACAAAATGTGCCCATTTTCTCCTAGTTAAGACAACTTACACGGCTGAAGATTATGCAAAGTTGTATATCAAGGAGATTGTTAACCTTCATGGTGTGCCGGTATCTATTATATCAGACCAAGGAGCTCAATTTACGGCTAACTTTTGGAGGTCTTTTCAAAAGGGTTTAGGCACACAAGTGAATCTCAGCACTGCATTTCATCCGCAGACTGACGGACAGGTTGAACGTACCATTCAGACACTTGAAGATATGCTACGAGCATATGTTCTAGATTTTAAAGGTAATTGGGATGATCATCTTCCACTCATAGAATTTCGCCTATAACAATAGCTACCATTCCAGTATTAAAATGGCCCTATACGAGGCACTATACGGGAGGAGATGTAGATCACCAGTTGGATGGTTCGAAGTCAGTGAAACAAAATTATATGGGCCAGATTTGATTCACCAACTATTGAGAAGGTGAAAGTGATACAAGAGCGATTGAGGACGACACAAAGCAGGAAAAAATCTTATTCTGATGTCCGACGTCATGATCTAGAGTTTGAGGTTGGTGATTAGGTTTTCCTGAGGATCTCACCAATGAAGGATGTTATGCGTTTTGGGAAGAAAGGTAAACTGAGTCCAAGGTATATCGGGTCGTATAAAATTCTTCGACGAATTGGACAGGTTGCTTATAAGTTAGAATTGCCATCCGAATTGGAATTTGTCCGCCCGGTATTCCATGTATCTATGTTGAGGAAATGTATTGGAGACCATTCTCGAGTTGTCCCTATCAAAGATGTACAAGTTACAGATAACCTATCATATGAAGAAGTGCTAGTGGCTATATTAGATCAACAAGTCCGCAAGTTGAGAACAAAAGATGTAGCATCCATCAAAATATTGTGGAGGAACAAGAATATGGAAGAAATGACATGGGAAGCAGAAGAGGAGATGAAGTCTAAATACCCGTACCTATTCCAGAATGAAGATAACAAGGATGATGGTTGAACACATGATACATTGGAAGGTGAAATGGCTCTATGAGGTAAGCAATAAATTGAGAATACTCTTCCTTAATACAAAATGGTGATATGCAGATAATGTAAATATCCATAATGCTTTGTATAGCCTTGTGAGGTCATATGTTGGGCTTAACTGCTTGCAAGTTTTTCTAGTGACCATTTTATAGGGGAAAATTAATCGGGAATTTCCATTGGAATCCACGATGATTTGGACTCCCCATAGACCCTTACATTCGAGGACGAATGTTCCTAAGGGGGGGAGGGTGTTACAACCCATATTCACATATGTTAGCACATGCCATAAGGTAGTCAACGTAAATACATGAAGATATTATCTTTAAGATGATAAGAAGTTAATCCTATTGCTCTTAAATGATACAAAGGTGTATAAGGGTGGTTAACAAGTATTAGAAGTTAAACGAATCAAGGATGTTGTCAGCCGTATTTTCGGATAAATCTAGAGGTGCTTAATACACTCAAGAATTAGTGTTTTAAGGTATTTGAATCATATAATATCCGTATTATAAGTCTTGAAGTCAAATAAGTTATGAGACAAAAGTCGACAAACGTTGTCACAACTTAGGTTCATAATTTTACTTAAATATTAGGTCAAATGTTACTAAGCTTTTCTCCCAATTTACTTAGAATTATGGGGTAATATACCAACAAAATTGAAGATCTATGAGTCTAGTTTCCAACGCATTAAACCGTTCATCGATACGATCTCGAAGTAGAGATATATTCATGTTTTTGTGAGACTGTTCCAAGCACCTCTCTATGGGGCCCACTTAGGCGGTTTAAGAGATTTAGGTATATATATGATGCCTCCAACCCGTTTTAATTCATTTATTTCACGATATTCAGACCTTAGAACCCTAGGAACACCCTCTCAAGGTTCTCTCAAGATTCAAGACCCAAACAAAGGGCAAACAACACAAATCAAGTGTGGGGAATCCCGTGGCACTAGTAAGTTTCTTTTTCTTCTTGTTGTTGCTCATTTTTGTGTTGTTCCAGCTTGTGTAGGAGGTATTTTTAAAAGGTTTATGTTCTGTAAATACTCCCTCGAGTTCTTAATATCAACCGTAGGTGATTTCAAGCCTTCTAAAGTTATTTTAGTGCCGAAACGTACTAATTGATTGCTAGTTTCGCTTTTTTGTTGTTGTGGCAGCATTAGAGGGATATTTCATGGAAAATTAAGGTCAAATTGGAGTTGTTCTTTTTGTATAAAGGTAAGGAACCTCTTACTCTATATGTATTTAAGATTATCCAAGTTGCGGCTAAGTCATTGCAGCTTGAACTTGTGGAATATATATCGAAAGGCTTGGTAGTAATGATATCGGTTGGTGGACTTTTTTGGGAGGTTCAATATGATTAACATTGATGTTGTTTGGCCTGTTTGGTGATTTTTTTCACTTGTGGAAGTCATATAAATAGAGGAGGTGTTGTCCGTTTTATCATAAAATAGGTTGTGGTCGGTACATAATAGTTACGACGCTTAAACGTTAACGATAGTGTCATTTCTCCTATTGTAGACTAAGGAGTCTTGACATTTGCATAGCTTGAGGTTGGGCTGTATATACAAGGTATGTGAGGCTATCCCTTTCCTTCTTTTGCATGACTCCGATTATACATAATGTATTGAACGAGCTTCCAAAGATACTCTACTCTTAGAAGCTAGCAGTACTTACATTGTTTCCCCTCTTATGGAACGATTAATGTTGATGTTGCTTCTCTTATTCTTATATTATAAATGCTGTTGGTACTTCCTAATTCTTATAAGGTTCATAGTGAAGAGTTAATCCTAATAACGTGTATAGAGGATACCGACCTTACATCACTCCGAAAGGTTTAGAACGTGATTCCATGAGTCGAGCATGCAGTATATATATATATATATCTATTTTACTCAACCGAGCCATGCTATAGTCGACCGAGTACGACACCTATTGTGAAACCACTGATCAGTTGGGTTTTACCGAGCTCCACGTGGCCGGGTACAATTATACCGAGTCTCATGATGGTCGAGTATGTTTTTACCGAGCCAATTATGGCCGGGTATGATATGATGATGATGATGCCCATGGAGGCGTATGTTTTAAAAGTTTATGCATATATACATATGTATCATGCATTGCATGTCAGTAGCCCTCAGAGGTACCCACACGTTACAGGTTGTATATTCTCTATCCCTGCTTATATTACTGTTCGTACTTATGGTTCCCTGCCTTACATACTCAGTACTTTATTCGTACTGACGTCCTTTTATTTGTGGAAGCTGCATGTCGTGCTGCAGGTCCTGATAGACAGCCAGGCGCAGCTCCTCCACCACAGTAGCTGGTCCAATTCAGCAGTGATTGGCGAGATCCCTTCTTCGAACTTGCCGTGGTCTTGGTATGAATTTTTGTTATAGACATTATGGGTATGTCGGGGCCCTATTCCGGCAATGTTGCAGCACTTATGTTCCCTTGGAGGATCATAGACAGGTGTCGACTCATGTATAGTTTGGTATGCTTTGTTGGTTGATTCTTGTTGTATAGTCTTTCATGGTAGTGTGGTAGCTCGTACCTTATATATAGTTTCTTGATTGTCTGGTCATCCTATGTTATGTACGTTCATGTCATCATCTTTTGTTGTTAGTTTTTCATGATCCATGTCTACCAATTATATTGATCTCGTCGGCCCTAAAAGATAATAAAGAAGGTTAGATAAAATGTACGTTGGTGCTCGGCAAGTATGGCCGGGTGCTAGTCATGGCCCTCAAGTTTGGGTCGTGACAATTATTGGGTAAAGAAATGACTTCAACCCATTTAGACACTCAAACAAAATGTAGGTGTTTCCACAAGAACTCACAAAGATCCCATGAAGTCAATGCCCCAAACATCAAAGATATCAATATCCAAGATGGTTGTAAGGGGCTTCTCATGTTTCTTTGAAATTTCACCAGCCCGTTGACATTCATCACATCTTCTCACCAACTCATTTGCATATCTGTAGAGAGCAAGCTAATAGAAACCACAACTTAAGACTTCAACCGCAGTTCCTACTCCACCATGATGATCGACATAGAGAGAAGAATGACAAGCCCCAAGAATATAACTTTGTTCATCCTCCGGTACACATATTCTAATTACCCATCCGTGTATATCCCAAAAAGGTATGGTTCATCCCAATAGTAGTTTTACAATCCCTCCTGATCTTCTTCCTTTATTTTGAAGTGCAATCTTGTGGAATGATACCACTCGGAAGGAAATTTTCCAAATCCAATAACCATGGTACCTCTTTCATTGAAAGTGCCAAGAGTTGCTCATAAGGGAAAGAATCATTGATTTCAAGGCCATCATGTGGCCTCCCCTCCTCCTCCAAACGAGACAAGTGGTCCGCCACTTGATTTTCACTTCCCTTATTTTATTGGATATCAATATCAAACTCTTTTAACAAAAGCACTCATATCATCAAATAAGCTTTAGATTCCTTTTTTCTCATAAAATAGTGAAGCGCCGCATGATCCATGTAAACAATAACTTTGGCACCCATCAATTATGGGTAGAACTTCTCAATTGCAAACACAATAGCAAGAAGCTCCTTCTCTGAAGCGGTATAGTTGACTTGGGCACTTTTTATGGTCTTACTAGCACAATCGATCGTGTAAAAAACTTTGTTGATACATTGAACCAAACAGCCCCAACCGCTACATCACTTTCATCACACATGAGCTCGAACGGGCAAACTCCAATTTGGAATGTAATGATACTTGAGCTTCAATTGTCCAAAAGCTCTCATATCATCATTATTGAAATATAATTTGGAATCTTTCTTGAGGAGTTTTCACAAATGGTTCACCACTTTAAAGAAATCTTTGATAAATCGCCGGTAGAATCATGCAAGGCCCAAGAAACTCCTCACACCCTTCACCAAAAGGGGGGTGGAAGCTTAGAAATAACTTTAATCTTCACCTTATCTTCTTCGATATCGTTCTTTGAAATCTTGTGGCCAAGGAAGATGCCTTTCTCAATGATACAATGAAATTTCTCCCAATTAAATACTAAATTTGTTTCCTCACATCTATCCAAAAACATTATCCAAATTAGCAAAAAATCATCGAATGAATCCCCAAATGCCGAAATTCATCCATGAATATCTCAAGGTAGTCTTCTACCATGTCCGTGAAGATAGACATCATACACCGTTGAAAAGTTGACGGCGCATTGCACAATCCAAATGGCATCCATTTGAAAGCAAAAGTACCGCATAGATACGTAAAGGTATTTTCTCTTAGTCTTCCGGTGCAATAAGATTTTGGTTGTATCCCAAGTAACCATCAAGAAAGCAATAGAAGGCACGTCCGGCCAACCTATCAAGTATTTGATCCATGAAAGGGGGAGTAAAGTGATCCTTTCCTTTTGACTTAATTGAGGTTACGATAATACATACAAACTTTCCAACTAGTGGGCAATCTTGTAGGAATGAACTCGTTCTAATCTTTGATAACAACCATCATGACCCCCTTCTTTGGGACACATTGGACTAGAGAAGTCCATGAACTGTCGGAAATGGGGAAGACAACCCTGGCATTTAACGATTTGATAATATCTCTTTTGACCACCTTCTGCATAGCTTCATTAAGTCTTCTTTGATGTTCAATGGACGTTTTAGCACCATCCTAAACTTGATATTATGCATACAAAATGCGGGGCTTATTTCCCCAATATACGCTAAAGTCAGCCCAATAGATTTCTTCCTCCTTTGAAATACCGCCAATGTAGAATATACCTGCATGTTAGTCAAACAAGAAGAAAGAATAATCAGTAAAGTAGAACATGGACGAGAAATTCATACCGAAGTTGAGGTGGCAATGGATTCAACTCCAAGGTTGGTGGTTCTTCAATTGAAGGATTTGTAGGAGGAATCATCCTATTCTCAAGATCCAATGACATTTGGGGTGCATAATTGTAAGACCCCATTCCGTGTAACAAATTCACACACTCCATGAAACTAGCCATATCATCATTAATAAAGTTGAGCAAAACGGCATCCAATATGTCACCAACATTGATTGTAGCACTAGCATCAATAAGAATGACGTCGGTCACCAAATCTACAAAAGAGCACACCTCATTGCTATTTGGTTGAAGCATGGACTTGCACACATGAAATACCTCTTGTTCATCACCAACCTAGAAGGTGAGTTCTACGGCTTCAACATCATAAAGGTCTTACCCATAGCAAGGAAAGTCCTCCAAAGAATGATAAGCACTTCATAATCAACCTCACAATCTAGAATCACAACGTTCGCCGGAAGAATGAATTTATCAACTCGGACCAAAACATCCTTAATTACTCCCAACGGTATTTTCATTGTACGATTGGCCATTTGCAACCTTATAGATATGGGTCTTGGTTTCCCGATCTCTAAAGTTTTGAACACCGAATAAGGCATGGAATTGATACTCGCCCCATGATCACAAAGAGCTTTAGCAAAATTGGCACTTCCAATAGTATAAGAAATTGTGAAAGCACCGGGATCCTTCAGCTTTGAAGCCATGGAATGAATAATTGTGCTCACTTGATGGGTAAGCTTGATTGTTTCTAAGTTCATCAACCTCTTTTTGGTCACAAGATCTTTCACAAACTTTGTATAACTTGTCATTTGTTCCAAAGCTTCTACCAATGGAACATTAATAGAGAGACCTTTCATCATTTTAAATGAACTTCTTGAATTTATTCTCGCCATTTTTCTTAGCAAGACTTTGAGGGTAAGGAGGTGGAGGATTTGGCAATGGTGCCTTAGCATTTTGCACTACCGAATGGGTTTTCGCCTCTTCTCGGGTATCCTCCACACTATAATCAATATCAATCCGAACATCATCATATACTTAAGACATCAATTTATGGGACTTTATCCTTTTGGATCACTTGATCATCATCCACAAGTTGCTTTGCATTTGAGTGTAATGCCCGGCCGGTTGTTTTAAGTATTTTAGCCCTGGTCCCCTATTATGGCCTCCTCTATGTCGTATTGTGGTTATGTGACTTGCTGGGGGTGTTTGGTTTTGGTTCAGCTAAGTGTCGAAGTGAAATTGGACACATAGTCCCTAAGTTGGAGGCATAAGTTGAAAGAGTTAATCGCAATTTGACCATTGAGTAGACAACTCCAGAATGGAGTTTTGATAGTTCCAATAGCTCCGTATGGTGATTTTAGACTTTGGAGCGTGTCTATATGTTGATTTGGAGGTCCGCATGTAATTTTGGCTTGAAGTTGAAAGTTTGGAAGGCTGAGAAGTTTGACCGGGAGTTGACTTTATTGATATCGAGGTCAGATAACTATTACAAAAGTTGTAATAGGTCCTTCATGTCATTTATGAATTATGTGCAAAATATGAGGTCAATCAGAGTTGTTTTGTTATGGTTTAGCATTAGTTTTGGAAGTCGGATGCTCATAGTTTCAATAGGCTTGAATTGGGTTGTGATTCATTGAATCGATGTTGTTTGACGTGAATTTTGGCCTTGAGTAGGTTTATTATATGTTTTGGAACTTGTTGATATATTCGGACAGGGTCCCAGGTGCCCAGGGTGTAATTCGGATTGAATCCAGAACCAATTTGGACTTAATCTTTATGGCTGAAGCTTAAGACATTCTGGTGTCATCGCATATTTTGGTGCGAGTGGTGAACCATATAAGTGGAGAAGGCTAGCCAAGCCTAGGGTCGCAGAAGCAGAGATTCTTCTACATGCGCAAGAGCGCAGATGCACCCAGGTTCCGCAGGAGCGGACGCACAAATGCGCAATTTGGTCTGTAGAAGTAGAATTAGCTGAGTATTGGGTTGAACCGCACCTGCGATGGATATTTAGCAGGTGCAGTGTCGAAGTTGCGATCCTTTGACCGCAGATTCGAAATCGCTGGGCAAAAAAGGGGTCTTCGGGTTTTTTTTTTCATTTTCATCTTTTAGACCAAGAGAGCTCAGTTTTTGGTGATATTTCGAGGTATTTTCAAGGAAATCATCCTGGTAGGTGATTCTAAGGTCCGACGAGATCTATCACGACCCTAAACCCAAGCCCAGTCGTGATGGCGCCTCTCTTGAAGACAAGGTCAGCCGACATATTCCAATTTGTTTTTAAGCAATTAAGAAAATAAGCAATTTGCCTAAAATATGATAAAATCCAAAAGTAAGCAGTGAACAATACAATTTGCGGAATACAAACCCAACATAGCCTGATACCGTGGTGTCACTAGTCTTGAGCATCTATCAATACACTACAATTCTGAAATGTCTACAAAGTTATTACAAAATAACTGAAAGAAAAGGAAATGAGATAAAGGCGGAGAAGCACGGGACTGTGGACGCCAAACAGCTACCTCGTGAACTCCAAAATCTGTCAAAAGCTCTCAACCCTCGCTAGCAGGGTCAGCAACACCTGAATCTGCACACGGGGTGTAGGGAGTAAAGTAAGTACTCCAACGCAGTGAGTAATAATCATAAATAAAGACCTAAAGCAAGAAATCACGTAAGGCACATTATGGGCTATAAGGAAGCAGTAAAAATCCAGTAAAAACGGTGAAGTAGTAAAGATGTATGAAATCACTTAGTTCAGTTTAAACCTCATAAAATGCCTTTTTAAACAATTAAGAAAGTAAATGACAGGCAAATAGGAAAGATAAACACATAAAGGATCGCCCCTCAGGCACAATGTCAACAAATCCGCCCCTCAAGCAATATCTCAGAAACAATACCAGCCCATCGGGCTATAACTCACATCACAATGAGTTCCTGCGCTCACTGGGGGTGTGCAAACTCCTGGAGGGGCCCCTTATGGCCCAAGCGCAATATCATGCCATCTCGTGGCGTCATCACTAGGCTTTCAGCCTCATATCAACAAGCCACCTCGTGGCGTACAAATCTCATGCCCTTAACCTCACAATCATAATCAGGTGTTTCCTCACAACGTAGGCCCTCGGCCGTACTCAGTCAAATTCCTCACAAGCCACTCGGGCAATAGTAAAACATGATTTCCCAGCCCAAAATATCATTTAAAGATCATTTAAGTGTTAAAAACAGAATAGACATGGATGAGTTATGAAAATAGTAGAATATAACATGACTGAGTACAAGTATAAAGTCAAACAGTGAGGAAATATCAGTAAAAATCTCCTGAGTATTCAAATAGTTGGAACGAGGCCCAAATATGACATTCAGCCCAAAACATGATGATAACAAATAGATTTCAGTCAATTACGCAGTAAAATAGTCATTCGGGACGGATTAAATCATAATTCCCAATAGTGCACGATCTCGCGCTCGTCATCTAGCGTGTGTGTCACCTCAATATAGCACAACGATGTGCAATCCGGGGTTTCATACCCTCAGGACATCATTTACAATCATTACTCACCTAAATCCGGACCAACTTCTAGCCCGTGACTCCTTTTCCCCTGGAATCGGCCTCCACTCGCATCGAATCTATCCAAAATTTGAATCATGACGGCAAAATATGCTAAGGGAACGAAGCCCAAGAGAAAATAATCAATATACAACACAAATCCCGAAATTACCAAAACCCGAACCTCGAGCCCACGACTTGGATTCCGACAAAATTTACATCAATAGGTTCCTTATCTCCCCACGAGTTCATACATATCAAAAGCACCAAAATCCGACAAAAAATGGTTCTGTCTAGGTCTCCAATACCAAGTCCTAGTTTCCCCAATTTAAACCCTTAAATTCCATTAATTATAGCTCTAATCCGCGAAATAATATCATAGGAACGAGTTTTATGTGCAAAATCCTTACCTCAATGAAGTCTCCTTGAATTCTCTCTTCAAAATTGCCCAAAACTCCAAAATTCGTGTTTAAAAATAGTGAAACCCTCTCAAAAATCAAGAAGGAAGAAATATATACATTCTAACCCAGGCATTTTCGCACATGTGGTCAATCCACCACTTCTGCGGTGCCGCTTTTGTGGTCCAAGAGCCGCTTCTGCGGTTTTTCACTTATTGCCAATTTTCTGCATCTGCGATGCTAACTCCGCACCTGCGCCATCGCAGGTGTGGTTACCCAACCACTTCTGTGGTCATAGCCTCCCTTACCTTTTTCCGCTTCTACGGCCTTCTTCCTCGCATCTGCGGCATCGCACCTGCGGTCCCCAATCCGCCGGTGCGGAAACAATAGAAGCAGAAAATCTGCAACTTCACCAAAATTCCAAACTTCTCCGCCAACCATCCGAAATCACCCCGAGGCCCCCGGGACCTCAACCAAAAATACAAACACAACCCATAACCTTATTCAAACTTGTACCAATCTTCAAAACATCTCAAACAATATTAAACACCAAGATCATATCAAATTCAAGCCTAAGATTCCAAAAATCTTCCGAATTCCGCTTTTGATAAAAAACCCAACCAAACCATGTCTGAAATTTTGCGCACACATCCCAAATGACACCACAGAACTACTGCAACTCTTGGAATTCCATTCCGACCCATATATCACAATCTCACCTATCAACCGGAAATCATCAAAATTCCAATTTCGCCAATTCAAGTCAAAATCTATTCCAAACCTCCAAAACACATTCTGATCATGCTCCTAAGCCCCAAATCACCTACCGAAGCTATCTGAACCATCGAAACTCACATTCGAGCCCTCTAACACATAAGTCAACATCCAGTTGATTTTTCTAACATAAGCTTCCTCAAAAGAGACTAAGTGTCTCAAGCCTTACCAAATCCTTTCTGAACCCGAACCAACCAACCCGATCACATATATAACTGATAGACAAATCAATAAGAAGTAGAAATGGGGGAAACAGAGTGGTAACTCATGAGACGACTGGTCGGGTCGTCACATCCTCCCCCTTTTAAACAAACGTTCGTCCTCGAACGAGTCAAGAAACATACATGAAGCCTCAAACAGGTGAGGATATCTGCTCCCATCTCCTGCTCGGTCTCCCAGATAGCCACCTCCACAGGCCGACCTCTCCACTGCACTTTCACTAAAGCCATATCCTTTGACCTCAACTTTCAAACCTGACGACCGAAAATAGCTATCGGCTCCACATCATAGGTCAAATCATCATCTAACTGAACCGTGCTGAAATCCAGAACATGAGATAGATCCCTAATATACTTCAGGAGCATAGAAACATGAAATACCGGATGCACACTCGACACGTTGGGTGGCAAAGCAAGCTCATAAGCCACCTCCCCAAACCTCCGTAGTACCTCAAAAGGCCCAATGAACCGAGGCCTCAATTTACCTTTCTTCCCAAATCTCACAACACCCTTCATGGGCAAAACCTTCAACAGAACCTTCTCACCAAACATGTAGGACACATCCCGAATATTCGTGTCAGCATAACTCTTTTACCTTGACTGTGCTATACAAATCCTCTCCTGAATCACCTTCACCTTTTTAAAGAATCTTGCACCAAGTCTGTCCCCAATAGCCTCACCGGGCTCGAACCAACCAACTGGAGACCTACATCGCCTCTCATACAAAGCCTCATATGGAGCCATTTGAATACTTGACTAGTAGCTGTTGTTATAAGCAAACTCTACAAGCGGTAGAAACTAATCCCATGACCCTCCGAAATCAATGAAAGAAGCACGCAACATGTCCTCCAATATCTGAATAGTGCACTCGGACTGCCCGTCCGTCTGAGGGTGAAACGTTGTGCTCAACTCAACCTGAGTACCCAACTCTCACTGCACAGACCTCCAAAACTGTGAAGTAAACTGAGTGCCCCTATCTGAAATGATGGAAACTAGGAGACCATGCAAACGAATAATCACCCGGATATACATCTCAGCCAACCGCTCTGAAGATTAGGTAGTACACACAGGAATGAAGTGCGCGGACTTGGTCAGCCGATCCACAATCACCCAGATAGCATCAAACTTCTTCAAAGTCTATAGAAATCTAACAACAAAGTCCATAGTGATCCGCTCCCACTTCCACTCTAGAATATCCATCCACTGAAGCAAGCCACCCGGTTTCTGATGCTCATATTTCACCTGTTGACAATTGAGATACCGAGCTACAAATCCCACAATGTTTTTCTTCATTCTCCTTTACCAATAATGCTGCCTCAAATCCTGATACATCTTCGCAGCACCCGGATGAATGGAATACCGCAAGCTATGGGCCTCATCTAGAATCAACTCCTGAAGCCCATCTACATTGGGCACACATATTCGGCCATGTATCCTTAACACCCCATCATCACCAATGGTCACATCTCTGGCATCATCATGCTAAACTCTATCCTTGAGGACAAGCAAATGACGGTCATCATATTGGCGCTCTCTGATGCGATCATATAAGGAAGACCGAGAAACCACAAAAGCCAGTACTCGACTGGGCTCCGAAATATCTAACCTCACGAACCGATTGGCCAAGGCCTGAACATAAACTACAAGAGGTCTATCCCCAACTGGAATATATGCCAAACTCCCCATACTCAATGCTTTTAGGCTCAAAGCATCGGCCACCACATTGGCCTTCCCCGGATGGTATATAGTGATATATAATCCTTAAGCAACTCCAAACATCTCCACTACCTCAAATTGAGATCCTTCTATTTGAACAAGTGCTGGAGGCTATGATGATCAGTAAACACCTCACAAGACACACCATACAAGTAATGCCTCCAAATATTCAACGCATGAACTATGGAAACCAACTCCAAATCATAAATGGGGTAATTCTTCTCATAGGGCTTCAACTGACGAGAAGCATAAGCAATAACTCTACCCTCCTGCATTAATACACAACCGATACCAGCTCCCGAAGGATCACAATACATAGTATATGAACCTGAAGCTGATGACAAAACTAATACTAGAGTTGTGGTCAAGGCTATCTTGAGCTTCTGAAAGCGCTCCTCATAGTCATCCGACCATACAAATGAAGCACCCTTCTGTGTCAACTTGGTCAAGGGCGACGCAATAAATGAGAATCCCTGAACAAACCGGCAATAATAGCCTGCTAAACCAAGAAAGCTGCGAATCTCTGTGGCTGAGGACGGTCTGCGCTAACTCTGAACTACCTCTATCTTCTTCGAATCAACCTGAATACCCTCACTGGACACCACGTGCCCCAAGAAAGCCACTAAACTGAGCGAAAACTCACACTTGGAGAATTTTGCATAAAGTTTCTCCTCCCTCAATAACTGCAACACAACTCTCAAATGCTCTGTGTGCTCCTCCTGACTACGTGAATATACCGGAATATCATCAATAAAGATTATGACAAACGAGTCGAGATAAGGCCGGAACACGCTGTTCATCAAATGCATGAACGCTACTGGGGCATTGGTCAACCCAAAAGACATCACCAAGAACTCATAATGACTATATCGGGTCCTGAAAGCTGTCTTAAGAATATCCGAGTCCTTTATCTTTAACTGGTGATAACCTGAAGGAAGATCAATCTTGGAGAACACTCTCGCTCCCTGAAGCTGGTTGAATAAATCATCATTGCGAGGCAAATGATACTTGTTCTTAACTGTTACTTTGTTTAACTGCCTATAATCAATGCACATCCTCATAGTGCCATCCTTCTTCTTCTTCAGAAATAGAATCGGCACATCCCAAGATGACACACTAGGCCGAGTGAACCCTTTATCAAGGAGTTCCTAAAGCTGCTCCTTTAACTCCTTCAACTCCGCTGGTGCCATACAATAGGACGGAATAGAAATAGGTTGAGTGCTCGGCACCAGGTCAATATCCAAATCAATATCCTTGTCGGGTGGCATGCCCGGCAGGTCTGCAGGAAACACATCGGAAAAATCCCTCACAATTGGAGTAGAATCAATATTGGGAGTCTCGTCACCGACATCCCTCACAAAGTCTAGATACAAAAGACAACCCTTCCTAACCATATGCTGGGCTTTCAAGAATGAGATCATTCTACTGGGAACATAATCAGTCAAACCTCGCCACTCAATCCATGGAACACCAGGTATAGGTAATGTGGTTGTCTTGGCATGATAGTCTAAAATAGCATGATACAGAGATAGCCTATCCATGCCCAAAATGACATCGAAATCCACAATACACAATAATAAAAGATCCACTCGGGTCTCCAAACCCCAAATAGTCACCACACACGACTAGTACACACGGTCTACAACAACAGTATCGCCCACCGGGGTAGATACATGAACATGTGAAGTAGAGGACTCACAGGGCGTACCCAAATAACGAGAAAAGTATGATAACACATAAGAAAAGGTGGAACCGGGATCAAATAATACAGAGGTATCTCTGTGGCAGACTAAACCAATACCTGTAATGATAGCATCGGAAGCAATAACATCGGGTCTAGTTGGAAGTGCATAGAAATGGGCCTGCCTGCCACTTGATCGACCTCCCCCTCTAGGGCGACCCCTAGTTGACTGACCTCTACCCCTAGCTGGCTGGGCGGGTGGTGGTGAAGTAACTGGCATTGAAGCCGATGACTGACCCCTTTACTGAGATAAACCTGTAAGGCGACGAGGACACTGCCTCCACATATGACCCATCTCTCCACACTCATAACAACTCCCAAGTGTTGTATAAGGGGCCTGAATAGAATCGCTAGCACCGGAATGACTAGTTGATGCACCTGGCATAGAAGAGCCCTGAACTAATGGAGCACAGGACGAACTCTGAGCTTGAAGGGCACTAAGTGATGACTGGCCCTGCTGAGAACTGGGAGAACCATATCCCGATGACGCCTCATGATAACCTGGGCGAGCTGGCTAAGCATGCCTAAAAGGACGACCTCTGCCTACCAGATCCTTGAGGCCTCTTGGCCTCCTTCTCCTCTTGCTCCTGGCGACGAACATACTCAATCTAACGAGTAATGTCTACAACCTCATCGAAAGGTAACACTAGTCAACCTCTCCCTGGTCATAAGAATACGAAGCTGATAAGTGAGGCCATCAACAAACCTCCTAATCCTCTCTTTATCTGTCGGAACCAACCAAATAGCATGACGAGCTAACTCGGAGAATGTCATCTCATACTGCATCCTAGTCATCTCTTCCTGACGCAACTACTCAAACTGCATGCGCAGCTCCTCTCTGCGAGACTGCAGAACATACTTCTCCAATAAGAGAATAGAGAATTGCTTCCAGGTAAGGAGTGTTGCACCAATATGCCTACGTCTCTCAAAAGCCTCCCACCAAGTGAAGGCAGCTTTAGAAAACTGATAAGTAGTGAAACCGACCCGCTGGTCTCCAGAATATTCGTTGAACGAAGCATCCTATGACACTAGGCATCCTCGCCATCTACACCACTGAAGGTCGGAGGCTGAAGTCTACCAAACCTCTCGAACCTACGGTTATCGTCCTCTGGCAGAGCAGGAATTACATAGTCCTAAGCAGTTGCAACCGGCTGGGTTGGATGCACCCCCTGTGTCTAAAGTCCTTACATGAACTGCTCAGATGTGCGAGTGGCGGGAGTCTGAGTGCCTCCCCTGGACTGAGAAGTAGTTGCGGCTGTAGTAATTGAGACCGCCTGAGCTAGGCCGGTGCAAACTGATAGAATCAGAGCCAAGGCCTCCTGAAGACCCGAAATCACAATGGGCGCAACTGGTGCCTGAGCTGGTGCTGCTGGAGCACCCATAACTGGGACTTTATCCTGAACTAGGGCAGCTGGTGGATCTGCAGGTGCTGCCCTAGCTGCTGTGCGGGCCACACCCTTGCCCCTACTGTGACCACGACCGCACCCTCGGCCTCTATTGGCCACAGCTTGTGGTACTATGGTCGTCCATCTTGACCGGTAGCACGTGTCCTCACCATCTGTGAGAGAATAGAATAACAGAAGTTTAGTACTCGGATTAACAAATTCGCACGGTAAGAATTCCAAGAATATGAAGTTTTTCCTAAAGGTTCTGCAGCCTCTCAAGGATAAATACAGACGTCTCCGTACCGATCCGCGAGACTCTACTAAACCTGCTCATGACTCGTGAGACCTATATAACCTAGGCTCTTATACCAACTTGTCATGACCCTAAACCCACACCCGGTCGTGATGGCGCCTCTCGTGAAGACAAGGCCAGCCAACATATTTCCAGTTCGTTTTTAAGCAATTAAGAAAATAAGATTTAGCCTTAAACATGATAAAAATCCAAAAGTAAGCAGTGAAAAATACAATTTGCGGAATACAAACCGAACACAGCCCGATACCGGGGTGTCACTAGTCTTGAGCATCTATCTATACACTACAAGTTTGAAATGTCTACAAAGCTATTATAGAATAACTAAAAGAGAAGTAAATGAGATAAAGGCGGAGAAGCACGGGACTGCGGACGCCAAGCAGCTGCCTCGTGATCTCCAAAATCTATCGGGAGATTTCAACCCTCGCTAGCAGGGTCAGTAATGCCTGAATCTGTACACGGAGTGCAAGGAGTAAAGTGAGTACTCCAACTCAGTGAGTAATAATCATAAATAAAGACTGAAAGCAAGAAATCATGTAAGGCACATTATGGGCTATAAAGAAGCATTAAAAATCTAGTAAAAATAGTGAAGTAGTAAAGATGTATAAAATCACTAAGTTCAGTTTAAACCTCATAAAATGCCTTTTTAAACAATTAAGCAAGTAAATGACATGCAAATAGGAAAGATAAACACATAAAGGATCGTCCCTCGGGTACAATGTCAACAAATCCGCCCCTCGGGCAATATCTCAGAAGTAATAACAGCCCCTCGGGCTATAACTCACATCACAATGGGTACCCGCGCTCGCTGGGGATGTGCAGACTCTAGGAAGGGCCCCTTACAGCCCAAGCGCAATATCAAACCATCTCGTGGCGTCATCACTAGGCTCTCGGCCTCATATCAACAAGCCACCTCGTAGCGTACAAATCTCAGGCCCTCGGCCTCATAATCATATCAAGTGTTTCCTCATAACGTAGGCCCTCGGCCTTACTCAGTCAAAATCCTCACAAGCTACTCGAGCAATAGTAAAACAAGATTTCTCAGCCCAAAATATCATTTAAAGATCATATAAATTTTAAAAATAGAATAGACATGGCTGAGTTAATAAAACAATAGAATATAGCATGACTAAGTACAAGTATAAAGTCAAACAGAGAAGAAATATCATTAAAAATCCCCTAAGGGTGCAAATAGTTGGCACGAGGCCCGAATATGACATTCATCCCAAAACATGATGATAACAAATATATTTCAGTCAATTACGCGGTAAAATAGTCATTCGGGACGGACTAAGTCACAATCCCCAATAGTGCATGACCTCACACTCGTCATCTAGCGTGTGCATCACCTTAATATAGCACAACGATGTGCAATCCAGGGTTTCGTACCTTCAGTACATCATTTACAATCATTACTCACCTCAATCTGGTCCAAACTCTAACCCGCGACTCTTTTGCCCTCGAATCGGCCTCCACTCGCATCGAATATATCCAAAATCATAATCTCGACATCAAAATATGCTAAGGGAATGAAGCCCAAGCGAAAATAATCAATATACAACAAATACTCCAAAATTACCATAACCCGACCCCTGACCCCACATCTCGGATTCTGACAAAATTCACATCAATAGGTTCCTTATCTCCCCACGAGTTCATATATATAAAAAGTACCAAAATCTTATCACAAATGGTCCCTCAAAATCTCAAGTCTAGGTCTCAAATACCAAGCCTTAGTTTCCCTAATTTTAACCCTTAAATTCTATTAACTATAGCTCTAATCTGCGAAATAATACCATAGGAATGAGTTTTATGTCCAAAATCCTTACCTCAATGAAGTCTCCTTGAATTCCCTCTTCAAAATTGCCCAAAACTCCAGAATTCGCATTTAACAATGGTGAAACCCTCTGAAAATCGCGAAGGAAGAAATATATACATTCTAACCCAGGCATTTTCGCACCTCTAGTCAATCCACCGCATCTGCGGTGCCGCTTTTGCGGTCCAACAGCCGCCTCTATGGTTTTTTCACATATTCCCAATTTTTCGCATCTGCGATGCTAACTCCGCACCTGCGCCATCGCGGGTGCGGTTAACCAACTGCTTCTGCGATCATTGCCTCCCTCACCTTCTTCCGCTTCTGTGGCCTTCTTTCTCGTATCTGCGGCATTGCACCTGCGGTCCCCAATCCGTAAGTGCGGAAACAACAGAAGCAGAAAATCTACAGCTTTACCAAAATTCCAAACTTCTGCGCCAACCATCCGAAATAACCCCGAGGCCCCCGGGACCTCAACCAAAAACACAAACACAACCCATAACCTTATTCAAATGTTCACGAATATTCAAAAAACCTCAAACAACATTAAAACATCAAGATCATATCAAATTCAAGCCTAAGATTCCAAAAATCTTCTGAATTCCGCTTTTGATCAAAAACCCAACCAAACCATGTCCGAATGACTTGAAATTTTGCACACACATCCCAAATGACACCACAGAACTACTACAACTCTCGAAATTCCATTCCAAACCCTATATCAAATTCTCACCGATCACCCGGACCAAGATCATATCAAATTCAAGCATATGATTCCAAAAATCTTCTGAATTCCGCTTTTGATCAAAAACCCAACCAAACCACGTCCGAATGACTTGAAATTTTGCACACACATCCCAAATGACACCACAGAACTACTGCAACTCTCGAAATTCCATTCCAACCCCTATATCAAATTCTCACCTATCACCCGGAAATCATCAAAATTCCAATTTCGCCAATTCAAGCCTAAATCTACTCCGAACCTCCAAAACACATTTCAATCACGCTTCTAATCCCAAATCACTTCCCTATGCTATCCAAACCATCGGAACTCACATATGAGCCCTCTAACACATAAGTCAACATCTAGTTGACTTTTTCAACTTAAGTTTTCTCAAAAGAGACTAAGTGTCTCAAACCTTACCAAAACATCTCAAAACCCGAGCCAACCAACCCGATAACACAAAATACAGCTGAACAAAGAAATAAGAAGCAAAAATGGGGGAAACGGAGCGACAACTCATGAGACGATTGGTCGGGACGTCATAAGATCTATCTAAATGGGAGACATGGATCATGAACGACCAACAATAAAAGATAATGGCATGAACATACATAAAATGGGATGACCAGACAGTCAAGAAACTATATATAAGGTACGAGCTACTACGCTGCCATGAAAGACTATACAACAAAAATCAGCCGACAATGCAAACCAATCTATACATTAGACGACACCTGTCTATGAGCCTCTAAAGGAAAATAAGTGTTGCAACATTACCGAAACATGGCCCCAACAAGCCCATAATATCAATAACAAAAACGCATACCAAGACCACGGCAAGTCCGGAGAAGGGATCTCGCCAATAACCGCTGAACTGGGAAGTTTATTATAGTAGGGGAGCTGCGTCTACCCGTCTATCAGGACCTACAACACGACATGCAGCATTCACAAATAAAGAGGATGTCAGTACGAATAAAGTATTGAGTATGTAACGCAGGAAAGCATAAGAATGTACAATAATGTAAATAGGGATAGAAAATATACAACTTGTAACATCTAAGTACATTTGAGGGCTACTGACATGAAATGCATGATGCAGACATATTTATGTGAGCACGTGATTTTTGTTTCGCACGATAATCGCTCCAAAAGAAATAAAAAATAATAATAATCGGCCCTGCTGTACAAATTTTGGATTTTTACATGGCACTTTGTTGGTTATTTACGATTTTTGCCTATTTTTACTTTATTAAAACAAAACACAAAAAATGTGTGTGTCATGCATAATTCGAACCGTAATCCGGTCGTTAAATAGAAAATCATAAATAGGCATCTTCGTCCGTGATTTTGTTTTGTTTAATTTTACCTATTTTGAATTATTTTAATGTGTGTGCAAATAATTGTATTAGGTGTTTATTTTAATTTGATTTTACTTAGTTTTGTATTTTTATAATAAAAAAAAAGGCCCTTCCTTTCCGGACTTGGGCCAATTAACAAATTGGCCCAAACAAACAGCCCAAAACCAAGCCTACCCGGTCCAACACCAGCTGATACCCAGGGTATCCAAACGACGCTGTTTTGGTCCAAACTGATCTGAGTCGTTGATCTCAGATTGATCAACGGCCAAGATCACCTCCCCATAACCCACTAATGGCCCCGACCCGTTTTCACCCGGACCAACCCAAACCCTTTACCCTCAAAACGACATCGTTCCACTTAAGCCCTCAGATCCAGACCGTAGATCTAGATTGATCTAACGGTTGAGATCCGCCCACCCACTAACTATATAAACCCTTTACCATACCCTGCCCCCCTAGCCAACACCCCTGCCTTCGTCTTCACCAAACCCGTCCCCTTCAAACCCTAGCCGCCCCTGTATCCTTCACCATGAAAGCCGGCGGCACGGACGCCGGTGACCTTGCCCTTAACACCATAGAACCCCCTTGCCGTCCTGAACCCAAATCTATCAACCACACACCTCGAATCCTATCCCACCTTCTCGAATCTTCATTTGAAGATTCGAGTCGGAACCTAATCTACACCGATCTGCCCTAAATTCATACCAGACACTCCCCAGACCCCCCTCGTGACCAAACCATACTTGGTTTGGTCCGAATCTGACCAGGGAAGCAAGAATCCCAGATCTGAGTTTTGAAACCATAAGGTTCCTCGTCACTGGTTCATACCCGTTCGAGACAAGGAAATTAAGGTCTAATGGACCTTAATCGAAGTGTTTCTCATCTGAGAAACACTTCGATTAAAGTCCGTTCACCCTTAAGAAAGGTCTGTCCAATTCCGAGTCAAAGTTTTTGATCTTTCAAGATTTGAGGTGAGTCTTGCTTTCTTTTCTTTGTTTTGTTTCGTCCATGTGAGTGATTAAATGCCTGTTCATGTTTTGTTTCAATATGTGTCTTTGAATTTTTACCAACTTCTGTTTGTCCATTTTGCCCGAACTACTGTGTTTGTTTGAATCCCTCCTTTGTTCTGATAATGCGTGTGATGTGCGAATAATTGAGCTCCAAATTTGTACTGATCAACTGATTCCTCGAAGTACAATTCTGTTTAATCAGTATAAGTCGAGTCATGTGTCTTATACTTTTGAATGTCTGATTTTTTGGCTACGATTGTATGAGTTATGATTAATATAGTCGAGTCGACATGTGTCGTCAATTAATTTCAGCTGTCCGAACAATAACAAATCGACTTACTTCTGCTAAGCATTTGTTGAATCAATTAAGAACCAGTTTTGTTTTACTTATAGTTGTTGATTTGGATCAGTAATGTAAAAGGGATGTTTGGTTTAAGTTCTGAATTGGAAGGCATGTGCACTTGTGCACAGCATGTGCATTGGTGCACCTCATGTGCTTTGTGCACAACCTGTGGCCTGCATTAAAGGTTTTTGTTAAGTTTAAATAATTCGACAGCATATGCTGTCAGATACATTCTGCTGCCCATACTCTACTTTAACCTCAAAAATAATAAACATTACTTAAAGTGAGTCTGCCAGGGAATATCATGGGTTTGTTCATACTTAATTAGCTAATTGGAATCTGAAAATGAAGGGCACGTGGGAGGGGTATTGTGATATTCTAAACAGTTTGTTTAAAAGGGGTAATGAAAGGCTTATAAAAGGAGACCTAAGAGAGATCAGTAAGAGGAGAGACATCTAGAAGGACAGACACAGGGACATCTGATAGAGGGGGATATACATAGATACACAGAAGAGGAGAGGAGGAGGATATAAGAGAGAACTGGGAAGGGAATTAAGGAGAGGGAAGATATAGATACACATTGAGAGATATACACACACACACATAGAAACAGACATTGACAAGAACAGAGTAATTTGAGAGGAGACACTTTCAGGAGAGTGAAGTTCTGGAAACAGAAAACTGGAAAAGAATTTTGTTTGATAACTCAGACAGACAAAACTAGAAATTGCATTCTTTCCTGTTGTTTTGATTTCACTAAATCTGGACCTGTTTGTGCAACACTGATTTCTCCCAAATCCCAACTGAGTCTGCTTGGTTGTTGTTTGTTCTACTCGAGAACTTGGTCTAGTTGGGGTGTTGATCCCACTCCAATTGTTTTGTGAGTTGTTGCTGCTGTTATTCTGTTTTCCTGTTGCTGCTGCATTTCTGTCCTGCTGCTACTGCTAGTCCTGTTTCTTGCTGCTGCTGATTTCCCTACCTTCTTCTCCTTCTCCTTTGCATTTCAGTATTTCCAGTATTTCCAGGTACACATTTCAAGTCCCCATATTGGTGTAACCGAAACAGTTTGAAAGCATGAAATGAAAAAGGTTGAAGAAGTTCAAGTATTTGTTATAATATTCATAGTACATTAACGGGCCTGTAAAAATTGATTAGTTTATAATTCAACAGTTCGAAAGCATGTACTGATATTCGACTGAGTTTACCCCTTTTGTATTTTAGCTCGGTAGTTGTTTGTTAGTATGGGGTATGTATACTCCGACCTTATACAATGTTGTTTCTGTTTCATTTAGTCTTTTTTTTTGGGGTCCCGTTAGGCAGTACCTAGGGTCACATTCAAAGTCTCATTAGTAACAATATCTAGTAGCTAAATCCTTTAATCTAGTCCAAATAAGTTTAGTTAAGTTCAACTCAAGAATTGTTCGGATTAAGTGTTGTAATTCGTTAGCTCGTACATGATTCCTTGTCAAATCAAAGCATTTTTCATTAAAGTATAATGTTTTCTTAACGTCGTAGATAATTAATCGTAAGAATCCGGATCAGGCCAAAGCATATAATTAAATTATCATGTACCTCTTCTTCTAGTTTTAGGGACAAATGCATTAAAAATGTAGCCACTTTAGGATATCCTTTCTAAAATAGAGACGAGCCTCGCCAAATAAAAATGCAAAATTGCGGGGCCCTCGATAAATAATCATAATAAATATTTAGAATTCAGGCTAGGCCGTTTAGTGAATCTCATGGCCTTCTCAAAAAAAATAATAACGCGCTAGACTCTTTAGGCGCGGCTTAATTAAATCATATTCTTAAATTCGGGTGCACATTGATGTGACCCAAATCCAAATCTCAACGAAGTCAAAATGTGTTGACGATCACGGGCGCATTGATTGTGACGTGGTTCGAGATGCATTTTCACGACGTTGCAATTCTATAAAAATAAGTGATAATGATAAAAGCGGTTTTAAGTTTAATAAAAGCACGTAAGTCATAACATGTATTTAAATCAGATATTTAGCCATTATAACAATTTAAGCGACCGTGCTAGAACCACGGGATTCGAGGGTGCCTAACACCTTCCCTCGGGTCAACAGAATTCCTTACTTAGAATTTCTGGTTCGCAGACTTCATTCGGAAAAGTCGAAAATTTCCTCGATATGGGATTCAAGATAAACCGGTGACTTGGGACACCAAAAGCCAAACCTTTCCCAAGTGGCGACTCTGAATTAAATAAATAATCTCATTTCGAATATTGTCACTTAAATTGGAAAAACTCCAAACCCGCACATTTTTACCCTTCGGGACCGGGCGCGCAAAAAGGAGGTGTGACAGCTCTGGCGACTCTGCTGGGGATTTGAACCCAGAACCACTGGTTCAGGGTTCAAGAATTCGAGCTTAGAATAATTGTTATATTTGGCTTTATTATCTGATATTTATTACATGTTTTGATATAACGTGTTGAATGTTGTCTTTTACCGCTTTGATATTATCTGAATTGTATATAAACTGTGCCGAAACCCTTCTCTTCTTACCTCCGGGGAGAAGCTCGCTGGTCGAGACTCCCTATTCTGTTAGTGTCAATACCTGAAATAAGAAAGAGGTCGGACAAGTTACAAAGCCGGACGATCTCGCGGGTCCCCGGTACGTAGCCCCCTCCTCGACTCGAGTTGTCCGCTCGGGTACACAGTCTAGAACAAATACCCAGGTTACGAACCTAGAATAACTTGACTTCATGCCGGATCCCTAGTAGGAACGCTTATTTGCATCATGTTGCATTTGACTTAGGGGTCTCAATACAGGGGTTGGGTCTGTCTAGGACTAGCAACCTGAAATGAAAAGACCATCCTGTTGCATCCTAATTGTTTCCGTGCATTTATTTGTCTCGGACATGCATGCTGCCTGACTTTGGAGTATTTGAAAAATATAAACAAAAAAAAATAAAAAAAAATATAAAAAAATAACAGTGTATAGGACTAATTTTCTACTTTGAAAAATAGCAATGCCCAATTACTGTCAAAACTCTGCCGAAATTTTTGCGATAATAAAAAGGGAAAATGTTTTTCCTTCAATAATTTGCTTTACTAAGAAAAAAAAACGAAAAGATAGAAAAATAGTCTTTTATTTTTGGAAAGTTGTTTGTTGAAAAGGAACAAATTTTGTTCTAAAATAATTCGGTTAATTTGACCGAACTACGCGGGTCTGATTCTCACCGGATGTGAGATACGTAGGCAAACCTCATCGGTTCCGGCCCCAATTTTCAAAATCCAAAAAAAAAAATATTTCCCTTAGTTCTTTCTTTATAAATTTTTCCTTAGAAAATATAAAAAAAAATAATATAGAAGTTTTCTTAAACTCAAATAAAAAAAATAGTCTCTTTCTTTCTGAAGTCTTTCATGTGAAATAATGTAATAAGAATTAAAAACCAGCAATAAAAATCCAAAAAAAATACTCTTTGCTTTTAGTCTCTCTTTTGTAAAATGTTTTTTTTTAAAAATAAAAATATATATATATTTGAAAAAATTGAATTTCGAAATATTAGGATTTTTCTTTAGAAGTGATTTTGTAAATAAATAAAACTCAGAATTTCACATCATTTTCTTAAAAGTCCCTCTTTCAAAATTTAAGGGGAAACATCATATACATTCTTTCTTCCGTAGAAAAGGTAAAACAAAACGAAAAAAAAATCAACCAAACATATTTTCTTTTCTTAATAAATTTCCAGAATTCAAGTCAAAAGCAAATAAATTTTAGAAGTCTTTCTTTTAAAAAAAAAACAAAAATCAAATAAACAAAATTTTCTTTCTTCCTTTAAAGTATTTCTTTCAAAAATTCCAAAAAAAATAAAATAAAAAAAATAAACAAAGAATAGTCAAATCTTTTGAGCCCTATGCTAAATGAGCACTTGCTTCTTTATTTTTATACTTGTTAGTTCGAACTACGTAATGATCTGATTCACGTAGGCATCGTGATACGTAGGCAATCCTCATCGGATCCGGTCACATTTCTTTTACTGCAAAATAAAAAAAAAATAAAAACAAAAAAAAAGAGGGGGAAAACTAATAAAAGGAAAAATGCCGGAATGACGCATGCTCTCGTAGCAACATATAGTAATCCACTTAACTGTATAGGTGCATCATGCCCAACGTGAGATTAACTATCTGTTATTTGCTGCAAATTAACCGTGCGTTTGTCATTGAGTATATCCAAGGTTTTTGAAAAGACGGTTGGTTTGGTGAAAGTCTGGCCTCGCACTCATACTTCACGAGGTCAAGGAGAAGTGTTCAACTACCTGTTGTTAGGATCAGAAGCAGTACCCACACTTACTTCACCATGTCAAAAGGAAGTGTGGAAATGTCTTCAGAAATTCCATTGCAAACAATCCCTCTTTCTGAGGAAAGCTCAATCTCAGCCGTCCTCACACCTGAATCTGCAACTGCGGAGGAAAATAGAATCCTACGACTCCACATGTTGGAAATGCTGGACGACTGGAATAATGGGAAAGAGCCGCCAAGTGTCGTCCCCGGATTCCCTGAATTATTCTCCAGGTCAAGTGGGACGTCTAATGTCCCCATAAATTATCCTGCTACCCCATTCGGGTGCCCAGCCACCTCAGCCTTCTCTGCTGGATCGCCTTCTGACCCTCATCCCCGAATGTCAGCCACCGATGCAAGCATGAACATTTGTACTGCATCGCCTTGCCCGATTACGGCACAGCCTGCCACGTACAAGCCAAGCTTTGACTCATCCTCTTTTACATTCCAAGCTCCATCGTTCTCAATGGAACCAACTAGGTTCGCTACCAGCACTAATCCTCTACCGCCTCAGTGCGAGCTTGCACCCGGGCAGGATCAGAACCCCAGAATTGCAGAACAAAATGAGATTTCCAAGAGAATGAGAAGCCTTGAACAAAGTTTGAAAAATATGCAAGGATTGAGCGGACAAAAGAGCATCTCTTACGCCGACCTACGCATGTTCCCTCACGTGCACCTGCCAGCGGGTTTCAAGACCCCAAAGTTTGAGAAATACGATGGGCACGGTGACCCCATTGCACATCTTAAAAAATACTGCAATCAATTGCGGGGGGCCGGCGGAAAAGAAGAACTTCTAATGGCATATTTTGGCGAAAGTTTGGTGGGAGTCGCTTCGGAATGGTATATGGACCAGGACATATCTCGCTGGCATATATGGGATGATCTTGCCAGAGACTTCGTAGGGCATTTTCAATATAATATTGACATCGCACCAGACAGAAATGCCTTGTCAAACTTAAAGAAGAAACCCTCGGAAAGTTTCAGAGAATACGCCATCAGATGGCGTAAGCAAGCGTCAAGGGTAAAATCTTCCATGGACGAGATAGAGATGGTCACTACTTTTCTCCAGGCTCAAGAGTCCGACTATTTCCAAAACATGATGTCGGCAATAGGAAAGCCTTTCGCAGAAGCGATTAAAATTGGAGAGATGGTGGAGAACGGTTTGAAAACAGGAAGAATTTTGAGTCAGGCAGCCATAAGGGCAACCTCCCAAGCCGTCCAAAGCTGGTCTGGAGGAATGGCAAGAGGGGAGAAAAAAGAGGAAACATCCATGGCAGTGTCAGAGGTGGGAGAATATCATAAACCCGGGCTTTGTTCTTCGGAAAGAACCTCGCAACATTATTTCCCCCACCAAAATGCGACCTACGTTCCTCAGCCTTACATGGTCATGAGCACCCAACATTATATCCAGCGGACACAACCAGTCAATCGGGGACAGGCCCCACATCCTAGGAATCAGCCTCCTCACCGAAACCAGTACAATCCTCGACCTCCTCAAAATAATTTATGTCCTCGGGAACCACCCAGGAGACCCAACTACACACCAATCGGTGAACCCTATTCCACCCTATTCCCTAAGCTTGTCCAAATGAATTTGTTGCAGCCCATACCACCGAACGGGCAGAACCCGGGATCACCATCATATCAGCGGGGTGTCAGATGTGCATACCATTCAGGGGTAGAAGGGCACGACACCAACGACTGTTGGACATTGAAACAAGCTGTGGAGAATCTGTTAGACCAAGGGAAGATTGTGTTGAGAGACGAGGATATCCCAAATGTGACCAATAATCCGTTGCCCGCCCACAACAACGGGCCGATAGTTGGGATGATTTGTAAAGATGAGGAAGTTGATCCAGCACTTAAAGCCATAATTGCTATTGCTGATACAGAAAAAGGACCCAAGGTAACTTGGGAGCAAGAAAAAGGAATAAGCGATGTATTCAAGCAGGCCTCCATGGTATGGGGGACGATCAAACCACCTTGGCCGAACGAGCCAGTGTTTGTCGGACGCATACCACAGGAGCCGAAATACAATAAAGAGGGAGATGATAAGGTGTCCCCGCTCGACGAGAGTGAGGAAATATGTGAGGTGACAAGGGAAAAGCTATGCGAAATACACATGGTCCAGCCAGGAGAGGGCACTAGCACCGTTGAAGTATCGTACATGGGACCAAGCGCCAAGCTTCAAAACTAGAAGGCTACGCCATTCTTGATCAAACGGAAGTCCTAATGAACCTGTCTTGCCACTTTCTCTGCATCACGAGTAACCCCAGAGGGTGACTCAGATGTTTTTCTTCAGTTTCATGTTTTTAATTTCATGAATGTCAACTTTTTTCCTTATCTTCCCCAAAATGCCAAGAAATGAAATCATGCTTGATTACTCACTTTCTTCTTCTATGTTTTCTTTTGTGTTCTCTTCCATTCTGATAAATGCAGCTTTAAATAACATGACATGTTTGCGGACTTCATGCCCGGA
Source organism: Nicotiana tabacum (assembly GCF_000715075.1). Classification (NCBI taxonomy): domain Eukaryota; kingdom Viridiplantae; phylum Streptophyta; class Magnoliopsida; order Solanales; family Solanaceae; genus Nicotiana; species Nicotiana tabacum. The sequence goes on along the minus strand of NC_134097.1, from coordinate 24,575,339 downwards.
TCATGAGAACTCCGATCAGACTTCAAATAATGAGTCAAAATTTGAGATATAAAGAATTTGAAAAGCAGGAACAACTAAAGAAAATTGGTTCATGGTTTATAAAATGTCCATCACTGAAGCAGAGTTTGAGAGCAGTAAATGTGTTTAGACCCGTACAGAATGATAACCTTAATAACTGCGGTTTGTCACGAGCAATTGTACCAAGAAAGAATGGTCCATACGTCATTGAAAAACGTTACCAAATGGAGCATTTGTATCTGGGCGACGTCGGAAGAAACGACGTCAGCCTTGCTTGGAAAGCAGGTGCAGTGATATGTCTAAACCACTCTGGCGATATCTTTGCACAGTTTGAGATTACGAAGGCTTTCATTCTTGCTACCCAAACACTATCAACCCTTCGTAAACCCATTTGAGCTGGTTACTCTTCTTTGATTACCCTCTTTGGAACCTGAAAATATTATTGAAAATAAAATGAAAAAAAAAAATTGAAATGAAAAGAAAAATGAAAAAAAAAGAAGAAGAAAGAATTGGAAAAGTAAGAAAATATATATACAAAAAAGCAAATCAGAAAAAAAAATCCAAAAACAAAAGTTGTATGAACTACGTCTGACTTGATTCCGAAAGGATACGTAGGCAACCTCTCCTTAGGGGTTCAGTCACACCAACAATAAAATCCAGGAATTCCCCCCGAAAGTAAAACTGGGGCAGAAGTTATAACAATTCAGCAATAATCCCACCCAAAAGGTTCCAAAGTTGTAATTCAATCCAAATTCTTTTCACCCCAAACCTTTTTCAAGTCCTTCTGATCAATCAACGAAGCATTCCAAAATAGGAAGACGGAATTATTTGGGTCCGATACAACAAATGAGGGGAATAAAGATAAGAGAGTCTTGTCGGTGAAAACCTTCGGGCACCGTGAGGCGATGCGAGAAGAGAAATTGAAAATGAGAGAGCTTGTTTAGTAAAAACTCGCAAAGAGTACTAGCAGGCGACAGTAAGAAGAGAAATGAGAGAGGTCGACTAGCGAAAACCCGCAAAGGGCATTGTCGGCCAAAAAGATGATTCCACCTCAGAAAATCCTGGCAAGGTTCCCGGGTTTTTGAAAAAAAAAATATAGATCTGTTTTGATTCATGAGGAAATGCAAGTTCTCGGAGGTCAGGCATCCAGTCCAAAAGGCATGTCATGTCAGTTTGAAACTGGCATACACTCCAGATAAGTCCTTCTTTTCTCCCCGAAAGGGGCGTTTCTCTTTAAACTCATATGTTTTCCTTTACATAATTTTCTTTGAGTTCTTTTTTATCTAACTTTTAATTCCGTAATAATCGCAAAGAAAGGTGGCAGGACCGGTTTTACAGGGCTCCGTTTGGCAAGAGTCAAATAAATGTATGACCTCAGTGGCGCGTCAGTCCCATCCCGACTGGCCATGGTAGTTGATTTGCTTCCAAAACCGACAAATCCCCACAGGGTATCCCTTGTTACAAATCCCCCATGGAGTCTTCCCTTGTATACAATTCCCCAAAGAAGTCCACCCCAGCACATCCCCAGCAAGTGTATACATATAAAAAAAAAAGAGAGAAAGAGAGAACCAAAGGAAGGAAATAAGACAAGGAATAAAAAATGAACATCTCAAAAGAAAATCCCCACCAAAATTTCACACGGAGTTTCTCTTGTACAAATCCCCACCGAGTCTCCTTAATAAAATCCCCACCAAAATCACCAAGCAGAACGGGACGGAAAAACCAAAGCCTTATAAGGCAAATCATCACAAAATCTGGAAACGCAAGTCTGAGTAGTCCAAAGGGTTTCACATGTAAATCTAATCAATGGCAGAGTTTTTCAACAAGAATTAGGCTAAGACAAAGCAATTGGAACGATCAAGGCCCCCAAAACCAACCGCCATTTTCAAACTGACAATGTTTTCTTTGTCTAGGAAATTGAGACAGGTGCGACCCGAAGCAGCCATGCACGAAGCTGGTGTAGCTCAAAAGAAATGGAGCACACAAGCATTGAAACAGCCTTGCAGTGGGAAAACGACCAATGGTAAGTTCCCCCATAATTCTTTCGTGCATTTCTGATAAAAAAAAATAGAGAGAAAGAGAGAACCAAATGAAGGAAAGAAGACAAGGAATAAAAAATGAACATCTCAAAAGAAAAACAAATCATTGTAGCATAGGACCTCGTTCCTCAACTATCCCGGTATAAACCCCGGATCTCCCTGGCATAACCCAAGGAACTTTTCCTATCCAAATTCTCGGCATAACCCGAGGACTCTTTTCCTTTCCGGCATAACTCGAATCCTCCCGGCATAACCCGATGAATCCCCTCGGCATAGCCCGATGAATCTTTTCGGCATAATCCGATAAATCTTCCCGGCATAACCCGATGAATCCCCCCGGCATAACCCGATGAATCTTCCCGGCATAACCCGATGAAAATTTTCGGCATAATCCGATAAATCTTCCCGGCATAACCCGATGAACCCCCTCGGCATAGCCCGATGAATCTTTTCGGCATAATCCGATAAATCTTCCCGGCATAACCCGATGAATCCCCCCGGCATAACCCGATGAATCTTCCCGGCATAACCCGATGAATCTTTTCGGCATAATCCGATAAATCTTCCCGCCATAACCCGATGAACCCCCTCGGCATAGCCCGATGAATCTTTTCGGCATAATCCGATAAATCTTCCCGGCATAACACGATGAATCCCCCCGGCATAACCCGATGAATCTTCCCGGCATAACCCGATGAATCTTTTCGGCATAATTCGATGAATCTTCCTGGCATAACCCGATGAATCCTCCCGACATAACCCGATGAATCCTCCCGGCATAACCCGATGAATCTTCCCGGCGTAACCCGATGAATCCTCCCGGCATAACCCGATGAATCTTCCCGGCATAACCCGATGAATCCTCCCGGCATAACCCGATGAATCCTCCCGGCATAACCCGATGAATCCTCCCGGCATAACCCGATGAATCCTCCCGGCATAACCCGATGAATCTTCCCGGCATAACCCGATGAATCTCCTTGGCATTACCCGATGAATCTTTTTGGCATAATCCGATAAATCTTCTCGGCATAACCCGATAAATCCTCCCAGCATGACTCGATGAATCTTTTCGGCATAACCCGAGAACTCCTTTCCATGCAATCAGCATTAGGGTTTTAAAACCCTAAACTAAATTTTCCTTTTAGTCAGCATTAGGGTTTTAAACCCTAAACTGAACTTTTTCCTTTCAGCCAGCATTAGGGTTTTAAACCCTAAACTGAGCTTTTCCATGCAATCAGCATTAGGGTTTTAAACCCTAAACTGAATTTTCCTTTTAGTCAGCATTAGGGTTTTAAACCCTAAACTGAACTTTTTCCTTTCAGCCAGCATTAGGGTTTTAAACCCTAAACTGAGCTTTTCCATGCAATCAGCATTAGGGTTTTAAACCCTAAACTGAATTTTCCTTTTAGTCAGCATTAGGGTTTTAAACCCTAAACTGAACTTTTCCCTTTCAGCCAGCATTAGGGTTTTAAACCCTAAACTGAGATTTTCCATGCAATCAGCATTAGGGTTTTAAACCCTAAACTGAATTTTCCTTTTAGTCAGCATTAGGGTTTTAAACCCTAAACTGAACTTTTTCCGTTCAGCCAGCATTAGGGTTTTAAACCCTAAACTGAGCTTTTCCATGCAATCAGCATTAGGGTTTTAAACCCTAAACTGAATTTTCCTTTTAGTCAGCATTAGGGTTTTAAACCCTAAACTGAACTTTTCCCTTTTAGCCAGCACTAGGGTTTTAAACCCTAAACTGAGCTTTTCCATGCAATCAGCATTAGGGTTTTAAACCCTAAACTGAATTTTCCTTTTAGTCAGCATTAGGGTTTTAAACCCTAAACTGAACTTTTTCCTTTCAGCCAGCACTAGGGTTTTAAACCCTAAACTGAGCTTTTCCATACAATCAGCATTAGGGTTTTAAACCCTAAACTGAATTTTCCTTTTAGTCAGCATTAGGGTTTTAAACCCTAAACTGAACTTTTTCATTTCATCCAGCACTAGGGTTTTAAACCCTAAACTGAGCTTTTCCATGCAATCAGCATTAGGGTTTTAAAACCCTAAACTGAATTTTCCTTTTAGTCAGCATTAGGGTTTTAAACCCTAAACTGAACTTTTTCCTTTCAGCCAGCATTAGGGTTTTAAACCCTAAACTGAGCTTTTCCATGCAATCAGCATTAGGGTTTTAAACCCTAAACTGAATTTTCCTTTTAGTCAGCATTAGGGTTTTAAACCCTAAACTGAACTTTTCCTTTTAGTCAGCATTAGGGTTTTAAACCTTAAACTGAACTTTTTCCTTTCAGCCAGCATTAGGGTTTTAAACCCTAAACTGAATTTTTCCTTTAGTCAGCTTTAGGGTTTTAAATCCTGAACTGAATTCTTCCTTTGTTCGGCGTTAGGGTTTTAAACCCTAAACTGAACCTTTCCCCAGCTAGTCAGTGTTAAGGCTCCAACCCTGAACTGAGCATGCATATCCTCTTTCATCAATTTTATGAACTTCCTGGCGAATAATTAGCGAAATTTTCCTAGTGAAATTGGGGTAGAAAATTTCGTTCGTTTGTTTTCTCCCGCAGGTCTGACCTCGAGCCACATGGATCGAAATGACCCACAAGATGAGTCCCAGTTCGGAATCAAAGAAGAAAGAAGAAAAAAGAAGACGTCCCGAGATATCGGAGTAAATGGAAGGCGGATTGACCCCAACATTTGATTAAGGTCCTGAACCCTGCCAATCGCGTCTCACTCAATATCCTAGAGATTAAACAGGTCGCCGCAACTCGCAAGCATCAAGATTCAGATCAGAGTCTACAAGCAGAATCAGCTAAGACCCAAGATCAAGTCGTAAAAGAATCATAGATAGGAATCTTGCAACTAGCAGTTGACATGCATATAAGTAGTTAGTTCAGTTTCCAATTTTCGTTTGGTTGTAATAAGGCGGTCAGTGACGCAGCAGTGACAACAGCAACAGCAGTAGCAGCAAGCATTGCAATCCCATAGTAGTCCCAGCTACCAAAACTTCTCGAACTACATTGACCTGATTCCTGTTTAGCCCAGGATATGTAGGAAATCTTTGAAGCAAGATTCGGTCAGACCTTTCAAAAAAACAATATGCTTCATACAGAGTGGTCCATAGGCAAAAATCGCTCATACACGCTCACTTTATCTTTGCACGAAAACTCTTCGTGTTTTCGAACAAAGAGGGGCAGCTGTGAGCACGTGATTTTTGTTTCGCACGATAATCGCTCCAAAAGAAATAAAAAATAATAATAATCGGCCCTACTGTACAAATTTTGGATTTTTACATGGCACTTTGTTGGTTATTTACGATTTTTGCCCATTTTTACTTTATTAAAACAAAACACAAAAAATGTGTGTGTCATGCATAATTCGAACCGTAATCCGGTCGTTAAATAGAAAATCATAAATAGGCATCTTCGTCCGTGATTTTGTTTTGTTTAATTTTACCTATTTTGAATTATTTTAATGTGTGTGCAAATAATTGTATTAGGTGTTTATTTTAATTTGATTTTACTTAGTTTTGTATTTTTATAATAAAAGAAAAAAAGAAAAAAAAGAAAAGGCCCTTCCTTTCCGGACTTGGGCCAATTAACAAATTGGCCCAAACAAACAGCCCAAAACCAAGCCTACCCGGTCCAACACCAGCTGATACCCAGGGTATCCAAACGACGCTGTTTTGGTCCAAACTGATCTGAGTCGTTGATCTCAGATTGATCAACGGCCAAGATCACCTCCCCATAACCCACTAATGGCCCCGACCCGTTTTCACCCGGACCAACCCAAACCCTTTACCCTCAAAACAACACCGTTCCACTTAAGCCCTCAGATCCAGACCGTAGATCTAGATTGATCTAACGGTTGAGATCCGCCCACCCACTAAATATATAAACCCTTTACCATACCCTGCCCCCCTAGCCAACACCCCTGCCTTCGTCTTCACCAAACCCGTCCCCTTCAAACCCTAGCCGCCCCTGTATCCTTCACCATGAAAGCCGGCGGCACGAACGCCGGTGACCTTGCCCTTAACACCATAGAACCCCCTTGCCGTCCTAAACCCAAATCTATCAACCACACACCTCGAATCCTATCCCACCTTCTCGAATCTTCAAATTCTACACCGATCTGCCCTAAATTCATACCAGACACTCCCCAGACCCCCCTCGTGACCAAACCATACTTGGTTTGGTCCGAATCTGACCAGGGAAGCACGAATCCCAGATCTGAGTTTTGAAACCATAAGGTTCCTCGTCACTGGTTCATACCCATTCGAGCCAAGGAAATTAAGGTCTAATGTACCTTAATCGAAGTGTTTCTCATCTGAGAAACACTTCGATTAAAGTCCGTTCACCCTTAAGAAAGGTCTGTCCAATTCCGAGTCAAAGTTTTTGATCTTTCAAGATTTGAGGTGAGTCTTGCTTTCTTTTCTTTGTTCTGTTTGGTCCATGTGAGTGATTAAATGCCTGTTCATGTTTTGTTTCAATTTGTGTCTTTGAATTTTTACCAACTTCTGTTTGTCCACTTTTCCCGAACCACTGTGTTTGTTTGAATCCCTCCTTTGTTCTGATAATGCGTGTGATGTGCGAATAATTGAGCTCCAAATTTGTACTGATCAACTGATTCCTCGAAGTACAATTCTGTTTAATCAGTATAAGTCGAGTCATGTGTCTTATACTTTTGAATGTCTGATTTTTTGGCTACGATTGTATGAATTATGATTAATATAGTCGAGTCGACATGTGTCGTCAATTAATTTCAGTTGTCCGAACAATAACAAATCGACTTACTTCTGCTAAGCATTTGTTGAATCAATTAAGAACCAGTTTTATTTTACTTATAGTTGTTGATTTGGATCAGTAATGTAAAAGGGATGTTTGGTTTAAGTTCTGAATTGGAAGGCATGTGCACTTGTGCACAGCATGTGCATTGGTGCACCTCATGTGCTTTGTGCACAACCTGTGGCCTGCATTAAAGGTTTTTGTTAAGTTTAAATAATTTGACAGCATATGCTGTCAGATACATTCTGCTGCCCATACTCTACTTTAACCTCAAAAATAATAAACATTACTTAAAGTGAGTCTGCCAGGGAATATCATGGGTTTGTTCATACTTAATTAGCCAATTGGAATCTGAAAATGAAGGGCACGTGGGAGGGGTATTGTGATATTCTAAACAGTTTGTTTAAAAGGGGTAATGAACGGCTTATAAAAGGAGACCTAAGAGAGATCAGTAAGAGGAGAGACATCTAGAAGGACAGACACAGGGACATCTGATAGAGGGGGATATACATAGATACACAAAAGAGGAGAGGAAGAGGATATAAGAGAGAACTGGGAAGGGAATTAAGGAGGGGGAAGATATAGATACACATTGAGAGATATACACACACACACATAGAAACAGACATTGACAAGAACAGAGTAATTTGAGAGGAGACACTTTCAGGAGAGTGAAGTTCTGGAAATAGAAAACTGGAAAAGAATTTTGTTTGATAACTCAGACAGACAAAACTAGAAATTGCATTCTTTCCTGTTGTTTTGATTTCACTAAATCTGGACCTGTTTGTGCAACACTGATTTCTCCCAAATCCAAACCGAGTCTGCTTGGTTGTTGTTTGTTCTACTCGAGAACTTGGTCTAGTTGGGGTGTTGATCCCACTCCAATTGTTTTGTGAGTTCTTGCTGCTGTTATTCTGTTTTCATGTTGCTGCTGCATTTCTGTCCTGCTGCTACTGCTAGTCCTGTTTCTTGCTGCTGCTGATTTCCCTACCTTCTTCTCCTTCTCCTTTGCATTTCAGTATTTCCAGTATTTCCAGGTACACATTTCATGTCCCCATATTGGTGTAACCGAAACAGTTTGAAAGCATGAAATGGAAAAGGTTGAAGAAGTTCAAGTATTTGTTATAATATTCATAGTACATTAACGGGCCTGTAAAAATTGCTTAGTTTATAATTCAACAGTTCGAAAGCATGTACTGATATTCCACTGAGTTTACCCTTTTTGTATTTTAGCTCGGTAGTTGTTTGTTAGTATGGGGTATGTATACTCCGACCTTATACAATGTTGTTTCTGTTTCATTTAGTGTTTTTTATTGGGGTCCCGTTAGGTAGTACCTAGGGTCACATTCAAAGTCTCATTAGTAACAATATCTAGTAGCTAAATCCTTTAATTTAGTCCAAATAAGTTTAGTTAAGTTCAACTCAAGAATTGTTCGGATTAAGTGTTGTAATTCGTTAGCTCGTACATGATTCCTTGTCAAATCAAAGCATTTTTCATTAAAGTATAATGTTTTCTTAACGTCGTAGATAATTAATCGTAAGAATCCGGATCAGGCCAAAGCATATAATTAAATTATCATGTACCTCTTCTTCTAGTTTTAGGGACAAATGCATTAAAAATGTAGCCACTTTAGGATATCCTTTCTAAAATAGAGACGAGCCTCGCCAAATAAAAATGCAAAATTGCGGGGCCCTCGATAAATAATCATAATAAATATTTAGAATTCAGGCTAGGCCGTTTAGTGAATCTCATGGCCTTCTCAAAAAAAATAATAACGCGCTAGACTCTTTAGGCGCAGCTTAATTAAATCATATTCTTAAATTCGGGTGCACATTGATGTGACCCAAATCCAAATCTCAACGAAGTCAAAATGTGTTGACGATCACGGGCGCATTGATTGTGACGTGGTTCGAGATGCATTTTCACTACGTTACAATTCTATAAAAATAAGTGATAATGATAAAAGCGGTTTTAAGTTTAATAAAAGCACGTAAGTCATAACATGTATTTAAATCGGATATTTAGCCATTATAACAATTTAAGCGACCGTGCTAGAACCACGGGATTCGAGGATGCCTAACACCTTCCCTCGGGTCAACAGAATTCCTTACTTAGAATTTCTGGTTCGCAGACTTCATTCGAAAAAGTCGAAAATTTCCTCGATATGGGATTCAAGATAAACCGGTGACTTGGGACACCAAAAGCCAAACCTTTCCCAAGTGGCGACTCTGAATTAAATAAATAATCCCATTTCGAATATTGTCACTTAAATTGGAAAAACTCCAAACCCGCGCATTTTTACCCTTCGGGGCCGGGCACGCAAAAAGGAGGTGTGACAATTTATACATACACTTTTAAAACATACACCTCTGTAGGCATCATCATCATCATATCATACCAGGCCATGATAGGCTCGATAAAAACGTACTCGGCCATCATAAGGATCGGTAGAATCGTACCCGGCCACGTGGAGCTCGGTAAACCCAATTGATCAGTGGTTGAACAATAGGTGCCATACCCGGCCTTCTATAGAGCGGCTTGGTAGAGTAAAATAGATATATATATATATATATATAATGAATGTTGGACTCATTGGAATAATATTCTGGACCTTTTGGAGTGACGTAAGGTCGGTATATTCTGTACACATTATTAAGACTAACTCTTCATCATGAATCTTATAAGAATTAGGAAGTATCAACAACATTGATAACATAAGAATAAGAGAAGCGACATCAACATCAATTGCTCCATAAGAAGGGAAACAATGTAAGTACTGGTAGCTTCTAAGAGATGAGTATTTTTGGAAGCTCGTCTATTAAGTTATGTACAATTGGAGTCGTGCAAAAGAAGGAAAGGGATAACCTCACATACCTTGTATATACTGCCTAATAAGAGAAATGATACTATCGTTATCGTTTAAGCGTCGTAGCTATTATGTATCACTGCAACCTATTTTACGATGAAACGGACAACACATTCTCTATTTATATGACTTACCACAAGTCAAAACAATCACCAAACAGCCCGAATAACATCAATAATAATTATATTGAGCCTCTAAAAATAGTCCACCAACCAACAACATTACTACCAAACCTTTCGATATATATTTCACAAGTTCTATCTTCAATGACTTAGCCGCAACTTGGATAATCTTAAACATACATGTAGAGTAAGAGGTTACTTACCTTTAAACAGAAAGAACAACTCCAATTTTACCTTAATTGTCCACGAAATATCCCTCCAATGCTGCCACAAGAACAAGGAAGTGAGACTAGCAATCAGTTAGGATTTTTCGGCAGTAGAATCAGTTTAGAAGACTTGAAATCACCTAGGGTTGATACTAAAAACTTGAGGGAGAATTTACAGAAAATAAACCAGTTAAAAAAAACCTCCCACACGAGCTGGAATAACACATAAATGAGAAAAAACAAGAAGAACAAGAAACTTACTAGCGTCGCGGGATTCCCAACACTTGATTTGTGTTGTTTACCCTTTTTTGGATTTTGGATCATGATAAAAAATTGAGAGAATATTTTTAGGTTTACAAGGTTTGAATATACTGAAAATATGGATTAAAACCGGTTGATACATTTTATATATATACCCATATGTCTTAAACCGCACATGTGGGCCCCATAGAGAGTTTCTTGGCGCAGTCTCGCGAAAATGTGAATATCTCTCTACTCCGATATCGTATTGATGAACAGTTTAATGAATTAGAAAATAGACTCATATATATTAAATTTAGTTGGTACATCACCCTGTAATTCTAAGCAAATTGGGAGAGAAGCTTAGTAACATTTGACCTAAAGTTTAAGTAAAATTATGATCCTAAGTTGCGACGACTTTTGACGACTTTTGTTTCATAACTCGTTTGACTTCAAGACTTACAATATGGATATTATATGATTCAAATACCTTAAAACAAGACCTCTTGAGTATATTAAGAACCTCTAGGTTTTCTCGAAAATACAAGTTATAACATCCTTGATTCGTTTAACTTCTAATACTCGTTAACGACCCTTATACACCCTTGTATTATTTAAGACCAACAGACTTAACTTCTTATCATCTCAAAGATAATCTCTTCTAGGATATACGTTGCCTAACTTATGGCATGAGCTAACGTACTTGAATATGGGTTGTAACAAATCCATTATTATTTTCATCATTTAATTAGTCATTTGAGATGGAAATTTGGGAAAATTTTTGTAAAACTTCTTAGACTAAATTTTGGGGATTAGGAAGGTGATTTGAAGTCTGATTTGAGTAATGCATGTATTGTCGGACTCATTATTGAATGGGTGCTCGGAATTGTAATTTTGGTCGAGTTTTGATATGCGGGCCCAGCGTTGACTTTTTGAGTTGACTTTTAGTTTCTCTTTAAAGATTGCAACTTTATTGTTCGGCATAGTTTCCTATAGTTTTATTTATGGTATGAAGTTTTGTTGGCTGGATTAGAGCCGTTCGGAGTTGGATAATTGAGGAAAAGGCTTACTAGTAGATTGGGTTAGCATGTTTTGAGGTAAGTGTCTTGCCCAACTTTGTGTGAAAGAAATTCCCCTTATGATTGGTGTTGTTTATGGTATGTAAAAGCCGTGTACATATGGTGACGAGTGTGTACATGGTCTAAATGTGGTAATTGACCACTTATAGCTATGTAGATTCCTTTTATGCCTTTAATTGAGTTACCATGATATGTTATATTAATCATCAATAGTCTACCTTCACATGCTTTACTCATCTTATCTCTTACTTGTTAATGGACTTTGCATGTTTAGTTGAAGTTATTGGTTTCTCTATTCGTTATTCATTACTTAACCGTTGAGTTCCTTACTTGAAGTTGTTATTTTTTGGAATATCTTATTGTTGAAATTGATATTGAGTTACAAAGGTTGTGATTCACATTGAGCCAAAGTTCTAAAGTTGTGAAATATCATTCTAGTTGAGTTATTCACTTTTTGTTGTTATTGTTGAGACTCTTGTGTATATTGTGGTTAAGCCATGAGCTATTTATTGTGAAAACACTATTATTGTTGACTTCCTTGGAAAGTTGTGCTATTGGGCACTTGAGGTGAGATTCGTAATACATTATGATACTGATACGCTTGCAGTGGTATAAAGATTTGGGGTTGAAGTGCATGCAGTGAGATAATGTGGGCTTGATGTGTGAGTTTCTAGTAGGGGAAATATTTGAAGCCACGCGGTGTGATAAGGTAGGCTAAACCATAGGAATCTATTTCGGGAAAAATGATTTTCAAAACTAAATATAAGGTTCCCGCGGTGATATAAGGAGAGATTAGGAATTGTTTTGTCATATGAGACTACGAGGCAATACCTCAATATTGATTCTTATTGATACATTTCTATTACTTAACTTGTGTTTTGGTTGTTTTGCTTCCTTGGCATATCATTTCTTGTTTTTCTTCCGTGATGTCTTATTTGTCTTAGTTGAGTGTAGCTATTATTGGTATATTTCTTCATTGTTTCACAACTAAGTCAAATAGTAGCCACTAATATCCCACTTGCATCAACCACATTTTTTAGGCTGGGGGAGGAGGATAAACTCCCGCAGCCCGTACCGCAGAGCAGAGAGTCCATGTTGACTAGGTCCTAGAGGTCATACTAGTGCAGCCAGTTGTCCTAGTTCAGCCTGAGGGTAGGGCAACATCATCAGAAGAGGAGCAGCTCAGACTTGAGAGGTACAAGAAGTACCACCCTCCTACTTTGAACGGCTTAGCTTCAGAGAATGTACATGGTTTTCTTGAGGAGTGCCACCGTATCCTCCGAACTATAGGTATTTGTAATGACCCGACCGGTCGTTTTGAGATTTTTCATTTTTGCTCACTAGTTCTCGAGCATAACTAGCTCTGTGTGATGTATTATTACTTATGCAAATCGTTGGTTTTGGTTTCAGGGAAATCAGAATGTATTTGGAAGAACAGTTTTTAGTTTGAAGCTTAAAATCTGAAAGGTTTGACCAAATTTTGACTTGTTAGTATATAATCTCGAATTGGAATTTTTATGCTTTGGTTAGCTCTGTTAGGTTATTTGGGACTTAGGAGCATGATCAGAATGTATTTTGGATGTCCGTGGAAGGTTTAGGCTTGAATTTGCGAAAATGGGATTTTGGGGTTTTTTCGGTTGATAGGTGAGATTCTGATATAGGGGTCGGAATGGAATTCTGGAAGTTGGAGTAGCTCCGTTATGTCATTTTTGACATGTGTGCAAAATTTCAGGTCATTCGAACGAGGTTTGATAGACTTTTTGATCGAAAGCTGAATTTGGAAGTTTTTAGAATTCTTAGGCTTGAATCCGATGTGATTTGGTGTTTTGATGTTGGTTTGAGTGTCACGAAGGTTGGAACAAGTTTGAATGATGTTTTGGGATACGTTGGCATGTTAGGTTGAGGTACCGAGTGTCACACCTCCTTTTTACTACCCCCAGAAGAGGTATAAGGGAGTTTTTTCCAATTTAAGTGACAATCGAAATGAGATTATTTAAATTAAAATCAGAGTCGCCACTTGGGATAATTTATGGTGTCCCAAGTCACCGGTTAAAATCCCGAATTAAGGAAGTTGACTCTGTTTACGGTCTGTGAACACATAAATCCGGGTAAGAAATTCTGTTAACCCAGGAGAAGGTGTTAGGCATTCCCGAGTTCTGTGGTTCTAGCACGGTCGCTTTGATCATAATCGGATTATTAAAATTGTCTAATTACTTATTTTAGAACCTATGTGCATTTGGCTCTTTTAATTAAGAAATTATCTTTAAACAGGTCATGCGTACGTCTACCCACTTGTTTGGTGCGTCAAAATCATGTCACACGAACGTGTCCATAATTAATAACGCTTTATTATTTTTAAGAATATTTGGTCAAAGTTGCGCGAACGCATACTTCGATTCCGTTTTTAAAATCGTAATTATGTCACGCGAATGTGTACACAACCACGATGGTGGATTAAGTTGCGCCTACAACAAAGTATGACGTATATTAATTTATTCACCTCTTAAAACCCAAACCCAAATAATATCTTTTTCAAGCGTTGGAGTACAATTAGCAAACTTGACCAAAAGGAACTAAATATAGAATTATGATTTTTTTATCATTCAAAACAGCAAAACAAGTAGAATCTACTAATGACAGAATTAACTAAGTTTAGACCTACTAATCGATGGGCTAAACGTAAAGGAACCAACATATGAGTTCACCTCTTTAAACAACTAAGATCGAATCATATTTTATTATCGTTGACCCCATGAAGTGATTATTAATTGACCACTCTTAACAAAGTTATCAGCCAACAAACTCAAACAAATACACCATTTTGAACAGATTATAGATTGATAGTGAGATAAGCAAAACAATCTCATATCAACCATGATCATCCAAGCCTTTAGCAAGAACACACAAATGAAGCGTAAGAGGATGATGAAGTGAGAAATAGACTTTTATTTGTAGCTTTTCAATAGCAAAATTTCTGTAAGAAACAGCTATACACTCAAAATGTAACGAACCGCAGACGGAATTCGAACCAGAAACTGGTAGACAATACCTCGACGCATGACTGAAATGGACTCCGTGCACAACAACCTCTAGCGACCTCGAATAGAGCTTTGATGGTGAACCTCGAGCAGACCCCAGACTTCGCAACAAAAACTCCTAACTTTATTGCTCGAACCGGCAAAACTCGATGGAACTCAAACGTAAAAAAAATTGCTGCCAAAACGAACTAATGGTGAAATGTGTTTGGCTTTGCTCGATAATAGACTTAGAGATGGAAGAAACAATAAGTTCTTTGGGAGCTCAAATCATGACTTTTACCGGAAAAATGAGACGTAACAGTAAAAGCAAAAGGCATGTTCTTCAGAAGTCCAGATCTGTCGCTTTCGTAAGCAAAATATACCTCCACATGGTTGCTTCAAATTGATGGATTCTTCTTTAGAAGCGTTATTTTAATGTGCTCTGTTTTGGATTCAACTATCGATTTGGAACACAAGGTCTAAGAGAAGTACTTTATCTCTCTTGGGGCTGCATGGAGTTCGGTCTTATTTCAAGTTTAATGTGCTAATGCTTCTCTTTGTATTGTGTGTTCAAGCTTCCATGGAGATGGCTGCTTCTCCTCTCACCAAGGAGATCAGTTGCTCGGGGTGGGGAGTTGTTTATGGGTGTTCAGCGACGCTCCTCAGGTCTTAGGCATCTAGGTCTATTTTTTGTACAATTTTAGCTAACTGTAGAGTGTGGGATATAGGTTTTGTAGGGTATTTTAGGTTAAGGGGTATGAACCTAGAAATTATGGTCTTGGGAATTATGGTTTAGATCCGAAAATTAGGCCTAAAAATGGGTCGTCTGAGCCCAAATTTTATTCTTTTCCCCCGAACAAGACAAAAAAACAACCTCATTTACCAATTAATCCTACTTAGGTAAAATAACTACTAAAATAATACTGACCGTTAAAAAAATACTATTTTCTTTGTATTTTTCAAGATTAAAAATGACTACAAAACATTAATGAAACTATTTTTGTAATTTTCATTTTCTTTTAATAAACTAAAGTAAAAGAGTGAAAATTAGTTGAAATAGCGATATTAGGCTTAAATTAAATATTTACATGCTAAAATAAAAAAAATCTTAGGGAGGGTCAAAAATCACATGTCTATAGCTGCCCCTCTTTGACGGGAACACGAAGAGTTTTCAGACAAAGAATGACTAGACAAGTTTTTTGACCCAACCCTTATTTAAAGAGACCAAAAGTTAAAAGAAAGGAGAATGTGACCGACCCCTGGCGTCTGAGTTGCCTACATATCCTTTGCTATAAAGGAATCAGTCCACGTGTAGTTCAAAAGTGAGTGATATGGTGGAGTATGCCGAGGTGGAGAGCCGATCGAGGTGCCATTCCGTCGAGGTTCCGGTTCATGGTCCTGTTATTACATCAAAATCAAAAAGTAAAAAAAAAAACTAACTAAGCTTGTCAACTATGAGTTAAAAGATTCCTATCTATAAGTCTTCTGAAGCTTGATCTTGAGTCTTGAATGGTTCTTCATGCAGACTTTGGATTTGAACATTGATACTTGCTAGCAAGTGCTAGTTTATTCTTCTTCTGCTTTTCAGATCAAAACCGGACATACCATGCTTGTGACTTCAGTCATGTCTTGAGCAGCTCACATCTTTCATCAACTTCTGCATTTGGATTTACTTCTTGCATTTCTTTTTTTTATTCTGGATTGTGACTAACTTCCGTTGATGATCTCGGACTGTTGACTTGCATTCTTGCCGCGAGCTTCTTCTACTTCTAACTTGAATGGAATTCTGAAATGACTCCCCTTATTTTCCAAGTGGACGCCTGATTGCTGAACTCAAACTGTCTTCCTCGCAAAACTTGGACTGCCTTCCTTCGAAACTTGAGCTGCTTTCCTCGAAACATGAACTGTTTTCCCTCAATACTTGAACTATTTTCCCTCGAAACTTGAATTGTTTTACCTTGTTCTCCAGGTGGGTGCCTGATTCCCAACACTTGAGCATGTTTTTCCTTGACACTTGAACTGCTTCTCCTTGTTCTCCATGTGGGTGCCTGATTTCCAACACTTGCACATGTTTTTCCTTGAGACTAGAACTGTTTCTCCTTGTTCTCCAGGTGGGCGCCTGATTTTCAACACTTGCACTGTTTTTCCTTGAGACTTGAACTGCTTCTCCTTGTTCTCCCGGTGGGTGCCTGATTTCCAACACATGCACTGCTTTTCCCTGAGACTTGAACTGCTTCTCCTTGTTCTCCAGGTGGGTGCCTGATTGCCAAAACTTGAATTGTATTCCCCTGCTCTCTAGGTGGGTGCCTCATTGCCAAAACTTTTAACTGTATTCCCTTGCTCTCCAGGTGGGTGCCTGATTGCCGATACTTTCAACTGTATTCCCTTGCTCTGCAGGTGGGTGCCTGATTGCCAAAACATGAACTGTATTCCCTTTCTCTCCAGGTGGGCGCTTGATTGCCAAAACTTGAATTGTATTCCCTTGCTCTCCAGGTGGGCGCCTGATTGCCAGAACTTCAACTTTATTCCCTTGCTCTCCATGTGGGCTCCTGATTGCCAAAACTTGAACTGTATTCCCTTGATCTCCAGGTGGGCGCCTGATTGCCAAAACTTCAACTGTATTCCCTTTCTCTTCAGATGGGCGCCATATTAAAAAAACTTCAACTATATTCCCTTGCTCTCTAGGTGGGCGCCTGATTGCCAAAACTTCAACTGTATTCCCTTGCTCTCCAAGTGGGTGCCTGATTGCCGATATTTTTAACTGTATTCCCTTGCTCTCCACGTGGGCGCCTAATTGTCAAAACTTTAACTATATTCCCTTGCTCTCTAGGTGGGTGCCTGATTACCAAAACTTTAATTGCATTCCCTTGCTCTCCATGTGGAGCCTGATTTCCACAACTTTAACTGCATTCCCTTGCTCTCCAGGTGGACGCCTGATTGTTGAACTCGCACCGTTCTCCTTTGAAACTTGAGTTGTTCTACCTTGTTCTCCAAGTGGGCTATTGATTGCTGAGCTTGACCCGCTTTCCTTTGAACTTTTGTCGTCTTCCCTTATTCTCCAGGTGGGCGCCTGATTGCTGAACTTGAATTGTCCTCTTCTTGAAACTGCTGTCCTTTGAACTTCTGTCGTCTTACCTTGTTTCTCCAGGTGGGTGCCTGATTGCTGAACCTGATTTGTCTTCTTCTTGAAACTGCTTTTCTTTGAACTGCTTTCCTTTGTTTCTCCAGGTGGGTGCCTGATTACAGAACTTGATTTGTCCTCTTCTTGAAACTGCTTTTCTTTGAACTATCTTTCCTTGTTTCTCCAGGTGGGTGCCTGATTGTTGAACCTAAATTGTCCTCTTCTTGAAACTGCTTTTCTTTGAACTGTCTTCCCTTGTTTCTCCAGGTGGTTGCCTGATTTCAACAAAACAGACAAAACAAAAGAAATTTTTCTGCCCCAGTTTTATATTGGGAACATCTGTGAGTGTTAACCGGTTCTTATTATCAAAACAAATTCTAAACTAAATTCCTTTATCCTGAAAATTTCCAACCAAGCCTCATCTCAAAAGTGAAAAACTTAAATGTTAAATTATACTTCCCAAAAATAAACTCTCGTCAGACCTTGTCATTTGCGAGGGTCTTAAAACTTACTAAATCCCGTTATCCAGGAGGGTACTGTAACTTACTGCCGAACTTGTCTGGCGCCTGCTTTCCTCACAGAGGGTTTCTCCGGAACAAACGAAATTTCCTGACCTTGTTTCAATCAAAGAAAAATTGTGAGTTTAAACATGGTGGTTGGTTTGTGGCCTTGACTTTAAGGGCGATTGCTCCTTCACTTCCCATGATAACTTCGATTGCAACTCGAAAGACCTTACTTCTTTATTGACTAACCACTTTCTCTATCACCCTTATCACAGATAATACCTCTAATTCGTTCAAACCCAAGCCCTCTATCTATTGCATTGTGCTCATAAATTGACATACACCGACCCTGATTATATCACATGAATCCCAAAGCATGCCAATTGCCACCCACTCAGTTCGCATGTTGTTTTTTCCTGACTTAAACCACTGTCCTTGGCCTTGAGGTCTATTGCTCCTTCACTTGCCATGATAACTTTGATTCATGCTTGGAAGACCTTGCTTGTCATTGGTTAACCACTTTCTCTGTCAATCTTATCACAGAAAATACCTTTGATCCGTTTACCTAACATCCTCTATTTGTTGCATTGTTCATGAATTGACATATTTCAAACCTTTGTATTTCATATGAATCCCAAAGCACGTTGATTGCTACCAACTCAGTGCGCATGTTGTTCTTTATTGACTTATAACACTTTGATACACTAGCCAGACTCCGCTTTGTGCAATCGGAAAGCTGGTAGCATAATTTGAAGTCATTTCTCACTTGTTTTGACCAAACTAACTCATAAGAGGAGGTAAACAAGACAAAAGGAACAGAGTAAAGGACAATAGAAAGAGATGATTCCTAATAATAAAACTACAAAGTAGAAACTTATCAGATGTGGATACCAACTCTAATGACCATGACATGCACATTTGGATTAAGTGGCCTAATCTGTCAAGCAAGCCTAATGTTCAACTCTTATTATATCTCTAAACCGTGAAACTGGGCTTCAATGCTCCGATTATCCAATCTGATTCACGATCCTTATTCGACTTGTAGTGCTGAAGGGTTTTCACCATCAATCCTCTCTCATTTTGTTCTTTCTCTCAACTCACCATCGCCTTATGGTGCTTGTGAAGGTTTTCACTAATAAGACTCTCTCATTTTACTCTTTTCTTCTTATTTCCTCTGATTCTGCAGATGACAAGGCATTAACCATGGTAAAAACATCATATACTTTTGGCATGTCTAAACTCAGCACTCTCAAAGATTATCTAGGAGATCTTTTTTGGACTGTAATGTGGCTTTTGAACAGGGTTAGAAAGAAAGGATATCATAAAAGCTCAAAATAACTAAGACAACGGGGTTAATTTATTTATAACTTTTGGAATCCATTCTAAAAACTTTGCCCCAATTTCGAAAACTAGGGAATTTGATTCTTTTTTTTCTTTTACTTTTGATAAAGTTACTAAGAAAGACTGTCCCACTTTAGATTTCGTGGGGTTATGAAATATTTTATTTGGTGCGACCGAATACTAAGGCTGCCTATGTATCTTGTGGTAACAAGAATCAGGTCAAATGTAGTTCACAAAGATATATTTTGTTGTTGCTATTTTTTTTGTTTTTCCCTTTTTTCTCTTTTTTTTCTTTGTTTCTTTTTTTCTTTATCATTCTTCTTTTCTTTTCTTTTCTCTCTCTTTTTCACTCTTTTCCCTTCTTTTTTTCTTTTATTTTCTCTCTCTATTTTTTCACTCTTTTCCCTTCTTTTCTTTCTCTTTTGAATTTCTATTTTGGAATAAACTTTCTTAAATGAACCTATGGGGACATGAACTCTTCTTTTTTTTCCTTTTTTTCGTATGACTCTAACTTGACTCCAAAAGAGGGAAAGTCAAAGAAATCAGTACATGCTCAAAAGGGGATCGAAGGGTATAAGTGTTGGGTAGTTGAAAAAGGGCCTGTCAATCCTTGAAAATGCCAAGTACAACACATGCAACTTGAAAAATGAAAAATGAAGATCATGCATAGCATTTCTTTTGCAGCATCGGCATTGGCACCACAGATATGTCTTCCACCTTTCTTTAGTGCCTTGTCAAATACATAGCTCTTATTGGGTGATTTCGTCTTTAAAATGGATGTGCTCCGTCAATTCGGAGTAAACTCCCTTGGATTTATCTTGTTACCTGATGTACACTTGAACTCAAAACTACTTGCTTCAAATTGTCTGGGATGCACTCTCCTTTAACGAATTCTTGTCACCCTGTTAACTTCAAAAATTATCTGCCCCAGTTTCACACAGTCCGGGCTTCAAATGATCTCAAAATCCCTTTACTTACTTCCCTCAAATGTCCCTATCATCTTAAAATGGTTTTATTGCTTCATGATTTGACTAACTTTTAAGACCAGGCCTAGAAGTATGCGTGCATGTCATGTCACTAGAGCCAGCATGAGAAAAAAACTATAAAAGGAGAAGAGAACTAAACAAAAAATGACCAGAAATAACAAAAAACAGAAAATTGCATTAGACAGACGGTGAAAGGGTTTGAACAACAAGACAAGCAAAATAAACTAGGGTACAACCCTAGAACAAAACCAGACAGCACTAAATGAGTTGCTACGACTAAACAAACTAGGCAAAATAAAAGGATAGAAGAGTTTGAGACACACGGCAATATCCAGATTACAACCCTGAAATAACCTGAACAACAGAAATGACAACAAAATGAACCACCAAGACTCCTCCCTGGCTAGCCAAGAAAGGAGCGTCTTTCCAATTACCAAGCTCGGCATCTTAGCCAATGAGTTCCACATCAATATTGCTAAGACAACTACCAATTTTATTATTATTAACTTCAAGAAGTAGCTCATTGGCTCCTTTGACGAAACCTTCGCCATTGCAAACTATCCCAACAATCTGTATATTGTCATGTACCCGTAGAGGATTATGTGTGACACTTGGGGTATTACTGCCTTGGACCACAATTATTCCTTCTTGAATCATTCTTTCTATTTCCCTCTTCAAAGCACAATAATCTTCAACATTGTTGCCCTGGGCATTGGAATGGTATTCACACCTTTTAGTAGGGTCAAAGCTTCTTGCACGTGGGTCTATGTAATTTATAGGAATAGGTGTAATCATGTCTCAAGGCTTTAATATCTCAAACAAGCTTGCATAGGACTCTCCTATTGGTGTAAAATTATCTTTCAGCCTTTGTTCCCTTCTAAACCCTTGCATTGAATATGGGTTATAGGGCACTTGAAAATTTTGTGGGGGCTGATGGGGATTCTGCTGTGCTCGTGCTCACCTTTTGGAGAGACCCAGTGGTTGGATAGATGGCCGGACGTTGTTCGGTGGATAGTACTGGGGTGGATTATGTGGATATCGGGGATATTCATGGGGTCGTCATTGAGGCTGAAAGCGTTTAGCAGGAATGCCCACTGGATCCTATCATTGGCGGGGCTCAGCAACATCTTTTCTATCAATGGGAGGACTGTCCCGAGTAACTTGTTCGTTCCATCTGAACCAAAATTCCCTAAAACTTTCCTTGGGTTTCTTTTCTATCTAGGATAGGGAGGAGCGGTCTGGGACAATGTCTATATTGTATTGAAAGTGTCGCACACAATCTTGAGTCATGTCATACCATGTATGCCACTTACCGACATCTTGACCAGTATGCCATTCTAAGCTTCCCCAGTCAGGCTCTCGCTAAAATATGTCATCAGCAACTCGTCTTTCCCGCCAACACTTCTCATTTCACTGCAATAACCCCTCAAATGGGCTACTGGATTTCCACGCCCATCATACAATTTAAACTTTGGCAACTTAAACCCTTTCAGCTTTCTGGATATCTAATATTGCTCCACTGTCTTAGCAAGCTTTGCAATCTCACCGAGAGGTTCAAAATAAGGAGCATAAGAGTATGGACCCGAGACCTTGAAAATTGGTTCTGGAGCATAGTATTGGGCATCGGGAATTTTGAGCACAGTCTCTCTAGAGGATCGAGGAAAGGTAGTAGGTGGGTGAGCTACAAAAACACGAGTGGTCAAAAGAGCAGGATATGAGGTGGTTCTGGGGGTGGAGTGTGAAAAGGTTGTGGGGAGATATCCTGGACTTGTGACAGTGGCGGAATGGTGACAAGGCTTTCAGTGTAGTAAGTGGGAACTGATTGTGGAGGACGCCCACTAATCCAGGCTTGGTATATTTCGGCCATCTATCTTTTCAACCTTAATACCTCTTCTTTCAACTCAGATTCTTATTCAACAATTCCCTTAGACGAGTCAATAGTCCCTGTGTCCAAGTCTTTGCTAGCCATGGCTACCTTGCTCTTTGACCTTGTGTTGTATGGATGAGTTACTTAAGAACCACAAACCAACCACCCTTCTGCTCAATGAAGATAACAAAAGGAACAAAATGGGGTCATCCAGTTAGCATTAGGGCATTTAACAGCTAAAAAATATCACATTGCGTGCAATGCACCTAGCAACTATTAACAGTTCTAGAATGACTTCGAGGGTCACAAGGTCACTTGGCATCATCCTAATTTTGTTCATTTCAATCTTCTTTTTTCTTTTTTTTCTAGCACTTTTTGGCTTGCTCATTTTCCTTCCTCTTTTTTCTTCTAATGATCACTCTTTTCTTTCCTCGCATTTCTGACATCCCATAATTTCACCCCCTTTTTTATTCTTTTTTTTCTTTTTCTTTTAATAAAATAAAATTAATGATTCGATCGAACCCCATGTAGGTTGCTTATGTATCATAATGTCGTATGAATCAGATCTTTGCGTAGTTCGGAAAGATCAGGAATAAAGTAAACAAACTAACGTTCTTTTTTTTTTTTTATCTTAATGACTACTTTCATGAGAAAAGAGAAATAAAAGAATCAAATCCTTTTGTTTTTGAATTTTTAAGACTTAATGTTCTATAACCTATTCCAAACTCAAGCTTAACGAGCATATATTTTTCTCCTTTTTTTTTTTGAAACAAATGCTCTATGGGAATTTATTAAGAAAAACAAAACCTAGAAGAGAAAAATATTTTTTCATTCTTTTTTTAGGAAGGAAATCTAAAGAATAAACCAAAGAAAAATATTTTGAATTTTCGTTTGATATCCCTGAAGAAAGATTTCGAAACGAGAAATGAACAAGATAAAAAATATTTTTAGATTTTAGTTTTTGATTACCTAAGGAAGAAACTTTAAAGATAAACAAAAGATAAAATGTCATTTTTTTTCTTTTATGTACAATATCCTAAAGTTCTAGTGAAAATAAAAAGATTTTTTTTCTATTCATTTTTCATTAATTTTCCAAAGAAGAACCTCAAAAAAAATCTCTTTGGATTTTTGAATTAATATCTCAAAGAAAACTTTTAAAGAGGTACTAATAGAAAATTCTCTTCTTTTTTTTTTGAAATTTTAGTCCTAATATACTAAAGGAAATATAAAAATAATTTTTTATTTGAGTTCTAGATATTAATTTCCTAAGGAAAACCATAAAAGATTTTTTTGAACTTCTAGAGTTAGTATTCTAAAGAAAACTTTTAACAGAAATAAAAAACGCAAAATCTCTTTTTTTGGATTTTTGATTTATAACACATTTTTTTTTCAAATACAAAATAGAAAGTACAATAACAAATGATTCGACATTATTGTACAAAACTAGAAAGTAAAAGACAACATAAAATGAAAAACAAACTCAAAACATATAAAATAAAAAACAATCTCCTTAAACAACTCCTGAATGAGAGATCTTGACTGGATGGTCCTAAGGCGTCTGTCATACCCAAACTCCGGTAAGTAGATCCACACCTGTATGAGAAAACTTTAAACAACACTATGTGAGACAATAACACTCCCTATTAGACACATACACGACATGATTGAGGCTATTTTTGCAAAAATAACCTATGTGGCTAAAAGTGAGTAGAAATGCTAGATTTTGCTAAGACCCCGCGAATCCAAGAACCTAAGACTCACTAGGAAGACCGGACCCTATGTGAGCTGCCTACGTATCACGCCTCGAAAGACAAGAATCAGGTATGCGTAGTTCGGGCAGATTGAATACGGCCGAAAATAAAAAAATAACTAATTTAGAGAAAAGATATTTTTGTCTTTTTTTTTTTTTGAAAAATGATGAAACATGTATACTCTTTTTGGATTTTGTTTTCCCCTTTCTTTTGATTTTCAAAAAATGATGAAAAAGTGCAAAAACTTTTTTTTTTTTCATTTTTCACGTGTTTTTCTCTTTTTCTTAACAAAAATGTGACAGAAAAACACAACTGGGTCCTATTTGCTTTATTTTCACACTTCACCCTCTCTTTTTTCTTGTTTTTTTTTTCTTTTTCATTTGCCCTCAGTTATCATTGGTCTACCAAATGACCCTTTTACCCTTGAAGATTGCAACATGTAGCACGTATGATACATCAAGATGGTTTTTTATTTTTGGGTACACCTATCCTAGACGGATCCAACCCCTGTGTTAATTCCCCTAAGTCAAATGCACATGATGAAAACAAACATTTCTACTAGGGATCCGGCATGAGGCTGTATTTTTCTAGATTTAAATCATTGGGTTGTGTTCTAGACCTGGCTTACCCAAGCGGACAACTCGAGCCGAAGAGGGGGCAACATACCGGGAGCACTGAAGTTTACCCGGTCTTGTTGCTGGCCCAGCCCCGTTCTTATTTGGTATAACTTTTACAGAAAAAGCGGGCCACACGAACGTGCGCACCATTTTTAAAAGACTTAGAGGGATGGCGTAAGAAGACAGTTATATACAATTCAAATAATATCAAAGCGGTAAATAGACAGCAATTAGCACAAAAGGTTCACAAAATACAGTAACATCAACAAATAAATAAAGCCAAGTAAAAATCATATTAACAAGCTCGAATTCTTGAACCCTGAACCAGAGATTCTGGGGGTATAAGAGAGTTTTTTCCAATTTAAGTGACAATCGAAATAGGATTATTTAAATTAAAATTAGAGTCACCACTTAGGATAATTTATAGTGTCCAAAGTCACGGGTTAAAATCCCGAATCGAGGAAGTTGACTCTATTTACGGTCTACGAACACAGAAATCTGGGTAAGGAATTTTGTTAACCCGGGAGAAGGTTTTAGGCATTCCCGAGTTCCGTGGTTCTAGTACAGTCGCTTTGATCATACTTGGCTTATTAAAATTGTCTAATTACTTATTTTAGAACCTATGTGCATTTGCCTCTTTTAATTAAGAATTATCTTGAAATCGGTCATGCGCACGTGTACCTATTTGTTTGGTGCGTCAAAATCATGTCACGCGAATGTGTCCATAATTAATAACGCTTTATTAATATTAAAAATATTTGGTCAAAGTTGCACGAACTCATACTATGATTCTGTTTTTAAAATCGTAATTATGTCATGCGAACGTGTACACAACCATAATGGTGGATTAAGTTGCGCGTAAAACAAACTTCGATGTATATTAATTTATTCACCTCTTAAAACCCAAACCCAACTAATATCTTGTTCTAGCATTGGAGTACAATTAGCAAACTTGACAAAAAGGAACTAAAATAAAGAATTGTGATTTTTTATCATTCAAAACAGCAAAACAAGTAGAATCTACTTATGACAGAATTAACTAAGTTTAGACCTACTAATCGATGGGCTAAATGTAAAGGAATCAACATATGAATTCACCTCTTTAAACAACTAAGATAATCATATTTTTTTTATCGTTGACCCCATGAAGTGATTACTAATTGACCACTCTTAATAAAGTTATCAGCCAACAAACTAAAACAAATACACCATTTTGAACATATTATAAATTGATAGTGACACAAGCAAAACAATCTTATATCAACCATGATCATCCAAACCTTTAGCAAGAACACGCAGATGAAGCTTAAGAGGATGATGAAGTGAGAAATAGACCTTTACGAAACAGCTTTACACTCGCGAATGGAATTCGAACCAGAAATCGATAGATAGTACCTCGACGCACGACTGAAATGGACTCCGTGCACAACGACCTCGAATAGAGCTTTGATGGTGAACCTCGAGCAGACCCCAAACTTTGCAACAAAAACTCCTAACCTCGAGCAGACCCCAGATCTGTCGCTTTCGTAAGCAAAATAGACCTCCACATGGTTGCTTCAAATTGATGGATTCTTCTTTAGAAGTGTTATTTTAATGTGCTATGTTTTGGATTCAACTATCGATTTGGAATAGAAGGTCTAAGGGAACTACTTTATCTCTCTTGGGGCTGCATGGAGTTCGGTCTTATTTCAAGTTTATTGTGTTGATGCTTCTCTTTGTATTGTGTGTTCAAGCTTCCATGGAAATGTCTGCTTCTCCTCTCACCAAGGAGATCGGTTGCTCGGGGGTGGGGGTCGTTTTTGGGTGTTCAGCGGCGCTCCTCACGTCTTAGGCATCTAGGTCTATTTTTTGTACTGTTTTGGATGATTGTAGAGTGTAGGGATATAGGTTTTTGTACGGTTTTTAGGTTAAGGGGTATGAGGCTAGGAATTATGGGCTAGATCCAAAAATTAGGCCTAAAAACGAGTCGTTTGAGCCCAAATTTTATTCCTTTTTCCCGTGAACAAGACAAAAAATATGACCTCATTTACCAATTAATCCTTCTTAGATAAAATAACTATTAAAATAAGATTGACCATTAAAACAAAACTATTTTTTGTATTTTTCAAGATTAAAAATGACGACAAAACGTTAATGAAACTATTTTTGTAATTTTCATTTTCTTGTAATAAACTAAAGTAAAAGAGTCAAAATTAGTTGAAAAAGCAATATTAGGCTTAAATTAAATATTTACATGCTAAAATATAAAAAATCATGGGGAGGGTCAAAAATCACATGTCTACACCGAGGGCCTCAGGTGAATTTCGGGTGGTTAACGGACCAATTCTTGATTTTTGAGAGTTGCAGATTTTTATTCTGTTCTGTTGCAGAGATTTGTTATTTGTGTTCGTGAGAGGGTCTCACATTCGTGAAGGGTTGTTGAGAGGGGCAGCTGGTTGTTCTTCGCATTCGCGATGAAATTCCGGCGTTCGCGAAGGTTCTTGAGTTAAGGCTATGTGTCCGCGATGAGTGTTCTGCGTTTGCGTAGGGTCGGCTATTTGGTCTTCTCATTCGTGGTTGGGCCCTCGCGTTCGCGATGTAAGGAATTATGGTCAGTGAAGCTTGGTGCTTCGCGAATGCAAGGGTGCTGTCGCGTTCGCGATGAAGAAATACCTGGACAGTCAGTTTATATTTTTAAAATCGAGGGTTTTAGTTCAATATCACAAAAACCATTGGAGATCTCGGGAGAAGGTTAAATTTGAGGAGATTTTTAGTGGAGAATTGGGGTAAGTATTCTTCACTCATATTTGGTTTAATTCCATGATTTAGTCTTAAATTTCATCATTTAATTTGAGAAATTAAAGTGAAAATTGGGAAAAATGGAAGAAAAATTTCAGAATTCTTTTGGGGATTTGAATGGGCATTTGATGTCGGATTTTAATGATTTTGGCATTTATAGACTCGTGAGAGTGTATGGATTCTATTGATGTGATTTTTATTAGATTTTGAGATGTGGGCTCGGGGGTCGTGGTTGGCCGAATTCGGAATTTTTGATGTAAACTAGTTATTTTCGAGTGGGCTTTGTCCCCTTAGCATATCTTGATTGTATTGTCACACCTCTTTTTCACCATCCCCGGAAGGGGTAGAAGGGAGTTTTTCCAACTAAAGTGACAATAATCGAAACGGGATTATTTATATTAAAATCAGAGTCGCCACCTGGGATAATTTATGGTGTCCCAAGTCACCGGTTTAAAATCCCGAATCAAGGAAGTTTAACTCTTATTTATGGTCTGCGAATACAGAAATCTGGTTAAGGAATTCTGTTTACCCGGGAGAAGGTGTTAGGCATTTCCGGGTTCCGTGATTTGAGCACGGTCGCTCAACTATTATTATTGGCTTAATTATCTTATTAATTACATTTTTTACCTATTATGCATTTTTAGCTTTTCATCGCTTTTTAATTATTTATGGAATTATTTCGGAATAAGTTACGATTATCGTACACTTGTTTATTTGGTACACATTGCGGATCATGTCACGGAAACCATACCCACGATTTACAACATGTTTATATTATTAACAATATTAGTTGTTGTGGCCGGGTCACATAAATGTACCACCAGATTTTAGAAATTAAGTATCACAACTACGTCACGAGAACCGCACCCGTAGATATAAAAATTTATTTAATTAACGCACCTAATGCAAACTACAAAAGTTCAAGGCATTTTCTACATTAGTTAAGATGATTAATATGAGGGCCATAGATTATATGATTCAAATGTATGAATGGCACGCCTCAGTTTTGTTAAAGGAAAAGTATTCAACTAAATGAACTACGTATATTCATATTTAAACGAATTTGAGATTAAGTATCACAACCACGCCATGGAAACCATAGTCGTAGTTGTGATGATATAGTTACGTGCCTAAAGCAAGCTACGAGATTCATGAACTTTTAAAATTAACTCTAACATTAATGACCGGCTACGGATTATGATTGAACACTCAACATTAATACATGCTTTTGATCTTCTGAATTGTTGGGCCCAAATAAAGAGCCAATCACGCCACTTAAAATACCAACGCTGAAAAAATTGTTGGGCTCGCAATCAGAACAAATCAGTATACATCTTGACACAAAAACTAAATCTGAGTTCTAAAATTCACGTGTTTACAATGATTGCCTTTATACTCTAACACAAGTCTACTGATATATTACACAGAACAAATGACTAGTAGAGGAAAAGATAGATACTAAAAAACGAGTGCAAACATATCAGCCTTGATACAGGTACCATCATATTCATTTCCATTTCAGGGATTCAAAGGTGTACCTGGATATAGCAAACAAAAGAAACAAAATATACTTGAAGTCATCTTAGGGCATCAACACATTAACTGATTCAACACCAAGGAACAACAATGAAAATCAATCTAAACAGCTTTAAACCAGCCTCATTTCAGCTTAGAAGTTGAGAGAAGTTCCCAGTAAATACCATTTCCAAAAATTTCAAAGAGGAGAAATCCAACTCAAGCTATAATGAAAGAAAAATTTCTGCCGTTTTTTTATCTTTGATGTTCTCGTTTTCTCCCCTAGAATTCAGGGAAATGAGACTCTTTATAGAGGAGTATTAGGGCAGTAGAGATTGATTTTTTCTTTTACTATTACCCCTCCCCCATTTCTCTTTTTGTTCAATTCAGACCCTATATTCAAGCCTGTTTGTTAATCCACCAAGTTTCCACCTTCCTACAACCTTCCTACATGGTTAGGAAAGATTCTTTCTATTCAATTCTCCTAATTACCCATTAAAAGGTTTGATAATTACTTTAACCTACCATGCATTTGAACCAATATGCCCCAGATGTCTTTGGGCTTCTGCATCAACAAGCCTCAACAATCTCTTTGGGCTTCTTGCACTAGCCAGCCCACTTTCAAATCTAAGCGAAAAAATTCACAAGAAATCAAAACTAACCAAGTTCTAAACCTTACCAACATCAGACCTTCTAACGAAGCAGAAACAAAAGAAAAAGAGTAAAATGAGAGAAATAAATTAACAAGTACTAACAAAGAGATTAACTGTACTTCTTAACCTATTATTACCAAATTAATCAACTGAAAACTCATGTTTTCTAAACCTAACTGATATAAAGAGGAAGATAAGCACCCCGACCAGATTGATGGCTCAAAGATGACATCCGGCGAGAAAACCTCAACCCATGGTGTGAACTGTAACATAAGCATTGGCCGAAATTTCTTCAATGGCTTGTGCTCTTTGTCACAGTCCTCAACACAAGTCAAGAACGAAGAAGAAACACAAGCTTGAAGTAGAGACACATCAGAGATTGTTATCCCAGAATTTGGCTGTCATGCATAAATCGAAACTTCAACCAATTGGATCCTCCCATAGAAACTAATTGTTTTGCACATGTTCAACATCAAGAAGAGGACATATTGGGAGGAAATTACACAAAAAGGGATGAAAAGGACTTTATTGTTGTTTCAGATTTCTTTTTTAAGGAAGCTGAATAATTTTTGGAAATAAATAGCAATGGATTGGGAATGAAGGGATGATGAGGGTTATATGCTCAAGATTTGAGGGGTTTTGGAGACCAACCGCCGCCACTGGCGATTTTCGATGGGCGGCGGACGGCGGTGAGATACAAAGGGTTAAGGAGAAGATGGCAACAGTCTTAGGTTATTCTGAGGATGTTTGGACATCTTTAAACGAGTGGGATGAGGCTTTACTGGCCATTGGATGAGAGAAAATGAAGGGTCGGGATTAACTTTTGCTTGTTTTAACTCAAAACGACGTAGTCTCGTACTCATACTATGTCGTTTCAGACGTCTCAGGGACTGAAGGGTTTGAAATGGGTAAATGTGCCGGACCGGATATATTTGGATAGTGGGCCTGGGTTTGGAAGGATTTGTGCGAAATTGGCCCAAATTCAAAGTTAAACTAAACCTTTTCCTAATTCCTTTTTTTTCTTTTTGTTTTCTTTTTCTTTCTTTAATTTATTAAAAATATAGATTACATCCTAAATTAATCTAACCTGCAAAATTAAGCTAATTATCTATTTAAAATAGTTATAAAAAATCGTTGCTCCTAGATTAAAAGAGAAAATTACTAATCTAAAATTGAAAGCTAAAAATGTAAAAGTGAACCAATTTTTTGTGATTTTTATCTTAATAAATAATTAATTAACTAATTATCCTAAAAATATTAAACAAAACCTCAATGCAATGCATGGTATTTTTGGTATTTTTCATGATTTTAATAAAAGTAAACATGCACAGAAATGCAAACAATTAACAAAAAAATCCTACAAAATCGTATAAAATTGCAAACAATTGGAAAAAATCTATTTCTTTAATTTGAAGGAGTATTTCACCAAGGGTAAAAATAACGTGCTCACAGCTGTCCCTCTTTGCTCGAAAACACGAAGAGTTTTTGGGCAAAGATAAAGTGAGCGGATACGAGCGATTTTTGCCCGTTTGAATATCTGTGGGAAGTCCTTGGCTATAAAGGAATTAGGTCAATGTAGTTTGGGAAGTTTTGGTAACTAGGACTACCGAAAAGCTGTGACTTCACTGTTGCTGCAGCTGCTATTACTTGCTGAACCCCTTATTACACCGAGGCAAAATAATAATAAAAAACTAAGCTAAACTATGATCTATCAATTACAAGAATCCTATCTACCATCTTCAAACTTGGTCTTGCTGCTTCTACAGTTCTGTTGTGCATCTTGAACTATTGACATGTACACTCGAGGCAAATTTCTGTTGTTGCAAATGCGAATTGAATTCTGAAATGGGTTCCCTTATTTTTCAGGTGGGTGCCTGATCGCCAAAACTTGAACTGTATTCCCTTGTCCTCCAGGTGGGCGTCTGATTACCAAAACTTGAACTGTATTCCCTTGTTCTCAATGTAGGTCCCTGATTTCCAAAACTTGAACTGTATTCCCTTGTTCTCCAGGTGGGCGCCAAATTGCTAAAACTTGAATTGTATTCCCTTGTTCTCCAGGTGGGCGCCGGATTGCCAAAACTTGAACTGTATTCCCTTGTTCTCCAGGTGGGCGCGTGATTTCCAAAACTTAAATTGTATTCCCTTGTTATCCAAGTGAGTGCTTAATTTCCAAAACTTGAACTGTATTCCCTTGTTCTCCAGGTGGGCGCCCGTTTACCAAAAACTTAAAATGTATTCCCTTGTTCTCCAGGTGGGCACCTGATTGCCAAAACATGAAATGTATTCCCTTATTCTCCAGGTGGGCGCCTGATTGCCAAAATATAAACTGCATTCCCTTATTCTCCAGGTGGGCTCCTGATTACAAAAAACTTGAAATGTATTCCCTTGTTCTCCAGGTGGGCGCCTAATTGCCAAAACTTGAACTGTATTCCCTTGTTCTCCAGGTGGGCGCCTGATTCCCAAAACTTGAAATGTATTCCCTTGTTCTCCTGGTAGATGCCTGATTGCCAAAACTCGAACTGTATTCCCTTGTTCTCTAGGTGGGCGCCTGATTACCAAAAACTTGAAATGTATTCCCTTGTTCTCCGGTGGATGCCTGATTGCCAAAACTCGAACTGTATTCCCTTGTTCTCCAGGTGGGCGCCTGATTACCAAAAACTTAAAATGTATTCCCTTGTTCTCCAGGTGGGCACCTGATTAGAAAAACTTGAACTGTATTCCGTTGTTCTCCATGTGGGCACCTAATTGTAAAAACTTGAACTGTATTCCCTTGTTCTCCAGGTGGGCTCTTGATTACAAAAAACTTGAAATATATTGCCTTGTTCTCCAGTTGGGCGCTTGATTGACAAAACTTGAACTGTATTCCCTTGTTCTCCAGGTGGGCGCCTAATTACCAAAAACTTGAAATGTATTCCCTTGTTCTCCAGGTGGGCGCCTAGTTGCCAAAACTTGAACTGTATTCCCTTGTTCTCCAGGTGGGCGCCTGATTGCCAAAACCTTGAAATGTATTCCCTTGTTCTCCTGGTGGATGCCTGATTGCCAAAACTCGAATTGTATTCCCTTGTTCTCCAGGTGGGCTCTTGATTACAAAAAACATGAAATATATTGCCTTGTTCTCCAGGTGGGCACCTGATTGCCCAAACTCGAACTGTATTCCCTTGTTCTCCAGGTGGGCACCTGATTACAAAAAACTTGAAATGTATTTCCTTGTTCTCCAGGTGGGCGCCTAATGGCCAAAACTTGAACTGTATTCCCTTATTCTCCGGGTGGGCGCCTGATTGCCAAAACATGAACTCTATTCCCTTGTTCTCTAGGTGGGCGCCTTATTACAAAAATCTTTGAATGTATTCCCTTGATCTCCAGGTGGGTGTCTGTTTGCCAAAACTCGAACTGTATTCCTTTGTTCTCCAGATGGGCATCTGATTACCAAAAACTTGAATTGTATTCCCTTGTTCTACAGGTGGGCACCTGATTACAACCAAACAGACAAAACAAAAGAATGCTTTCTGCCCCAGTTTGTTATCAGGGCACATCGATGAGTGTTAATCAAATCATGTTACCCCATAGCCCTAAGAATTTAAAAACTAAAGCCCACTATCCAGGAGGGCTCTGGCAATTGAAATTAAATCCCTTCTTAAAAGTGAAAACCTCAAAGCCAACTTATATTTCCTAAAGGTAGAGCTTATGCTAAATCTTGTTATCTATGAAGGTATTGGAATTCAACTAAGTCCCATTATCCAGGAGGGTCCTGAGAACCTTTAAAAATTTAATCCCATTATGCAGGAGGGCCCTGAAAATTTTAAATTAAGCCCCATTATCCAGGAAGGTCCTGAAGTTTTACGGTCGAACCTGTCTGGTACATGCTTTCCTCATGGAGGGTTCCTCTGGAACAAACGAAATTTCCTGCCCTTATTTCAATCAAAGAAAATTTTATCAGATTTAAAATGTGGTGGTTAATTTGTGGCATTCTTACTGAAGGTAGCCTTTCCACTGCCGTGCTTTGTTCTGAATGGCTACCTTGGACTGGCAAATAATTATTTGACTTTCTGACTGAATCTCACCTACAGGACCCTGAATGACCTGAGTGACCTACACTCAACCCGCTGTTTTACATTTCTATCCTTCCAATTTGAACCTCTGCATCTTCCTCAAAATTTACAAACCACTCGACCACTTGAACTTTCATTAACACCTTATTTTCCATTTTTGCATTGTGCTATTTCTGGTATGTTTTGGACGTACTTTGCTTTGTGCAATTTGGAAGATGGTAGTAAGCTTTGAAATCTTTCCTTACTTGCTTAATCAAGGTTTACATTGGAAAAGCCTTAGAGAAATAAACCCAAAAGAAATGAAATGCAATAACTTTGAGAATTAGGAATAAAGAAGAAAATTTGAAACAGAATGACTGTTTGAGGGAGAAAAGGAAAAGAGACTTATCTGAGTGAGGAGAGACTTATCTGAGTGAGGATCTGACACCAATGATCATGACATGCATTTCGGATTAATCACCCCAGCCTGTTCAACCAATCACCTTTTAGTTGTCATACTTTATGCCCTTGGATTTCCATATTCCAATCTCTTTGCAAAGTCACCAACAAACCTCTCTCATTTGTTCATTTCTCAATTCACTATCGCCTTACGGTACCTGTGAAGGTTTTCACCGATAAGACTCTCTCATTTTGATTTCTCTTATCTTTCCATCGACCTACGGTGCCCGGGAGGGTTTTCACCAATAGGACTCTCTCATTTTCTCATTTGACTTGTGCAGAACGGAGTGTTGCTCCTGATGCGAATCTTACCTCTATCTCGCTTGACTTGACATTCTCAAATATTGGTAAGAAGGTCTTTCTTTGGACTGCAATGTGGGCTTTTCGATGGGGTTAGAAAGAAAGGATATCATAAAGGCTCAAAACAACTTGAATGAGTTCAAAATTACAACTTTTGGAATCAGATCTTTTACAAAACCACAACTTCTGTCCCAATTTCTTTGCTTGGGGACTTTTGAATTTTTATTTTGATGGGACTAAACTGTGAGGCTACCTACTATCCTTAAAAGGAATCAGGTCGAACGTAGTTCATGTCATAGGAATTGCTTTGTTGTTGTTACTTTTCTCTTTTCTTTTTCTTTCTCTTTTTTTTCTTTTCTTTTCTTCTTTTTTTTTCTTTTCCATTCTTTTCTTTCTCTTTTTCTCTTCTCATTTCCTCTTTTTCTTCTTTATTTACCTTTTGTGTCCGTGTTTTTAAACTATGCTACTAATTCCATAAGAGGGGTATGAAAGAAAATAAATAAGGCTCAAAGGAGTAATAAAGGATAAGGTATTTAGATAGCAGAATAAAATGCCTTCGTCATTCCAATCTTCGAAACATGCCAAGTACAAAAAACAATTAGACAAACCAAAGAAATCATACATAATATATTTTGACTGCATCAGAATTGATGGTCATATCTACACATTTGCCTTCTATATCTGTTAAATATAAAGCACCATTGGACAACACTCTTGTTACAATGAACGGCCCCTGCCAATTTGAGGCGAACTTGGCTTTCGCTTCAGCTTGATGTGGAAGGATGCGTTTTAATACATGCTGACCCACTTCAAATTTCCGTGGACTCACCTTCTTGTTGTATGCTCTTGCCATTCTCTTTTGATACAAGTGGCCATGACACACTGCTGCCAATCGTTTCTCGTCAATCAAACTCAATTGCTCCAAACGGGTTTTGACCTAGTCATCATCATCAATTTTGGCTTCAGCAACAATCTGAAGGGATGAAATTTTAACTTTCATGGGTATTACTGCTTCAGTGCTATATACCAACAAATAAGGAGTTGCACCTACTGAAGTGCGAATAGTAGTGTGATAACCCAGCAAAGCAAAGGACAACTTTTCATGCCATTGCCTGGAACCTTGCACCATTTTCCGAAGTATCTTTTTTATGTTCTTGTTGTCTGCCTCGACTGCTCCATTCGCCTTGAGGCGATAAGGGGTGGAATATCGATGCGTAATATTAAACCGTTGACATACTTTTTTCATCAAATGACTATTAAGATTAGCACCATTATCTGTGATAATCACTTTTGGGACTCCGAATCGACAAATGATATTTGAATGAACAAAGTCGACCACTGCCTTCTTGGTCACAGATTTGAAAGTCTTAGCTTCAACCCACTTAGTGAAATAATCGATGGCCACCAGAATGAACCTGTGACTATTTGATGCCGGGTGCTCAATTGGTCCAATAACATCCATGCCCCAAGCAACAAAGGGCCATGGTGCAGACATTGTATGCAACTCAGATGGCGGAGAATAAATCAAGTCTCTGTGTACCTAGCATTGATGACATTTGCACACAAAGCTAATGCAATCTCGCTCCATAGTGAGCCAATAATACCCTACTTGAAGAATTTTCTTTGCCAGAACATATCCATTCATATGTGGCCCGCAAACCCCGGAATGCACTTCTGCCATGATAGTCGTGGCTTGTTTAGCATCTATGCACCTCAATAGCCCAAGATCTGGAGTTCTTTTGTACAAAATTCCCCCGCTCAAGAAAAATCCATTAGCCAAATGCCAAATTGTTCTCTTTTGATCATCTGTGAATTGTACCGGATATACCCCCATCCTGATGTATTCCCTGATATCATGGAACCACAGTTCACTATCAAGTTCTTTCTCAACCATATTATAATAGGCATGCTGATCACGAACTTGAATATGCAAAGGGTCGACATTAGCTTTGTCCGAATGGTGCAGCATTGACGCCAAGGTAGCGAAAGCATCAGCGACCTCAATATGAATCCTTGGAATATGCCTGAATTCTATTAATCGAAATTGTTGACAAAGATCATGCAAACATTGTCGATACGGTATGAGCTTTAAATCTCGAGTCTCCCATTCTCCTTGAATCTAGTGCACCAAAATATTCGAGTTTCCTAAGACCAAGACTTCTTGGACTCCCATATCTATAGCTAACCTCAATCCCAAAATGCATGCCTCATACTCAGCCATGTTGTTGGTATAATAGAAACGAAGCTGGGCTGTAATAGGGTAGGGATGCCCTATTTCAGAAATGAGCACAACCCATATTCCAACACCTTTTATGTTAGCGACTCCATCAAAGAAAAGTTTACAACCTTGTTTTTCAACCTGCTCCACCTTGTCAATATGCATCACCTCTTCATCGGGAAAATAAGTTCTCAATGGTTCATACTCTTCATTTACTAGATTCTAGGCCAAATGATCAGCCAATGCTTGGGCTTTCATCGCGGTCTGAGT
This sequence comes from Nicotiana tabacum, assembly GCF_000715075.1. NCBI lineage: Eukaryota > Viridiplantae > Streptophyta > Magnoliopsida > Solanales > Solanaceae > Nicotiana > Nicotiana tabacum. The sequence continues at coordinate 24,538,563 of NC_134097.1, read as the reverse complement.
CACATAGATGATGTAAAACTCTGTGAGCAAAATCTGTCAGTTTGCAAGTCTTCCTATGGGCATAGGCTTCTGAAAGATATACTTTAGAGGATCCAGGTGAGAAATGAGGTATGTAGTGTATGACGACAGATAGTGCTTCAACTTTTGTGCCACCCATGTCAGGGCGCAACATCTCCTTTCAAGGGGAGTATACTTAACCTCATATGATGTGAACTTCTTGCTGAGATAATAGATGGCTTTCTACTTTCTTACGATGATGTCATGTTGACCAGTACGCAACCGAACGAATTGTCCAGGACTATCAAATAAAGAATCAAAGGCCTCCCGGGTTTCGATGTGACCAACACAGGTGGGTTTGGCAAAGTACTCCTTGATCTTATCAAATGCCTCCTGGCACTCACCAGTCCATTTGAACACAACATCCTTCTTCAACAACTTAAATATTGTCTCACAAGTTATTGTGATTTGAGCAATAAACCTGCTGATGTAGTTCAATTGCCCGAGCAAAAAAATCACCTCAGTCTTGTTCCTTGGAGGTGGCAATTCTTGGATAGCTTTGATTTTGATGGGTCCAACTCAATGCCTCAACGACTAACTATGAATCTCAACAGTTTTCTAGATGGAACGCCAAATGCACACTTAGCAGGGCTGAACATAAGATTGTACCTATGCAGCCTTTGGAAAAACTTCCTCAAATCTCCGACATGGTCGGCCTGTTGCTTTGACCTTACGATCACATCATCCACATAAACCTCAATCTCCTTGTGTATCATGTCATGGAACACGGTAGTCATCGCCCTCATGTAAGTTGCCCCACCATTTTTCAAATCAAATGGCATTACCCGGTAGCAATAAGTTCCCCATGGTGTGATGAATGTTGTCTTTTCTGCATCCTCGTCGTCCATCAAGATCTGATGGTATCCCGCATAGCAATCCAAAAAAGACATGATCTCATGCTTGGAATAGTTTTCAATAAAAATGTGAATATTTGGAAATGAAAAATTATCCTTTGGACTTGTTATTTTGAGATCGCGGTAATCAATGCACACCCTGGTCTTGTCGTCCTTCTTTGGCACTAGCACAATATTAGCTAACCAAGTGGGGTATCGCATGACTCGAATGACCTTTGTGCCCAACTGCTTTGTGATTTCTTCCTTGATCTTCACACTCATGTCAGTTTTAAACTTTCTTAACATCTGCTTGATGGGATGGAATGCTGGGTAAGTGGGCAATTTGTGAACCACCAAGTCAGTACTCAGACCCGGTATGTCGTCATATGACCATGCAAAAATATCTTTATATTCAGACAATGCTTTGATTATTTCTTCCCTGATTTGTGGTTCTAAGTGTACACTTATCTTGGTTTCCCTGATATTATCTGGATCCCCTAAATTGATTGCCTCAGTTTAATTCAAATTAGGCTTGGGTTTCTCTTCAAAGTGACTTAGCTCTTTACTAATTTCTTCAAATTCTTCATCTTCATCATATTCTATCTCATCATCACACTCTATTTCTTGGATTATTATTTCAGAGTTAGATTGACTTTTAAGACTCGACTGAAGATTTCTCATGCATGTTATGTCATTGAAACCAGCATAAAAATAACTGTACAAAGAAAGAAAAGAAAATGACACTATCAGGAGTAATGAAAAAGGGAAATTGCATTTCATTAAAAATAAAGCATAGAAGGGTTTGTACATCAGAATAGACAGAAAATAAAATCTGAATTACAACCCTAGAATAATTCAGATAAACTGAAAGGAAAACAAAGCAAACTACCAAAACTCCTTCCAGGTAGGGAGATTAGTGGCATCCCAATTGTTAATCTTCACTTTTGGCCCAACAAACTGCACATCCGCTTTTCTGGAACCTTCCCCAGTTTCTACCATGTTCAGTTCATCAAACAGACTCTGGAAATTTTTAACTAATTCCTCATCAAAATCAACCACAGGCCTTGGAACTATTGTCACTGGACGCTTTACAACCCCTGCCTTGATGAAAGATCTGGAGAGACGTGGGACTGGCTTAAGGAGCGACCATGCCTACTTTTTCAGCTTTCGAGCCTTCTTCACATCATCCCCTGTAGGTTTGAACCCTAGACCAAATGTGCCCAGATTTTCACGCAAGGATACTGGTTGCACGATACCTTGTAGAGATGCACCCAGACCCTTGCCCGGCATAAAACCATTTTTTAACATCTCGGTTGCTACCATGACGATTGTAGAAGCTAACTTTGGACCCAGGATGTATTCCCCTTCCGGAACCTTTTCAATTGACACTGCTTCGGACGCTTGATAGACCCACAACCCCTTATCCTCTTCTGCTTCAATAAACGGCACAGAGGTATCATTGAAAGGACATAAATTCTCATCGCCATGTACGACGATTTCTTGTCTATCCCATTCAAACTTCACCATCTGATGTAAAGAGGACGGAACTGCCCTGGAAACATGTATCCAAGGCCTACCCAACAACAAATTGTAAGAAACAGCCTCATCTAGTATCTGGAACTCCATAATGAATTCAACCGGTCCTATTATCAACTTGAGCATGATGTCGCCGACAGAGTCTTTTCCCCCTCTGTCAAAACCTCGGACGCATATGATGTTCTTGTGAATCCTCTCATCATCAACTTTTTACTTGTTCAGAGTATAGAGAGGGCAAATGTTTGCACTGGAACCATTGTCCACTAACACCCTTGTGAACACAGACTCTTCGCATTTCAATGTGAGATAGAGGGCTCGATTGTGTTCCGTACCCTCCAGAGGCAAATCATCATCAGAGAATGTGATCCGGTTAGACTCAAATATCTTATTGGAAATCTTTTTTTTAGCAATCCACTAGGCATAGCCTAAGGCTAGTTTTTGAATATATAAAAATAAAAAACAAAACACAATGTCAGGAGGTCTTACACGATGAAAGTAATAAACTTTGACGCTTACATAATTCCTATTATCAATGTTGAGAAAAGCACACAACATTGAAATCACATTATGCAAACTAATAAAGCACATTAAATGATATTTAAAAGCTAGCCATGGGATATCTTCAAGTTTGACTTTAAGAAATTGCGCTCTGCCAAATTTTTGATTATGCTTCAACTGATGTGTGACCTGTGATTCTGCATCTGCGTCAATGAGTTCGTGTGATCTCCATCATACTTGTTCGATATCCAGTGCATTGAGACATTGTTCTGATGTATTAATTTTGACCATTTGCTTTTTGCTACCATACTTGTTTCCATTATTTGTACTCTTTGCATTGATTTGTGAGTAATGGTGCATGTATACATAAAATTTCCTCGTCCAGCATTGTAGTTGTTGCTCCATGTCTGTCTAGCAGTCCATTGTCCGGTTTTATATCCCTCTATTCCATTGCTCCTTCTTTCGCAAATTGTACATCCTTGATGTTCCATTGTTGGTTTGTTGCTCTAGCTTCCCAACATGATTGTTGCTAACTTGATCCATCCAATTCTATTGTGTCGATGAACCCTCACGATGTCTATTACCTGTACCTTTCAAAAGTGTCATGGCTCCAAATGAACATTCCTGCGTCCTCCAACTGTGCAGCAAATGTCTCATGTGCTCAAATATTTGCTCAGGTGCCCAGATTTTGCATGATGCCACTAAATGGAAAGTCTTCAAATAGGTAATATCATGATACTTCAACAGCAACTGCATTTTGCACACCATGCACAAATAGCCTCCTGTAAGAACTGTTACTGCCCACTTGCACGCACAACCACTTTGTTTGTATTTGCGATGCACTTGCATTTCCACTTGGTTGGCCACTGCCCAAAACCAAAGTTTAGTTCCCTGTGCTTTTAATTCCTTATTACTGAGGATCTTTGATATGAATTGAACAGGCAGTATGTGATATATTTTCCTCCTTGTGTCCACTTTTGTCCATGCTTCCATGCTTATGCTCATCTTCGATATTCCTCATTGGGAATGAACACATAGTGTTAATACCACCCATAGGAGTTCAACCAAAGAATGAGGCATGAGTATAGTATATTTTCCTACAAACAAAGAAACCATCCTTAGTAAAAAATTGATCCCCAACCTCTCCTCCTATAGGATTTGAAGTTGTTGATCCATCATGCTGTCCAGATTGTTCTTCCCTTTGGTTAAGTGCATCTTCTCCATTTCTAATTCCTTCCTACCTTGACTCTCAAGTAGGGACATTGTAGTTTATCAACATTAACCAGCCTTCTCCCATGTGTGTCAAGATGATGAAATTTATAACATTCTATATTGCCATTGTCAAGAGCATAGTTTCCCAAATAGTCCGCCAATTTGTTTCCTTCTCTATAAATATGTGAGATCTTCCCATTGCACATCCTTGGAAACCTTTTAATTTCCTCTACTTCTTCCTCAATAACCCAAGGTGGTTTCTGTTTAACCAAAAATCTGAGTCTTTGGTCAAAACTAAAAAGAAATTCGGATTACTGATAATCAGGAGACGAAAATAAAATAATTTTGAGAATGATGGTAAAACAGTAAATAGTTTTGTATTTCAGTAAGATCTCAATAGTATTTCGTGTCCTTACAGATGGTGAGTTCTTCTCCTTTTATAGCTAATTCTAGGAGAAGATGTAATGCCTTTGTCTTAATGAGGCAATTATGAGCAATAAATGACATTAAAAGAAACGTTACACAATCATTTCTTTTTAAATCAAATATTCTAACGTATTTGATATTCAATGCTGTATTTAGACTCTTTTACGTCATCAGATTCGTATCTTCAACTTCTTCCGATCTTTGGTCTTGGATAGGTACGAGACTCGTACCTATTTTAGTAACGGTCCGCACCTATGTTGCTTTCTTTTTCCCTTATCTGTTGTTGCCCATGCCTCTTGGCTATTTACTGTGTTTTGACCGTTTGACCAGTCCACGTGTCATGCCACGTCTCCTACAATGTAAATTCAGTTTTTTTCCAATACATATAGTCCCCCCACTTTCCATTTATTTATCAAGTAAATAATTGGGAAGTGGATTTTCATAAAAAGGGAATTTTTGCCGTAATTAATATTATGACAAATACTGACACTTCAATTGTCCCTTCCATTTAATGCTTTACATACGTGTCACCTTATGATTGATTCTGCAATTCTACCCCTTTTTTTTAGACTTCTTCATTCACACTATTCACGAAATGATAGTTGCCTTTATTATAGGCTTTCCTTCATTACACTTCTAAGTTTGACGGTTGTCATTATAAGAATTTTTAACCCTCTTTCGTTTATCTTCTTCTTCATAGATCTTCAACAAGCAATTTTTTACTTGTATTTTCTCTCCCTTTTAGTACATCCTTCTTCAACAATGTCATCTCCAAACCCTAACCCTAGAAAAGTTCCAATTCTTAATCACTTCCCCAATGCCCCTACAAGACATAGGAGAGGCAGAGGAGGTAGGCTTCGGAACTTGGGCCTAGGGTCCGCTCGTGATGGTTTATCTGGTCCTGCTTCTGCTTCTCCTAGTATCGGGAGTTCTATTCCGAAGACCCCTTCTTCTAAAGGTAAAGAAATCCTTGATTCTTCTAAAGAACCTTTAGTCGATGAAATTGTTCCCAGTGATTTGTCTTTTGGGAGTGATAGAACATCTCTTCAAAGGCAAATTGCAAATTTAGAAAAAGCTGACACTTATCCTTCATTAGTAACCGAGCTTACAATCCCTACCATCAGAAGGGACTATAACTGGAGCAATAGTCTACGAATGTCAATTCCTTCCCCAAATCAAAGAATTTCTTCCTTTAGAAATGGTTATTCTTTCGTTTATACTTACCCATTTACTTTGGGTTTTAATCCTCCGGTTGACCCAGTCATTATAAACTTTTGCCGTTTCTTTAAAATCTGTTTGGCCCAAGTCGGTCCCCTAGTGTGGAGAGCAATGTCTTGTCTGAGATACTTATCTGCCAAAGCCAATGTCGACTTCACCCTTTCTCACCTTATTCATTTATACCATCCCAATTTAATGCGCCATGGGGTTTTTACCTTAACTGCAAGAAGTAAAAAGGTTTTGGTAAACCCTGAAGATGACAGGGATCGTGGATGGTACACCTGTTACGTTGTTGTACGTACGGTGGACTTGCTTGGTGAAACAAATATTCCCTTCCCTGAGAAGTGGAATTTTGCACGTAAGTTTCCTTTTATTTACCGCACCTATTTTTGAGAATTCTGATTCTTTTTCTCACTTTGTCTCTTTTTGGTTTTTTGTAGCAACCATGGGAGATGTGGAACTTATTCATGACTTCCGTGGTTGGGTAGATTCAATTTTGCAGATTGCTCCTAAGGATCAAAGAACTTGGAAATCGATTTCTTCTTTACATAGCTGGAAGGTGAAAACACATGGTATGTCCCTTTTTACACGTTTTTTTACATGCCAAGCACCTTTTTCTCAACGTTGATTATGTTTCTTTATTTTGATCAGGATCTGGTGTTAGAGGAATGGCAGCTGAAGTAGCTATGGCCATTCGCATGTCTACTAATGCTGCACTTGATTTGAACAAGGCTCGAGCTTCGCTTCCCAAAAGGAAAGCTATAGGAGAAAGTTCTGAGAATGAGGAAGAGGAAGATACCTCTTTAATTGCCAGGCCAAGAGTTAGGAGACGAGTCATTAATAGTGATGAAATTGAGGATACCCCTGCTCAAACTTCGTCCACCGAGCCTGTTTTGATTCATTCTGACGAGGACACCGTGCCAAAAGATACTAATGAATTAACTCAGCGTCTTTTTGATAGTGGTTTTGAGAGTGGCGAGCTCGGCCCTGTTTTTGATGAAGCTCCTCTCTCCTCATTCGTTCCTATTTCCTCCATTCCTTTGCCAGTTTCAACTGCACCTGCTTCCGTTCCTGTGTCGGTTTCTTTATCTTCTCCTTCCATCCCTTCTTTGACTCCTATGGCTCCTGCTGCTGTGTTTTCCTTTTCTACTACTCCTCCTTCCATGGCTCCTCCTCCCTTCGTTCAGCATACAGAGGCGGGTTCTAGCAGTAGAACCATGGCTATGAGAAGTGTTACTCTTGAAGTTCCTGTCAACCATAGCCTTTTGAGAAAGATTGGTAGAGCTGATGTTTGGCTCGAGCCTCTAATCGGTGATATTGAGAAGAAGAAGATGGAGAGCCACAACTGCCTGACTCTGGTGAATGACATAGTTCATTCTACTTTGAAGGTATTTTTCCTTTACCAACAAGTTTTTTGTTTTTGATCTACAAATACTCATTTCTTTGAGTTGTCTCTGTAGGCTAACCTTATTGGTACCGAATTGATGGGAAGAATTTCCCTTCTGGAAAGAAAAACTTGTGAGTCTGAAAAATCCATCCATGAGGCCGAGGAAATAGCCAGGGGAGCCCAACTTGAAGCAGCTAATTGGAAAGAACAATTTGAGAATGCTCAGGGGACCATAGAGGAGTTGCAAGAAAGTAGAAATCTCCTGGAGCAGCAAAAGCGTGGTTTGACTTCTTAACTAGCGACTGCCAAGGCTTTTTCAAGCCAATTTAAAAGAGATAAAGAGATTTTGGAGTGCTCAATGTCAGAACAATTATCAAAGGCTAGTGAAGAAGTCAGGGAGCTTAAGGCACTTTTAGCCAAGAAAGAAGAGTATGCAGGAGAATTAGTGCAAAGCTTGACTCAAGCTCAAGCTGACTTACAGACCTCCTCTGACGAGATTCGAGCTTTGAAGAGTTCTCATGCCTCCCTCGAAGCTTCCCTTGATTCCCATTTAGCTGAACATCAAATATTGAAGAATGATATTGCTATGTGGGAAAGGGAGTATGGAATTCTGGAGGAGAACTTCAACATAGAGGTAAGTTGGGCTTTCCTGAAATCTCGCCGTGATGTTTTGATGGAAGCTGCTCAGGAAAGCTTCGATTCGCAATCTGAATTAGCCAAAGTCTTAGACACTATCGAGAAAAGTCAACAACCTGCTGATACTCCTTCTCCTGCACTTAAAGCTCCTGGAACGGAAGAGCTTTTAAATGAAGAAGTGGCTACTGCAGCAATTGGAGTTGCAATTCCTGCTCCCGAGGGTGAAACTTCTATGACACAGTCCATAGAAGTTGAAGCTCCTGTGACTCTTGCTTCCCTCGGTGATTTCAACATTCCAAGCCCAATTAAAATTGCTCCTGAAAATGAAATTGCAACTTCTGATGTTCCAACCCCTTCAGTGACTAGCTAAAAATGAAATTGTTGTTTTTGTTTTTATTAATTAGTGGTGTTATCCCTTGGCAACTTTAAGGGATTTTTTGACGAAATCCCCAGCTATCATAATGGGGCATTTGCAAAAACAAATATTTTGCTGACTAAGTTTGTACTTAGTCTTTTATACTAAGAAGTTTTTATTGGTACTTCTGTATATTTTATTCTTGCCCATTTATCTAGGGCTTATAGAATAGCTTAGCATTTTTATCCTTTTAAAATGATTTATGATTCTTCTCATGGATTATCAACATGAAGCTTATAAAAGAGGACCCTTTTATTTTATCGATACTTAATAAAGAAGACGTCTCATCTTCATAATGGTGTTATAATATGTTGAAAGAAATAGGAATACACACGTTTTGTGTGAAACAACTTTGGCAAGTTTTTATTCATGAACTTTAGAAGTGTTTGACTATTACATGTATTACAATACATCTACAACTTTCTCGTAACTATTTTTCTTGTAACAGATTTGTACATAACATAGAATAAACAGGTTTTTCTTCATAACTTGTTTCAGTACATAGTCATGACCCTATCTTTATATATTAAGAAGGGTTTGAGAGGTGACTTTGTTTATGAGTTTGAGAGATGACTCTGTTGTTCTCATGAATGTTGAAGACTTCGTAACTTTTTCTCAACACTTGACTCTTTGTGGACGACTTTTGTTCGATACTCGTATCTGTTTCTCTACACATATCTGTGTATAATATGTAGTCCCCCAAGTGTTTGAGCGGTGAAGTATGAAGCCTCGAGCACTTGTTTATTTGTTTTACTTTGGCCCTTTTCCTGAAACAAAAAGATATACGGGACTCAGAGGTGCGATTATAGATGAAGACTGCCTAACTCGTGTGTATTTTCATCAGATTAATTGTAACATTGGGCTAGGAAATTAAGAATACTCCATTTTGCCTTGCAGGTTGTGACTCATCATTTGGCACGAGTTAGGGTGTTTGCCTAGAATCTAAAATCGTTAGTAAAACATTAATAATTCAAGAGAGAAATTTTAACATGGTGATACCTGACCGTGGATACTTTCTCAGAAGTAATATCTTTTTAAATGGACGACATTCCAATGTGAGGGTAAAACTTTGCCGTTCATTGTCTCCAACTCGTATGCTCCTTTTCCCGCAATGTCACAGACTTTGTATGGTCCTTCCCACATTGGACTTAGCTTTCCTGAATTAGAAGCCTTTGCCGATTGGAATACCTTTTTAAGCACGAAGTCCCCAATTTTGAAAAATCTGAGGCGTGCTTTCCTATTGTAATATCGTTCAATTACTTGCTTTTGTGCTGCCATTCTTATCAATGCAACTTCTCTTCTTCCTTCAAGCAAATCAAGGTTGACCCGTATCTCTTCATCATTAGATTCCTCCGTTGCCCGATCGTACCCTGTGCTTAGCTCTCCTATTTCAACTGGAATTAAGGCTTCTGCACCATAAACCATTGAAAATGGTGTTTCTCCAGTGCTTGTTTTCGTCGTTGTACGATAAGCCCATAATACTCCAGGTAACACCTCAGGCCAATTACCTTTTGAATCCTGTAACCTCTTCTTCAAGTTGTTGATAATGACTTTGTTAGTGGATTCCACTTGTCCATTACCCACTGGATGATATGGCGTAGACGTTATCCTTTTAATCTGCCAACTTCGAAGAAATTCTGTGATTTGAGCTCCAATGAATTGTGGTCCATTGTCACACACGATCTCATTAGGTGCTCCAAAGCGGCATATTATATTTCTCCATATGAAGTCTTTAACTTCCTTCTCTCGTACCTGTTTAAATGCCCCTGCTTCTACCCATTTAGTGAAATAATCTGTAAGTACAAGTAGAAACTTTACCTGACCTTTTGCTTGTGGAAGTGGACCTACGATATCCATTCCCCATTTCATAAAGGGCCACGGGGCTATAACAGGATGTAGTAACTCAGCTGGTCTGTGCATATTATTGCCGTATCTTTGACATTTATCACATTTGGACACGAAACTGGTTGCCTCTTCTTCCATCTTAGGCCAATAATATCCTGCGTGAATTAACGTTCTTACCAGTTACCTCCCCCCCTGCGTGATTTCCACAATGTCCTTCGTGCAATTCTCTCATCATATATTCTGTTTGAGAGGGTCCGAGACACCTTGCTAGTGGTCCACCTAACATCTTTCGATAAAGATTTCTTTGATATAAACAATATCGAGCAGCTTTTTTGCGAAGCGCGTGAGCCTCGTTTTTATCAGGTTCGAGAACGGAATGAAATAAATGTATGACTGAAGCATTTGTATCGTTTTCTATGTCTGCTGCAGATGCGAGATTAGCTAAAGCATCTGCCTCTACATTCTCATCTCTTGGTATCTGCACTACTTTCCAAGTTTGGAATTGCTTTATTAACTCCCGTACCTTTGCGAGGTATTCTTACATTCGCGTCTCCCTGGCTATATAAGTCCCCAGCATTTGATTGACCACGAGTTGAGAATCACTCTTGATTATAATCTGTGTTATGCCGAGTTCTCGTGCCAATTCTAGACCTGCAATTACAGCCTCATACTCTGCTTCATTGTTAGTTATAGAGTGACATTTTATAGCCTGTCTAATAGTCTCACCCATAGGTGGTACGAGGACTATCCCTAGGCCTGCCCCTTTTACATTACATGAACCATCAGTGAATAAAACCCAAGTCCCCGGGTTTGCACCATTAAAAACTAGTAATTCTTTTTCTGCTTCTAAATGCATCCCCTGACTAAAATCAGCCACGAAATTAGCTAATACTTGAGATTTTATAGCGGTCCTGGGTTGATAAATGATTTCGTATTCACTTAGTTATATAGCCCATTTTGCTAATCTTCCTGAAAGTTCGTGTTTATGCAAAATATTTCGAAGCGGAAAAGCAGTAACTCCAATAATGGGATGACATTGAAAATAAGGTCTTAATTTTCTAGATGCCATGATCAAAGCTAATGCTAACTTTTCTAGTTGTGGGTATCGTGTCTCAGCATCCAATAAGGACTCACTTACATAATAAATAGGAGATTGTTTACCTTGGTCCTCACGGACTAAAACAGCACTAACTGCGTCTTCAGATACAGCCAGATAGATGAGTAGCTTTCCCCCCACCTTTGGTTTTGCCAATAACGGTGGTTTTGACAAATAAGCTTTCAAATTTCTAAGGGCTTGTTGACAATCTTCATTCCATTCAAAATGATCTTGCTTTTTGAGTGTAGAGAAAAACTTAAAACACTTTTCTGAGGATTTGGAAATAAATCTCCCCAAAGCTGCAATTCTTCCCGTTAATCTTTGGACTTCCTTTTTATTAGTAAGGATATCCGGGATTTCTTCTATTGCTTTGATCTGAGAAGGATTTACTTCAATACCACGGTTAGAAACAAGAAAACCCAAAAACTTACCTGATGCAACTCCAAATGCACATTTTTCTGGGTTGAGTTTCATATTAAATTTTCGCAAAATTTCAAATGTAACAGATAGATGAGAAATATGATCATGAGACTGCTGGGTTTTGACGAGCATATCGTCTATATATACCTCCATTGTTTTCCCTAAATGTTCTTGGAACATTTTGGTGACCAACCTTTGATAGGTTGCCCCAGCATTTTTGAGACCAAAGGGTATTACTTTATAACAGTAAGTCCCCCTGTCTATGATGAAAGAAGTTTTTTCTTCATCACCAAGATCCATTTTAATTTGATTATATCCCGAATATGCATCTAAAAAGCTTAAAAGTTCATGACCTGCGGTTGCATCAATTAGTTGGTCTATATGCGGTAAAGGAAAAGAATCTTTTGGACAGGCTTTGTTTAGATCGGTATAATCCACACAAACGCGCCACTTACCATTTTTCTTAGGTACGACCACCGTGTTAGCTAGCCAATTAGGATACTTTACCTCATGGATCGATCAGATTTTTAATAATTTTTGGACCTCATCATGAATCACCTGGTTCTTGAAAGCACCTTGCTTTCTTTTCTTTTGCTTTATTGGTGTGAAAGAAGGGTCCTCATTAAGTTTGTGAGTCATCACATCCGGTGGTATCCCTGTCATATCAGCATGGGACCAAGCAAAGCAGTTTATGTTAGCTTTTAAAAATTCAATTATCATACCTCGCATGTCTGAGCTTAAATTGGCTCCGACATAAACCTTCCGTTCAGGCCATTGCTCAAATAATATCACTGCCTCGAGCTCTTCAATTGTTGTTTTGATGCTTTCATTTTCTTTAGGTTCCTGAATTGTATTAGGCCTCGAGTCCAAATCTGTCTTTTCTTGTTCAGCTGAAGTTTGATTTCTTGCACGTTCAACTGTTTCATGTAATTGCTATTTTTCTTTATTTACGGTGCTCGTACCTGTTACAGCGTTGACACTTCTAGCCGTCTGCTGATCCCCACGAATTTGGCAAATTCCCCATGGTGATGGGAATTTAATAACTTGATGTAGAGTTGATGGGACAGCATCCATATCGTGTATCCATGGTCTCCCCATGATCATATTGTAGGCCATTTCCATATCAACTACCTGAAATTTAGTTTCTTTAACAACACCCGTAGCAAAAGTTGTTAGAATTACCTCTCCTTTTGTTACCACACTTGAATTGTCGAAGCCTGACAAGGTGTGCGCCTTGGGTATCACTTTGTCTTCAGCTTGCATTTCACGTAATACCCTTAGTAGTATAATATTTACGGAACTCCCTTAGAAACCTTGTTGGAGGCTGTGTATGTTATGCCGTGAATATCTTCTCCCTCACTTATCACATTCACTGTCCTCTTTGGTAAATGAGGCTTTGGTGGCTCTTGCCTATTTTTCATATAGGCTTGTTTTACTTTTTCACTAAATAACTCAGTGAGGTACCCTTGCTTCAATAGATGATCCACTTCACTCTGCAAGAATCTACATTCTGAAGTTTTGTGCCCGTGATCGTTGTGAAATTCACACCAATGATCCGGATTGCGTCTATTTGGATTTGACCGCATCTCTTTTGGCCACCGTACCTTATCTCCCATGCTTCTTAAAATAGCCACGAGCTCGGAGGTAGAGACATTAAAATTATATCCACCGAATCGTGCCTTTAAACTTCTGTCATCATCTTGTGATTCTTGTCTGTTCTGATCATTCCTGAATTTCGAAGAAGAACCAGAGTCCCTGTTCCTCGATTTTTGATCATATTGCTGGCTATCTTGTTTTGACCGTGGGTCTTTTCCGGCAAGTCCCATATATGGATCGTACCTGTTTTTACCTGATCTTTTTTCGGTTTCTGATCTTCGGGGACCACCCCTTTCTTCATGATGAAACTTAGGTACAGTATCTTCTTCAATTCGCAGCTTGGTACTATACCTGTTGTAAACATCATTCCACGTGGTTGCAGGAAATTCTCGAAGGCTTTCTTTGAGTCGTCTCGTGGCTTCAGAACTTTTGTTATTTAAATTACTTGCAAAGGCTATTGCAGCCCAGTTGTCAGGCATACGGGGTAGAGTCATTCTTTCACGCTGGAATCTATCAACAAAATCTCTAAGCAACTCCGAATCCCCTTGTTTGATTTTGAAAATATCTTCCATTCTTTTTTCAACCTTTTGTGCTCCCGAATGTGCTTTAATAAAAGAATCTGCAAGCTCATCAAAAGAATTTATAGAATTTTCAGATAAAAGAGAATACCAAGTTAATGCACCCTTGGTGAGTGTTTCTCCAAATTTCTTGACCAGTACTGATTCAATTTCTTGTTTGGTCAAGTCGTTGCCTTTCAAGCCTGTTGTAAAGGCAGTTACATGGTCACGTGGGTCTGTAGTACCATCATATTTCGGGATGTCAGGCATTTTGAACTTTTTCGGAATTGGAAGGGGAGCATCATTTGGCTTCCAAGGTTGTTGTGAGTATTTGTCCATGTCTACTCCTTTTATTACAGGCGGAACTCCAGGGATTTGCTCAATATACTCATTTTTTTCCTTAATTTGTTTCTGCAAGGTTAGTACTAAATTTTGCAAATATGAATTATTTGAATTACCTGGTCCCCCTTCCTGTGGTTCACTGGTGGTTGCTCCATTTCCAGAATTAACAAGACCAGAACGAGGATTCTCCAATGTATTATTATTAGGAGTTGGTGTGGGTGGTGCAGCAGGCAATCGACTAACTAGAGCCTGAAGAGCTTTTCCGACCTGAGCATCAATTAGCTTTTGTAAAGCTTCATTTATTTCTCCTTGAAAGTGTTCAGATTGGTCTTGTTGATCAGCACGGGATTCAGTAATAGGAGTGCCTTCACGAGATTGACGTGGTGAATCTGGATGGGAGGGAACCACGCCGCCTTGATTTTGATGGATTTGATTTTCATGGTTTCCCAATGTGTTATTACTGTTATTGTCGGTGTTGTTGTTTGACATGGTGATAATAATGGACAAGATATAGCTTAAAATAAAAGATTATCATTTTCCCGGTAACGGAACCAATTTGTTTAACCAAAAATCTGAGTCTTTGATCAAAACTAAAAAGAAATTCGGGTTACTGATAATCAGGAGACGAAAATAAAATAATTTTGAGAATGATGGTAAAGCAATAAATAGTTTTGTATTTCAGTAAGATCTCAATAGTATTTCGTGTCCTTACAGATGGTGAGTTCTTCTCCTTTTATAGCTAATTCTAGGAGAAGATGTAATGCCTTTGTCTTAATGAGGCAATTATGAGCAATAAATGATATTAAAAGAAACGTTACTCAATCATTTCTTTTTAAATCAAATATTCTAACGTATTTGATATTCAATGCTGTATTTAGACTCTTTTACGTCATCAGATTCGTATCTTCAACTTCTTCCGATCTTTGGTCTTGGATAGGTATGAGACTCGTACCTATTTTAGTAACGGTCCGCAACTATGTTGCTTTCTTTTTCCCTTATTTGTTGTTGCCCGTGCCTCTTGGCTATTTACTGTGTTTTGACCGTTTGACCAGTCCACGTGTCATGCCATGTCACCTACAATGTAAATTCAGTTTTTTCCCAATACAATTTCCAGATCCCCTCCACCACATTTTTGAGCATTAATGAATCTGTTTTCAACCAAACCTGCGATATGTCATGGTTAATACAATAACGTACTGCCTCCACCATTGCCCTTGCCTCTGCTTGTGTGTTTGTCATCTCCTGAATCTCTTTCCCCCTTGAATATATGAGGTCTCCTTGTTCATTTCTCAAGCAAAAGCCAACAGAGCTTCTGCCCAGATTACCCATTGAGGCAATTGATCTTTATCCATCCAGCTATAGGGAACTCCCACATAACTTTATTTACCTTCAATCTAGGCTTGTATCTCTCCATCATGTATAGCATATCTGGCCATCTTTGAGGTACACGACTGATCCCTGGTTTTCTCACCTTTATTAAGGACTAGATTGTATTGCCACCACCCTATTAATCGAGACTGCTTCCCCATATTTATAATTATTCCTCTGTTTCCATAATTCCCAAACATTGATACATAGTAAAGCTAGGAATATTACTTTAAGTCTTGGTATTACCTCCACAGTCCAGCATTTCACAATGGCATGGTGTAAACTTAGTCCCTCTAATGATAACCCTGCAAACGAGAAGAAGTAGGCCCATACTTTTCTTGTGGCAAATGACTTAAAAAATATGTGATCCGTTGTTTTCTCGTCCGGGTTAACACAACACCAACACCTAGAAGGCATAAAATATCCCATTCTCTGAATAGCATCATCTAATGGAAGTCTTCCTTTCCATAATTTCCACATGTGAAAGTAGATTTTGAAAGGTAATCCTTTCACCCATATATTTTTATATGAAATAGCATAATCTTTTCTCCTACTTAGATAATCCTAAGCTGTTCTTACAGAGAAGTTCCCTTTTGTTTCCAATTTCCAGCATGGTTTATCTAGAACATCATGAGCACACGGTGGAGGGATATTTTGCAGAATGTGCATTGCTAGGTCTTCAGGCAATATTTCACGCAACTTTTCCTCATCCCACCCCTGTTCATGAACAACATCATAAATGTTATGAATTGATTCATTACAATAAAAATCCCGTGGGGTGACAAAGTATAAAGTTCCCAACCCTATCTAATTATCAAACCAAAATAGTGATGACCCCATTTTAGGTTGCCATACAATTTGATGTTCCACACTATCTCTACATTCTAACATTTTTTTCCAGACATGTGACCCATGTTTCCATGGAACTATCAATGAATTTAATTTCTTGCAATATTTTTGGCTCATGAACGAAATTCATAATGATGGCTTGGTTCTAAAATTCCATCAAAGCTTACAAAACAAATCTTTGGACATATCATGTAATGACCTAAACACCACACCTCCTTCATCGTAAGGTAAACATAACGTGTGCCATAAGGCCCAATGTCTAGCCTTTCCATCTACTGAACTGCTCCAAAAAAATCTCGCAAACAGTTTATGCATTTTGTTGATAACATATGTTGGTGGGTTCACTGCAGGTAATAAATGGATGGGCATACTTTGCAAGACATGTGAAATCAATACAACTCTCCCTCCAATAGACAACAACTTACCTTTCCAAGATTGAAGTTTGTCCAAAATTTTATTGATGAGTCCTTCATAATAATCCATCTTTCTTCTAGTGTAGAAGATTGGACATCAAAGGTAGATGAAAGGGAAGTCATTCCTTCCAATCCCTGTGATATGCTCAACCTTTGTAATCACTGCCTCCTCAGTAGAGTGATGGACATATACAGCTGATTTGGATTTGTTAGCCAACTGTCCAGAAGCCCTCTCATATGCGTTTAGTACTTCCATAATTAATTGAAGAGACGTAGCATCCAAGGAAGAAAATAATATCGTATCATCCGCATATGCTAAATGATTAATTTTAGGGCTCCACTTAGGTAATCCAAACCCACAAAAATATAGGTTTAGATGTAGAGAATTCAAACCTCTTGCCAAAGCCTCAGCTTCCAGAATGAGTAAAGTAGGAGATAAGGGATCTCCTTGCTTCACTCCCCTCGTTGATTTGAAAAACCCATGTGGCTGCCCATTTATCAACATTGAGTACCAATTGTTGGAAATTATCCCAAAAACGAATCCAATAAATCTTTCAGAAAAGCCCATCTTCCTCAGCACCTTGGTCAGGAATAGCCAAGATAATCGATCATATACTTTTGTCATGTCAAGCTTGATAACCACATTAGGTCCTGCCTTTGTTCTCAATCTCATGTCAGTTATTATTTCTTGTGTTAGCAGCACATTTTCAACAATACTCCTTCCTTTTACAAAACCTGCCTGTTCATCAGATATTAGATTAGGAAGAAAGCCCACCAATCTTTTATGAATAACCCTAAAAAAAACCTTGTTTATGAAGTTGCTAAGACTATTTGGCCTCATATCTGAAAAAGTTATGACTTCCTTCTTCTTTGGTAATAATACCAAATTTGTATGAGTAACAGATTTAGGTAGTTCGTGCCCATTGAATAAAGCCTTCACCATTTCCACGACATCATCACCTATAGTCTCCCAACATGCATGGAAAAAACTTCCATTGAAACCATCCGGTCCTCCAGCACACTGCCCATTTAATCTATATACAACTTGTTTTACTTCTTCTCTCGTTGGTTGTCTGATCAAATCTTGGTTCTCTGCTTCATTAAGCATATTAGGCACATGATCAATGATCTCAAAAGATGTAGGGATAGTGTCTTCATGGAATTGAGCCGTAAAAAATTTCACGGTCTCTTCTGCCATTTCATCATCTTTCTCAAACCAGTTGCCCTCACTTGATTGAATTATTTTCAGTTGTAATTGCTTTCTCCTTCCTCTAACATGTGCATGAAAAAATTTAGTATTTCTATCTCCATCTTAAAACCATGACGTATTCGCCTTCTGCCTCCAAAATTCTTCCTCTAGCGCCATGTATTTGAAAAGTTCCGCTTGAACTTGTTGCAGTCGTTCTCTATTCGCCAAAGTTGGTCTCAGTTCAAACTGTGCCTCATGGACTTTCACAACTTCCTGAAGACTTGCAAGTTTCTGAAAAATGTCTCCATAAGTAGCTTTGCTCCATCTTGATAATGCCTTCTTAAGCTTCTTCAATTTGTAATTGAATAATGTGAATGGATTAGCTTGGAAATCAACATTCCAATTATCATGAACAACTGCCTGGAATGATTCATGTTGAGTCCAAAAATTTATAAATCTAAAAGGCTTATTTACTGGAGTAACTTGAGCATCGAGTTTTATCAACAATGGGTAGTGATCTGACCCAGTTTTTGGCAGATGTTCTACCTCTAATCCAGGCCATAATTGTTGAAATTCCATGTTACCCAAACAACTGTCCAATCGTTTTAAAATGCAAGCCTCTTCTGCACTTCCATTCCACCAAGTATAGATACTCCCTTTAAAACCAAGATCAAATAGATTACATGTATTCACACAATGTCGAAAATCATCTACTTTATTGATATGCACCGGTAAACCACCAATTTTTTCTTCCTCATCCCAAATGACATTAAAGTCTCCACCTACAAGCCATGGTAGAGTCATATTATTAGCCAATGCATATAAAAAATCTCATAATTCAATTCTTTCTATAGCATCGCATTTTGCATACACCAATGTCAACATAAATTCTCATTGATCCTCAGAATCAAATATCTTCAATGTCAGCTGCTGTACCATATCCATTACCACCATAATTTCAAACCTATCATCAAAGAATGCCCATATTTTATTTAATACATTTTTGATGGCCTGTGGAAAATCAATGCTCCTCAGATATTTGTCCAGATTTTTTCCTTGTTGCTTTGGTTCCATCAATCATATGAATTGAAATTTATGCTGTCTATGCATTGTGATGAGCCTCTCACAAGCTCTTTTTGTTTTCACTGATTGTATATTCCAGATTATAGTATTCATATCTAAATAATGGATTTGGAATTAGCTCTCCTTGTTTGAACTCCAGGTATTTGCACACTAGGGGTCTCCTTCGCCTGCCTCTTTCTCCCACGACCTGCTGATTTAACGTTTTCCATTTGACGTGGAGAAATATCCCCAAGCCTTGCAACATGCATAAAGTTCTGGGCAGTAGATTCAGCATCCATGTCCTTTCCTTTGCCTGTCCGTTTTTCCTCATCTTCAATGTGTTCCCTCTGTACCATCAGTTGGTCTATAGTAGCCTTAGGTATTAATTTTTTGCTCACATTCTCTTTTGCATTATTTCCATCTAGTTCACTCCTTGTTTGAGCTGTGATTCTCTTATTTGCAGATCCTTCTTCCCTATTGTTAGGAAACTTAGGATCTATATTGTCCTCACCTCCCTTGCCTAGTTCCAGCTGACTACATTTGAGATTATCAACATGTGGCTGTTTCCTTATCACAATGTCACCTGGATCAATGGGCTCCCCATTCTCATTGGGAACAACTACATTCTCATTAAGGTCATTGGCACGGATTACTGTTGATACTTGTAAACCTTTGCAAGGCTTATGGATTGCAACGACTGTTCCATATGCTAGGCATTCGACTCTATCTTGCTCCTCCATATTCTTTGATTGGCCATCTCCTTGTTGTAATAATAATTTACCATTGTTACCATTAACACTTTGTTCTTCTTCCCCTTAACCATCTTCCAATTGGTCTTTTTTTCTTCATTATTATAAACAAACTCTCGTTCTTCTGAAACTGAATCTTTCTCCCTCTGATTACACCACAATTTCCCACCTGGGAATAGCACTCGATTTTCTAAATTCTCATATTCTTAAAGCATTTCAGTGTCCAGAGTTTGTGATGGGATTTCCTGACAAGATTGATTAGTGGTAACCATATTCAGATTTGTTCCTTGGATAAACATCGGAGCCTTAGGATTAAGGACTTTATCAGCTGAATTAGGCAAACTTCTCCTATTTGAAATAGGAGAAGTCATATTCTGGATATTCTTCTGCAGTATCACCCCATCATTAGCATCTTCAAATTGTTTCTGCTCTCTACTTGTATTTTCATCCCCAATTTCCTCAACTTGTAGAATTGCAAATTTATTTCCCATAAGTGCCTGCTTCCCTTCATCATGATCAACTGGAACTATTTCTTTTCCAGTTCTTCTTTGATTCTCCTTCTGGTTGGTGACATTTTTAGCACGATTATCCCTCACTTCTTTCCATATCATTTGAGGAAAAGTATCATTCCCAGTAGATAGTATCATTTGACTGCCTTTCTCATTTTCTGTTGCCTCGACATTGGCTTATTCTTGTTGGATATCATTATTGTCAGCTGCCATCAATGCACTAGGAATTCTTCTTTGTTCATCAATACCTTCGACAGCCATTCCCCATTGTTTAGTCATTATGGCATTCAAAACCTCCCTCACATCACCTTTGTTGTCACGACCCAAACTGGAGGGCCATGACTAGCACCCGACCATACTTGCCGAGCACTAACGTACATTTTATCTAACCTTCTTTATTATCTTTTTCGGCTGACGAGATGAATATAAATGGTAGACATGGATCATGGACAACCAACAATAAAAACTGATGGCATGAACATATATAATAGGGGATGACCAGACAATCAAGAAACTACATATAAGGTATGAGCTACCACGCTACCATGAAAGACTATATAACAAAAACCAGCCGACAAGGCATACCAAACTATACATGAGTCGACACTTGTCTATGAGCCTCTAAATGAACATAAGTGCTGCAACATAGCCGGAACAGGGCCCCGACATACCCATAATGTCTATAACAAAAATGCATACCAAGACCAAGGCAAGTCCGGAGAAGGGATCTCGCCAATCACCGCTGAACTGGACAGCCTACTGTGGTGGGGGAGCTGCACCTGCCTGTCTATCAGGACCTGCAGCACGACATGCAGCGTCCACAAATAAAAGGACGTCAGTACGAATAAAGTACTGAGTATATAAGGCAGGGAACCATAAATACGATCAGTAATGTAAGCAAGGATAGAGAATATACAACCTGTAACATCTTAGTACCTCTGAGGGCTACTGACATGAAATGCATGATACATATGTATAAATACATAAACCTTATAACATTCGCCTCTGTGGGCATCATCACCATCATATCGTACCCGGCCATAATAGGCTCGGTAAAAAATGTACTCGGCCATCATAAGGCTCGGTAGAATCGTACCCGGCCACGTGGAGCTCGGTAAAACCCAACTGATCAGTGGTTGCACAATAGGTGCCGTACCCGGCCAACTATAGTGTGGCTCGGTAGAGTAAAATAGATACATATAAATAATGCATGCTCGACTCATGGAATCACATTTTAAACCTTTCGGAGTGACGTAAGGTCGGTATCCTCTGTACACGTTATTAGGACTAACTCTTTACTATGAACCTTATAAGAATCAGGAAGTACCAACAACATTGATAACATAAGAATAAGAGAAGCAACATTAACATCAATTGTTTCATAAGAGGGAAAGCAATGGAAGTACTGCTAGCTTCTAAGAGTAGAGTATCTTTGGAAGCTCGTTCATTACATTATGTACAATCGAAGTCGTGTAAAAGAAGAAAAGGGATAGACTCACATACCTTGTATATATTGCCCAAATCTCAAGCTATGCAATTGTCACAACTCCTTAGTCTACAATAAGAGAAATGATACTATCGTTATCATTTAAGCGTCATAACTATTATGTATCGACCACAAACTATTTTACGATGAAACTGACAGCACCTCCCCTATATATATGACTTCACACCATTCAAAACAATCACCAAACAGCCCAAATAACATCAATAATAAATATATTGAGCTTCCCAAAATAGTCCACGCACAGCCTAATCACTTCATACATACAACGACCACCGTAGTCGTGTCAAACGACCCAGAAATGTGATGAATAACTATCAGCCCACAACCCTACATATATATGATGTTTCTCCACACCCTTCCTCCTCCAAAACTCCACAAGATAGTAGTAAAATACGCAGCCCAACAGCAACGCAAAACAGTCCACAAAACAATAACATTACTACCAAGCCTTTCGATATATATTTCACAAGTTCTAGCTTCAATGGCTTAGCCGCAACTTGAATAATCTTAAATACATATAGAGTAAGAGGTTCCTTACCTTTATACAGAAAGAAAAACTCCAATTTGACCTTAAATTTCCATGAAATATCCCTCCAATGCTGCCACAACAACAAAAAAGCAAAACTAGCGATCAATTAGTGTTTTTTGGCACTAGAATCACTTTAGAAGGCTTGAAATCACCTAGGATTGATATTAAGAACATGAGGGAGTATTTAAAGAACATAAACCCTTTAAAACAACCTCCCACATGAGCTGTAATGACACAAAAATGAGCAACAACAAGAAGAACAAGAGACTTACTAGCGCCACGGAATTCCCGACACTTGATTTGTGTTGTTTGCTCTTTTTTGGGTCTTGAATCTTGAGAGAACCTTGAGAGGATGTTCCTAGGGTTCTAAGGTCTGAAAATAGTGAAAATAAATGACTTAAAGCGGGTTGGAGGCATCCTATATAGGTCCAAATATCTTAAACCGCCTTAGTGGGCCCCATAGAGAGGTGTTTGGCGCAGTCTCGCAAAAATGCGAATATCTCTCTACTCCGAGATCGTATCGATGAACGGTTTAATGATTTGGAAACTAGACTCATAGATATTTAATTTTGTTGGTATATCACCCCGTAATTCCTTGTAAATTAGGAGAAAATATTAGAAACATTTGACCTAATGTTTAAGTAAAATTATTAACCTAAGTTGCGACAACCTTTGTCGACTTTTGTTTCATAACTCGTTTGACTTCAAGATTTATGATACGGATATTATATGATTAAAATACCTTAATATATGACCTCTTGAGTGTATTAAGCACCGCTAGATTTACCTGAAAATATGAGTTACAACATCCTTGATTCATTTAACTTCTAATACTTGTTAATCACCCTTATACACTCTTGTATCACTTAAGACCAATAGGATTGACTTCTTATCATATCAAAGATAATTCCTTCTTGGATTTATGTTAACTAATATATGGCATGAACTAACACATGTGGATATGGGTTGTAACATTTGTATTTTCCAATATCAGTACATTGAGTTTCTACTGCTGCTTGTGAATTAGCCCTGTTTTCTGCATTACCATCATTTATCACAGTGGATCTCTTTTCTATTAGCTCGGGAAGCAATCGCCAACATTCGATTTCATTGTGGCCTTGAAGCTTACACTCTTTGCAATACTTCGGCAACATATCGTATTGAACTTTGACCCACTTTGTCCTTGTTCCTCCACCAATTTCTTCATCGATGTCCATTCGAATTTTCTTTGGTAACTCAGCCAATAAATCTACAAGAACCTTTACCCTCGCACAACTTGGTCTTGTTTTATTTATTGTAGCTGCGTCTAGAGACAACGGTCTTAGCACAGCTGTAGCCAAAGAAAATAGTGTTTCCTTAACATAAAAAGTAGGCAGTAGTCCAGGAAAAGAGATCCATGCCATCGCCATCGGAGTTTCTTCACCCGCTTTAAACTTTTCATCCTAAATAAGAATACGCAACTGATATTCGTATCCATCCTTAGATTTGATATAATACGTACTCTTCGAAGTGAAATCGAGGAAGTCTTGCCATAGATTTAATCGAATTAACACATGACGATCTCTAAGAAATCCAATATTGCACTCACCTTTAATTCCACATTGAAGCGAAATAATTCGACGAAGTTCATAAATCTCCGGAGATCCATAAGATAATTTCACGACCACTGCATATTGAAGATCTTCGATAACATTCATCTTCTGATCTTCTGTTTCTGTGAATTTCACAATTGGTTGGCCATTTAAGAAAGTAGCTCGTCGTATCGGAATTGGTTGGATCGCTGCTGCAGTAGCTGTCATAGCTTGTATGTTTAGAGTAGTGGGTTTCAATATTTTTGAGTGATCTAAGGGTTGAGGATTGATGTTTGTAGCTGTGTTTGTTTGTGCCATGCTTGAGAAGGCATACCATCCTCAAAAGATGGCTGGTCGCCGGCCATCGCGGCCTTAAAAGCTCAGATCACCAGTTTTTCTTGCAATAGACAGTGCTTCGAAGTCACTGTTTGGCACTGTTCACGTAACTATTTGACATTGTTGACGTTACTAATTGGCACTGTAGCACCGGATCTCTAGAGAGAAAAAAGATCGGCAATCATCTCCAGATGGTTCACAGTGATTTTTTCGGGGACATGAGTTTCATTCAGAATCTTCATCTGGGAAATCTGTGCATGAGTCTTTCTCAATTGTTTTATGATGGAGTAATCTTGTACCTTCATTTTTCTCAAAAACTCCTCCGTCTCTTCTTCAGTGACCGGTTTCTTCACTAGAACTGGATTGTCCTTGAGTGTATTAGCTTTCCTTAACTCTTCCGGGACAAAGCATCTCCCCGAACGAGTTAATCCATGGGCCTCGTTAACTTCCTCTTTCACTTCCTTCCCCTTATAGGTCACTATCACTCGTTCATAGTTCCATGGGACAATCTTCGTGTTAGCTACCGGCAGCTGGGTCACAGGTTTGATAATGATAGGGTCCGTGCGAACACCCTCCACAATTATGACTAGTTTACTTGTGACCCCCTGCATGTTCACCTTTGTCTTTTCTTGCTTTGCTACAACATCACTTGGGGACCTCTTTTCAACTACCACAGCTGGCTTATCATTTGCATGCTCAACTTGTCCGCCAATCTTTCATCTATCAAAGAGATTGCTTTGGTGACAACCGGGTCCTTGACCGACTTACTTTCACTAGACCGGATCATCATGACAGATTGTGAAGGCCTCTTGGGCTTCCCATCTTTGTGCACTATCTCAATTATATGTGTTTTAGCATGGGCCGACAATGGGTTCTGATTGATGTTGGGTGCTTCTAGACTATAGACCACAATCTAGTTCATATCAATGAGCTCTTGGATGGTGTTCTTCAAGTACCAACACTTTTCTGTGTCATGCCCAGGAGTATCAGAACAGTACGCACATCTGAGAGAATAATCTAGGTTTTTTGGAGGGGGTTTGGTAGTTTTGACTCAATTGGCCTCAGAACATCCACCTGCCTCAACCTTTGAAATAGGCTGGTATAAGATTCCCCAAGTGGGGTGAATGTTTTCTTCCGCTGCAACCTTTCATTCCTGAATTCTGGCTTGGCTCAATAATTTGGACCATTAGGATTTCGGTAAGCTTTTGGTGGTGGGTAAGGGTTTCGTGGAGCTAGTGCACGCCATTGTGCTTGAGGAGGGGGTTGAGCATACGACTGTGCATGATGGACATGATATTGGAGTGTCCTAACTGAGTATTGAGGCTCTGGTGGCGGGAAGTAGTGTTGGTATAGATTATATAGAGTTGGGGTATAGGTTTGAAGCTGGGGTCGAGGTTGGGTGTAGTGGGTAGGTGAACCCCCTGGTCCATGCCACGATCCTGAAACGATCATAGTGATGTCCTCTTTCTTCTTTTTCCCAAGCACGCCTCCGATGCCATTCTGGATTGCATGCGTAGTTGTTTTTATGGTAGAGTATCTCATGATGTTGCTTGATTTGAGCCACTCCTCTACCATTCCCCCCATATTTACTACTTCATTGAAAGACTTACCTATGGCCGAGATCAGATGACCAAAGTAAGTAGGCTCCAAGGCCTGAAGAAAGTATTCCACCATTTCGTTCTCCTCCATTGTAGGGTTAACCCTTGTTGCATGTTCTCTCCAGCCGAAACCATATTCCATGAAACTTTCACTAGGCTTCTTCTCAATCTTTGTCAAAGACAAATGATCCGGAACAATCTCAATGTTGTATTGGAAATGATGAGCGAATGCTTGGGCCAAATCATCCTAGGTATACCATCTGCTGTGATCCTGACGAGTGTACCACTCCAATGCCGTGCCACTTAGACTCTAGCTGAAGTATGCCATTAACAACTCATCTTTCCCACCAGCTCCTCAAATTTTCCTACAGAATCCCCTTAATTGGGGCACGGGATCTCCTTGCCCGTCATACAAGTCAAATTTGGGCATTTTGAACCCAACAAGTAGTTGTATGTCATGGAACAAACACAGTTCTTTGTAGACTACACTTACTTGACCTCCTAACCCTTGCATGTTTCTAAGCGATTATTCTAGGCTTCTCACCTTCCTAAACATCTCCTCTTGTTCCGGGTTTTTAGGTGGTTTCTCAGTCTCAACAGGGAGGTCAAAACGATGAGTATAGAAGTAATTATCCGGGTCCTCGAAAGTAGGCTCTGGGGGATAGTACTGATTATCTTGGGTCTGGAATAATGGCTCAAAGATCGATGGAGTGTGGCTGGTGGAGATGCTACAAAAATAGGGGTAGCTGGTGGAGGGGGTTATGGGGTTGTTTTGGCTGGTGGAGCTTGTATGGTTTAGGAAATAGTTCCATGATAGTGGTGGTAAGGGGTGAAGTGTGGTGCATATTGTGGGGATGAATCTGTAGTGGGAGGTTCTTGGGACTGAGCTAGCGGTGGGATGAAAGAAGGGTTAGCGGGGTATGATGGTGGGGGATGCCCTTTCATCCATGCCTGGTACATCTCTACCATTTGGTGTTTCAACTTATGTAACTCCTTTTTCAGACCAACCTCAAACTCCTCACCTCTCTCGGTGGATCAATAATAATTGCATCCAGTTCTTGGCCAGCCATGATCAACTTGTTTTTAGACCCGATGTTGTACGGATGGGTTGCCAGAATGCCAAAAAAACTGACCACCGTCATGTACTCAATGACAATAGCGAACTAGTCAGCGTTAAAGATTTAATAGATAGGCAACCGCACATTTGGGATGCAATGCACCTAGACAATTAAAGCTTCTATCGTTTATTTGAACGGTTGCATGCTTCATCCCGGCTTTTAACTAACTCTTCATATTTTGCGCTTTCTCTTCTCTCTCTTTTCTCTTTTTACTCCAAACCCTCTTTAATCACTATTGCCCTTTTCCACTTGTTTTTGTTGGCTCCTTTTTATTTTGCACTCGTTTTTTCTCTCTTGTTTTTCCATTATTTCTTTCAACTCAATTTTCTTTATTTTTCTCTCTTTCTTCTTTTTCCTCTTTTTTTCTTTTTCATTTTATGGTTATGATCGAATCCTATGAGGATTGCCTACGTATCACAGCGCCGCATGAATCAGATCATTGCGTAGTTCAGGAGATAATTGTGAAATAAAAGAAAGAAACTTTTTGGGTTTTCAAATTTTTCATAAAATAAAATAAAATAAAAACATCTTGATTACAATGACTCCCCCTACATACTTAAACATAAAAGCTAACAGACTAAACAGAAACCACAATACAGACTCGAAAGTGGGCTAACAAACTCCAAAGGAAACTGAAAATACAGACTTGACAGTGGACTAACAAGCTCCAAAAGAAACTGAAAATACAGAGTCGAAAAATAAAATCAGAAATACATGATTGCCTCAACTGCTGCTCCAGGGGCCTGCAGGACATCAGTCGGTCTCGCCGCGAGCCTATGCGCCATATCTTCTTGGATGTGAAATAGGTCATCCATGACATACCGGACAAAAATCAAAACTGAAGCGAAGAACATGGACATAGTCATATCCTCACATTCGTCGCATTTCATCACAATGTAGTCCACAATTCTCTTAACCCTTTCCCTGATAATACCCTTCTCTTGTAGCAACCGTCCGATCTGCTGAGATCTGGCCCCCAAAATATTTTTGGCTGTCTGATTTTGCTCTTGAAGCTGCTGCAGGTTCTCTAGTTGTGACATCAGGGCATAGTAGTGTTCTCTTTCTGCTTTGAAATCTCTTGCCTGGTTGGTCATTTCGTTCTCAAGTACATTGACCCTTTTCTTCAGACCCACGATTCCTTTATTGTACTTTTCCTTCAGCTGTCGAACGAAATTTGCTCGTCCCTCTGCTTTCTTAGCTAACTTTGCTCAAGCTTGTGCTAGTTCAGCTTCAGCCTTTTCCAAGTCAAATCCATAGTCACCTACCTTCTACCTAAGGTTGTCTACAAGTTTCTTATCATTCTCACTCCTGGCGGGGTTCTCAGCGGCTATCTTCATCTCCTGGATTTGGCCTTGGAAGGTGTCATTTTCTTTGGCTAGCCTTTTCTTTTCACCCTCATATTGTAATGCCCAGGAAAATCTTGCTAAGTAATTTAAGATTTCGTGGTGCCAAAGTAGGCTAATTATTTTATCTCGCGCGCAAATGAGGATTCATGATATGATGGATAACAATTGGATATGTTAATAAGCGTATAAGTTATATTATAAGATATTTGGGGTCTAAGGAGAGGCCTAAGTCTAAGTCAAGTTGTAAAATTTCATAATGGACTAAAGTTGTGAATGAGTATGCATAAGACCTCACTTTGGACAATCATATATCCAATTATATAAGGTTTTGTGCAATGAACAACCTATCAAATTAAAGTTATTTGAGTCTAGTTTCCAACTCATCAAACTGTTTCTCATTTGGAGGTGCATACAGAAAGTTATGACCATTTTACCGGACCTATGTCAGATGCGCGTCCGCGGCGCGACCCCGGGAAAACTAATAATTTCTGCCACCGAGCGCGGCCAGACCGCGGTAAGAGCATGGCCACCGCGTCCCGGGCATGGTTTGACCACGGTTGCACACCTGGCAGCCCTACAAATATCCCAAGACCGGGTATGGAGAGTCTCTAAGTCATTGTTTTGAGCTAGGTCTTGCTCTATCAAGGGGAATCCGTCCCATACTTTCCTCCTATGATCCAAGGTAATGTTTTTGGAGTATTTTGAGTTGATTACTACTCCTAAACACTTATATTAACAAGGATTGATCTTGAAAATACATAACTTCCCATTTAAATCCCTAAATTGATCAAGAACACTACAAGTGGGGATTCTCAAGATTCTTACTACAAGAGGTATGTCTATCATCTCTAACTACTCTATGGTGATTATTTATGTATGATATATACATTAGAACTCATGGGATGGTGATTGGAAGCCATAAGTGACTAACCTAGGTTGTGTTGGTGTTGTAGAGATTGTGAGATTATTGAGATATGATTCTTGGGTGTAATAGTATTATGTATACATGCATGTACAAATTAGGTTTGTGGGAAGAGTGTTGGACATAAATAAGTAAAGATTGGGTTGGGGAATGAAGGAAATCTTGTAAAAGTGATTTGAAATCAAGATGCTCATCTAGTATTTGATAAAATGCTCAAATGAGATAAAACCATGAATACCTTCCTAATTTGTGTTCAATTTTGTTATGTCTCAAAGTAGATTGGGATTGCTAGAATTTCCGGAACGTCGTAGTAACTTGAGGAAAGCTTAAACAAGGTATGTAGGCTAAACTTTCTCTCTCGAAAGTGAATTCCATATTGTTTTTGTAAGTCTAAGTGTGGTTTGCCTACCAAGATTGTATAGCCTTGAGTCACATTTTATATGAAGGTTAGTATACTAATTGGGTGAGAAGAATTCGATCTGTTTAAATGCTCCTAGTTGCTCTTATGTGTACTAAATGCCTTGACTGAATGTGTCTATTTGTTGATAATCTATAAAGATGATTGAAAATGCATTAAACTAATTGGGGAAAATGAATGTGGATAACATGCTAAGGACTTGAGTTATATTTGTGCCTAGTGATGCCTATGAATGACAACATGTGAAACAAATTATGAAATGAGCCTCGACTCAACTATTTTAAAATGACTTCTAAACCAGAATTGCCTAAAAGCTTTTGGTACTCAATTCATGCCAATAAGTTGTTGTTTAAACTAATGCCTTGTCTTATAATGTATTCACTGTGATTTGAGTTCTTACTTACTTCAGTTTTGAAACAGCACATTGTTGTGATTGGGAAAGAGTAATTCAAGGATAATTGAGGTGATTGCTTGCTTATAACTTTAATGCATATTTCAATTGTTGGTTGACATGACCCTCATTTGGGAAGAATCCTTTATGCTTGATGATTCTATTACTGTTGACTCGAAAATATATGATTCCGGGAATATTTGGTACATTGATATTGGTTGGTGATCCTTAGAAATAAAAGGATAAAATTGTGGAAAAACCAAATACGTCCTTCGTGCCATGAAAAAGATGAATCTTGTGAAAGGCCCAAAGGGCCAAAGAGATACTGTTATCGGGAGAGATTGAGAACATTAATAAAAAGACTATAAAATGTGAAAGGTATTAAGGTAAGCATGGTTGCATTTATGCTATATTTGTATACTTGTATTTATACTACAATTGTGTGCAATATTAAATCGAACTAAAAATGTTTTTGGGAGAATCATTAGCAATACCGAGGAAGGGTGGGTCATAAGGCCCACACCTAAAACTACACGTGTCGGTGTAGGAGTGGAGTGTGACTTGGGATGAAATTGAAATATTGGTGAACTTGTGACTATTCCCCCAAAGTGGGATGAAACCAATACCTGTGAATTTGAAAGGAAAAAGCCAACCCACACGGCATATGTGGGAAGGCGGCCTAGCTGATCAGGTGGAGATCAGACTCCATGTTGCGCACATGGTGGTACTATTCTTGTGACAACTTTCTTTCCCATCACAATGTCAACCCACATTGTTCCGTGGGGAGATGTCTTAGCCTATCGGGCGTGATCGGACTCCGTGATAACAAAGACGGTGGCAATATCGGTGCTAGTGATATCCCAACCAAATATATATACATACATACTATTTTCTTACTTAAAAATCGTTATGTTTCAATTAGTTATTTGGATATTGTTGACTGTGACTTGCTGCTTCTATGTCTCGTTTCTACTTATATGGACATTATATTTTGAAAGAGGACTTTTAGCCTTACATACTAGTGCTATTCGACGGTGCTAATGTCCTTTTTGTCGGGGGTGCTGTATCGTTTCATGATACAGGTAGTTCCACAGCGAGCGACATCGGCCAGTGATAGCGGTACTTCCTTCCCAACAGACTTGGTGAGCCCCACTCCATCTCTGGGTCATGTCATATACCTTTTGTTTACTGTCTCATCATGTTTTGAGGTATAGCCGGAGCCTTGTTACCGACATTTCTCTATTAATCTTCTCTTGTATTTAGAGGCTCCGTAGACTGTTTGTGGGTGGTGGTTGATGTTGGAAGTCCGAACTAGAAACGTTTGTACTTGATAAATATGTTTTTCATTAAACTTGTAAACTTGTAATATTTTGTAAACTATGAATGAAGTCATTAACGGAAATGAAATAGATGTCGCTAATGGAAGATTGCTTAGTGTTTTGATAAGATAGGATAACATTCCCTCTTTATTCATGAACTAGTTTGGGTAGAATGAAATCTAACAGGCTTGCTCAGTCGGGTATATTCGGTTGAACGCCGGTACCGCTCCTCGGATTTTGGGGTGTGACACATCTGCAGCGGCTTGCAAACCATTCTCAAATTGAAGATCTCTGACTTGCTTTTCTAGCTTGCTAATGGTGGCCCTATACTAATTTCCTTTGGCCAGCCAATCCCATTGTCCCTGTGATGCTTCGACAAATTCTTGAAGATGGGGTCTTTTGGCTGGTCATCCAAACTCAACATTTCTTTTATACCAAGCAAGGTAACCAGACGAGACTTCACCCTTGGATAGATCACGTACTCGAGTGTTTGCTGTCAAGTACTGGCATTCACTCCAGATCTGGCGAACCGTCGCTTCACGAATTTGGCCACATAATGGATCTCGACTGCATGAGTGCTAAAGTCTTCGACTTTTGGAACTACTTGGCATCTTCCCAGCTATCTCAAAACCCGATACGGGGCATAAGGCTAGATACTTCTGAGACCCACCAAGAGGAAGTGAGGACCGGTCGCAGGCATGTATATAATTTCATTAACAGGAAGCCAACCCAATGTCTACTCTATTTTATCAGCAGTAATGGAACGGAGGTAGGATATCCAATCTGCGACCCCTTCCGGCACCTTGAATCTGTCGACCCTTAAATGAAACTCCTCTATGCAACTTTTCCCTATCGACCCATAGCTCATGTACCGAGAGCGATGACATAAATGCTCAATCATCAATATTTGTAGCAACATTTCAGACGCTATCATAGGTCCGAGAGTGCTTTTAGCATTAGTAATCAAAGTGTTGACGACTCCGGCTACCCGCAGATTAATATTCTCGTCCTTCCTGGGAAACACTAGAAGACCCAAAAATGCTACCATGAAGGCGAAACATCTATGCTCTTCCCATTTTGTCGATTCCCTTTACTGCAGATTCTGTTTTCCGGATTTTCAAACCCTCCTACATGTCTGTACTGTTGGTATATGAAACGTTAAGTGGAAAACCCCGCCGCCAAATATGTATACTGGACGCCCTGCTTATTTTCAACAAATCCAGAAACTTGTAAGGGGTAACGACCCTTGGAGCGACCAGGTACTTGTGTCTTTGACCCTCGGTACTCCCAGCATTGTTGATACCCACGTTTTCCCTATATATTTTGAATATGCATAAAAGCCTTCAAAATAGCATATATATGCCTATATAAGCATGCCTAATGTTTTTATTATTTTTCCCATAATTTTAAGGGTTTTAATTGATTTATTTTCTCCTCTTTTATCGATAAAAATCCCAATAATTATTTCCAAAATTATTGTTTTGATAATTCATTTTATTTAATTTTTATATTTATTCCAAAATATGTCTAATGTATTTTTTATGTATTTTTACAATTACATTTGGTATTTTTAAAGCTAAATTGCATATAAATGCAATGTTAGCCCATTTTGAGATATAATTATGTTTATATGCACAAAATTGGATACTATATTTTTACATTATTAATTATGTATTTTAAATCATTTTGGAACCTTAATTTATTTTTCAGAAATTACCTATTAATTTTATAAATTAAAATAGGAAAAACTGGCTATTTAAATTATAGCCAAATTGGCTTTCAATTATAGCCAAATAGGACCCCAATTCCCAGCCCAATTTTACAATTTAAAACCCGACCCACACCCTATTAACCCTTACCCGAACCCGGAACCCACCTACCCGTTTTAATCCCGTCCGTTGATCTCCTAGATCAACGGTCCAAACAATTCCTTTCCTTTTTAATTTCCAAACAACCCTAACCTTAAGTCATTTCTCCCAATGCGCCGCCTTCAGATGCTCTCTCATCTCCACTCTTCACTCAAACCTAACCCTAGACTCCTCCACTCACCTCCTTCCCCAGTCATCTCCAGCAACTATCCCTTTCAACCCAAGCCTCCAATGAGTCTCTCATCGCCCTGCTCATTATCTCTAAGGCCTTCAAGGATCCTAAGACATGTAGATTTGGACCTAGGGTTTCTGTTTCTGTTACTTAAGAGTTCTTTGGTGTGATTTTGGGCAAAATCATACCTTATATGTCACGAACGGTGAAGTTTCAACAGGTTCTTTTAATTTTTACTTGTTTTTTTTTGAAACCCTAACTTCTTCTGAATCTCTCAGATCTATGTTATTTTCATGCTCTAAGCCTATTTCCTTCTATGATTTTCTTATTCTCGAACTTTCTTCTAAAGGATCTCCTACTCTAAAACGTTTTTACTTTCTTTGAAAACTAGGGTTTCTCAGAGTTCTTTCTATACCTATTTAAACTTATTTCTTTATTATTAAACCTTTTCCCCATGTTTATCTTGACCGATTACATGTTCTTAATGCTTTTCAACTCAACTATGTTAAAAGCCCTAATTTCTTAAAGATTTTCTTTACTTGTTTCTGTGAGTTAACATGATTTTCTTTACTTGTTTCTATGTGTTAGCCTGACTTTCTTTACTTGTTTCTGTGTGTTAGCTTGATTTTCTTTACTCTGCTTCTTTGTGTTAGCATGATGTTCTCCACTTTGGTTCCGTGTGTTAGCATGACTTTCCTTTACTTCGTTTCTGTGTGT
Organism: Nicotiana tabacum; assembly: GCF_000715075.1. NCBI lineage: Eukaryota > Viridiplantae > Streptophyta > Magnoliopsida > Solanales > Solanaceae > Nicotiana > Nicotiana tabacum. The sequence goes on along the minus strand of NC_134097.1, from coordinate 24,504,538 downwards.
TAGCCTATTTACCTGGTTCTTGTTAATTTCCTGTGGTCACCATGCTTCGAATATATTCTGCCGAATATTTAGCCTACTTATATCACCTCTATATGACTATGTCTGCTCATATCTTGTTTCTTTCTGTCTATATAATCGACCTTGTTTGTTTGCTACTTCTGTTCAATCGTCTCTATTTATATGTTGAGGTATGCAGAATCATGACTCCCCACGACTGATTCTGATTTTCCTTAACTTTTGGTAATTTAAAGATTTTCGTTCAAAGTCCTAGAATTCTACTCGTCTGTTTGAATTAACTGATTTTATTGTTTTATTAACCATGATACTTTATTTTACTTAGCCTTTACTTAATTGGGTCTTTCTGAATTTGGTCTTAATTGACTACCTTTATACCTAATGAAATCTGGCTCCTTTCCTTATTTAATTATGCACTGATTCTTCTTTCCCCCTTATATGGTACTGAATCTTCCCGTTTGGCCTTGACTCCCTTAACTCAAGGAAGTACTTCCTTGATTCTCTGAAGTGATTGATTCTGAGTTTTTAATATTAGTATACTACTATGATCTTTTACCTTATTCCACTACCTACTTTCAACTATAAATATTCTAAGTCTTTCACAAACAACACACACACTTGGCTTTCAAAACCCCCCTCTCTTACTTAAAATCTCTATGTTATTCTACTACTATTAGCCGGCTGCAAGCCAAGGCTAATCATCTGTACTCCTTGGTTCTTTCATTCTGCTAACTTTTGTCTTTACTGGTATGTCCTAGTTTAATTTAAAGTCTCAACAACAACATGTTTCTCTTTTTGTTTTAGTTTCTTTTATTTCTAGCCTGCTTTTACGTGTGGTTTTGTTGTGAAGTTTATAGCTAAGCATGCTGATATGATTCCCCTCCGTTTAAATTCATGTATTCTCTTTGTGTGATTCAAGCATGCCTGAACAATTGTATTCGTTTAGCTACTGTGCACTTGCCACTTTGTGAATCACAAATCCATATTCCCCTCTATGTGTTCATGACTGGTTTGTGATTATGTCAGTGTCAAACTATCTCTGAGCATGTCCAAACCATTCCTAATACTCTTGATGGAGTCATGTGTCTGCAGTCAATGTCTGTGTATCCTCAAACCCCTTAACCCCTGTGTGATTACTGAATTCATTCACTTGCTTTGTGTGGTCTTATCCTGAAGTGTTTGAACCCTGTTTACTAATCCAACTTCTTTTCAACAATCTTTGTTACTAATTGCTTTCAAAACAGACCTTTTAGTCCAGTCTTTAATAAGTTCTTTCAAACATGTGTCCTGCACTTTCAGTCTACTCCTAGTTAATAAGTTCTGCCCCATCTAATATGTGTACTGCCTTGGGATCCTATTGAGAACCCTTGGAACTTTGGTATACTGAGGCTGGCTTTCCACACTGCACTGGTTCAATGCTTGGCTACTAAGTCTATGTGTAAGCATTACCCGAGGTCCTTGAGACCCTTAAGAAACTTTGATGCACGTAGACTCTGATTTGTCTATGGAAATGAGGTTTGAAAGACCATTGGAGGCTTTGGTAACTTGGGCCTGATTGCAGGCTCTCTATAGAATATCTTCTTGATTTTCTATTTCCCTTTTGTAATTCATTTGTTGGCCTGTAATAATTTGTAAACAGATACTTGGGGTATTTAGTGAAAGGTTGGGTAGATGTATACTTTGTGGGGTAACTTGGGTAGAAATCCTGCTTTTAGGATTAATTTTCAAATCTGCCTGTTTCACTCGACTAGAAAACATGCCTATATGGTTTCTCTTTATTCGTTGAATCTGATTGTGTTTGCATAATAGATATCATGCCTATAGGGTTTTCACTTTCAATTTCATTTGCATCAGAATAGAAATCATGCCTATAAGGACTTCGCTTTTAATGTCTTTGCATCAGATACAAACCATATTCATAAATCTTGCATTTGTCATGTTAGAAACCATATTTCTAGGTTCCAATACATTATGTTTTAAATCAATTTAAGCATAGATACCATGCCTATAGGACATAATTCTAATTCAGTAAGTTTTTCACATGTTACTAAAAATTGCCTAAAACCAGTAATACGCCAAGATATCATGCCTATAGGGACTTCTACTCGCAATTATGTCTGATAATCTAATTATCTAATGAGTCGATTTCCTTTCACCTAGTTTGTTTCTTAAAACCAGTTTTAATAAGTGTCAACATTTCTCTAAAACTGGTCCTTTTATAATTGCTTTAATCCAATTAGATATCCTACCTATAGGTATTAAAAAGGTTTATTTCGAAAACTCGTTTGATTCTGCACTAACATAATATCAGTTCTGCATATAGGCAAGCCTTAGGACATTTTCAAAACATGCATTTCTCTGAAGTTGTTTCTGTCACTCAACGTCTTTGAATTCTAATGGGTTTTTAAAAGAGATTCTAGGCAACTAATAGGTTCAGACTTCTGTATCTGAAAGCGGTTTATCTCTGCATAATCACCTAGAAATCCTGCTTTAGGACTTTGATTACTAAAGACCTTACTTGTGGTTGAGCTGTGTTGCATGTATGCTTGTTTGCGGAGGAAACTGTGAGCCTTTAATTGCTCCATTTATGTAAAAGTCCTAAATACCTTTATTTGATTGTCACCTTATATTTTTTGCCTTTAAAACCTTAGGGGTATGTCTAGAACTGCCTATAGGTAGAGGTCCTAATTCCATCCGGGACTATTAAGGAGGGACGAGTAGCAACACGCAATAGGAATCAGTGACCAACACTCGCTTTGCATGACCAATAGGGGATGGGAAGGGTAGACATGGGATATGATGACTACGCGTTAATGTCATGTGTAGCCCCTCGTTGATGAGTGTTTACCAGGCATTGCGTGGGGGTGATCCTATAGTATAAACAACCTAGGACCCCTCTTTACCCCAAACATTCTCCTTGTTTAAAACTTTTCTTTATAATTTGTTCAACCTTTATTTCATTACATAATTTGTTAAAACGTGTTGTACTTACTTGATTAAACTATTTGTATGGACCAATTTTTAAATATAAGTTCAGTCGGGACACACGGTTGTGGACCAAGAGGGGTGCTTAACACCTTCCCCTCGAGGTTATCTCGAGCCCTTACCCTAATCTCTGGTAATGCAAACCAACCCAAGAGTTAATCACTCTAGGTGCACTAACGCAACATAATCCGTTATGTGGCGACCCTTCAAATACCCAATTCCCAAAAGGAAATGAGTCACGTCGCCCCATGAATGTCGAAACCCGGACCTCTCTCCGCTAGGAGGGAATAAAGGGGCGCAACAGGCATATCCCGCTATCTCCTCCAAAGTGTGTGTAAGTTCAAAGTCCGAAAAATGCAGAACATTGTGAGTTGGATCCCAAAATGTTACTAGTGCTTTGATTATATCTCCCCTGGGCCTGATCTTTAGTAAACTGGTGAGCCCCCCCCCCCCAAGTAATGGTTGACCATACCTCGTCCTTGCCCACCTAAATCTTCCCACCACATGTGTAGTTCCAACAGAATCTTGGTCATGACCTTCACTGGCAAATTTTGACTCGTGCTAATTCTGCACATTTAGATTAGGGTGATTGGTTTAAAGACAAAGTGAATCTTATTTGAAAAACTAACAAAAGGGGTTAATTTTTGCAAAAATCAAGAAATCAGGGCTACTTTTGCGAATACGGCCCTTCAACACTTTGAAATGGAATTTTTTAGGTCTGTGTTCGCTAAGTGGCCAAAAATTGACAAAAACACAGTCAGCGGCTATTCTTGCAAAAAGATCCCTCCAGCGTCCCATTGGGACATTCGGCTATTTAGACAAGAACGGCATCACCCACTTTATTTACAACAAAAGGACGATGCTTTATATATTTCTTTTCAAAAATTTTAAAAAGCGGGGTTGAACCCGATGAGGGTTGCCTACGTATCCCACATCTGGTGAGAATCAAACCCGCGTAGTTCGGCCAGTTTGACACAACTGAAAAATATAAACATTTTGAAATGGTTTTTCTACTCTTTTTCTCTCTTTTTTTTCAAAAATTTTCGACAGAGTCTCAGGACATTTTGGATACCAGATTTTGGGAGATGGATGAAATTATCTCTCATACCCCGCACTTGGTTTTTCTTTTGGTTTTCCTCACTTAATCTAGAAGTCGGTCAACATGCAATCCGAAATAAATTAAATGCAAAGGTAGCACACAAAAATGCATCACGGTGGTCTTTTATTTTCGGGTACGCCTGTCTTAGACGGACCCAACCCCTGTGTTGAGTCCCCAAAGTCAAATGCACATGATACAAACAAGTGCTTCTACTAAGGATCCGGCATGAGGCTGAGTTATTGTAAGTTCAAAAACCTGGGTATGTTGTTCTAGACTTGTGTACCCGAGCGGACAACTCGAGCTGGGAGGGGGGGCTAAGAGGCTACGTACCGGGAACCAAAAGGCCATCCGACTTTGTAACTTGTCCGATCCTCTTTCTAATTTAAGGTATGACACTAACAAAAAAGAAGTCACGCTAGCGTGCACTTCCCCGAAGATGAGAAGGGAAAGATTTCGTAGCAGTTTATATACAATTCAATTAATATCAAAGCGGTAAAAAGTGGCATTTAGCACATTAGGCACAAACATGTAAAAATCAGATAATAAATAAAGCCAAGTATAACACTTATTCTAAGCTCGAATTCTTGAAAACTAAACCAGAAGTTCTAGGTTCTTTTCCCCAGCAGAGTTGCCTGAGCTGTCACACCTCCTTTTCACCACCCCCAGAAGGGGTATAAGTGAGTTTTACCAATTAAAATGACAATAATCGAAACGGAATTATTCATATTAAAATCAGAGTCACCACTTGGGATAATTTATGGTGTTCCAAGTCATCGGTTTAAAATCCCGAATCGAGGAAGTTTGACTCTTATTTATGGTCTCCGAACACAGAAATCCGGGTAAGGAATTCTGTTAACCGGGGAGAAGGTGTTAGGCATTTCCGGTTTCCTTGGTTTGAGCACGGTCGCTCAACTATTATTATTAGCCTAATTATCTGATTAATTACATATTTTATGCCTATTGTGCATTTTTAGCTTTTGACCGCTTTTTAATTATTTATGGAATTATTTCGGAACAAGTTACGATTGCCGTACACTTGTTTGTTTGGTACACATTGCGAATCGTGTCACAGGAACAATACCTACGATTTACAACATGTTTAAGTTATTAACATTATTAGTTGTTGTGTCTGGGTAACATAAATGTACCCCCGGATTTAAGAAATTAAGCATCACAACTACATCATGGGAACCATACCCGTAGCTATGACAGTTTATGTAATTAACGCGCCTAAAGCAAACTACAAAAGTTCAAGGCATTTTCTACATCAGTTAAGATGATTAATATGAGGGCTATAGTTTATATGATTCAAATGTATGAATGGCACGCCTCAGTTTTATTAAAAGAAAGTATTCAACTAAATGAACTACGGATATTCATATTTAAACGAATTTGAGATTAAGTATCACAACCACGCCATGAGAACCATATCCGTAGTTGTGATGATTTAATTACGTGCCTAAAGCAATTTACAAGATTCATGCACTTTTAAAACTAACTCTAACATTAATGACCGGCTGCGGATTATGATTGAACACACAACATTAATACATGCTTTTGATCTTCTGAATTGTTGGGCCCAAATAAAGAGCCAATCATGCCACTTAAAATACCAACGCTGAAAAATAGTTGGGCTCGCAATCAAACCCAACAAAATTGAAAGAAAACATCGACTGGATGAGAGAAAATGAAGGGTCAGGATTGACTTTGACTGTTTTAACTCAAAACGACGTAGTCTCGAACTCATACTACATCATTTCAGACATCTCAGGGGATGGAGGGTTTGAAACGAGTAAATGGGCTGGACCGGGTATATTTGGGAAGTGGGCCTGGGTTTGGACGGATTTGGGTGCAAAATTGCCCCAAATTCAAAGTTAAACTAAACCTTTTCCCAATTCCTTTTTTTTCTTTTTATTTTCTTTTTCTTTCTTTAATTTATTAAAAACCTAGATTATATCCTAAGTTAATATAACCTACAAAATTAAGCTAATTATCTAATTAAAATAATTATAAAAAATCGTTGCTCCTAGATTAAAAGAGAAAATTACTAATCTAAAATTAAAAGCTAAAAATGCAAAAGTGAACTATTTTTGTGATTTTTATCTTAATAAAATAATTAATTAACTAACTAATCATAAAAATATGAAAACAAAATCTCAATGCAATATATGGTATTTTTGGTATTTTCTTGATTTTAATAAAAGTAAACATGCACAAAAATGCAAACAATTAACAAAACAAATCCTACAAAAATCCTATAAAATTGCAAACAATTGGGAAAAGTCTATTTCTTCAATTTGTAGGAGGATTTCACATAGGGCAAAAATTATGTGCTCACAGGTATGAATATTATTTTTGTTAGATTTGGAGCAATTAGAGGCCAATTCAATGGGCAACGGCATCGCATGCTAGAGTTTGGACCGGATTGAGGTAAGTAATAATTGTAAATGTTGTCCTGAGGATAGGAAACCCCGTATTTCACATCGTTGTGCTACTTTGAGGTAACGCACATGCTAGATGACGAGCATTGGGTCGTGCACCGTTGGGGATTGTGACTTGGTCCGTCCCGTACGACTGTTAAGTCGCACATTTGATTGAAAACTATTTGGTATCATTGTGTTTCGAAAAGTATTGCTACGTTCTGGGCGGAATGGCATTTTTGGTCCTCGTGATAACTATTTTGGACCCTTATGAGGCTTTTTAACTACTGTTCCTCACTGTTTTGACTTAATAATTGTACTCAGTCATGCTGTGTTTTATTGATTTCTTAACTCAACCTTATTTACTAAATTTTGATACTATAAATGATATTTTGAGCTGAACGCCATGTTTTACTAATAGTCCAAGTGGCTTGTGAGGTTGATGGCTGAGAGAGGCCGAAGGCCTGATTGTAAGGTTGATGTCTGAGATTGACCTAGGATCTGATTGTGAGGTAATGACTGAGAGAGGCCGAGGGCCTAGTTGTGAGGATTATATATTTATGGATCGGGCTGCATGCCGCAACAATATATGTATGTATGTATGTATGTATATATATACATACATGTATATGGATCGGGATGCACGCCGTAGAGATATATGGACCAGGCTGCACGCCGTAGCGATATAGCGCTTGTGCTGTAGGAATACCTTCGGAGTCTGCATACCCCCAGTGAGCGCAATTGACTATATATATGGATCGGGTTGCACGCCGTAACAGTTATGATAAGGTACCTATTGAGAGTGAGTGCTGAGTGTGAGCGCTGATTGTTGAGAGTTGAGTCATGAGTGACTGAGTGGCTTGCCCGAGGGGCTATATATATACACATATACGAGTGATGCTTTGCCTAAGGGGCCTGTTTATGAACTTACTGGTTTTTACTCCTTCTTAAAGTGAGTTTCTGTTGAATATCTTGATTAAATTACTGCTTTCATTCATCTTTAGACTGAGCCTCTAATGAAAATGTTAAACAAATGCTTTAAACAACTTTCATTAAACTGAAGTTTTTACGAGGTTTCAGAATTTAGTCACTAATTTGGCTTTGTTACTTCCCTCAAGATTTTAAGGTTATGAAATGGTTATGAAGTTCTGTTTGCCTAGGGGCTGCATACAAACTATGTTTTGTCCGAGGGGCCGATTATGATTTTCATCACTTTCACTATATATATTTCATTAAACCTCTATTGAAAAGGTTAGAAAGATATTTTCGAAAGGATTACTGATGTTGGAAATTTAACGAAATGATTTGGATGGTATCCTGTTTTGGGAACATACTATAACCATTGTGGTTCTATGACATAGTTTACGTGATTTCTTACTGCTCAATCTTCATTTACTTTTATTACCTACTGAGTTAGTGTACTCACATTACTCCTTGCACCTTGTGTGCAAATTTAGGTATTTCTGAGCTCGGTGGCAGGTTCATCGGAGTTATCAAGGTAGTTGTCCTGCTTTTCTCCCTCCTTATTCTTCCTTAATGTATATCTTGTGATTTTCCCGGCCATGTTGGTCTTTATGTTGTTAGACAGTTGTAGTAGATGCTCATGACTAGTGAGACCCCCATGTAGGGCTTGTATATTTATTCTGCACTGTTCCTTTAAAATTATATTATGAGATATTTAGATAAATTAAAAGCTTAAAAAATGAAACGAATTATATTGATTAATGGTTAATTTATAAGTTATGTTGGCTGGCCTAGTTTTATGATAGGTGCGATAACGATCGAGTCAGATTTTGGTTCGTGACAAGTTGGTATCAGAGCCTATGTTACATAGGTCTCACGAGTCATGAGCAGGTTTAGTAGAGTCTCGCGGATCGGTACGGAGATGTCTGTATTTATCCTTGGGAGGTTGTAGTAGCATTAGGAAAAACTTCACATTCTTGAATTCTTATCGCATCATTGATTTAGCTTGAAAGGTAATTCTTTGAAATTACTTCCACGCGTTCGTATGTGCGCATGAGTGCTCAATATTAGATATGCATCGATGGCTTGTGATTCCCTGATCGATGGACGAGGTGTGATCTCTGTGTGTTGAAGTTGGGCTAATCTGGAGGACTTGAGGCCAGGTTTTGCTTATAGCTTGAGCACTGAGGCGTTGATTGTGTAAGCAAGTGCTTTTGGATTTGTATGTCCGATAATGTCCCTATTGGTGGGAGTGATGGCTGGATAGTTACATGATGAGTATGATGTGACCGTGAGATATGTGCATATGATGTGAACGAGACAAGAAGGGTCTGCTTGGGGGTAGTGAGAACTATCCGGTGCCTGGTTTCCATCGTGATTTGATGTCTAGCCCGAGTTGTGGGCGTGTTGAAGGGCCTTTTCATGTTGCCTAGTTGGGAAGTGAAGTGGATTTCACGTTGTGAGATGAGTTAAGAATCAGGAAGAATAAGCGACTATGTAATGTTTATGACGGCGGAAGGGTGTAAGGAGATGTTAGTTTTAGGCGAGGTAGGTGAGCTATCTCCTGCAGATTGTCCAGAAAATTGCGTGATCCTTTATATCATTTATTGGAAGATCTCTGTTACCAGCGAAATATATGTGCTGCAATTTGAATTTGGTTTGCCTAAGAGAGTGGGCTTGACTGCTATGAGGGTGAATGCGAGATTTGTAGAAGATTTAAAGTAATAGATGGTATGTGTTTCATGAGCTTATGAAGGATTGAGTTTAATCTCACAATGGTATTATGACAGTAAAAGAGTATATGCGTTATGAGTTATTGTGTGTTTTGATTTATTGCTTTGAGCCAAGTGGGAGAGTACACTATTGATTAATTGATTGCACGGTTATGTGCTATGTTGGTTCCAGTTTGAGGCATATGGGTGAATCAGTTATGACATACGGAGATTGAGGTTGAGTATATCTCGAGTAAAGGAAATTTCAATAAAGAGTATGTTATGCCTTATGGGTGTATAAGAATCATGGAATGACTTGAGTTGTTATGGGCAAAGGATGTACGGTGCATAGAGCAGGAAGTTGCTTGGTTGTATTAAGGTGAGATTACATTATGCGGTGTCAGAGTGCTAAGGGAACACGGATCGTCCGGTCCATTTAATCGATCTAATTGCGGTTTGAGTAGAGTGGACGACTCTCAAGAATGATTCTAGTGGGTTCAAGATTTTACATGTAATAATTGGAGATTTTCAAGTTGTATATTTGGCTAGAAACTGAGGTTTGCATTGGAGGGTGTCAAGACTTATGGAATTTTTATACCAATTATGGGATTCTATATATCAGTATCAGGAAAGTGAAGGTAACGAATTTGGATTCGCAGGAAGTCCCTTCTTTGTAGGTATTTTGAATATGGTACTTCTGGGAATATTAAGAGAGTATTCAACGGCTTATGATCCTTAGACGGTGTGGTTTTATGCTTGGGTCTCATGTGGTAAGTCTGTATTGAGGAATTGTGGTGTTATAGCAAGAAGTAGTATCAAGTTGAAGGTAAATCAAAAGGAAACTTGGATAGATGGGATAGCTTGGTAGTAGGCCAGATCGGTATGGTAAAGATATGATTAGTTCTTTGGATGCTTATGAGGTAATGAGTTTATACAAGTGTTTCACGGCAATGCTCTTGGAATTTAGTGGCCTGCATAGCTTGGTTGAGTCAGAAGGATTCGGTCCTGATAGGTTTGGTTTTGTGCAAAGGGGACTCAGAGAGTTCTTGATGATTTCTACCACGGTTTGGAGGTGTATTTTTTCTATTGGCATGAGGAGCATGGGATGTATAGTAATTTTCTACTATATGGGATCAAATGGGAGATTTCTTGGCTAGTTGAGTACATAGTTGCTTGTAGCTCAGAGTGGATTATGAAGTTCTCATATTTATCATAGTGTGATGTGGTATATGCGGTATGTTGTGTGGGGTTGAGATTTGCATGTGTAAGGTCACGGTTCAGTTTTGAAAGGAAGGTCATAAATTCTTAGGCAGCATGGACAACTTCAGATGACTAGATAAATGAGATCACTGATTGGTGTGGCTTGATGAGGGTATACATTTCAGAAAGGGCGATGTGTTTGAGTTATGGATGCTTTATTGGTATTGCAGCACTATCTTGTCGGATCGACTGCTGATATTCAAGGTTTGCTTGGTGGCACAGAAAAATATTTAGAAGTACCCCTTATGGGATGATCGAGTAGTAGGGATGTGTTAGATATTCGGGAGGTGGATCAGATATGGCGATTCGTGTGCTTTATGTTTTAGAGACTGGGAGTTCTCATAAACAAGTTATTTTGCGGTTGTGGATTGTAAAAATGTGGGTAAGCTAGTAAGATGATAGTATGTGCTATGATTCAGTCATTGTGAATCTTCAGAGGATTATTTATCTTTTGTGGGTGACCAAAGTTGATGTGTGGTTCATTGGTAGGCCCAACATGGATGTGTGTTCTGCACCGGGTTGGAATTGTTGACTCTGAACTGTTATTGTTGAGAGATGTGCCATTCGATTTTTGTTGAGCTTATCCGTGTTCTGGAGTGATCTGTGAGTTATATGTGCATATGGTCCGACTCCATTTGAATTTATAGCGGAATTTGAGCGAAAATTCCGCGAGACGGGTAATTAGGCGTTGCATGATTTGTTGCTCATTGGGTATGTTCTTTCGAAATGATATGGCATTGCGTCATTTGCTTCTCCGTGGTTATGGTGATTCACTTTTTGGTGCTAGGCATCAAATTGCACTAGGTTGATGATTTTGAGCATGGTGATTTGAGGCGTCTCATGCGAACCAGTGTTTGGATAGGATCGCACATTGCGGCGAAGTTATGTCGCGGTATGATCAGTCGGGCTAGATTCATGTGTTCTGGTTCTACGGCGTATGATGGGTTCACAGTATTGTGTTATAGTAGTACTAGTGAGCTTGCAGTACAACTCTCTCATTTGAGTCATTTTTCATGATTTGAGTATGTTTGGATTGTTGCTTATTAGTGTGCGGATTGCACGAGTTGTGGCTTTAGGTGGTATTGATGTGTCATATCACCAGAGTAGTTGTGTTGGATTAGATGAGATTGGTGGGATCTAGAATGAATACAAACAGATTCAATTTCAGCACGTTGGAGGGATAATATCGATGTTCGGATTAGAAATTTGCTATGGTCCTTGCCAAAGGAGAAGTGGCTTCACGAATGGTCGATATGAGGAATGGTTATGACTTTTTACGTGTTTCATTTATCATTGGCAGTATATGGAAGTGTTGGAATTGGGCTTTATTTGATAAGAGGTTTATTATCGATATTCGGTTGTATTGAGCAACTGCTGTGATCAGAAGTTATCGCTACGAGAGTTTGAGATATATGGTATATCATGTAATTGCATTTGAGGCTGCAGGTATGGTTTTTTACAGCTTGTTCGGGCTTTTTCTGAGTATAGATGTGAGGTTCTGATCTTGTAGATAATTTCTGAAGTGGAAATATGGTTCTAAGGTTTATGGGCTAGGTTGGATTGTGAAATATTAGTTACATTGTATTATCAGACCTATATGAGATAGGGTGACATGGGATCACCCCCGGGTATGTGCATGGTAAAGTTACACAGCGATTTGATGATTTTTCGAATAACTCTGGGAACGTTCGAGGACGAACGTATGTTTAAGTGAGGGAGGATGTAACGACCCGACCGGTCATTTTGAGCTTTTGCATTTTTTTATCGCCAGTTTTCAGACATGACTAGCCCCGTGTGATGTATTATGATTTATGTAAATCATTGGTTTTGGTAATCGGAATGTGTTTGGAATAACAATTCTCAGTTTGAAGCTTAAAATTTGAAAGGATTGACCAAGTTTTGACTTGTTAGTATATGATCTCGGATTGGAATTTTTATGATTTGATTAGCTCCGTTAAGTGATTTGGGACTTAGGAGCGTGATCGGAATGTATTTTGGAGGTCTGTGCATGGTTTAGGCTTGAATTGGTGAAAAGGAAATTTTGGCATTTTTCGGTTGATAGGTGAGATTTTGATATAGGGGTCGGAATAGAATTCTAGATGCTGGAGTAGGTCGGTTGTGTCATTTGTGACGTGTGTGCAAAATTTCAAGTCATTCATACGAGGTTTGATAGACTTTTTGATCGAAAGCGGAATTTGGAAGTTTTTGGAATTCTTAGGCTTGAATCCGATGTGATTTGGTGTTTTGATGTTATTTTGAGCGTCTCGAAGGTTGGAAAAAGTTTGAATGATATTTTGGGATACATTGGCATGTTTGGTTGAGGTCCGGAGGGCCTCGAGTGAGTTTCGGGTGGTTAACAGACCAATTCTTGATTTTTGAGAGTTACAGATTTTTCTTCTGATCTGTTGCAGAGATTTGTTCTTTGCGTTTGCGAGAGGGCCACGCATTCACCAAGGGTTGTTGAGAGGGGCATCTGGTTTTTCTTTGCGTTCGCGATGAAATTCCCGCGTTCGCGAAGGTTCCAGAGTTAAAGCTACGCGTCCGCGAGGAGTGTTCCGCATTCGCGTAGGGTCGGTTGTTTGGTGTAAGTGTTCGCAGTTGGGCCCTCGTATTCGCGAAGAAGGGAATTATGTTTAGTGAAGCTTGGTGCTTCGCGAATGTGAGGGTGCTTCCACGTTCGCGATGAAGAAACACCGGGGCAGGTAGTTTATAATTTTAAAATCGAAGGTTTAAGTCTAATATCACAAAAACCATTGGAGAGCTCGGGAGAAGGTGAAATTTGATGTGATTTTAAGTGGAGCAATTGGGGTAAGTATTCTTCACTCATATTTGGTTAAATTCCATGATTTAGTCTTGAATTTCATCATTTAATTTGGAAAATTAGAGTGGAAATTGCGGAAAAATGGAAGAAAAGTTTGAGAATTCTTTTGGGGATTTGAATGGGTATTTGATGTCGGATTTTGATGATTTTGGTATGTATAGACTCGTGAGAATGTAAGGATTCTATTGATGTGATTTTAATTGGATTTCAAGATGTGGGACCGGTGTCAGGTTTGGGCTAATTCGGGATTTTTAATGTAAATTGGTTATTTTCGAGTGGGCTTTGTTCCCTTAGCATATCTTGATGATATGAATCTGATTTTGATTAGTTTTGGAGCAATTGGAGGCCAATTCAAGGGGCAAAGGCATCGCGTACTAGAGTTTGGACCGGATTAAGGTAAGTAATGATTGTAAATGTTGTCCTGAGGGTATGAAACCCCGAATTTCACATCGTTGTGCTACTTTGATGTGATGCACACGCTAGATGACGAGTGTGGAGTCGTGCACCGTTGGAGATTGTGACTTGGTCCGTCCCGTACAACTGTTAAGTCGCGCATTTGATTGAAAACTATTTGGTATCATTGTGTTTCGAAAAGTATTGCTATGTTTTGGGCGGAATGCCATATTTGGGCCTCGTGCCAACTGTTTTGGACCCTTATCGGGCTTTTTAACCACTGTTCCTTACTATTTTGATTAATAATTGTACTCAGTCATGTTGTGTTTTATTGATTTCTTAACTCAGCCCTATTACTAAATTTTGATACTATAAATGATATTTTGAGCTGAATGCCATATTTTAATGATAGTCCGAGTGGCTTGTGAAGTTGATGGTTGAGAGAGGCCGAAGGACTGATTGTAAGGTTGATGACTGAGATAGACCGATGGTATGATTGTGAGGTTAATGACTGAGAGAGATGGATCGGGCTTGTATACTGTGAAATCAGAGGGTCTGATTTCTCTCCATTAAGGTGTTTTCGGGGAGTCATATCGATATCTTGGGGCTGTGGGGTTGCGGTCGAGTTCTCTTCCTCAAGGATCATTTATGCTCGACCCAACGATGATCCCGAGGGTGGGGAATTCCCAAGCAAGCAGATAGCACCAGTGGAGTCTAATATCATGTCTAGCCATTCCATGTCCGTATCTTTACAATTAATGCATTTTGTACTATATTGTATTTACCCTCCTATATAAAGGGGGTCCTCACCACTTTGTAAGGGTCGATTGTTGCTCCAACTATTCTACATCAGATCAATAAACAACTCTCTCTCGCTCTTTTCTCTCTAACTTACTCGCTCGAGACTATCTTCTCTATTTATTTCTTTCATGCTTGTTCTTCGTTTATTGCTTAATATTGGCCATAAAAAGCCTCATTTTAATTATATCCTAACTGTTAGTCCCTCCACGATTACTGCCGATAGCTCGAGCCCGAGCCCAGGCATCGACCTCGAGGCACTCATCGGTCACTCCGAGGCCCGAATAACAAGCCTCTCGGTTTGATTGTAACTCCTTTTTAGCTCGCATTTCATCTCTGATCTATACACGGATAGCATCAACTTCCCTAACGACTAGCATAAAAATAGATCACGTATTTTTAGAGTACCATTAACAAATCTAAATGTTATTACCATTTTCACGGTAAACAATTTGGCGCCCACCATGGGGCTAAAAATAATAGTGATTATTTTCATGCTGGTTTCATTACATAACGCAAGTTATCTTTCACACTTTTTCTTGACCAAGATCTTCGATTTCAGGTCAAAATGTCTGGCTCAGTAAACAGAGTCGAGAACGACAACCTCAAAAACCACGGAGAAACCGGTGTGGCTGTCCCAGTTGTTGGCGTGCCACCGCAGAACCCCGATAATGCACCTGGATCGATTCCAGCAGACGCGGATTCACGAGACACACAGCAGGTTGACGAAACCTCACACACCGACAGGAGCATACGACATGGCGACTAATAGGAAGCCCAAAAAACCCCAGCCCGAGAAGAATAGGAAGTTATTCTTCATGTTATCTTTGAAATATTGCAGGCACAACAGTTGGCTATCACTCAGTTGCAAATCCACCCGAAGACTCCCAGCACAGTAGCACCGGAAACTACTCCCCCATCCGAACAGGTACAGGAGAGATCGAGCGACAACAGATTAGTAGCCGATCCTGTCATCGTGAAAATGCTGAAGGACCTCACCAAAAGGATCGAGTCAGGCAAGAAAATGATAGCAGCCAACGATAAGAAGGTCGAAACCTATAACTTCAGAGTCGACCAAATCCCGGGTGCACCCCCGGTCTAGAAGGGTGTAGATTCGAAGAAGTTCGTACAATGGCCATTCCCAGAGGAAGCGGCTCCGAAGCCCATTCCAAAGAAGTTCAGAATGCCAGAACTCCCAAAATACAATGGGACCTCAGATCCTAACGAACATGTCACTGTAAGCACGTGATTTTTGCCCTATATGAGAATTACTCCAAAAAATTCAAAAATAAAATGATTTTTCTTTGGCGTGCAATTTTGTGATATTTTGAATAATTATTTGTATTTGTCTGTGCGTGTTTATTTGGTAAATTAATAAAAATACAAAAATATGTCGCATTTTGCATATAGGATTTAATTCTACAATTGTTAGTAATTAGATGTGTTTTACAAAAATTAAAAAAATTACAAAAAATAGGCATCGTTTGCATTTTTAGCATTTAATGTCCAAATATACAATTTTATGCTTAATTATTATTTAATTGTGCGTTAATTGATATTGGGAGTTAATTTGCGCTTTTATAACTTAATTTAGTTCTTAATAATAGTTTAAGTATTTTTATAATTTAGTTTTAGAAAAATAAAAGAAGAAAAGAGAGCGAAAATATAAAGAAAGTAGGAATTGGGCCTCTTCTTCGATTTCAAGCCACATGCCCAAAAAATGGCCCAATCTTCCCTATGACCCAGTCCATTTCGAACTGGGTCGACCCAGTCCATAACCCAACACCCCTATTATTGTACAAACAAAATAAAACAAAAAAAAAGTAAGAAAACCCTAAAAATGCCTAAAGCATCCGCCCCCCTATTCTCCTTCTTCTTCCTCAAAACTCCAAAGCACAACCATGGCTTCCCTTGACCCCACTCCCTCTCGTCCAAACACCATCAACAAATAGTTCGTCATGACCAAACGACCCCAAGAACCATAGCTACTGCTGTCCGCGTAGCTGTCTCTGCGTCGTCACTTCATCTTCTTCGTCCTTCGTCAAGCTCGAGCTTGAGCTCAACATCCATGGCTGCCCAGCTCCACCAAACAGTCTGCCATTGCCTTCGTCAACCACCAGCTTCCCCCTCGTCGTCACTGTCCAGTCGACGACCAAACAACCACCAAACGCCACTGCCCAGACGAACCCTCGCACCCCCAATGCTCGAACCATCGGACCCCTCTGTCGAGTAGCAGCTGTTGATGCTGCTGCTGCGTCACGTTCTTCTCCGGCAAAAACACAGAAAACGAACAAGAACCCGTCGCCTCCAGATGCCTCCCCGTCATCGTCACGACCCAGTTCCGTCGCGTCTCCGCTGTTTCCATTGGCCAAGCTCATCGTCCAGTTTGAAGCCCCGTCCCCAGCTGTCGCATCTCCACTGTCCGTCGACCTCTCATATGGGTTTGTACTGAAACCTCGTCATCCACGGATGCTTTTACTGCTTCACTTCTGCCGCGCCAATTGCCGGTTTAGCTTCGGCGTGGTTTTCAGTTGTCAACCGCCGATATTGCTTCGTAGGTTCATGTTCGTCGTCGTCTGCTCGTGTTCGCCATCGTTGGTCTGAGCTTTGGTCGAGGCTCGCCAAGTTCGTTGTTTGTTTGGTCGTTGTTCGTCGTTTCGATCCGGTTAGTAGTTTTTTTTTAGTTTTATTTTGTCCGTATTTTGTTTTGATATTTTCGAATCTAAAATCGGCAAATGTTTGTTTTGTTTGTCGTTTGAATTAATCTTTAGTTCATGTTCATGTGTTGTTTGTTAAATTAATTTTTTAGATTTCAAATGAAATATTAATTAATTGTTTTCATGTTTATTTCATGTTTGTATTATTGTTTAAGTGAATATTTGTTAGTTTAATATTAGTTAGATACAAATTGAAGTTTAATTAATTATTTCTTCAATTTGTTTAATGTATTTTATGTATTTTCCGGAAATTGTTAATATTGTTAAGTTCAAGTTTAAATTCATAATTGTTTCTTCTTAGGTTTTGTTTTGTCATTTGCCTAAAAGAATTTAGTTGTAATAAGGGAAGTTTGTTGGTTTTAATCATTTGAATCCGTCGTTTTTATTTTTAGATTTAATTCATGTTCATATTATGTTTGTTGATCTTGAATCCGAAATTTGTATAGTTTGATTTTTTGTTTATCATTTATGATTATCTCTTGAATTTGTCTCATAATCTTGTTTAAGTTTGATATAGGAATTGTTGGTTGTAATGTTGTTATGGTTGATTTTGAGTTCAATATTATTGAATTTAGAAATCTAAATATACTTGTTTGATTGTTGTTGTTGTTTAAATCCGAAAATAGGTTTGTTGTTGCTAAAAATGTTGTTCAATCAAATTTTAGTTGTTCTTGGTTGTTCAATTTGTGTTCTTATGATTTGTGGATTGAAATCATGTTCATGTGATTTGTTGTTGAAATGTTGAAGAAATCATGTTCATGAAATTTGTTGTTTGAACATTGTTAGTAATTAATCATATTGTCTATATTTTGGTTAAGTTTGATTAATTGATGTGTTATAGCTGATGGGTAGTTTGGTAATTCATAGTACTTTTGGGGGTAAAATAGTAATTTGTAATAGGGTCGGAGGGGTAGTTTAGGAATTATACATTTTGTAATTGTTTATATGAAGCATGAGGGACAAAATGAAATGGGGTAGGTTGTGATATAGTTGTTTAATATAAATGGGAGACAAGATAAAATTTAGTGGGGGAAATCTTGCATTTATTTATGTTACGCACGGGGGACAAAATATAATGGGGTGGTGTGATATATTTATTTAATGTAATGGGGATTAGTGGAAGATAATGGGTTTGGTAGAGAAAATGGGTTGATTTTAATTGATTAAAAGATTTATGAGTTGGGGGATATATAGAGAGGTCTTGAATCAGATTTTGGGGAGAGAGAAAAAATATAAGAGAAAAAATTCCGAAAAAAAATACTAAGACTTTAGAAAAACAAAAAGAAAAATATTCTGAAAATTCAAAAGAAGAAGAATATACACCTGATATATAGTCCAAATATTCTGAGATACGGATTGAGAAATTAAGGGTTAAACACTAACTAGTCTTTCAAAAATCTGAAAAAGTTTCCCTTTGCTTCTGTCCGTTGGTTGTTGTTGTTTCCGGATTTTGTCTTGATTTTAAAATCTGTCACTAAGTTTCTCGTCGCTGGTTGTTACTAGTTGATGGGATTGTTGTTGTTGTATGCTACTGAATTTCTGTTGATCTCTCACTTTTCTTTTGCTTCCAATATCAGGTACACAACTGACACACTGATTATTGTAAACTGAAACAGGAAGCATGAATACAAAAAATGAAGAATTGAAGTTCTAAATTTATTTTGAATTATATTCTTAATTGTATCTGTATATATAAATTATTTAGCTTACAAAAATCGGAATCATGTAGCTATTTAATGTATATATAGTGGAACATCCAACGATAGCTTAACGGATGAACTATCTATATATTGCTTAAAAATAAATAAATGGTGTAGTAACTCCGTCTAAGTTAAAAATCAAACGAATAGACCATTTCGGAACTTGTAAGAAAATTGTTTAGTTAAATAATATTGGTTAATTCTAGCATGTAATTGTTTTAGGATTAAAATTAGATTGCCAAGTTTTTTTTTTTTAATTTGACAAACTGAGAACATGCCTAGTATAATATAATTAGGTAGTAATACGTGAGCCTGTGCCCGTATTGGCAACGGACTGCTTTGCTTGTATCATTTTTTTAGAATTTACAAATCATATTCGAAACTCAACTATAACAACTCAAGCATGTAAATAAATTAAGACCCTTTTCTCTTTCATTTTCGTACAGACAATTTTAATAGAAAATGTAGGCACTTTAGGATTATCCTGATAAAAATAAATGAGATGAGCCTCGCCAAATAAAATGCACAAATTGCGGGGCCCTCGATAAATGTTTAATTAAAATTACTTAGACTTCGGGATGAGCCGTTTAGCAAAATTCCACGGCCTTACCCAGAAATAATAATACGATAATTGCTTCAGGCGTGCATTTTAATAATCTTACCTTCTTAAATTCGGGTGCGCATTTATGTGACCCAAATCCAAATCTCAACGGAGTCGGAATGTATTAACAACCATGGGCGCATTGATTGTGACATGGTTCGAAATGCATTTTTACAATGTTGCAATTCCATAAAAAATAAATAATAATAAAAGCGGTTTTAAACTTAATGAAAGCACATAAGTAATAACATGTAATAAATCAGATATCTAGCCATTATAACAATTTAAGCGACCGTGCTAGAACCACGGGATTCGAGGGTGCCTAACACCTTCCCTCGGGTCAACAAAATTCCTTACTTAGAATTTCTGGTTCGCAGACTTCATTTGGAAAGTCGAATATTTTCCTCGATTTGGGATTTAAGATAAACCGGTGACTTGGGACACCAAAAGCCAAACCTTTCCCAAGTGGCGACTCTGAATTAAATAAATAATCCCATTTCGAATATTGTCACTTAAATTGGAAAAAACTCCCTCGCGCATTCAACCCTTCGGGGCGGGCGCACAAAAAGGAGGTGTGACAGCTCTGGTGACTTTGCTGGGGAATTTCGAACCCAGAACCTTTGGTTTAGGGTTCAAGAATTCGAGCTTAGAATAATTGTTATATTTGGATTTATTATCTGATCTTTATTACATGTTTTTGGCATAACGTGCAAAATGTTGTCTTTTACCGCTTTGATATCATCTGAACTGTATATAAACTGTGCCGAAACCCTTCTCTTCTTACCTCCGGGGAGAAGCTCGCTGGTCGAGACTCCCCATTCTGTTAGTGTCAATACCTTAAATAAGAAAGAGGCCGGACAAGTTACAAAGCCGGACGATCTCGCGGGTCCCCGGTACGTAGCCCCCTCCTCGACTCGAGTTGTCCGCTCGGGTACACAGTCTAGAACATATACCCAGGTTATAAACCTAGTATAACGAAACTTCATGCCGGATCCCTAGTAGGAACGCTTATTTGCATCATGTTACATTTGACGTAGGGGACTCAACACAGGGGTTGGGTCCGTTTAGGACATGCAACCTGAAATGAAAAGACCATCCTGCTGCATCCCGTTTGTTGGCGCATTTATTTGCTTCAGATCTGCGTGCTGACTGGTTTCTAAAAAAAAATCCAAAAAAGGAAAAAAAAATAGCAGCGTAGGGAGATAATTACTTATTTTGGAAAAGATAAAATCAATGTCCAAGTAGTGTCAAAACCTCACCGGAATTTTCTAAAAAAAAAACAAGGTGAAAACAAAATTTGTCTTTTAGTTTGATTTATATATAAAAAAAACATATAAAAAAATTTCCTTTTAATCACTTTCAAAATCCAAAAACGGGTATTTATTTAAAAGTAAAAAAAAAGGAGGAAAAAAAAAATTTCAAAACTCAAAAAAATATATTGTTCCCATTTGTAGTATCTCTTTAAAAGATTTTCGAAATTTCAAAAAAAAAAAGGTGAAAAGAAGTTTAAAATTCATAAATATTTCCTTAAAAAAAACAAAACAAAATAAAAAAAAAACAAAAAAAAACAAAATATAAAAAAAAAATCCAGAAAAATACTTTTTCTCCTTTCCTTTAAAAGATTGTAGTCAGAAGGGGTTTAGTTTATTTTTACTCTACGCCTGATCGGCCCGAACTACGCCGGTTTGATTTTCGCAGGGTGCGAGATACGTAGGCAACCCTCATTGGGTCCAACCTCCTCTTTTCAAAATAGCCAAAATGTTTGAATTTTAATTTCGTCATGAATGAGTCGGGTGATGCCGTTTTGTCAAAGATAGCTGAATGTTCCCGCAAGGGACGACGGAAGGTTGATTTTGCATAAAACGGCCACTTTCGGTCGTCTTTTAGAGTTTTTGATCGGTTGACCCTCACAGCCTTAAGATCTTCATCCCCAAAGTGCTGAAAGGCTGTGTTCGAAAATCTGATCTTCTTTTTTAGAAAGAATATAGTCAAAATATTTTTGAGTCAAGTCATTTTTGCTTAAAGTCACCTTAATAAATGTGCAGGATGAGCACAATGCAAAATGAGCATTTTTCGATAATGACTAAAATCCCTGTCAAGTTACGGCTATGGTGGAATGATCTAGGTCTTGAAGGACAAGATGAAGTCAAGAAATATCTGAAAAGTCTCACGGGTTTACTGGAAATCCAGCCTCGGGGAAATATCATAAGAGCTTTGGTCACTTACTGGGACCCAGCGCACAATGTTTTCCACTTCTCCGATTTTGAACTCACCCCAACTCTGGAGGAAATGGCTGGGTACATCGGAAATGCTGAACTTCCATTAAGGCAAAAATACCTGGTCGCCCCAAGAGCTGTCACGGTGCATCGATTTCTAGACTCACTAAAAATACCCAGGATGGTTCATAACCCAGATTTGGCCGCCGGTTTCTGTAATCTATGCTTCATATACGACAGGTATGGTCATGTAGGAGGATTCAACAATCCGATTAACAAGCTATGCAGCAAAGGAAGTCGTCAGAAGTGGGATAAGCATAGACGGGTGGCTTTCATGATAACATTTTTGGTCCTTCTGGTATTTCCGAGGAAAGATGGGAATATTGATCTGAAAATATCCGGGGTCGTCAGTACTTTGCTCACACAAAGTGACAGTACTCTCGCGCCTATGGTGGTATCTGACATTTTTCGAGCTCTCACAGCTTGTAAAGCTGGGGGAAATTTCTTCGAAGGTTGTAACTTGCTCCTACAAATGTGGATGACCGAGCACCTCTGCCATCGTTCCAAGATTTTGAGTCGTGGTTCCCCGGAAAAGACTTGCATAGAAGAGTTTTACATGAGAACCAAAGAGATCAGTCTACCCAAAGGAGTTATGGCATGGATTTCATTCTTTCAAGCTCTTACTGCCAGCCAAATACAGTGGACACTGGGATGGTTGCCTGTTGATGAGATCATGTATAGGCCAGCAACTAGAACTCATTTCCTACTGATGGGACTTAAGAGCATTCAACCTTACGCGCCCTGCCGAGTCTTGAGACAACTCGGAAGATATCAGATAGTGCCACACGAGGAAGATCTTAGTGCTCAAACAATTGAGATAAGCCCTGATGGACAATTTCCTGAAGCAAAAATCCGCCAGATCTGGAACGAATGTCAATATTTGAAAGCAGATACTTGTGTGCAAGATCCGGCCAAAAGTGAAATGGCACCAGGTTACCTTGCATGGTACAGAAGAGAACTCGAACACGAAAGGCCGGCTAAAAGACCCCACATCTTGAATTTCGCCGAGTCATCGCAAAAGCAGTGGGATTGGTTGGCAAAAGAAAGAGGTTATCGTACCGAAATCAGCAAGTTGAAGCAACAAGTGGAAGGTCTAAAATATGAGCACAACGTGCAAATTGCTACCGATCTGGGAGAAAAGAACAGGTTGGCTCAGGAAAACGAGATGCTCAAGGACCGGATAAAACAAATGAGGTTAGATGCTGATAACCAACAAAGGAGTCGGTCGGATGAACGATTGATAAAAGCTCTAAGAACTGAAATTGGGGAGCGCCGGACTTAGTCAGAAAATACCATAGCGGGGCTCGAGGCACACTGGGAGAGAAGG
The DNA here is from genome assembly GCF_000715075.1 of Nicotiana tabacum. NCBI lineage: Eukaryota > Viridiplantae > Streptophyta > Magnoliopsida > Solanales > Solanaceae > Nicotiana > Nicotiana tabacum. The sequence goes on along the minus strand of NC_134097.1, from coordinate 24,481,451 downwards.
ACAGAAAAACATAATCGGCACTTACAGCAGTTGGAAAGGGATCACGAGCGAACCATTGCCAATTTGAAGGAAAAGGTGGACAGAGCGTTTGAGCAAACCCGAACCCTAGGAGTTGAAAATAGACATTGCCGCAAGCTTTTAGCCCAGATAGAAGTAGAAATTCGGCAGTGGCAAAATCAATGCCTCCAGGATTCTCGGGTTATGACAGCCCGTAATGATCAAATAGAGCACTTACTCAATGAGAAGAGGCGAACCAGGTATAAGATCAGGATCATTGCCCTTGCCATCATCAGAAGATGTCTACGGTGTGAAAACATTACCACCATTACCGTTCTCTCGGCAGTGATGGTGTATGTCAAGCAAACCATGCATGAGCTGGAACAACTTGAAAGGGATCTCACACCTAAGACTGCGGCGAGGCCGAACGATGCCCCGCGGGCGCCAATTCTCGAAATCTTGATGTATTCATAGGTCGAGTCTGTATCTTAGCATCTTTTGTCCGTCTTTTCGCATCAGGGTGCATTAGTTTGTTTGAGTCTGCATTTGTTTTCAAGGTTTGTTTATTTTCCCCTTTTTCAAATGTTGGTTGTAATAGATTGCTTTAAGTAATAAAATGTGTGCTTCTTTTACACTCCTCTATCCCGAACTACGCAAGATCTGATTCACGCGACATCATGATACGTAGGCAATCCTCATCGGATCCGGTCACATTTTTAACTGCAAATAATAAAATAAAATAAAAAAGCAAAGAAATAAAAATGGTGATAAATAAAAGAAAAGCCTAAGGAGAAGCCGGAATGACACATGTCTTTGTTGCAAGTATGTAGAAACTCCCCTGACTGTATAGGTGCATCACACCCCAATGTGAGATTACATGTCTGTTATTTGTTTTACACTAACAGTCATGTTTGCTGATAAGTTCAGGTTCCTAGAAAAGTGGTTTGGTTTTGTGGTAATCTGGCCTCTCATACATACTTCACGAGATCAAAAGGAAACGTTCAGTCACCCGTCGCTAAATCAAGAGGAATTGCTCATACATATTTCACAAGGTCAAAGGGAAGTGTCGAAATGTCTTCAGAAATTCCTCTGCCAACGATTCCTATTTCGGAGGAAAGTTCAATCTCAGTCATCCCAACCTCTGAGTCAGCAACTGTCGAGGAAAATAGGATTCTGCGTCTCCGCATGATGGAAATGTGGGACGCCTGGGCCAATGGAAAAGAGCCACCAAGTGCGATCCCTGGATTCCCTGAGCTTTTTCCTAGGGCAAGTGGGACCTCCAACATCCCCACAAGTTATCCAAATACCCCACTGGGATATCCTACCATCTCAACCTACTTTACTGGAACACCTTCTGAGTCTCACCCCCAGGTGTTAGCTGTCGGAGCGGTTTCAAACATATTCACTACTCCACTTTGTTCATCCACGACACAACCTATCTTACCCAGGCCTAACTTCGATTCATCATCCTTCACATTTCAAGCACCACCTCTTCCATTGGAACCTAGTCAGTTCACTACCAACGTTTACCCTCATCCGTCTCGGTACGAGTTTATCGCAGGATAGGAGAAAGCCGAGAAAACGCCTGAACAAGAGGAAATGACCAGAAAAATGAGATGCATGGAGCAAACTCTAAAAAATATACAGGGTCTGAGCGGGCAAAAAAACGTATCTTACGCTGACCTGTGCATGTTCCCATACGTACATCTGCCCTTGGGTTTCAAAACCCCAAAGTTTGAGAAATATGACGGGCATGGGGACCCCATAGACCACCTCAAAAGGTACTGCAACCAGTTGCGGGGAGCGGGCGGAAAAGAAGAACTTCTTATGGCTTACTTTGGAGAAACTTTGACTGGCATTGCTTCTGAATGGTATACGGATCAGGAAGTATCTCGTTGGCACATTTGGGACGACTTGGCTAGGGATTTTGTCAGGCAGTTTCAATATAACATCGACATTGCCCCCGACAGGAATTCATTGTCAAATCTAAAGAAGAAGCCTTCGGAGAGCTTCCGAGAATATGCTGTCAAATGGCGCGAACAAGCATCCAGAGTCAAACCTCCCATGGATGAAATAGAAATGGTCAGCGTTTTCCTTCAAGCTCAAGAGGCTGATTATTATCAAAAGATGATGTCTGCAATGGGAAAGCCGTTTGCTGAAGCCATCAAAATCGGTGAAATGGTGGAAAATGGTTTAAAAACAGGGCGAATCTTGAGTCAGTCTGCTATAAGGGCCACCTCCCAAGCAATCCAAGGTGGGTCTAGAGGACGAGCAAACCGAAAGAAGAAGGAAGAAGCAACAATGGCAACTTCGAGTGTAAGAAAACCCCATCCGTCCAGATTTCATTTCTCTGAAAGACCCCCGCAACACTACTACCCCCTTCAGCCCTACACAGTAATGAATGCACAACCATATATTAGGCCACAACAACAATTTCACCAAAAACGAGCTCAATTTCAAAGAAATCAACCTCCTCACCAAGCTCAGTATAATCCCCGACCTCTACAAAATAATCTCCCCTACAACGCCCGCACTCGAGAGCCGCCCAGGAAAATGGACTTCACACCTATTGGTGAATCATATTCCAACCTTTTCCCCAGGTCCAAATGGGTTTGTTACAACCCGTACCCCCAAATAGGCAAAACCCATAGTCACCCTCTTACCAACCTGGTGCCCGATGTGCCTATCATTCTGGAGTAGAAGGACATGACACTGAGAGATGTTGGACTTTGAAAAGGGTTGTTGAAAACCTCATAGAACAAAAGTGAATAGTGTTAAAGGACGAAGACATTCCTAATGTGACCAACAATCCGTTACCGGCTCACAACAATGGACCGATTATTGGGATGATCTGTGAAGATAAAGAGTTTGATCCTGTCTTGAAAGCCATCATTGCAATCGCCGACTTTGAGAAAGAGCCCAAAACGTATGCAAAGCAAGAAAATGTGGACAAGAAGAGTAAAAACCCCCCTCAAAACACAGAAAAAGCAGTGAAAACAAAAATTGAGGTAGTACCCTCGAAAGATACTGTCCTTTATGTCCCCCGAGGTTCGAAGAAAGGACAAGTGACATTGAGCACTCCAAGAAGGTTTGAGCTGAACAAAGGATCTAAGATGTATGTGCCCAAAGGGACCTATGCGGAACGGGGGCCAATAATTTCACCAAGGCTGAATGAGCTCGTGATTATTGGACGCGCGCCGCAGAGGCCCATGACGGATCCTACTAACGTCCCATGGAATTATAACAAGGCGGTAGTAACCTATAAAGGAAAAGAAATCCTGGGAGAAGTGAATGAAACTAACCCAACTGAGAAATACCTCAACCTGGAGGAGTTGAATGATTCTACAAAGAAGCGTTTCCCACTCAAGAATTAGGTTAGCGCCGAGGAAGCGGAAGAGTTTTTCAGGAAAATGAAAACTGCAGACTACGAGATAATTGATCAACTCTGAAACTCTCCCGCTCAGGTCTCGTTGTGGTCTCTATTGATGAATTCAACTGAGCATCAAAAAGTGTTGATCAAGACCCTCAATGAAGCTTACGTCCCAATTGAAACTACCGTGGAATAGCTAGAGAGGATGGCAGAAAGATTTTTCATGATCAATCAAATTTCCTTCAGCAAAAATGATCTGCCCCCGGAAGGGGCCGTTCACAACAAGCCCCTCCACCTAACAGTTAAATATGAAGGGTACTATGTGAAGAGGGTCATGCTGGATGGCGGGTCCGGAGTGGATATCTGTCCCCTTTTGACTCTACAAAGAATGGAGATCGAAATAGGGAGAATCAGGCCCAACAGCGTATGTGTTCGTGCCTTTGACGGCATCAAAAGGGACACCCTAGGCGAGATCGATTTGATTTTGACTATTGGACCTGTGGAGTTTGAAGTGACCTTTCAGGTCCTAGATATGGATACTTCTTACAATTTCCTTCTAGGAAGGCCCTGGATTCATGCGACGAAAGCCATACCTTCTACTCTCCACCAGATGGTAAAATTTGTACATGAAAATCAAGAGATTATAGTCCACAGAGAGGATGAGCATTCAATTTATCGAGACCCGTCGGTTCCATGCCTCGAAGCTAAGGAGGGTAGTGAACACATAGTCTATCAAGTTTTCGAGGTTGTGGTCGCAAACCAATGCGAAGAAGGAAGCCCCTACCCTCAACCTTTTCTCTCAAAAGCGTCAGTTATGGTTGCCAAGGAAATGATCAGGCATGGTTATAAACTGGTAAAGGGACTCGGGGCATCATTGCAAGGTATCACCGAACCTATCACATTACCTGCCGCCGAAAAGTTCTTCGGTATTGGTTTTTACGCCGAAGAAGCTGACGTAATGTGGGCAAACCAACGGAAGAGCAATGGTTGGGTATTATCTCAGCCAATTCCCCATCTTTACAAAACATTCGTCAAACCCAAGTACAATGAAGAAAGAGAGGATGAGACCTTCACGACCGAGGAAATTGAAGAAATCTGTGAGGTTATGAGGCAAATGATGTACGAAACCCATATGGTTCAGCCGGGAGAAGGCTCGAGCACCGCTGAGGTACTTTACATGGGGCCCGATGCCAAATTGTAAAACTGGAAGGCTACTCCGTTTCCGATCAAGCGGGAATCCTGGTAGACCAGTGCTGCCACCTTTTCTGCATCACGAGTTATTTTGGGGTGTAACTCGAATGATTTCCTTTTAGTTTCCTGTCCTTAAATTCTGATGTAAACCCTATTATCTCAAAATTCAATGAAATGAAATAAATATTTCATCTTTTATCTTATTTATTCTCTCTGATTTTTTTTATTTTTCTGTTTTATTTCTTTCAGTTCTAATAATGCGGCTTTAAATAACATGACATGCTTGCTGACTTCATGCCCGGATTCAAACATGCGATCTAACTGCGAAATAATGAACCAAGAAATGGAATACGACGAAGAAGAGGCTTTTAAGGAAATAAATCGAGAATTGGAACACTTTGAGAACAAACCTAAGCCGAATATGAATGACACCGAACCAGTTAATTTGGTAACTCCTAAAGAAATCCGAGAGACCAAAATAAGCATTCACACGGACGAGAGAACGCGAAACGCGATAGTTCAACTCCTTGTTGAATTTAAAGATGTGTTTGCTTGGTCATACGATGACCTGCCAGGATTAAGCATTGATCTAGTGGTGCATAAATTGCCAATTCACCCTGATTGTCTTCCAGTTCAACAAAAGCAAAGAAAGTTCAAAACTGATGTCAGTGACAAGATTAAAGAAGAAATCACCAAGCAGCTGAAAACGGGAGTAATTCGGGTAATCTAGTACACCACGTGGTTAGCGAATGTAGTTCCAGTGCCGAAAAAAGATGGGAAAACTCGGGTCTGTGTAGATTATCGAGATTTGAACAGAGCGAGTCCCAAAGACAATTTCCCATTGCCCAACATCCACATCCTTGTTGATAATAGCGCCAAACATGAGATCCAGTCTTTCGTAGATTGTTACGCTGGATATCATCATGTTTTGATGGATGAAGAAGATGCTGAGAAGACTGCATTCACTACACCATGAGGCACTTACTGTTATCGGGTTATGCCATTCGGTCTGAAGAATGCTGGGGCAACTTACATGAGAGCCATGACTGCCATTTTTCATGACATGATGCATCAAGAAATAGAGGTGTATGTGGATGACGTGATAATCAAGTCCAGGACTCGAGACAATCATATCCAAGACTTGAGGAAATTCTTCGAGAGACTGAGAAAGTACGACTTGAAGCTGAACCCGGCCAAATGCGCCTTCGGAGTCCCATCAGGCAAGCTTTTGGGTTTCATAGTAAGCAGGAGAGGTATAGAGTTAGATCCAACAAAGATAAAATCTATCAGAGATCTACCTCCCCCAAGAACGAAGAAAGACGTGATGAGTCTGTTGGGCAGGTTAAACTATATCAGTCGATTCATTGCCCAGCTAACTAGCACGTGTGAGCCCATATTTAAGCTATTAAGGAAGGATGCAGTTATCAAATGGACGGCTGAATGTCAAGAAGCCTTTGACAAGATCAAAGAATATCTTTTAAATCCCCCAGTTTTGGTCCCGCCAGAGCCAGAGAGACCCCTGTTCTTGTATCTGACCGTCTTGGAAAATTCTTTCGGTTGCGTCCTCGGACAACATGACATAACCGGGAAGAAGGAGCAGGCGATCTACTACTTGAGCAAGAAATTTACCGGCTACGAGGCCAAGTACACTCTGCTGGAAAGAACGTGTTGTGCTTTAACGTGGGTTGCCCAAAAATTGAGACATTATCTTCAAACTCACACTACTTACCTCATAAGCAGGCTGGATCCTTTGAAGTATATATTTCAGAAACCAATGCCTACTGGAAGACTGGCCAAGTGGCAAATCTTGCTTACTGAATTTGACATAGTCTATGTCACCCGTACGACAATGAAAGCCCAGGCATTAGCAGATCATTTGGCCGAAAATCCGGTTGATGAGGAATACCAGCCATTGAGTACTTATTTTCCAGATGAAGAAATAAATACCATAGAAGTGGTCTCGGAAAATGCTCACGTTTGGAAGATGTTATTTGATGGGGCCGTAAATGCCAAAGGTGTAGGAATAGGGGCAATCTTGATCTCACCTGCTGGTCAACATTATCCGGCTACAGCTAGGCTTCGTTTCTTTTGCACGAACAATACAGCTGAATATGAAGCCTGCATCATGGGCATGAATATGGCGATTGATCAAGATGTTGGGGATTTGTTGATTATGGGGGATTCTGATTTGATTATCAGGCAAGCCCAGGGTGAATGGGAAACTCGAGATGTCAAGCTTATTCCTTACCGGCAGCACGTAGAGGATCTCAGCAAGCGGTTCAGATCAGTAGAGTTCAGGTATATCCCGCGATGTCACAATGAATTAGCCGATGCACTTGCCACTTTAGCTTCAATGTTACCTTATCCAGGCAACGCCCACATCGATCCCTTGGAAATCCAAATCAGGGAAAGACATGGTTACTGCAACGCCATCGAGGCAGGACCAAGTATCCAGCCATGGTACCAGGATGTTAAGAGGTTCTTAAAAACACAAGAATACCCTGAACATGCTACTGGAGATCAGAAGAGAACTATTAGGCGGCAGGCAAGTGGATTCTTTTTGAGCGGTGAGATATTGTATAAAAGAACCCCTGATCTCAACTTATTAAGATGTGTTGACGCCGAAGAAGCAGGCAGGATCATGCATGAAGTACATGCAGGGGTGTGTGGACCTCATATGAACGGGTACGTTTTGGCAAAGAAAATCTTGCGGGCCGGATATTATTGGATGACCATGGAAAAGGACTGTTTCAGCTTCGTTCGAAAGTGTCATCAATGTCAGGTGCATGGAGATCTGATTCACGCACCTCCCACAGAACTGCATCCCATGTCTGCACCTTGGCCATTTGTTGCCTGGGGTATGGATGTCATTGGTCCGATTGAGCCCAAAGCTTCAAATGGACACAGATTCATATTGGTCGCTATCGACTACTTCACAAAATGGGTCGAGGCTGTCACTCTCAAATCAGTCACTAAGAAAGCCGTGGTGGATTTCATACATTCAAATCTTATCTGTCGTTTCGGTATTCCTGCAACTATAATCACAGATAATGCAGCAAACCTGAATAGTCATTTGATGGAGGATGTGTGTGAACAATTCAAAATAACGCATAGGAATTCCACTCCTTATCGGCCCAAAGCCAACGGCGCTGTTGAAGCAGCGAACAAAAACATCAAAAAGATTTTGAGGAAGACAACCCAGAGTTCCAGACAATGGCATGAGCAGTTACCTTTCGCCCTGCTTGGATATCGCACTACAGTACGCACCTCAGTAGGGGCAACCCCATACTTGTTGGTTTACGGGACCGAGGCTGTAATACCGGCAGAGGTAGAAATCCCTTCTCTCCGGATCATTGTTGAAGCTGAAATTGAAGACAGTGAGTGGGTCAAAACTCGTTTGGAACAGTTAACGCTGATCGATGAAAAGCGAATGGCTGCGGTTTGTCACGGGCAATTGTACCAACAAAGAATGGCTCGTGCTTACAACAAGAAAGTGCGACCCAGGAATTTTGAAGTAGGTCAACTGGTGTTAAGGCGCATTCTTCCACATCACCAGGAAGCGAAAGGAAAATTTGCTCCTAATTGGAAAGGTCCATACATCATCAGGAAGATATTGCCCAGGGGAGCATTATATCTAGGTGATATTGAAGGAAAAGATCCCGACACAGCCGTGAATGCAGATGCAGTAAAAAGATACTATGTTTGAACTTGCTCTGACGATGTTTTTGCACAGTTGAGAGGACGAAGGCTTTCATTCCCGCTACCCAAACACTCAAATCCTTTGCTAACCCTTTGAGCCATTTACCTTTCTTTTATTACCCTCTTTGGAACCCGGAAGTGAAGTTCTAAAAAAAAAAAAAAATAACCAAAATTTCTTGAACTACGTTTGACTTGATTCCGAAAGGATACGTAGGCAACCTCTCTATGGGGTTCAGTCACACCAAAACCAAAATATAATTCTCCCCAAAAAAGTTAAACTGGGGCAGACATTATAATAATTCGGCGATAATCCCGCCTGGACGGTTCCAAAGTTGTAATTCGATCCAAGTTCTTTTGACCCCAAACATGTTACAAGTCCTTCTGATCAATCGGCAAAAGTTTCTTCAAAATCAAAAAGGCGCAGTTGCTCAGATCCGACACAGTCAGGATGAGAGAATCAAAATGAGAGAGTCTTATTGGTGAAAACCTATGGGCACCATAAGGCGATGGCGAGCAGAGAAATCAAAATGAGAGAGTCTTGTTAGTGAAAACTCATGACGAGCACTATAAGGCGACGGTGAGAAAAGAAATGAGAGAGGTCGGCTAGCGAAAACTCGCAAAGAGCGCTGTCGGCCGAAAGAGGATTTCACCACAGAAGGTTCTGGCAAGGTTCCCTGGTTTGGAAACATAGATCCGTTTGGTTCGTGAGAAAATGTAGGTTCGTGAGAGTCGGGCATCCAGTCCAAAAAGCAGGTTATGTCAATTTAAAGCCAGCATGGACCAAGATAAGTCTTTCTTTTCCCAAAAAAGACGCTTTTTTTTTAAATTCATTTTTTTTTCTCGTTCTTTGTTTACTTTTCTTTGGATTCCTTTTCGGTTTAACCCTAAGCCCCAAAACATGCTAGAAAGAAAAGTGGCAGGACCGGTTTCACAGGGCTCTGTTTGGCAAGAGGTGGAGAACATACCCGGCCTCAGTGATGCGTCAGTCCAATCCCGACTGATCATGGCGTTTGATTACCTCAAAATCCCCAAGCAGAGTGAGACGGAAGAAACAGAGCCGTACACGCACAAATCAGCGTGAAATCCTGAAATATTGAGTCTTATCAGTTTGAAAGGAGGTTGCCTTGGAAGCCAATCAATGGCGAATTTTCTCAAAACAGAAATGAAGCTTGGGACCAAGAAAAACAATGAAGGCCACAAAACCGACCACAATTTCAAACTGACAATTTTTCTTTGTTTAGGAAAATTGAGACAGGTGCGATCCAAAGCAACCGTGCAAGAAGCAGGTGTAGCCCAAAAAAGAAATGAAGTGCACGAGCGTTGAAACAGCTTTGCAGCAAGAAAACGACCAAAAGGAAGTTTACCCAGAATTCTTTCATACATTTTGATAAATAAAAGGGCATAACCCGTGGACCTCCCTGGCATAACCCAGGGACCTCTTTCCCTTTTTCGGCATAACCCGATGATTTCCCTGGCATAACCCAGGAACCTCTTTGAATTTCCCGGCATAACCCGTGGACCTCCCTGGCATAACCCAGGGACCTCTTTCCCTTTTTCGGTATAACCCGATAATTTCCCGGCATAACCCGAGGACTTTCTCCCTTTTCCGGCATAACCCGATGACTTCCCCGGCATAACCCGAGGACTCTTTCCCTTTTTCGGCATAACCCGTGGACCTCCCTGGCATAACCCAGGGACCTCTTTCCCTTTTTCGGCATAACCCGATGATTTCCCTGGCATAACCCAGGAACCTCTTTGAATTTCCCGGCATAACCCGTGGACCTCCCTGGCATAACCCAGGGACCTCTTTCCCTTTTTCGGCATAACCCGATGATTTCCCCGGCATAACCCGAGGACTTTCTCCCTTTTCCGGCATAAACCTGATGACTTCCCCGGCATAACCCGAGGACTCTGTCCCTTTCCCGGCATAACCCGTGAACCTCCCTGGCATAACCCAGGGACCTCTTTCCCTTTTTCGGCATAACCCGATGATTTCCCCGGTATAACCCGAGAACTCTTTTCCTTTCCCGGCATAACCCGATGACTTCCCCGGCATAACCCGAGGACTCTCTCCCTTTTCCGGCATAACCCGATGACTTCCCCGGCATAACCCGAGGACTCTTTTCCTTTTCCGGTATAACCCGATGACTTCCCCGGCATAACCCGAGTACTCTTTTCCTTTCCCGGCATAACCCGATGACTTCCCCGGCATAACCCGTGGACCTCCCTGGCATAACCTAGGGACCTCTTTGAATTTTCCGGCATAACCCGTGGACCTCCCTGGCATAACCCAGGGACCTCTTTTCCGGCATAACCCGATGAATCTTCCCGGCATAACCCGTGGACCCTTTCCAGCATAACCTGGCAATTCTCCCAATTTAGGGCTCCGATCCCTAAGTTGAACAGGTTTCTATTTAGTCAGCATTAGGGCTCTAATCCCTGAACTGAGCGTTTTTTTTCTGTTAGCCGACATTAGGGCTCCAATCCCTGAGTTGAGCAACCTTCCTCTAGCCAACATTAGGGATCCAATCCCTGAGTTGTGCACTTTTACCTTTTGCGACATTAGGGCTCCAATCCTTGAGTTGCGCTTTGTAGACTAGGGTTTTTTCCAATCCCCTCATCAGTGCTGTAAATTTTCATGACAATTAACTCACGAAATTTTCCTAGTGAAACTGGGGCAGAAATTTCGTTCGTTTGTTTTGTTGTCTCAGCAGGTCTGACCCTGAGGTGCATGGATCGAGACGACCTACGGGGTGAGTCTCAATCCAGAATAAAGAAAAGAACAAAAGAACAAAAAAAGAAGATGTTCCCACATATTGGAACAAACAAAGGGCAGGTCGCTCAAAAATTGGATCAAATTCCCGAGCTCCGCCAATCCCGTTTCATTCAATACTGCAGAAATAAACAAACGCCTACAACTTGCGAGCATCAAGATTCGGATCGAAGTCTACAAGCAGAATTAGCTGAGACCCAAGATCAAGTTGCAAAAGAATTATAGATAGGAATCTTGTAACTAGCGGTTGACAGGCATAAGTAGTTAGTTCAGTTTCAATTTCCTTTGGTTGTAATAAGGAGGTCAGTAAAGCAGTAGTGGCAACAGCAACAGCAGTAACAGCAAGCATTGCAATCCCATGGTAGTCCCAGCTACCAAAATTTCCCGAACTACATTGACCTGATTCCTGTTTAGCCCAGGATATATAGGAAACCTTTGAAGCAAAGGTTCGGTTAAATCTTTTTCAAAAAAAATGCTTCACACGGAGTACTCGGATGGGCAAAAATCGCTCGCTTTATCTTTGCACGAAAACCCTTCGTGTCTCCGGGCAAAGAGGGGCAGCTGTAAGCACGTGATTTTTGCCCTATATGAGAATTACTCCCAAAAATTCAAAAATAAAATGATTTTTCTTTGGCGTGCAATTTTGTGATATTTTGAATAATTATTTGTATTTGTCTGTGCGTGTTTATTTGCTAAATTAATAAAAATACAAAAATATGTCGCATTTTGCATATAGGATTTAATTCTACAATTGTTAGTAATTAGATGTGTTTTACAAAAATTAAAAAAATTACAAAAAATAGGCATCGTTTGCATTTTTAGCATTTAATGTCCAAATATACAATTTTATGCTTAATTATTATTTAATTGTGCGTTAATTGATATTGGGAGTTAATTTGCGCTTTGATAACTTAATTTAGTTCTTAATAATAGTTTAAGTATTTTTATAATTTAGTTTTAGAAAAATAAAAGAAGAAAAGAGAGCGAAAATATAAAGAAAGTAGGAATTGGGCCTCTTCTTCGATTTCAAACCACAGGCCCAAAAAATGGCCCAACCTTCCCTATGACCCAGTCCATTTCGAACTGGGTCGACCCAGTCCATAACCCAACACCCCTATTATTGTACAAACAAAATAAAACAAAAACAAAAGTAAGAAAACCCTAAAAATGCCTAAAGCATCCGCCCCCCCTATTCTCCTTCTTCTTCCTCAAAACTCCAAAGCACAACCATGGCTGCCCTTGACCCCACTCCCTCTCGTCCAAACACCATCAACAAACAGTTCGTCATGACCAAACGACCCCAAGAACCATAGCTACTGCTGTCCGCGTAGCTGTCTCTGCGTCGTCACTTCATCTTCTTCGTCCTTCGTCAAGCTCGAGCTTGAGCTCGACATCCATGGCTGCCCAGCTCCACCAAGCAGTCCGCCATTGCCTTCGTCAACCACCAGCTTCCCCCTCGTCGTCACTGTCCAGTCGACGACCAAACAACCACCAAACGCCACTGCCCAGACGAACCCTCGCACCCCCAATGCTCGAACCATCGGACCCCCCTGTCGAGTAGCAGTTGTTGATGCTGCTGCTGCGTCACGTTCTTCTCCGGCAAAAACCCAGAAAACGAACAAGAACCCGTCGCCTCTAGCTGCCTCCCCGTCATCATCACGACCCAGTTCTATCACGTCTCCGCTGTTTCCATTGGCCAAGCTCATCGTCCAGTTTGAAGCCCCGTCCCCAGCTGTCGCGTCTCCGCTGTCCGTCGACCTCTCATATGGGTTTGTACTGAAACCTCGTCGTCCACGGATACTTTTACTGCTTCACTTCTGCCGCGCCAACTGCCGGTTTAGCTTCGGCGTGGTTTTCAGTTGTCAACCGCCGATATTGCTTCGTAGGTTCATGTTCGTCGTCGTCTGCTCGTGTTCGCCATCGTTGGTTTGAGCTTTGGTCGAGGCTCGTCAAGTTCGTTGTTTGTTTGGTCGTTGTTCGTCGTTTCGATCCGGTTAGTAGTTTTTTTTGAGTTTTATTTTGTCCGTATTTTGTTTTGATATTTTCGAATCTAAAATCGGCAAATGTTTGTTTTGTTTATCGTTTGAATTAATCTTTAGTTCATGTTCATGTGTTTTTTGTTAAATTAATTTTTCAGATTTCAAATGAAAGATTAATTAATTGTTTTCATGTTTATTTCATGTTTGTATTATTGTTTAAGTGAATATTTGTTCGTTTAATATTAGTTAGATACAAATTGAAGTTTAATTAATTGTTTCTTCAATTTGTTTAATGTATTTTATGTATTTTCCGGAAATTGTTAATATTGTTAAGTTCAAGTTTAAATTCATAATTTTTTTCTTCTTAGGTTTTGTTTTGTCATTTGCCTAAAAGAATTTAGTTGTAATAAGGGAAGTATGTTGGTTTTAATCATTTGAATCCGTCGTTTTTATTTTTAGATTTAATTCATGTTCATATTATGTTTGTTGATCTTGAATCCGAAATTTGTATAGTTTGATTTTTTGTTTATCATTTATGATTATCTCTTGAATTTGTCTCATAATCTTGTTTAAGTTTGATATAGGAATTGTTGGTTGTAAAGTTGTTATGGTTGATTTTGAGTTCAATATTATTGAATTTAGAAATCTAAATATACTTGTTTGATTGTTGTTGTTGTTTAAATCCGAAAATAGGTTTGTTATTGCTAAAAATGTTGTTCAATCAAATTTTAGTTGTTCTTGGTTGTTCAATTTGTGTTCATATGATTTGTGGATTGAAATCATGTTCATGTGATTTGTTGTTGAAATGTTGAAGAAATCATGTTCATGAAATTTGTTGTTTGAACATTGTTAGAAATTAATCATATTGTCTATATTTTGGTTAAGTTTGATTAATTGATGTGTTATAGCTGATGGGTAGTTTGGTAATTCATAGTACTTTCGGGGGTAAAATAGTAATTTGTAATAGGGTCGGAGGGGTAGTTTAGGAATTATACATTTTGTAATTGTTTATATGAAGCATGGGGGACAAAATGAAATGGGATAGGTTGTGATATAGTTGTTTAATATAAAGGGGGACAAGATAAAATTTAGTGGGGGGAATCTTGCATTTATTTATGTTAGGCATGGGGGACAAAATATAATGGGGTGGTGTGATATATTTATTTAATGTAATGGGGATGAGTGGAAGATAATGGGTTTGGTAGAGAAAATGGGTTGATTTTAATTGATTAAAAGATTTATGGGTTGGGTGATATATAGAGAGGTCTTGAATCAGATTTTTGGGGAGAGAGAAAAAATTTAAGAGAAAAAATTAAGAAAAAAAATACTAAGACTTTAGAAAAACAAAAAGAAAAACATTCTGGAAATTCAATAGAAGAAGAATATACACCTGATATATAGTCCAAATATTATGAGATACGGATTGAGAAATTAAGGGTTAAACACTAACTAGTCTTTCAAAAATCTGAAAAAGTTTCCCTTTGCTTCTGTCCGTTGGTTGTTGTTGTTTCCGGATTTTGTCTTGATTTTAAAATTTGTCACTAAGTTTCTCGTCGCTGGTTGTTACTAGTTGCTGGAATTGCTGTTGTTGTATGCTACTGAATTTCTGTTGATCTCTCACTTTTCTTTTGCTTCCAATATCAGGTACACAACTGACACGCTGATTATTGTAAACTGAAACTGGAAGCATGAATACAAAAAATGAAGAATTGAAGTTCTAAATTTATTTTGAGTTATATTCTTAATTTTATTTGTATATATAAATTATTTAGCTTACAAAAATCGGAATCATGTAGCTATTTAATGTATATATAGTGGAACATCCAACGATAGCTTAACGGATGAACTATCTATATATTGCTTAAAAATAAATAAATGGTGTAGTAACTCCGTCTAAGTTAAAAATCAAACGAATAGACCATTTCGGAACTTGTAAGAAAATTGTTTAGTTAAATAATATTGGTTAATTCCAGCATGTAATTGTTTTAGGATTAAAATTAGATTGCCAAGTTTTTTTTTTAATTTGACAAACTGAGAACATGCCTAGTATAATATAATTAAGTAGTAATACGTGAGCCTGTGCCCGTATTGGCAACGGACTGCTTTGCTTGTATCATTTTTTTAGAATTTACAAATCATATTCGAAACTCAACTATAACAACTCAAGCATGTAAATAAATTAAGACCCTTTTCTCTTTCATTTTCGTAGAGACAATTTTAATAGAAAATGTAGGCACTTTAGGATTATCCTGATAAAAATAAATGAGATGAGCCTCGCCAAATAAAACGCACAAATTGCGGGGCCCTCGATAAATGTTTAATTAAAATTACTTAGACTTCGGGATGAGCCATTTAGCAAAATTCCACGGCCTTACCCAGAAATAATAATACGATAATTGCTTCAGGCGTGCATTTTAATAATATTACCTTCTTAAATTCGGGTGCGCATTTATGTGACCCAAATCCAAATCTCAACGGAGTCGGAATGTATTAACAACCATGGGCGCATTGATTGTGACATGGTTCGAAATGCATTTTTACAATGTTGCAATTCCATAAAAAATAAATAATAATAAAAGCGGTTTTAAACTTAATGAAAGCACATAAGTAATAACATGTAATAAATCAGATATCTAGCCATTATAACAATTTAAGCGACCGTGCTAGAACCACGGGATTCGAGGGTGCCTAACACCTTCCCTCGGGTCAACAGAATTCCTTACTTAGAATTTCTGGTTCGCAGACTTCATTTGGAAAGTTGAATATTTTCCTCGATTTGGGATTTAAGATAAACCGGTGACTTGGGACACCAAAAGCCAAACCTTTCCCAAGTGGCGACTCTGAATTAAATAAATAATCACATTTCGAATATTGTCACTTAAATTGGAAAAAACTCCCTCGCGCATTCAACCCTTCGGGGCGGGCGCGCAAAAAGGAGGTGTGACAGTCACTGCCTATACGTGCGCGGTGAAAGGCAATGACATAAAAGATGATGAGATCAAGTTTGTCTTACTGAAGAAGTTTGGAGAAATGCTCTCGAAGGGGGCCATGATGTGGTATCACTACCTAGATCCCAACTCCATAGATTCATTTGCCATGCTAGCAGATTCTTTCATAAAGGCGCACGCCGGTGCCATAAAGGAAGCAACAAGGAAGTCTGACATATTTAAGATTAAGCAGAGGGAGAACAAAATGCTGCCGGAATTAGTGTCTCGTTTCCAAACGGAACGAATGGAACTACCCCTGGTCTTCGGTGACTAGGCAGTGCACGCCTTCACTCAAGGCTTGAATGAACGAAGCTCGGTGGCCTCAAGGCAGCTGAAAGAGAATATGATCGAGTATCCCGTCGTGACCTGGTCGGACGTCCTTAATCGGTACTAGTCAAAGATCAGGGTCAAGGATGACCATTTGGGAGCCCCCTTAGGCTCATTATATCCGAGCAGACTCCTAGAGAAGGAGTCAAAATCAAATAAAGGGAGGTACCATACCCCAATGATAGGAGGAATGCTCCGAGACGCAATCCTCCTCACAACGATCGATTGATGAACAAAGGACAGAATCCTCGGGACCCATCAACAGAGTGGCTTCGACGGGGACGAGGCCAACAGAGGCACCTCGCCTATCGGAATACAACTTCAACATCGATATATCAGATATCGTGTTCGCCATCAGCAAAATCAGGGACGCCAAATGGCCCAGGCCTATACACTCGGATCCTTCCCAAAGGAACTACAATATGCGAGTTTCACAACTTGCACGGGCATAGAACCGAGGATTGCAGGCAACTCTAAGAGGAAGTGGCCTGACTACTCGATAATGGGCACCTTCGGGAATTCCTCAGTAACCGAGCTAAAAATTAGTCCCGAGAAAGAGAAACAACCAAAAAGAACAAAGCAGACGAGCCTCAACACGTCATCCACATAATTTTTTGATGCACATCCTCGGCCGTATTTCAACTAAAGGACCATATCTCATCCGCCGAACGAACGCCGGAACCCAAAAGCACCATCGCCACTAAGGTATAATCATCTCTCCCTTTTTCTATCTTTTACTTCATGGTAAATCTTGCGCAGCCCAGTGACCAAGGCAGTCGAGATGCCGATCCTACTCCAGGGCCCTGAGATTTTAAAGCGTCCGTTGCACTATTTTCCTTTGACTGGATTTTTATCCCGAAATAGGTTTTTACTGAAAGGTTTTTAACGAGGCAACATCCATGCGCTACCTAAGAAGTACTCAACAAGATTACAGGGTTTCCTTCGCAATCAACCTTTTACCAGGAAATGACAAATGAGGTTCTAATAGGAAATTATGTACTAGGCCAAATGGTCAAACGAACAACGTCCGTATAAGCCGGGCTTATGGCAACACAACGACTTGTATTTACACCAAGCAATCAAATAATATCCTTCATCAAAAGCATCTTGTACTCCAAAGAAAATTCAGCATGTCCACAACAAGGATCCCTCCATCGAGTACGCCCCGAAATACTCGAAGACTAGCGTCAACAATTTGATACCTGCATGGCCTCAAGGTCGGAACTCCATGCTCATAAGCCCTCAATGAGTCAATTTCGAGCTCACGAGTAACGGCCTTCGAGCCTAAGAAAACTCGATGACTTGGAGACTGTCGCCATTCATCATTCACTAATAAACCCGAGGCCGTAAGAACCCGAGCGGGCAAACTCGGTCTAGCAAGATCTTTTTTACATATCAACAAAATGCTATAAGACCTCAACAGGCATGAAAAAACTATAAGACCTCAACAGACATGAAAAAACTGTAAGACCTCAACAGGCATGAAAATTTTGTAAGACCTTACTACAAGCATAAAACTCGATCCTGAATTTTAGGCTATATATCGCATTTTTAAGACTCCCGAAAGGGCATACCCTCGATGTATATGCCTATACTACCACACTCGGAATCACAAATGGCTCTGGCCAAATATAAACAACTACGGTCGATATGGCTGCACCAGCCAAATTAAAGTGACTCGGGGACGCCCGACTGTCGCTATAAAATCATAGGCCATTACTTTGAATCTACTTCAAAAAGAACCGGTTAAAACAGGCTACCCGCAACAAGCAAACGAGCTTCGACCATGTCAGCTTCAAATCACAAGGCTTCGAGCTACTCAGCCTACGAGCTGAACCTTCCGAGGTGCTCGAACATCGCCATTAACGACTTGAAATCGAGGTTTTTCCCGAACCCACGATGGGTCAGGCAAAATTATTTCAAAAAAAAGTCCTTAACGAGAGGAAACAAAGCCTACATATGCTTAAAGGAAAAAGCGTAAGAGCCATTGTCGTCAGCCAAACGAGCCACAGGGCCACACACTAAAAGGTCGCACCGACCAAAAGCGTAAGAGCTACTAT
The DNA here is from genome assembly GCF_000715075.1 of Nicotiana tabacum. Taxonomy (NCBI): domain Eukaryota; kingdom Viridiplantae; phylum Streptophyta; class Magnoliopsida; order Solanales; family Solanaceae; genus Nicotiana; species Nicotiana tabacum. Next base: position 24,463,068 of record NC_134097.1, on the reverse strand, counting down.
CACTAGCTTAAAATTTGAAAGCTTGAGGATCAAAATGTGCTCGAGTCGTAACCCGATTCGGAGACCGGATCCAAAGTAGTTAACTATACATGCCTAAAGGCATAGCATAAGAGCCATCATCACCAGTTTCACGAGCCTCAGGGCAACATACATAAAAGGTCGCTTCGACCCAAAGCGTAAGAGCCATTGCCGCCAGCCCATGCAGTTGTAAAACTTGAGGGTTGATTGAGCTTGAGTCGAAGCCCGACTCGGAGACTAAACCCAAAATAGTTAAAATGTGTACACCCAAGGGAAAAAGATAAAAGCCACTGTCACTGGCCTAATGAACCCTAGGACCGTATTACAGGTTTGGAGATTCCTACTAATTCAAAGGTGAAATCGAACCGATTGAGATCTTGGCAAACATAAATACAGAAGACACAAATTGCAGGGTTCCCCCTTTTTTACATACAGGCGGTGAAACACAAGCTCGGTCTACAACATATCATGAAATCTATGTACACAAGAACGAGGCAGGGAATAAACGTTCCCCCCTCGGTGACTATGGCCTGGCGGCCCCCTCCTTGCCGTCTTTAGCATCGGACAAAAGGAACTTGGCTTCATACTCCTCCCCTTTGGCTTGCTATATCTCCCCCCAGAGATCGAAGCCCCTGGCATGAATCTCCTTGAGGACTTCCCTCCGGGATCTGCAGCTCGCATACTCCTTGCTATTGCTTGCATAATCAAGGGCTCTCTTCAGTTCAGCTTTAGCAACGGCACCACTCTTCGAATATGCTGCCACCTTCTGTCCCGCCCTGGTATTGCTCATCACAATCTCAGCCCGTACATTCACCACCTCGGTCTTCGCCTTCGAAATCTCGGATGAAAGCCTTGCGATCATATTTCCAGAGCAAAATTGTTTCGTGTGAATGGTCTGGATTTGCGCCTCAAGAACAGAAACCATGGCTAGAGCACTCTCTTTAGCCACAAAATGGGCACTTACATGTGCCTGCAGCTTGTTGAATTCGCATTGGCTCGACCAACCACACCCTAGAGTTGTCCCAGCTCCTTCGCCTTGTCCTCCAACTGAAATATCAAAACATTAAGATACCAAGATAAAAAGGGAGTGAAAGCCGCATGAAATACGGGGTACCTATTTCTCCAGGTGGATCTCGCGGCTCCGGCTCCGGTCCACCTCGCGTCGCAGGGACACCAGCTCTCTTTCCTTTTCCGCACAAAGGAGCTTAAGGGATTTCTCCCTATCTAAAGCTTCCCGCAATGGGGCCTCACTACGAAGCAGCTCGGATTTAAGCCTGTCAAAGGCCTATAAAAGAAAGCTAAATAAAAAAAGGGGGGAGAAAGAAAGGCACGGGGCCGAAATAATCTTACAACAGTCAAAACTCACCATGAGGCCAAGCCACTGAGCCTCGCCGAAGGCCGAAGCAACATACGATGGCGTACCGCTTTCAGAAGGTGGCCGATCAACCAAATCGTTTCTCCTTAACCATTGAGAAGGAGTCGCCTCACCGCGAGCCTTTTCGTACCCCAGAGCAACTTTTATTTTGTCATCACTCCTCGATCCCTAGGCCAGTAATCTTTCCTTCACCGGAGGAGGACACGGCTTCATTTCAAAAGAACCCCGACACAGGAGGACACGACTTCATTTCAAAAGAACCCCGACACCTGCGACAGTTGAGTGAAATAAGCCGACAAGAAAAGTGCCATTTTCTAGGAAGCAAAGCATTGGAAACCTACCATGATGCTTCGCCTCCCATCTCCCTTTGGACAAATCTCGCCACCGGTGCCTATCATAAATCGAGCAAACTGCTAGTTTACGAGACCACTCGGCTAAATTGGGGATCTCGTTCGGCGACCAATGAGTTGCTACAAATATGGAATGGAAATATATCATTATGGAGCCTGCCTCCGGTCAAAACAATGATAGTTCAGATGAGACACTTACGTGTGGAGTTCCATTTCTTAGTAAATGGCAAAAATTCTCTAGGGATGACATCGATTGTTTGAATCTGAACGAATTGATTCATCCATTCGCGGTCCTTTTCCTCCTTGCTGCCGACCACAAGAGCTCGGGTGGATCGATTTGGAAGAGCAATCAAGCCCCGGTAACGCAGTGACCGATATAACCTCATGAAATGGCTGAGGGTAAACTCTATCTCGACCTTACTAGCAAAATATTTCATCGCCTGCACTATTTTCCAAATGAAAAGAAGAGCCTGTGCCAGTGTAACCCGATATCTCCAACAGAAATCAAGCACGACCTGGTCGAGGGAACCTGGTGCAAAAAGATGCATGTATACGCCTAAAAAAACCTCAACATATGTCATGACGCTCTCCTTGGGAGAAGTTGTAATACCACGCCTTCTGCCCATCTGCAATCTTTTATGATCATTTCAAGGTTTACCTCTCCCACTGATGAAATGATCCTCGACATATGCTCCCGGTGACCTGGAACATTGGGAGGTCCCCCAGCATGACAACTCTCTTCGAGGAAGGGCACCCCAAGTTTCTCTCACCTGGCATCGGAAGTGAGCCACTGGCATCATTCGAATGTAGAACATAGGAAGAACTCCCCTCCACCCGATGATCGGACGTTGACGTAGCAGTCATGGCTACGGTAGAACATGAGAGGAAAGATGAGGTCTGAGCAAAAATAAATTTTAATTAGGGAAACAAAAGGACTAGCATAAAGCGCCAGATTTTGGGGAAGAGATAGTCTATCGAAACAGCAAAATCACCATTGGAAAAGTGGATAAATGAAAATATAAGGGCAAAGCAACAACTTCTCACCTACACAAAGGGGCCAATTAATCCTGCCTACGTTAGTATTACCCTCTCCTAAGGAAATGTACCGGCGGAATCACCTCGAGCCCCCTTTACCGGATCAAACAAATGTTGTTGCCCCGCAAAACTCAAAAACCTACGAGGCCTCGAGGTCTCCCTGATTTCACCAACACCGGTTCGATAAAAGCTATAGATTTAACCTCGGGGCATGGCCAGTTTGAGGATCCCGATTGCTCCAAGAATAGGTTTCGGAAGGCCAACATCGAAAGTCAAAAGCTAAGTCGCAAAAGCAAAGGGGCAAAGAAAAAAAAGACTGAAAAAGCTGACAGGAGGAAAATCCCTATTTTACATTGCCAAAAACGTATTCACAAAAAACGTTTTTACATAATCCATCCCTCGGTGCTGCATACAGAGGGAAAAGGAGGGGATACAAAATGACTTAGAGACTACTCCTCATCACTATTATCGTCTCCCTCATCGGGGGTAATTAAAAGCGCCAATTCTCTCTCCCATATGCGGGCTTCCTCGAGATCAGCTGATAGGGTGACACCTCTGGCTCCGATTTCCTCCAAGGTTTCTCTCCTCACCTCCCCCTTAGCATGCTTAATAGCTTGGGTTAGCTTCTTCTCAACTGCTACTGATATGTCATGAGCTATTTTATGTGTCGTGGTTACATCCTCCAGATAAGTGGCAGCATTTAGTTCAATCTCAGACTTAGCCTCGGCCAAAGCAGCAACCTCCTTGTGAGCATCCCTGAGAAGATCCTGGGATGTCGCCAAATCCCCAACTACTCCTTCATTCTGATCCCTTAACCCGGAGATCTCCGTGTTCAGTTGGCTAATCTATGAACCATTCTGCTCGACCTACAAAAGAAAGGTAAGCCAATTTATGTCGGAAAACGGGAACAAAAGTCGTGTACAAGCAAGGCAAAATAACTACGCAGCAAGGTCGGCCTTTTCCTGGAGCGCCGTTTCAAAAGCAGCTCAAAGCTCTCCTAGTTCTTTCCCTCCCTAGGAAGAGCAAGCCTTCGAATCCCACAACATTGAGGTAAGTTTCTTACACTCCTTTTGGTGTTGTGAAATCTCCTCGCGGAGCCGAAGGAAAGCATGATCGTACATATCCTTGCACTGCGGCATAGCGGAAAAGTTAGAAAGACAGAGAATGATGCTCGAGTATAAAAAAAATGCACAAGAAATGTCTATCACATGTCGCATGAATTTATCTACCGCTTTGACAGTGCCAGGAACATCAAGATCGACACTATCACTAACACCGTCAAAAATGTTGGCAATAGAGCCTCCCCCTTGGAGAGGAATCCCTCCTTTGATGCTGACCACTTCTTGAGCTTCCCTCGATTCCCCTGACGAGACCTAGAAGCATGAGAAGAAGTCATTCATATTGCCAACTTCTCCAGAAGACAACCCTTACTCCTGAAAAGCTCCGGGCCCCGACCCTTCAGGATTGATGGCAGCGGTCCCCTCGACAGAAACTGCATCGAACCCCGTTGTGCGATTTGAAGCCACATTAACACCCTCTTCGAGGGTCACCGGTTTGCAAGACCAACTGGAGTCAGCCGTTTTGGACTCAGCAGCCTCCGATCGAGGCACCTACGAGGCTCTCACATTTGACCTCATCATCTGCGCTAGCTGGCATTCATCGTCATTATCTTCCTCGATGTTAGGATTTGCCCCTGAAGTTGAAGAAGAAGTCCCAATAGTGGCTCGATGCTCGAGTGACCTGGGGTTTCTTTGCCGTAGGAAGGGAAACAGTTGCCTTGCCTTTTCTCTTTTTTGCTCTTGCCGGGCTCCGAAGCCTCCACTTCGCTGCCAGGGGGCGGCCTCATCTACATATTCTCGCCAAGACCTGCACCAGTGTAGTAACCGAAAGATGCTATCACTAAGGGCACAAGAATGAACACAAATACAAGGCGTAGGCGGTAAAGAAACTCTACCGGATTCTTGGTCACCCATCGCTCCTTGTCTAGGTCGGTCCAAGATCGAACAAGATATGGGAACGCCTTGTCCAACCGCTCGATCCATCCTGACAAATCCAGAATTGCCTCGGGGTACCAAGCATAGGCTGCAGGAAGCGCAGAGAGGTCGTTATTTCAAAAGAAAAAGTAGTAAAAAATGGTTAAGGGAAAATTGCTTACACTGCGTGTTCCATCTCTCTAGAAAAGGCATCCTCCGAGACGGGATGATATCTGAGGTCTTCACCCGGATAAATCTGCTCATCCACTCTCAATCCTTTCCCTCGTCGATGCTCGAGAAGAATGATTTTTTGGATCGATGATGGAGCCTAATCAAACCTCGATAAAATCAAGGGCTATACATCCTGATCAATTGGTTAAGGGTAAAAGTCTCACCCCCAACCCCTTCGGTGAAATGCATCAATACTATCCTCCAGAAAGAAGGATAGATCTGACAAAGCATCATTGGTACTTGTCATAGAAGTCAAGGATGACCTGGTCTATCTCTGGGGGAGAAGATTTAGAAGAATTGTCAGGACCCAAGGTGAACGGGTAGGTATACACATAAAAAAAGTCGGCCTTATGATCCGTTATATTCTCATTAGGACCGGGAATTTCCACCTCCACTACCTCGTTCCATCGGTAGTCTATCCTCTCTGTTTGTATGTTGGTCACGATGCTAATATATCAAGACACATGCTCATACCGACTCGATGTGGATGAAGTGGCATCGACGTTAAAATCCTTTGACGTATCGAGATTAGGTGGGGTATACTGTTTCAAGGAAGGAATTGCTCTGGCTTTCTCTATAGACGATTGAGATGATGATGCAACTTCATTCCATCGAGGAACCATTCTATAAGTCCTAGCCATATCAATGGTAGAAATTTCTCTAGAAAAAGATGAAAGAGTATAAAAGACAAAGGGTTCTGACTCGTGAATTTAGAGATGAGGTATAAGTAAGAAGTATAAAACAGTCGATGCATTTATAGGAACCACTTGGGTAGCGGAAAGAAGGAGCCAATAGCAGTTTGTGGGTTCCTCGATTATTGCATTTGATGGTGACCTTTGCACGATTTTCTGGAACATGGCATTTAATGCTCTTATCGGTTGACGTCACGACAATGATGACCTCGAGACGACAGTTCAAAATTGTTTCCTATTACTTCATTCTAGGAAATGCGGAGACTACCTATATACAATGAAATGGGAGGGTCCGATTTCTCGCCATTATGGTGTTTTTGGGGAGTCATATCGATATCGCAGGGCTGTGTTGTTGCGGTCGAGTTCTCTCCCTCGAGTATCATTTATGCTCGACCCAACGATGATACCAAGGGTGGGGAATTTCCGAGGCAAGCAAATAGCACCAGTGGAGTCTAATATCATGTCTAGCCATCCCATCTCTGTATCTTTAAAACCACAGGTATTGTTCCAGTTTGTCATAGAGATGCATCTGTCGTATTTGATCCAGGATCCACTTATACATATGTATCATCTTACTTTGCTACATATTTGGGTATATCCCGTGATTCATTGAGTTCTTATTTCTACGTGTCCACGCCTGTAGGATATATAGTTCCAGTTTGTCATAGAGATGCATCGGTCTTATTTGATCCAGGTTCCACTTATTCGTATGTATCAGCTTACTTTACTCCATATTTGGGTATATCATGTGATTCTTTGAGTTCTCCTATCTATGTGTCCATGCATGTGGGAGATTCTATTGTTGTTGACCATGTGCATCGATCGTGTTTAGTTGTTCTTGGTGGTTTTGAGACTAAAGTTGATTTATAGTTTCTTAGTATGGTAGATTTTGATGTTATTTTGGGCATAGACTAGTTGTTTCCCTATGATGCTATTCTTGATTTACATGCCAAGACAGTGACATTGGATATGCCAGGTTTACCACAGTTGGAGTGGAGGGGTACATTGGATTATGTTCCTAGCAGCGTGGTGTCTTTACTTAAGGTACATCGGATGGTTGGGAAGTGGTGTGATGCATATCTATCCTTTGCGAGCGATGTCAGTGTTGACACTCCTACCGTTGAGTCAGTTCCGGTAGTGAGAGACTACCCAAATATATTTTTGGTCGATCTTCCGGGGCTGCATATCAATTTTAGTATTGACTTGTTGTCGGGAACTTAGTCCATTTCTACTCTGCCTTATCATATGGCCCCAATAGAGTTGACGGAGTTAAAGAAGCAGTTGCAAGAGTTGCCTAATAAGGGCTTCAATTGGTCCAGTGTGTCACCTTGGGGTGCTCAAGTCTTGTTTGTAAAGAAGAAAGATGGTTTTATGCGCATGTGTATTGATTATCGGTAGTTGAACAAGATTATAGTGAAGAAGAAGTATCCATTGCCACGCATTGATGACCTATTTGATCCGCTCCAGGGTGTTAGAGTGTTCTTAGAGATTGATTTGCTGTCAAGTTATCACTAGCTAAAGATTCGGGATCCGAATATTCTAAAAATTGGATTCAAGACTCGGTATGGTCATTACATGTTCCTTGTGATGTCATTTGGGCTGACCAACCCCCTACGAGCATTCATGCACTTGAATAATAGTGTATTCCAGCCCTATCTTGACTCATTCATCATTGTGTTTATTAATGACATCTTGGTGTACTCCCCGAGCTAAGAGGATCATGAGTAGCAATCAAAGCGTGAATTCTGGCTTGATTTCGTGGCACGTTTCGATCAAGTGGTGTTGAGTGTGGGGATCAAAATAGATCCGAAGAAGATTGAAGAAGTACAGAGTTGGCCCAAACCGTTTTTAGCCACTAAGATCCGGAGTTTTCTTTGTTTTGGTAGGGTAATACCATCATTTCGAAGAGGTTTTCTCATCATTGCTGCACCTTTGATTAGATTAACCTAGAAGGGTGCTCTGTTCAGATGTACCGAGGAGTATGAGGAGAGCTTCAAAAAGCTCAAGACTGCTTTGACTACAACCCTAGTGTTGGTATTACCTATAGGTTCAGGATCATATACTGTGTACTATGATGAGTCACATGTTGCCTTTGTCGCGGTATTGATGCAAGATGGTGGGGTGATTGCCTACGCTTCTAGGCAGCTAAGGTGCATGAGAAGAATTATCATGTCCACGACCTTGAGTTAGCAGCTACTGTTCATGCCTTGAAGATTTGATCGCACTACTTTGTACAGTGTCCCTTGTGAGGTCTATACCGACCACCGGAGTCAACAACATCTATTCAAATAGAAGGATCTTAACTTGCGGCAGCAGAAGTGGTTAGAGTTGCTTAAGGAATCTAATATCAAAATTTTGTATCATCCCGGGAAGGCCAATGTGGTGGTCGATGCCTTAAGTCATAAAGAGGAGAGCTTGGGTAGTTTAGGATATATACCGGCAGTGGAGAGGCCATTAGCATTGGATGTTCAAGCCTTGGCCAACCAGTTTGTAAGATTGGATGTTTCGTAGCCGATTCGAGTGTTGGCTTTTGTGGTTTCTCAGTCTTTTTTATATGACCATATCAGAGAGCGTTAGTATGACGACTCCCATTTTCTTGTCCTCAAGGACATGGTTAAACACGGCGATGCCAAGGATGTTACAATTGGGATGACGGTGTGTTACGGATGGAAGGCCAATTATGTGTTCCCAATATAGATGTGGTTGCGTGAGTTGATTCTTTAGGAGGCCCAGAGTTTGCGATACTCCATTCATCTGGATGCCGCTAAGATGTATTAGGACTTGAAGCACCACTATTGGTGGAGGAGGATGAAGAAAGACAAAATGGAGTATTTAGCTCAGTGTCTAAATTATCAACAGAAGAAGTATAAGAATTAGTGGCTTGGTGGGTTGCTTAAGAGCTTGAGATTCCCGAGTGGAAATGGAAGCGAGTTACTATGAATTTCGTGGTTGGGCTCCCATGGACTCAAAAGAAGTTTTATGTAGTATGGATGATTGCGGATAGGTTGGCAAAGTCGGCTCATTACATTCTAGTGGTGACTATTTATTCTTCAGAGTAGTTGGCTTAGGTCTATATTCGTGAGATTGTCAAACTTCATGGTGTGCCGGTATCCATCATCTCTAACCGGGGTACGCAATTCAATTTTGAAAGGCCATACAGCGTGAGTTAGGCACACGAGTTGAGTTGAGTAAAACATTCCACTTTCAGATGCACAGTCAGTTCGAGCACACTATTTTGGTATCGGAGGATATTCTTCGGTCAAGTGCTATAGAGTTGGGAATTCTTGGGATCAGTTCTTGTAGCATTCAAAGTTTCCTTAGAACAACAGCTACCAATCGAGCATTCAGATGGCTTCATATGAGGCCATGTATGGGAGGTAGTGTTGGTCTCTGGTGGGGTGGTTTGAGCCGACTGAGGCGAGACTTTAGGGTACTAACTTAGTTCATGACGCTTTGGAAAAGGTTAAGTTGATTCAGGATCGACTTCGTACAACCCAATCTATGAAGAAGAGTTATACATATCGGAAGGTTCGCGAAGTTGTATTCATGGTAGGAGAGTGGGTCTTGCTAAGGGTTTTACCCATGAAGGGTGTTATGAGATTCGGGAAGAAGGGAAAGTTAAGCCCTATATATATCATACCTTTTGATATTCTTGAGAGGATTGGCGAGGTGTCCTACAAGCTTGCATTTCCACTTAGTCTAGCTGCAGTTCATCCGATATTCCTTGATTCTATCCTTCAGAAGTATCACGGTCATCCGTTGAATTTCAGTTCAGTTTAGTTGGACAAGGATTTGTCTCATATTAAGGAGTCAATGACCATTTTGGACAGGCTGGTCCAAAAATTGAGGTCGAAGAGCATTGCTTCTGTGAAAGTTAAATAGAGGGGTCAAACAATATAGGAGGAAACTAAGGGACTGAGCATGATATGCCTAGCCATGATCCTCATCATTTCACTACTTCAAGTATGTCTCTATACTCGTTCGAGGACGAACATTTGTTTTAAGAAAGGGAGGATGTAACGACCTGACCAGTCATTTTGAATATTTTAGCCCTGATTCCCTATTTATTTACTCCTCTAAGTCGTATTATGTTTATCTGTCTTGACAAGGGTGTTTGGTTTTGGTTCGGGTAAGTTTCGGAGTAAAATGGGACACATAGTCCCTAAGTAAGAGGCTTAAGTTGAAAGAGTTGATCGTAGTTTGACTTTTGAGTAGATGACTCTGGAATGAGTTTTGATAGTTACAATAGTTCTGTATGGTGATTTTTGACAAAGGAGCGTGCCCGGATGTTAATATGGAGGTTCGTAGGTCATTTCGGCTTGAATTGGCGATAGTTAAAAAGTTGAAGGTTTAGAAGGTTCAAAAGTTTGAACGGGAGTTGCCTATATTGATATCAAGGTCGGATTCTGATTCCAGAAGTTGGAATAGGTCTATCATGTTACTTATTACTTGTGTGCAAAACTTAAGGTCCATCGAAGTTGTTTCGGTATGGTTCACGTTTGTTTTGGAAATCAGATGTTCATAGTTTAAATAGGTTTCAATTGAGTTGTGATTCATTGAATCGATGTTGTTTGATGAGATTTTATTTCCTTGAGTAGGTTCATTATCTGTTTTGGAACTTGTTGGTATATTCGGACTGGGTTAGGGGGCCCCCGGTGTGTTTCTGATTAAATCCGGAACCAATTTAGACTTAATCATTTATGCTGAGCTTCAGCCATTCTGGTGTAATCGCACATGTGGTGGGAATGGCCGTAGGGATGGACTTACTAGTGCAAGTGAGGAAGCGCAGAATCGGAGAAGTCTAGTCAGGCCTGGGGTCGCAGAAGCGGAGGCCCTTCCCGTAGGTGCGAGAGCGCAGATGCGCCTAGGTTCCATAGGAGAGCATGTGCAAGTGCGAGATTTGGCCGCAGAAGCGTAATTCTCTTAGCCTTAGTTGGAACCACACCTGCGATGGATTTTCCATAGGTGTGGCTTCGCAGGTGTGACCCTATGCCCGCAGATGCGAAATCGCTGGGCAGAATAAGGGGTTTTCAAGGGTTTATTTTCATTTTCATCTTTTGGACCCAGAGAGCTCAGTATGTGGCGATTTTTTTAGGGATTTTAAAGGAAATCATTGAGGTACGTGAGTTTAACTCGAATTTGACTTTATACATGAATCCATTATTATTTTCATAATTTAAGTAGGTATTTGATATGGAAATTTGGAGAAAATTTGTGAAACTTCTTAGACTAAATTTTGGGGATTTGGAAGGTGATTAGAAGTCGAATTTGAGTAATTTTTGTATGGTTTGATTTGTGATCGAATGGGTGTTCAGATTTGTAATTTTAGTCAGGTTTCGAGATGCGGGCTCGGGGTCGACTTCTTGAGTTGACTCTTTGTTTCTTTTTATAGATTGAAACTTTATCGTTCAGAATAGTTTCCTATAGTTTATATTTATGGTATGAAGTTGTTTTGGCTAGATTCGAGCCGTTCAAAGTTGGATAATCAAGAACGCTTACTAGTGGATTGAGCTAACATGTTTTTAGGTAAATGTCTTGCCTAGCTTTATGTGAGTGAATTACCTCTTAGGATTAGTATTGTTTGTGTTAATTTTGATATGTGAAAGTTGTGTACGCAAAGTGACGAGTATGTACACGAGTTAAATGTGGTAATTGAAATTTTTTAGCTATCTAGATTCTTTTCATGACTTTAATTGAGTTATATTCCTCATCATTAGTCTACCTTCACATTCTTTACTTGTCTTATCTCTTATTTGTTAATTGCCTTTACATGTTTAGTTAAAGTTATTGCTTTTTGTATTCCTTATTCATTATTTAACCATTGAGTTCCTTACTTGAAGTTGTTATTTCTTGGAATATCTTATTGTTGAAATTGGCAATGAGTTATAAAGGTCATGATTCACATTTAGACAAAGTTGTAAAGTTGTGAAATACCATTCTTGTTGCGTTATTCACTTTTAATTGTTATTGTTGAGACTCTTGTGTATATTGTGGTTGAGCCGTGGGGTGTTTATTGTGGAAACACTATTATTATTGACTTCATTGGCAAGTTGTAATATTAAGCACTTAAGGTGCAATTTGTGATACGTTGTGATATTGATACACATGCGGTGGTATAATGATTTGGGTTTGAAACGCATACGGTGAGATAAGGTGGGATTGATACATGTGTTGCTAGTAGGGGAACTACTTGAAGCCACGCGGTGTGATAAGGTGGGCTAAAATGCGGGAAGCTTTAGAAAAGCAATTTTTAAAACTAATGCAAGGCTGTTATAAGAAAAGATTGTGAATTGTTTTGTGATATTAGACTACGAGGCGGTGCCTCGGTAGTGATTCTTGTTGATACTTTTCTATTACATCATTTGTGTTTTGGTTGCTTTTTTTCCTTTGCATGTCATTCCTTATTTTCGTTCGTGATATCTTATTTTCCTTAATTCAGTGTAGCTATTCTTGGTATATTTCTTCATTGTTTAATTTCCATTGTTTATCATTAGTACACTGTTATATACCTGTTCAGTTTCTTATTTATTCTAGTAGGGCCTTGACCTGAACACGTCACTACTCTACAGAGGTTAAGCTTGGCACTTAGTGGGTACAGTTGTGGTGTACTCATGCTATGCTTCTGCACATCTTTTTGTGCAGATCCTAGTACCTCTTACCAGTCCAGGCACCACTAGTGAGTCGAGTTCAGATTTGGAGACTTCAAGGTATACGTGTCTGCATATGCAGGCCTTGGAGTCACCCTCTATCTGGTTTTATTCAATTTTTCTTCTTATAGATATTGTTGTATAGGGATGTTTAGTATACCTTTGTAAAGCTTGTGACTTGATATCACCAGATTTTGGGTAGTTTGTTTCTGTTGCATTGCGAAGTTCTTTCATAATAGTTGCTGAGTTATTTGACAGTTTTATCATTATCTCAGTTATATTCTGCATGTATGTTAGGCTTAACTTGTCTTAGAGACTGGTACCATCACGACATCCTAAAGAGGGAAATTGGGGCCGTGACAGTGACATGGTTGCATTCCTGCCTCTTTCACTTCTTGTGATAACCGCCATTATATAACCCGTATTGGTACTACTCTTTGGGTTCACTACTGTGTCACTTAGCAAGACAAGCATTAAGAGCTTGAGAAATTTGCTGCATTTGAACTTCAAAATTATGGATTGATGTGGTATGTGATGCAAGTTGGCCATTTGAATCCGCATTCTTTTTCATCATTTGCTTGAACATGTTCTCAATACAACCCATTTCATTACTTGAAGAACTTGAACCGTGGGAAGGATAATGAGATGTATTTCTCGGTTGTTTGTACATTGGGGGTCTTTAGAAACCTGAGCTCCAATTTGCATGATTATTATTGTTTCCCCAATTTCCTTGATTATTGCCTCCCCAATTCCCTTGGTTGTTGTTGTTATGCCAATTTCTTCGATTGTTAGAACCCCAATTGCCTTTGCTATTTTTAGAACTCTATTGATTTGGATTGGAGCCTTAAAAATTACTCTGTTGCCCTTCGTATTCGTAATTGTTCACAAATTGTACCACTTTTTTTTTGCTCTTGATAAGAGTCATCTTGGACATGGCTACCATTATCATGTGCATAATTCTCCATCTGGAATTGAAATTGAGGACCTTTAGTCCTCTTCTTATTGGCCAAGATATTCACTCCCTCCGTAGCATGAACTTGCTTAGGAGCTTGAGTTTGATGAAGTTGAGCCTTAGCGAGTTGAGTCATGGTTATGGTCAATTCGACAATAGCTTTCACATTGTCATGCAATTCTTTATGAAGATGAATCATGTTGGAGTCTAGTTAAATATCATTCAAACAATCATAAACAAGCTTTAAAAACTACCCACGAATGTAAAAAGTTCAATCTTTACTAAATTTAAAAAGTCAACCCTCGGTCCACGTGGTCGAATCCAAGATTCACACTAAATCCGGATTACATATTCACTCACAAACCTTGATTATGTGATTTGCTTTAAAATACGACCTCAAAACGAGGTCTAAATCTCAATGTATACAAAATTCCTAAATTTTACTCAAAACCCCTATTTTTTACCTTAAAATTCATAGATTTGATGTTAAGATTCATGGAAAAGTAATTGAAATCGATTGAAGACTAGTTAAAGTTCTTTATCAATGAATTTGGGGAATGTGAGATTTGCAGGCTACACCAGCAACAACTGATGCTCAGCTATACCAAAACTCACCTGGAACTCACTCGAGCCCCTCGGGCTGCAATCCGAACATACACACAAGTTTAATAATATCATATGAACTCACTCGCTAACACAAATCTTCAAAATAGTATCAAATATCACTAAAGATTCCAACTAAAACTCGACTTTTGCTAATTTTCACATAATGCGCCAAAATGCGCTCGCGCCACCCAGGACCCTAATCAAATCTGCGTACAAGACTAAAAATATCATATGAACCTACAAGAAGCTTTAAAACATCGATCAGAGGTTGTTTATCGAAAATGTTGACTGTGGTCAACTTTAGTTTCAATTTAAGTCAAAAATAACATTTCTTTGAAATTTCACGTATAAACTTTTTGAAAAACTACACGGACCATGCAAGAAAGTCATAAATTATCAAATTAAGCTACGAAGGGTCTTGGAATGTAGAAAAAGGAACTAGTACTTAAAACAACCTATCAGGTCATCACAAAAAGCTTCTCGTTAAGCGTAAACTAAATAAACTGAAGGAAAAAATTCAAATATAAAAATGTATCATTTTTTTTATTAATAAGAAAAATGTGTCACATAAATTGAAACCGATGGAGTACTACTCTAGGCATCTACAAGAGAATTCAAAATTAATTGAATTGGTCGCAAATCTCATCAATATGTTGTTGAGCAAAATATATCTTTAGTAAAATAAATAATCACACAAACACTGATCCACCATTGGATCCAAATTATATTGAATGTCAAACATCATCTACTCTTTGATAAATAATTTTACGCTTTTTTTTGAGAATCAAAAGCAAAACATAGGATCTAGTACTCACAAATGAAGAGTATACTTACTGGATTCAACCTATCAAATCAGGTTTTCGACATGGATTATATATGTATAATGTAAGAACGTAAAGATTAAATTCATAACATTAAAATCCTAAATCCGTGTTTGATAGGATTATTCACTTGACAAAATAGAGTTAAAAGGAACGCAAATGGACCATATGCAATAGACTTTAGTGTTTTTCCCCTTTCACATGTTTACACTGGACCAAATGAATTTGACTTTTATAACTAGATCTTACCTGGCTCTAGTTGTAAAATATACAAATTAGAATAATTTGGACTTGAAAACAAAATTCATCAAGCATAGATATTTATTAGAAAACAAACCACGGAATTTTATTAAATTAAAACATACATTAAAATAAATCTATCAGGAAATATATTTATAACGAATCATTTGAATTTCCATATTTCATATTTTTCTTGTTATGTATAAATTAAGCTAAGCACATTTGCAGTGGCATACATGCTTATTTCCCTCTAATTTGCAAGCTCCTCCGAGCTCACAGTCACTGACACAGAACGTCCAACATTTGTCATCATCTTCTGGATTATCATATGTAATTCTGACTCCGTTATTTCTGTGGTACTATGTAGTTACCTGATCTTACATGTAACCATGAAATTTCCAAGTACTTGAGCTATTGAACTGTGATCCATGCTAGAATCCATGTCTAAGTTACATGTTTATCCTATTGGGACTCACTGAGGTCATTTCTATTGTTGAGCTATCTGCTTTCATTGCATTATATACTTACAACAACAACAACCTAGCAAAATCCCACAAGTGGGGTCTAGGGAGGGTAGTATGTACGTAGATCTTACCCCTACCCCAAAGGGGTAGAGAGGCTATTTCCGAAAGACCCTCAGCTCAAGGTAATAAAAAGAAGACAAAAGGAGACGCTATTAGATTCCTCACGGAGATCATAGGAAAAATAGGAACATAAAATACAGAAGAAAAATACAAAGCAAAAACGGTGGCTAGTAAATGGATCAAACATCGAAAAAAAATAGTAAGACACGACATTGCCCCTAGGTCTCTTAGACAAAACCCTACCGAACTAGGCTCACAAAGGTGCAAAGTAACGCAAGACTCAACTACCTCCTAGCCTACAACCATAATACTCGACCTCCACAACGTCCTATCAAGTGTCATGTCCTCGAAAATCTGAAGTCTTGCCATATGCCTGATCACCTCTCCCCAATACTTCTTAGGCCGCCCTCTACCTCTTCTCGTTCCTTCCACAACCAGCCGCTCACACCTCCTTACTGGAGCATCTAGGCTTCTCCTTTGTACATGCCCGAACCATCTGAGTGTCGCTTCCCGCATCTTGTCCTCAATGGGAGCCACGTGCACCTTCTCCCGAATATTATCATTCTTAATCTTATCCATCATAGTGTTCCTGCACATCCACCTCAACATCCTCATTTCTGCTACTTTCATCTTTTGGATATGTGAGTTCTTAGCAGGCTAAAACTTAGCCCCATACATTATGGTCGGTCTAACCACCGCTTTGTAGAACTTACCTTTGAGTATTGTTGGCACTCTCTTGTCACATAAGACTCTAGATGCTAACCTCCACTTCATCCATCCTACCCCAATATGGTGTGTGACATCCTCGTCGATCTCCCCTCCCATGTGGATAACCGAACCAAGGTACTTGAAGCTGGCTCTACTTGCATTATATACTTAGTCATATGCATATCATATCTCAGTCTTTGTTGCTATTTATTGATACAACACATCATTATTTTTGGGCTGATATTTCATGACATTGAGAGCCGAAGATGTTGGAGAGATTGATGACTGAGTGAGGCCGAGGGCCTGCTGGTGAGGATATATATATGGGATCGGGCTGCACGTCGCATCATGTTTTATTGATTTATGCCATGATTGGCTTGTTATAGTGCTTGGGCTGAAGGAGCCCCTCCGGAGTCCATACGTACCCCAATGAGCGCAGGCACCATACTGAGTTTGAGTGCCGAGAGGCGAGTGAGTAGGAGGATAGAGTGACTGTGAGGACTGAGTAAATGGGAAGACTGAGTGAATTGATACTCTGAGAGTATGCATATGGTTTATTATTGAGTCCATCGCATGTGACATGCACATGATATATAGTCATAGAGTTATATTTTTCTCATATCGTACGGTATCACGTCATTCATGACTTCTCACATATATTGACATGTGGGTATAGAGAGGTATTTTGCATTTGCTATCTGGAGAGAAAATGATATATCATATTTACTGTTGAAAGGATTTTTGGGAAAAACTCATAGTTTTCAAACTTACTTGTATTTTTAACATTTTCGGTAAAAGATTTGGGTTTCAATTATATACTTGAAAAGCGGAACTATTTTCGAAAAACTATGAAAAAGTCGAGCATTTTATCTCTGAGTTACTTTTTTATTTAATTGCTTTATATTATTTTGAACGGTTGTTCACTATTGATGTTGGACCCGACGAATGTTCCAGCTCGTCACTGCTTTCATCCTAAGGTTAGGTTTGTTACTTATTGAGTACATGGGGTCGGTTGTACTCATACTACACTTCTGCACCTTGCGTACAAATGTTGGCTATTGTTGTTGTTGCGCTCGATGGTTGTGGGATTTGCAGATATACTTGCGTTCCTGTTGTAGCTGCCTCTTGTTCATGGTAACCTTAGATTTATTAAAATTCTGTTTATGTACTTTTCAAACAGAAGATGTATTTACTTCATATCAACTTTGTAAATTCTATTCTTAGAAGCTCATGATTTATACTACTAGTCTTTGGGAATGTATAAGATTTAGATAATTCCTTTTGTTTAATTATCTTATTAATATTAGAAGAATTGGATAGTTATTAGATGTCTTACCTAGCGGGTAGGGTTAGGTGTCATCATGACTCGTGGATTTTGGATCATTGACAATGTCCATGTGTCAAATGTTGTAATACAATTTTAGGAACACGTGAGATTGTAGCTGCACATTTGAAAATATGTGGAATAATTTAAAATTATACTTTTTGTTATCATCATGGAGAAGTTTTAGGGGAGCTACAATCTGAACGTGAAGATGAAGATGATGATGAAGTAGAGGAGTGTAAGAGTGATGATGAAATACGAGAAATTTTGTATGATTTATATCCTAATATTGATGGAGGCACACGGGCATTGGTTCTGATGACTTCCTTGAAGAAGAACCGAATATTGAAGCAAAATTTGTTTATGACTTATTGAAGGATTTTGAGCAACCATTATATCAGAATTCTAAATTTTCAAAGCTTTCTACTTTGATTAAATTGTTTCACATAAAAAGTATTGGCCTTTGGAGTAATGAGTCATTTATAATGTTTTGAAAATGTTAAAGGATGAATGATTGCCTGATGGGGCTAACTTGCCATTTTCATATTATGAGGAAAAGAAGGTAATTCGAGATCTCGGTCATTCTTACCAAAAGATTGATGCTTGTAAAAACAAATGTATGTGATATATGAAGGAGGATAAACTGCTTGAATCGTGCAAAATTTGTGCCGCGTCTAGATGGAAATTTGATAAACATAGGGGGGAGACAAGGAATAAAAATGGTAAAAAGGTAGCATCAAAGTCTTTACGCTATTTTCCATTAAAGCCTAGGCTTCAGAGGTTGTTCATGTCTTCAAAGACAACTTTTCTAATGATATGGCATCAAGATGAAAGAGTTGATGATGGAACGATCAAGCACCCAGCTGATTCAATAGCGTTGAAGTCTTTTGATGAACTTCATCCATCATTTGCAACCGAGCCTCGTAATGTTCAACTTGGACTTGCTAGTGATGGATTTAAGCCATTTCGAAATTCAAAAACCCCATATAGCATTTGGCCTGTGGTACTTATTCCTTATAATTTACCACCTTAGTTTTGTATGAAGCAAGAAAATTTTATTTTGTCAATGCTTATTCCAGGTCCAGATAGTCCCGGAGATGGAATTGATGTTTATCTTCAACCCTTGATAGTGTCATTACCCTAAAACCGACCCGATTGTGATGGCGCCTATCGTGAAACTAGGCCAGCCGACACAACTCCCAATTTAACCATTTATCAATAAGAATTATTTTAAGCCTTTAATTAAACAAATGTTTCATGATGTAAGTCTACATGAACAGTGCAGAAATAATATACAAGCCCGGCATCGAGGTGTTACAAGTCACGAGCATCTACTAAGGTCTGAATACAACGGAACAGTCTAAAAATGTACTAAATATAGTCTAATGAAAGTAAGAGGAAGAAAAGCAGTGCCGCGAACGCCGGTCAGCTACCTGTTAAACTCCGATGATTCTACCTCTAAGCAATCCACACCCGCTACTGAGTTTAGCAAATACCTGAATTTGCATACAAGGTGTAGGGAGTAATGTGAGTACTCCAACTCAGTAAATAATAAAGGTAAATGAATGCGGAGCAGTAAGAAAACACGTAAACCACATCAAAACGCTACAATAAAAGCAGGATATTTCCAACACGGTATAGAAATCATTAACTTTGCAAAACATGCTCAGTTTCGGTAAAAACCTTTCTAAAACAATTTTCTATAGTTTTCAAACGAGTGAATAAACATGATAGAAATGTAAACAGCCCCTGGGGCAAAACATGTACCAGATACCGCCCCTCGGGCATAATATCAACAGAACCAGCCCCTCGGGCTACCTCGCAATCACTCGTAATCAGCCCCTCGGGCATAACATAAATCAAGAACCACCCCTCGGTCAATAACATGGAACAACATCAGCCCCTCGGGCTATGTCATATCTCATACTGGGTACCCGTGCTCACTGGGGATGTACAAACTCCGGGAGGCGCCCCTTACGGCCCAAGTGCAATATCAAGTCATCTTGTGGCTTAATCAATATATCACTCACACAGGGTACCCGTGCTCACTATGGGTGTACAGACACCGGGAGGGGCCCCTTACAGCGCAAGCGTAATATCAATCCACTGATGACGATGCCAGAGTGCACGAACTAACCTTTGGGGAGGGGAATAAAAATAATAAAAACAAAGGTAGCAAGTTAGTGCGGGTTGTAAGAAAAAGAAGTTGCGATATTTAAACACATAGTGCGAGAATATAATTCGTGTCCTAATTTGGGAGCCTCGTTATGCCCGAGGTAGGCCTAGCGACAAGTTGATTTGGAGAACTTATATTGCTAAATGCCTCATTTTGTTGATAAAAATAAGACGAATCCCAAAACGACACTAAAAATAGCAGAAAATAAAATGTCACTAATGGTCATTGGCCTTATTACATTCTTAAAGCAAAACAAAGGACTCCTAGCTACTTGGTCCTAGAAGGACCTTCTTCAGGTTAAAAGCTTTCGTTGATCAGATCCTCCAGCTCGCGCAGATTTTCTAGTAAAAATGCCTTCGCCGGGCATTATCCTTTGCCTTCCTCAGCACTTTGACAGTCGATGACTCTTTTCCTCACTTTTCCTTCCAACTCCAGCAGACTGTATTCCAGATATTCCAGCTTCTCACTAGCCCTGGTGACTCTCTCTTTTCATTCGTTGATTTGGTTACTTGATGGGAGGTTCCTCCACCAAGTAAGCAATAGTGAGGGTATGTTGACCATACCAAAGTCGGGAACTTTGTCGTTCATCCTCGTGGCATAATCAATAGGCTCTCGGCCTCATATCAAGCCACTTTGTGGCGTACAACTCAGGCCCTCGACCTTATAATCATAAATCGGTACCACACTGCTGTAGCGCGAAGCCCGATCCCATAATATCCTCACAACACAGGCCATTGGCCTCACTTAGTCAGAAATCTCTGAAGCCACTTGGGTAACAGTAACACATGATGCTCATCCCAAAATATCATTTAAATTTTCAAAAACGGAGTACAAATGGCTGAGTTATGAAAATGGTAGATTATCGAATGACTGAGTACAAGTATAAAGTACAAAACAATGATGAATAACAGTAAAAATCCCCTAAGGGTCCAAAACAGTTGGCACGAGGCCTAAACATGGCATTCAAGCTAAAACATGATGATAGCAAACAGTTTTCAATCAAATATGCAGTAAAACAGTCATTCGGAATGGACTAAGTCTCCATCCCCAGTAGTGCACGACCCTACGAGGCCTCAATGTAGCACAATGATGTGAAATTTGGGGCTTCATACCCTCAGGACAAACATTTACAATCATTACATATCTCTGCCCGGTCCAAACTCTAGCCCGCAGTGCCTTTGCCTCTCGAATCAGTCTCCAATTGCTTCGAATCTAACCAAAATCAGTTACACATCATTAATACACGGTAAAGGAACAAAGCCCAAGCAAAAATAATCGAATTAACTCAAAAATCCCAAAAATTGGCCAAACCCAGCCCCCGGGCCTACATCTCGGAATCCGATAAAAATCACATCAATAGAATCCACATCCTTTCACGAATCTACCCCATATCAAACTCATCAAAATCTGACCTCAATTGCCCATTTAAATCCCTAAAAGAATTCTCAAACTTTTCTTCTATTTTCCCATAGTTTCCCCTCTAATTTCTCAAATTAAATGATGAAATTCAAGACTAAATCATGGAATTAAACAAAATATGAGTGAAAAATACATACCCCAGTTGCTCCACTGAAAATCCCCTCAAATTTCACCTTCTCCCGAGCTCTCCAATGGATTTTATGATATTTGACTTAAACCCTCGATTTTTTAATATAAACTTTCTGCCCAAATTTTTTCTTCATCGCGAACGCGATAGCTCCCTTGCGTTCGTGAAGCACATAGCATCACTGACCAGAATTCATTCTACGCGAACGCGAGAATCCTCTCGTGAACGCGATTCACAGCTGACTTAACTCTTCACAAACGGGACCTCTACTATGCGAACACGTAGAACAATTGCCTTGGGGACCCAGGTATTCCTCTTCCTCTACGCGAACGCGGTATAAGCCTCGCGAATGCGGTTGCCATTGACCTCAGGTCTTCGCGAATGCGGTGGCCATTGACCCTAGCCCTTTGCGAACGCGGGACCATCTTCGCGAATGTGAAGGACAACTCCACAGCCTCACACCCTAACCCTTCGCGAATGTGGGACATGCATCGCGAACGCGAAGGTCAAAAACCTGCAACACCAACAACAGTACTTCTGCAATTTCCATCAACATGAAATGATCCGTTTAACCACCCGAAACTCATCCGAAGCCCTCGGGACCTCAACCAAACATGCAAACATATCCCATAACCTCATTCAAACTTGTTCCAACCTTTGGAACGCTCATAACAACGTCAAAACACCAAATCATCAAGGATTCAAGTCTAAGAAATTCCAAAAACTTCAAATTCGCTTTCGATCAAAAAGTCTATCAAACTTTGTCTAAACAACCTGAAATTTTGCACGCATATCAAATATGACACAACGGACCTATTCCAACTTTCAGAATTCCATTCCGACCCCTAAATCAAAATCTCACCTATCAATCGGAAAATGCCAAAATTCCAATTTCGTCAATTCAAGCCTAAATCTTCAACGGGCCTCCAAAATACATTCCGATCATACTCCTAAGTCCCAAATCACCTAACAGAGCTAACCAAAGAAAAAAAATCAAATCCAAGATCATATACAAATAAGTCAAAACTTGGTCAACCCTTTCAAATTTTAAGCTTCAAATTGAGAACTGTTCTTCCAAATTCATTCCGATTACCCTAAAAACCAAAACCGACGATTTCCATAAGTCATAATACACTACACGTGGCTAGTCATGCCCGATAACTGGCGAGCGAAGTGCAAAAGCTCAAAATGACTGATCGGGTCATTACATCCTCCCCTATTTAAACATACGTCCATCCTCGAACGTGCCCACAGTTGATCCTAAAGCCAACAAGTCATTGTATAACCTTACCATGCAGATACCCAAGTGTGATCCCACATCACCCTATCTCATATAGGTCTGATAACATAATGTAACCGAAACTTCACAATCCCACATGACCCATAAACCATAGAACCACATTTCTACTTCTAAAATTATCTACAAAATCAAAACCTCACATCTATACTCTGAATAAGCCCGAACTAGTTGTAACAAACCATACTTGCAGCCTTTGATGGAATTACATGGCATACCACATAGCTCAAAATCTCGTAGCGATAACTTCTGATCATAGCAGTTGCTCAGAACAACCGAATATCGATAATAAACCTCTTATCAAATAAAGCCTCATTCCAATACTTCCGTAAACTGCCAATGATAAATGAAACACGTAGAAAGCCATAACCATTCCTCAGATCAACCATTCGTGAAGCCACTTCTCCTTTGGCAAGGATCATAGCAAATTTCTGAACCAAACATCGATATTATCCTTCCAATACGCTGAACCAGAATCCGTTTGTATTCATTCTAGATCCCAGCTATCTCATCTAATCCAACACAACTACTCTGGTGATATGACACATCAATACAATCTACAGCCACAACTCGTGCAATCCCCGCACCAATAAGCAAAAATCTGAACGTACTCAAATCATTAAAAATGACTCAAATGAGAGACCTGTACTGCAAGCTCAGCAGTATCACCACACACAATGTTGAGAACCCATCACACATTCTAGAGACAGAACACACGAATCTAACCCGAAGGCTCATACCTCCATAAAACTTCGCTGCAATATGCGACTCTATACAAACACTGGTCCACATAAAACACCTCAAGTCACTATGCTCAAAATCGACAACCACGCGCAATTTGATATCTAAAACCAAAACATTTCATCATAACCACGGTGAAGCAATTGACATAACATTACACATACCCGAAAGGACACAACCGATGTACCATCTGCCGAGCAATACCCAATACTCTTCCTGCTTGAATTCCACTAAGAGGCCCCAATAAAACCGCACCACATGTGCCTATAACCAACAAATCCCAATCCACGCAATACGGAAAGGTAACTCATAGATCTCCCAGATCACTAATATGATCAATAACAATTGAATCAACACATCTCTCGACAATACAACTCGGAGTCAACCAAGTCGACTCGATCACATCCATATAGGTCTACTAATGAATCCCTTATCAAGGAGTCCCTGCAGCTGCTCTTTCAACTCCTTTAACTTTGTTGGTGCCATATGATATGGTGCCCGACACCAAATCAATACCGAAATCAACAACCTTGTCCGGTGACATGCCCGGCCATAGGAGACACATCCGGAAGAATCCCTCATCACCGGGACTGAATCAATGGTAGGAGTCTCTGCACTAACATCCATCACGCAGGCCAAATAAGAAAAAAACCCTTCCCAACCATCCGCTGGGTCTTCAAAACGAAACCGTCAAACCTCACCACTTAATCAGTGGCATCCCCAGCATAGCCAACGTCGCCGTCTTAGCACAACAGCCAAGAAGAGCACAACACTAAGACAACCAGTCTATACCCAATATTACATCCAAAATCTAACATACCGAGCAACAAAGATCCACTCGGGTCTCCAAACCTCCCATAGTTACCACACAACACTGATATACGTGGTTCACCACCATGACCTAACCTGTCTATGAGAACTCCTAGACTCCAAATCAATACAGCATGCAAATCACCATATACAATCCCAACTCCACTGTTCGAATATACAACACACCTCTAATACCCAATCATCCCATTAGAGGTACTCCTATAATTCTTCTGTGCCACCAAGAAAACTCAAATATCAGCAGTCGATCCAATAAGAGAGTGCCGCAATAATAATGTTGTATCATCAACTCAATAACATTGCCCTTTTTTCTAAAGCATATACCCTCATCAAGCTACACCACTTAGTAATATCATTTCCCCAGTCATCAGAAACTGCCTGTGCTATCTAAGAATTTATGACTTTTCCTTTCAGAACTGAATCGTGACCTTACACATGCAAATTTCAACCCTACACAACATACCGCATATACCATGCCATCCTGTGATAATTATAAGGAATTCATAACCCCTTTCGAGCCACAAGAAGCTACGTACTCAACTAGTCAAGAACATTCCATTTGACCCCATCTAGAAAAAAATCACTATACATCACATGCTCCTCACGCTAGTAGAAAATATACATCTCTAACTATGGTAGAAACCATTAGTAACTCTCTGAATTCCATCTGCACAAAACTAAACCGTTAGGACTGAATCATTCTAACTCAACCAGGCTACGTAGGTCACTAAAACCCAAGAGCATTGTCGTGAAACACTTGTATAAACTCATTACCTCATAAGCATCCAAAGAACTAATTATATCCTTACCATGCAGATCCGGCCTACTACTAAGCTATCCCATCTACCGAGTTTCCTTCTGACTTACCTTCAACTTGATACACCTTCTTGCTATAACACCACAATTTCTTAACCCAAACTCACCACACAAGACCTGTGCACGGTGAAATCGAAGGGCCGATTTCTTATTAGCAAAATGTTCCAAAGGATCACCCCGGAGGTCCGAGACCTCGAGCCGATCACTTCCCCCAAAAGCCTGTCGACACCTTCCCGAGGATAACATCGACCAAAATACCGACGAACGCAGGAAGCTCCCGAAGAATGCATCCGGGGTCAATTAAGACTATTTGAGAAAGCTGAACATCGCACACGCATACTTCATAAAGCAAGTTGGCTGTCCCGTCCCATTTCCTTTATCACACAGTATTTTGTTCTAAGTTTGGGCTCCCCCTCTTATAAAAAGGGGAGTCATTAACACCCTGTAGGGCTGATGTTGCTCCAACTATTTCCCCACAAGATCAATAATATCTCTCTCTCTCTTTCTCTCTAAATCACTCGTTCTTACTAGCTCGAAGCCACTTTGGCATTTATCAATCTCTCACTTGTTCTTCATTTATTGCTTGGTTTTAGCCATATGGAGCCTTGTTTAATCATATCTTAACTGTTATCCCATTCCCGACTACCCTCAATATCTCGAGATCGAGCCTACGTATCGACCCCGAGGTCCCCCATCGACCAGTCCGAAGCTAGGGCAGTAAGCCCCTCGGTTTGATTACTGCCTCATTTTAGCTTGCATTCTATCATTAAACTTCATATTCCTAGCATCATATTCTCTAACAACTAGTATAAAAAATAACGTATTTTTAGAATCTCATTTATAAATTCAATTGTTGTTACCATTTTCACGGTAAACAGTTTGGCACCCAACGTGGGGCTAAAAATAATAGTGGTTATTTTCTTGCTAGTTTCATTACAAAAACGCAGGTTATCTTTCACACTTTTTCTTGTCCGAGATCTTTGATTTCAGGTCAAAATGTCTGGCTCGGTAAATAGAGTCGAGAACAACAACCTCGAAAACCATAAGGAAAGCGACGTGGTTGTCCCGGCTGCCAGAACGCAACCACAAATCCCCAATAACGTGCCCGGGTCAATTCCAGCGAATGCGGATTCACAGGACGCACAACCGGTCAACACAAGACGCACAACAGGTCGATTAAACCTCATACATCCACAGAAAGCTCAAAGAACCCCAGCCAGGGAAGAACAGGAAGTTAGTTTTCATGTTATTTTTGAAATGTTGCAGGCACAATAGTTGGTGATCCCTCAGTTACAAAGCCATCCGAAGACTTCCAGCATAGCAGCCCCGGAAATAGCTCCCCCCGCTGAACAGGTAGCCGAGAGATCAAGCAATAACGAATTGGTAGCCGACCCTGCCATAGTAAAAATGCTTGAGCATCTCACCAAAAGGATCGAATCGGGTGAGAAAATTATAGTAGCCAATGATAAGAAAGTCGAGACCTACAACTCTAGGGTCGACCAGATCCCAGGTGCACCCCCGATCCTCAAAAGCGTGGATTCGAAGTAGTTCATACAAAGCCATTCCCCGAGGAAGCGGCCCCGAAGCCCATACCAAAGAAGTTCAGAATGCCGAAACTCTTAAGTACAACGGTACCACCGACCCTAAATGAACACATCCCTACACCTGCGCAATAAAAGGCAACGATATGAAGAAAGATGAGATCGAGTTCGTATTGCTGAAAAAATTTGGGGAAACACTCTCGAAGAGATCCATGATGTGGTACCAAAACATGGCTCCTAATTCCATAGATTCATTTGCCATTGTAGTAGATTCCTTCGTAAAAGCGCATGCCGGAGACATCAAGGTAGCGACAAGAAAGTCTGATGTCTTTAAAATCAAATAAAGAGAGAATGAGATGTTGTGGGAATTCGTGTCCCGCTTTCAGATGGAACGGATAGAGCTACCGCCGGTCTCCGATGACTGGGCAGTACAGGCCTTCACCCAAGGCCTGAATGAACGAAGCTCTGTGGCTTCAAAATAGCTGAAATAGAACCTGATCGAGTATCTAGTTGTAACCTGGTCGGACATCCACAATCGGTACTAGTTGTAACCTGCTATTTTACCCTTGAAGAAATGCAATATGTAGCACATAGGATGCATCAAGATGGTCTGTTATTTTGGGTACACCTGTTCTAGACGGACTCAACCCATGTAATGAGTCCCCAAAGTCAAATGCACATGATGCAAACAAACGTGCCAGTTTAAAAGGGGATTATTGTTGATTGATATATATAAAGTTCTTATTCATAAAATGCATAAATTGCGGGGTCCTCTTAAATGTCTATAATAAAATACTTAGAATTCGAGATGGGTTTTTTAGCGAATTTCACAGCCTCCCCAAAGATAATAACGCATTAGTCACTTTAGGTGCGCTTTTAATAATTTACCTTCTTAAACTCGGGTGTGCATTTCATGTGACCCAAATCAAATCCCAAAAATGTTGAATAAAATGTTTTCAGGATTGCGGGTGCATTTCATGTGACGCGATCCAAAGACACATTTTAAACGACGTTCAACTTTCTCTAAAAATAATTGAATAAAAGCGGTTGAAAGCAATATGTAGCACATAGGATGCATCAAGATGGTCTGTTATTTTGGGTACACCTGTCCTAGACGAACTCAACCCTTGTGTTGAGTCCCCAAAGTCAAAAGCACATGATGCAAACAAACGTACCTACTAGGGATCCGGCATGAGGCTGAGTTATTCTAGGTTCAAAACCTAAGTTTATTGTTCTAGACCTGGCTTACCCGAGCGGATAGCTCGAGCCGAGTGGAGGCAGCGTACCGGGAATACAGAAGCTTCACCGGCTTTGCAACTTGTCCGAACCTCGTTCTAAATTTTGAATATGACTCTAACAGAAAAGAAGTCACACGAAGTGCACACTTCTTCATGATTTAGAAGACTTAGAGAGAAGAGGGATTTCACAACAATTTATATACAGTTCACGGAATATCAAAGCGGTAAAAGCAATCAATTAGCACATTAGGCCCAAATCATGTAACAAAATCAAATAATGGATAAATCCAACTATAACAATTATTCTAAGCTCGAACTCTTGAACCCTGAACCAGAGATTCTAGGTTCTGGTCCCCAGCAGAGTCGCTAGAGCTGTCACACCTCCTTTTTCACCTACACCCCGGAAAAGGGTATATATAAAGGGAGTTTTTCTAATTAAAGGACAATCGAAACGGGATTTATTTTAAAAAATTCAGAGTCGCCACTTGAGAGATTATGGTGTCCCAAGTCACCGATTGAATCCCGAATCGAGGAAAATATGACTCTGTTTAACAGTCCGCGAACCAGAAATCCGAGTAAGGAATTCTGTTAACCCGGGAGAATGTATTATGCATTCCCGGATTCCGTGGTTCTAGCACGGTCGCTCAACTGTCATATTCAGCTTATTTATCTGATTTTAATACATGTTGAACCTTTGTGCCAATTTTAGCTTTCAACCGCTTTTATTCAATTATTTTTAGAGAAAGTTTAACGTCGTTTAAAACGTGTCTTTGGATCGCGTCATATGAAATGCACCCGCAATCCTGAACACATTTTATTCAACATTTTTGGGATTTGATTTGGGTCACATGAAATGCACACCCGAGTTTAAGAAGGTAAATTATTAAAAGCGCACCTAAAGTGACTAATGCGTTATTATCTTTGGGGAGGGCTGTGAAATTCGCTAAACAGCCCATCTCGAATTCTAAGTATTTTATTATAGACATTTAAGAGGACCCCGCAATTTATGCATTTTATGAATAAGAACTTTATATATATCAATCAACAATAATCCTCTTTTAAACTAAGGCATAAACTATATGGAAACATTAATTGGTTACCGTTAAGACCAGGCAATCTATACATACATAGCCAAAATTTCAGCAGAAGCTATTGTTGTATACAATCTATACCTTGAGCACAGTTGGACAACTTAACACATGAATCATAACAAGAAAACAAAAGTATAAACAGCAGAAGCTAATAGAATTTAACATTCAAACAAGACTCTTATTCAAATTCCAATTCGAACATCCAAATCTGTATACAAATTCAATCTGGTTCCAACTTGTGGCACTTCATTTGTTAGCAAAGGGTATGAAGGAATACCTGGAAATGAAAGTCAAAAGGGGGTGAGATCAGAAGTAAAAACAACAGCAATCACCAGCAGCAACAAAATAGTCCCAGTTTTAATCCAGCTATTAACCCCAGATAGTTCAATGAAACAGTATATGGAAGATGGTTTCAGCCAATTCAAAATTGAAAACCAGAAAATAGAAATCAATGAAACAGTAAATTCCAGTTTTTTTTCCAGTATTTTCAGAATGTTTTCTTAGCTCTCTGCCCTTGTATATCCAGTGTATCCAAAGTGTATATCGAGTGTATACCGTTCTCTCCGCCCCCTTTTTTTCTTCTCCTCTCCAAATTTCCTAGCCTTCTACCCTCTTTTAATGTTCTTCCTCTCTTAGAATCTCTTCCAAGTTTTCTTCGCTCTCTGCCCCTGTATATCCAGTGTATCCAAAGTGTATATCGAGTGTATACCGCTCTCTCCGCCCCCCTCTTTTTTTTCTTCTCTAATCTTATTTTCAGCTCCCTTAAATGGGCATTCAATTAGTGCATTTTCCACTACCAATTCAACTTTTCATTTCTTTAATCATCCACTTAATTGTCCACTCAATTAGTGTTTTTAGTTAATTTGATAATGCAAATACTACCCTACCACTATTAGGAGCTTCTCAATTAGTAAATTGGCCCAACCAGATTTTCCTCTTCTTATTCTCAATGGGTTTGGCTGAGTTTTGGTTTTGGGCCTTGCTAAATTGGCCCAACCAGATTTTCCTCTTCTTATTCGCAATGTGTTTGGCTGAGTTTTGGTTTTGGGCCTGGCTAAATTGGCCCAACCAGATTTTCCTCTTCTTATTCTCTTTTCCTTTTCAATTTTCTTTTCCTTTTTCTTTTCAACAATTAAAACTAAAATCCAATTTAATTATAAAACACCAAATTAACTTAAAAATACTAATTAATTCTAACGAATAATTATCACAAATAATTAAATTCTAAATTAAAAGAAAATCACACAATTTGACTAAAATTACAAAAAAATGTTATTATTATTTTTTTTGAATTTTCATTTTTGTAAAACACCTAATTATTAATTAATTCCCAAAAATGTAAAATCAAATCTTAAATGCCAATGCTATATTTTTGTATTTTTAATGCATTAATAAAATTAAACATTCACACAAATATATGCGAACAATCAGGGAAATCACGCAATAATTCCTAAAAATAACACATAATTAAAGAAAAGACCTAATTTTGGGAATTCTTTTGGAGTAATTCGTATAAGGCAAAAAATCGCGTGATCACAACATTCAGCATAGACTGTCGCCATAACCACCAGGAATCCAAAAGAGGGTGTAACGCGCCAAGCCAAGGGAGGAGGGTGAGCAGCGGTGTATAATCCGAGCCCCATATTGAGCAGCAGAGCATAATCCAAGTATTTCCCCGGGATGGAAGAAGTCGGTCCCCTGCTTTATCGCCCCAAGCCAACGGGGACAGCATCAACAACAACAACAACAATAACAACAACAACAACAACAACAGCATCACTGCAGCACAACCTTGTCCAAGCACAGAAGGATTGAGAGTTGTGCGATGACACGCATGGCGTAAGATCTCGAGGCCGTGGGCCTCAAACATAATGAGAAGGAAAAGACTAAAAATAACAGGAAAGGAGGAAAGGATGGGTATCAAAATAAGTTTGAATGAAAAGCCGATCACAAGAAGCCCCATTTATAGGGGGAGGGCAAAGTAACCGACAGCGCCATTAATACCCTCGAAAAGCGTAATAGCAGGCACAATCAATGTGTTCATGGAAGCTAAATCGATAGCAATGACACGACTCCAAAGAACGAAGAGTTATAACATTTTAGATGATCCTGGAGAAGCGAAAAGGTAAATTCCACGGTACTTGTAAAAGGGGTTGCGTCGTCAGCACGACGTCGTTTCAGGAGCCTGCGAAGTGCGGTGTCAAAAACATTTCTTATCGCTTCCCTATAAGAAACACGAAGACTATCTATGCACGGTGAAATCGGAGGGCCGATTTCTCATTAGCAAAATGCTTCAAAGGGTCACCCCGGAGGTCCGGGACCTCGAGCTGGTCACTTCCCCCAAAAGCCTGTTGACACCTTTCTGAGGATAACATCGACCGAAACCCCGACGAACGCAGGAAGCTCCCGACGAATTCAGGAAGCTCCCGAAGAATGCATCCAAGGTCAATTAAGTCTATTTGAGCAAGCTCAACATCGGCCCACGCATACATCATAAAGCAAGTTGGCTGTCTCGTCCCATTTCCTTTATCACACAATGTATTTTTTACTAAGTTTGGGCTCCCCCTCTTATAAAAGGGAAGTTGTTAACACCCTGTAGGGATGATGTTGCTCCAACTATTTCCCCACAATATCAACAATATCTCTCTCTCTCTTTCTCTTTCTCTCTAAATCGCTTGTTCTTACTAGCTCGAAGCCACTTTGGCATTTATCAATCTCTCACTTGTTCTTCATTTATTGCTTGGTATTGGCCATATAGAGCCCTGTTTAATCATATCTTAACTATTATCCCATTCCTGAATACCCCTGATAGCTCGAGATCGAGCCGACGTATCGACCCCGAGGTCCCCTATCGACCAGTCTGAAGCAGGCAGTAAGCCCCACGGTTTGATTACTGCCTCGTTTTAGATTGAATTCCATCATTTAACTTCATATTTCTAGCATCATATGTTGTAACAACTAGTATAAAAATAGATCACATATTCTTAGAATCCCATTTACAAATTCAATTGTCGTTTCCATTTTCACGGTAAACAAGACCCAAGCATAAAACCATATTGTCTAAGGCTCATAAGCCGTTGAATACTCTCTTAAATATTCCCAAAAGCACCACATTCAAAATACCTACCCTCACGAAACTTCATGTGAATCCAAAGTCATTACCTTCGCCTTCCTAATACTGATATATAGAATTCCCTAATTGATATAGAAATACCACAAGTCTTGACACCCTTCAATGCGAACCTCAGTTTCTAACAAACTACACTACCTGAAAATCTCCAATTATTACATGTAAAATCTTGAACCCATTAGAACCATTTCAGAGAGCCCTCCACTCTACTCAAACCATAATTAGACCGATCAAACGGACCAGACGATATGTGCTCCATTAGCACTCCGACACCGCCGAATGTAACCTCACCTTAATGCAACCAAGAAACTTCCTGCTCTATGAACTATACACCCTTTACTCATAACAACTCAAGTCATTCTGTGATTCTTATATACCCATAAAGCATAACATAACCTTTATTGAAATTTCCTTTACGCGAGCCATCCTCAGTCTCAACCTCTATAAGCCATAACTAATTCACCAGTACGCCTCAAATTGGAACCAACATAGCACATAACCGTGCAATCAGCTAATCAATAGCAGACTCCCCCAATTGGCTCAAAGTCGTAGATCAAAACACACAATAACGCATAATGCATATACTCTATTACTACCATAATACCATAGTGAGATTAAACTTAATCCTTCATAAGCTCGTGCAACACAGACCATCTAGTACCTCAAATCTTCTGCAAAATCTCGCATTCCACCTCGTAACAGTCAAGCCCACTCTCTTAAGCGACCCAAATTCAAATTGCAGCACATACATTTCGTTGGTAAAAGAGACATTCCAATAAACCACATAAGGATCACACAACATTCAGAACACTCCGTAGGAGATAACCCACCTGCTTTGCCTTAACTAAGATCTCTTTATACCCTTCCACCGACATAAATATTACGGAGTCACTTAATCTTTCTAAGTCTGAACTCATAACACAACGTGAAATCTACTCCATCCCTAACTAGAAAATATGAAAAGATTCTTCACACACCCATACCTCGGGGCGATACATCAAACCAAGATGGATATCGAGCACCAAATAGTCCTTTCTATCCTCAGGCAGACCCTTCTCGTCTCAGTCTATTCATATGAACACATATCGCAGTCTCATCATACTCGTCACGTAGCTATCCAGTTATCACTCCCACTAATAGGGACATTAACGGACATATAGATCCAAAAGCACATGCTCACACGATCAACGCCTTAGAGCTCAAGTTATAGGCAAAATTCCGGCCTCAAGTCCTCCAGACTGGCCCAACATCAACACACAAAGATCACAACTCACCCCTCGATCAGGGAATCGCAAACCGCTAATGCGCAGCTGATATCGAGCGCTAATGCACACATACGAACACATGGAAGGAATTCAAAGAGTTACATTTCAAGCAGAATCAAGGATGCACGATAAGAATTCAAGAAAGTGAAGTTTTTCCTAAAGGTTCTGCAGCCTTCCGAGGATAAGTACAGACGTCTCCGTACCGATCTGCGAGACTCTACTAAACCTGCCCATGACTTGTGAGACCTATGTAACCTAGGCTTTGATACCAACTTGTCATATCCATAAACCGACCCAGCTGTGATGGCGCCTATCGTGAAGCTAGGCCAGCCGACACAACTCCCAATTTAACCATTTATCAATAAGAATCATTTTAAACATTTAATTAAACAAATGTTTCATGATGTAAGTCTACATGACCAGTGCAAAATTAATATACAAGCCCGGCATCGGGGTTTCACAAGTCACGAACATCTACTAAAGTCTGAATACAACGGATAAGTCTGAAAATGTACTAAATATAGTATAATGAAAGCAAGAGGGAGAAAAGAAGTACTGCGAACACCAGACAGCTACCTGTTAAACTCCGATGACTCTACCTCTGAGCAATCGACATCCACTACCAAGTTTAGAAAATATCTGAATCTGCACACAAGGTGCAAGGAGTAATGTGAGTACTCCAACTCAGTAAGTTATTAAGGTAAATGAATGTTGAGCAGTAAGAAAACACGTAAACCACATCAAAACGCTACAACAAAAGAAGGATATTACCAACACGGTACAACAATCATTAACTTCGCAAATCATGCTCAGTTTCGGTAAAAACCTTTCTAAAACAATTTTCAATAGTTTTCAAACGAGTGATAAAACAGTGAATAAACATGATAGAAACGTAAACAGCCCCTCGGACAAAACATGTACCATAAACTGCCCCTCGAGCATAATATCAACAGAACCATTCCCTCGAGCTACCTCACAATCACTCGTAATCAGCCCCCGGGCATAACATAAATCAAGAACCACCCCTCAGGCAATAATATGGAACAATATCAGCCCATTAGGCTATATCACATCTCATACAGGGTACCCGCGCTCACTGGGGGTGTACAGACTCCGAAAGGGGCCCCTTATGGCCCAAGAGTAATATCAAGCCATCTCGTGACATAATCAATATATCACTAACTCAGGGTACCCGCGCTCAGTAGGGGTGTACAGACTCCTACAAGGGCCCCTTATGGACCAAGCTTAATATCAAGCCACCTCGTGGTATAATCAATAGGTTCTCGGCCTCATATCAAGCCATCTTGTGGCGTACAACTCAGGCCCTCGGCCTCATAATCATAATTCGGTACCACATTCCTGTGGCGCGCATCCCGATCCCATAATATCTTCATAACACAGGCCCTTGGTCTCACTCAGTCAGAAAATTTCAAGTCACTCGGGCAACAGTAACACATGATGCTCAAACCAAAATATCATTTAAAATTTCAAAAACGGAGTAAAAATGGCTGAGTTATGAAAACAGTAGATTATCGAATGACTGAGTACAAGTATAAAGTCAAAACAGTGAGGAATAACAGTAAATATCCCCTAAGGGGTCCAAAACAGTTGGCACGAAGCCCAAATATGGCATTCGGCCCAAAACATGATGATAGCAAACCGTTTTCAACCAAATACGCAGTAAAATATTCATTCTGGATGGACTAAATCTCAATCCCCAGCACTGCACGACCCCATGCTAGTTATCTAGCATGTGAGTCACCACAATATAGCACAACGATGTGAAATCCGGGGTTTCATACCCTTAGGACAAACATTTACAATCATTACTTACCTCTATTTGGTCCAAACTCTAGCCCGCAGTGCCTTTGCCTCTCGAATCAGTCTCCAATTGCACTGAATCTAACTAAAATTAGTTCCACATCATTATTACACGCTAAAGGAACAAAGACCAAGCGAAAATAATCAAATTAATTCAAAAATCCCGAAATTGGCCAAACCCGGCCCCAGGCCCACGTCTCAGAATTCGATAAAAATCACATCAATAGAATCTTCATCGTCTCACGAGTCTACCCATATCAAATTCATCAAAATTCGACCTCAACTGCCCATTCAAATCCCCAAAATAATTCTCAAACTTTTCTTCCATTTTTCCCCAATTTCCACTCTAATTTCTCAAATTAAATGATGAAATTCAAGCTAAATCATGGAATTAAACCAAATATGAGTGAAGAATACTTATCCCAGTTGCTCCACTGAAAATCCCCTCAAATTTCACCTTCTCCCGAGCTCTCCAATGGCTTTTATGATATTGGACTTAAACCCTCGATTTTTAAATATAAAATGTCTGCCCAGATTTTCCTTCATCACGAACGCGGCATCTCCCTCGTGTTCGTGAAGCACACAACTTCACTGACCAAAATTCCTTCTACGCAAATGCGAGAACCCTCTCGCGAATGTGATGCACAACTAACTCAACTCTTTGCGAACACGACCTCTACTACGTAAACGCGTAGAACAATTGCCTTGGGGACCCAGCTATTCTTCTTCCTCTACACGAACGCGGCATAAACCTCGCGAATGCGGTGGACTTTGACCTCAGCCGTTCAAGAACGGGGGACCATCTTCGCAAATATGAAGGCCAACTCCACAGCCTCACACCCTAACCCTTTGCGAATGCGGGACATGCATCACGAACACGAAGGCCAAAATCCTGCAACACCAACAGCTGTATTTCTGCAATTTCTATCAACATGAAATGATTCTTTTAACCACCCGAAACTCATCCGAAGCTCTCGGGACCTCAACCAAACATGCCAACAAATTCCATCACCTCATTAAAACTTGTTCCAACCTTCAGAACGCTCAAAACAATGTCAAAACACCAAATCATCAACGGATTCACGCCTAAGAAATTCCAAAAACTTCCAAATTTCGCTTTCGATCAAAAAGTCTATCAAACCCTGTCCGACTGACATGAAATTTTGCACACATATCACAAATGACACAACCAAACTACTCCAACTTTCGGAATTCCATTCCGACCCCTAAATCAAAATCTCACCTGACCCCTAAATCAAAATCTCACCTATCAACAAAAATTGCCAAAATTCCAATTTCGTCAATTCAAGCCTAAACCTTCCACGGGCCTCCAAATTACATTATGATCATGCTCCTAAGTCCCAAATCACCTAACAACACTAACCAAAACTTAAAAATTCCAATCCGAGATTATATACAAACAAGTCAAAACTTGGTCAACCCTTTCAAATTTTAAGCTTCAAACAGAGAACTGTTCTTCCAAATTTATTTCGATTACCCTAAAACACCGACGATTTACATAAGTCATAATACACCACACAGGGCTAGTCATGCCCGAATACTGGAAAGCAAAGTGTAAAAGCTCAAAAAGACCGATCGGGTCGTTATAGATAGACAAATTGAAGGAGTTAAGGGAAATTTGTATTGAGACTATTGATGCATCTACGAGACAGAATTTTAATGTCACACCTCGAGCTTAGGGGCGAGACTAGCACCCGGCACCTTACCTATCCTTGCATACCATTTGCGACTAAGAGGCTCTGAATATGTAATGGCATACTTTGGCCATGGCTAACATTACAAGATAATGTGCGAAGCAAAATATAAAACTGAATAGAGACTAACACTGACTAAATGTCAATATAAAGCTGGGTCGGCAAGGCTATCATAACCATTATAACTGACAAACCAACAAAATATACGTACAGGGCCTACAAGCCCAACATACTATACTAACTGACAGGATATGTCTACAAGCCTCCACTGATAGATGTAATGTAATCGAAATAGGGCCCCGACCTACCCATAACCTATCTACATATATACACAAGTTGTACACAAAACTTCTAGACCCAACAACTCTGAAGGACGGGGAGCTTACCAATAAAGCTGAACTCGGGCAACACCTATTGAGTAGGTCTACCCGTCTGTCTGTCTGAACCTCCACGCATGAAATGCAGTGCCCCCAGAAAGGGACGTCAGTACGAAATAATGTACCGAGTATGTAAGGCAATATACTGAAAGCTGAAACTAAACTGATAATATAATAACTGAAATCAACTGGGGGTCAAATATAATCTGAAGATATGCTCACCGGCTGATACAACTCTATTCTGTCAATATAGTAAGTAAAATAGATGTCTGGCCTTATAGGGCTTGGCAGAGCAGTTTATATATATATATAAACTGCTCTGCCGTAGTAGGCTCACTCATAGGCGATCGACCATACTAAGCTCTATATCTCAACTAACTGGGCTCACTCATAAGCGTTCGGCCACAGTAGGCTCGGTATATAACTTACCATCTGATCAGAGGTTGCCCAATAGGGGCCTACCCATCGCTTATAGCTCGATGGTAATCAAATACTGTAATATTGTATATATAGACTCTCTTCTCTCTTGACTGGAAAAAGGAAATACATAATTGAATATTGTACTTACAAGACTAGGAAAAATATTCATAAATTCGGGACATGAATTTTTCTGTAATCCTCGTTATCAAACTCGTGTAATTATGAGATCATGCCAAAATTAAAAAAAGGGCTTATCCTTAACATACCTAGAGTACGAAAAAATCCGTGTGATATTCTTGAGAAGGTTTACATTGTAAAATCTTATATTGCTTATGGTACTACGACACCTCTGTTTGAATTGTTAAAGATCTTTAGCTTCAGATGGCCTTCAACGTTGGCGTCAGGTGCCTTTTTTTTTAGCTTTGGATGGGCCTTTTTTATTCTCTCCAATGTTGAATATATGCATCTCTTAATTCTTAAAAGATATGTATCCTCCTAAGATTTTAGAAGATCTATTTAAGAGATTTTTTAATTCTCTCAGATGTTAAAGGATTTTCTCTTAATTCATTGCCACCTACCCAAAATGACTAATTAGTCATTTGTTTTGGGTGGTGGCTTGCTTCCACATGGGGTGGGGGAGTGTTTTTTAATCTTATCCTATAATTAATAATTAATTTAGTATTATTCCACTACCTGATAATTAACCAATTGTGGCGACCTGGCAAGTCATCTCATGAGTTACCACCCTGTTTCCCCCATTTCTGTATATTATTGCTTTGTCTATCGGTTCTATATGTGATCGAGTTGGTTGGCTCGGCTTCGGAAAGGATTTGGTAAGGTTTGAGATACTTAGTCTCTTTTGAGGAAACTTAAGTTGGAAAAGTCAACCGGATGTTGACTTATGTGTTAGAAGGCTCAAATGTGAGTTCTGATGATTCAGATAGCTTCAGGAAGATATTTGGGACTTATGAGCGTAATTGGAATGAGTTTTGGAGGTCCACAGTAGATTTAGTCTTGAATTGGCGAAATTGGATTTTTGGTGATTCCCGATTGATAAGTGAGATTTTGATGTAGGGGTCAGAATGGAGTTTCAAGAGTTGTAGTAGTTCTGTTGTGTCATTTGGGAGGTGTGTAGAAAAAATTTCAGGTCATTCGGACGTGGTTTGGTTAGGTTTTTGATCAAAAGTGGAATTCAGAAGATTTTTTAAACTTAGGCTTGAATCTAATGTGCTTTGGTTGATTCGGTGTTTTATGAGGTATTTTGAAGATTGGTATAAGTTTGAATAAGGTTTTGGGTTATGTTGGTGCTTTTGTTTGAGGTCCCGAGGGCCTCGGGGTGATTTCGGATGGTTGACGGGGAGTTTGAGATTTTGTTGAAGCTGCAAATTTTTCTGCTTCTTGTATTTCGGCACCTGCGGATTGGGGACAGCAAGTGCGATCTCGCAGATAAATGGAAGGGAGCCGCAGAAGCAGAATGAAGCTAGGGAGGCAGGAAACTGCAGAAGTGGTTAGTGGACCGCACCTGCAATGGCACAGGTGCGGTTGATGCATCGCAGATGCGGATCGGGGCAGAGTTAGTGAAAACCACAGAAGCGGTTCTTTGGCCACAAATGCGGTACCGCAGAAGCGGGTATATGGCCGCAGATGCAAAAATGCCTGTGCTAGAAGGTTTAAATTTTTTCTACGTGAAATTTTGCAAAGTTCTCCATTTTTAAAGACGGGAAAGAGGCTAAGGCAGTGGATTTCAAGAGAAATCAAGGGATATCAGTTGGGTAAGTTTCCTAAGCTTCATTATTTGTGTTTATGATCATTTTTCCATTGTTTAATTATGGTATTAGTGGAGATTATGGAAGAAAATTGGGGATTAGGGCTTGAGATTAAGAGACTTTAAAATGGGAATTTGAGGGGTCATTTGGACTCCGATTTCAATGTTCTTGGTATGTATGGACTCATGGGTGGATAAGGATTCCATTGATGTGATTTTTATTGAGTTTTGAGATGTTGGACCGGGGGTCGGCTTGGCCAATTTAGAGATTTTTGATATAATTTGATTATTATCGCTTGGGCTTCGTTCCCTTGACATATTTTGACGCCGTGATTTTGATTTTGGATAGATTTGGCGCGAGTGGAGACCGATTCGAGGGGAAAAGGTGTCACAGAGTAGTATTTCACCTGTTTAAAGGTATATAACCATTGTAAATCTGGAACTGAGGGTACAAAACCCCGGTATTTGACTTGTTTTGATAAATGTGGTGAACACATGCTAGGTGACGAGCCTGTGGGCGTGCACCGTTAAGGATTGTGACTTGGTCCGTCCTGTAGCGACAATTAAGTCGCATATTTAACTTGGAACCTTAGGATATTCTGTACTATAGTCATTTATACTATATTATGGGTTGTACGCCATAATTGGGGCCTTGTGCCGACCTGTTGAGACTCTTAGGGGCATTTTTACTATTTTTCCTCACTCTACTTGTTGAAAGCATATCCTCAGTCATTTTTTTACCTGTTTATTGTCTAAAACTAGTTTTATCACTCTAATTTTAAATGTGAGGACTGTTTGGACTGAGTTCCCTAATTTCTACTGTTGTGCCCGAGAGGCTGTGAGCTTAATGACTGACGGAGGTTGAGAACCTAATGGTGAGGATATTTATATATGTACGAATTATGGATCGGGCTTCACACCGCAACAATACTTATATGGATTGGGATACACACCACAGCGATATATATATTGGGTTGGGCTGCGCGCCGCAGCGATATGACGCTTGGGCTGTAGGAGTCCCTCTGGAGTCAATACACCCCTAGTTAGCATAGTCTACTATAAACTATGGATCGGGCTGCACGCCGCAACAGTTACTATGATTATTACTATTATGAGATATTAATGAGCCTGAGTGCTGAGATTGTGAACCGAGTGACGAGAGCTGAGTCATGAGTGACTGAGAGGCTGCCCGAGAGGCCCAGCTATGGTATTTCCACTAATTTCACTTTTCTTTAAAAATAAGCCTCTGTTGAAAAGTTGTTAAGTATATGATTTCAAGTATTTAAACTGAAATAGATGATTTTATGATGAAACTAGTTTATACTGTGGAATTTGATCTGATATACTGTTGTTTACTCCTTTATATGTTTTTAACTGCTCGTTACTGCTTTCAGACCTTATTTACTTTAGTTACTTACTGTATTGCGTAGTCACGTTACTCCATGCACCTTGTGTGCAGATCCAGGTGCCCAAGCGGTAGAGTGAGAGCCCTCATTTTATCCAGAGTTTGCCAGAGATTGCAAGGTAGCTGCATGGGATCCGCAATCCTGCTTCCTCCTTCCTATCTTGTTCTTTTCCACATTTTTAGACTTATGATGTATTAGACAATTGGTTATGTATTTAGAGGCTCTAGACTTGTGACACCAGATGCTTGGGTTGAGTTGTCTTACATTTTATTGGTCTCCGCACATTTAGTTGTTTTAAACACTTATGATAAAAATTTGGTATTTAAATCCGTGTTAGAATATGGCTTATTAAAAGAAAAAGGGTTGTGATTACATGTTCGGGTTGGCTTGCCTAGTAATGTGATAGGTGCCATCACAACCCGTATTTGGGGTCGTGACAAGTTGGTATCAGAGCCTAGGTTACGTAGGTCTCGCGAGTCATAAGTCGGTTTAGTAGATTCTCGCGGATCGGTACGGAGATGTCTATACTTATCCTCGGGAGGCTACAGAAACTTCAGAAAAAAACTTATATTCTTGAAATTCTTGTCATGCGAATCTGTTGATCCGAGTACTAAACTTCTGTTATTCCATTATCTCACAGATGGTAAGGACATGTGCTACCAGGCAAGATGAACGACCACCAGTATCACCAGCTGGGGCTACTAGAGGTCGAGGACGCGGTCGAGGCCATGGTAGGGGCAGAGCAGCTAGGGCAGCACCTGCAGATCCACCAGCTGCCCCAGTTCAGGATTAGGTCCCAGTTGTGGACGCTACAACAGTACCAGCTCAGGCACCAGCTGTGCCTATTGTGATTCTAGGCCTTCATGAGGATTTAGTTAAGATTTTATCAGTGTGTACTAGTTTGGCTCAAGTGGTCTCAATTACTACGGCCGCAGCTACTTCTCAGGTTGGGGGAGGAGTTACGCCCCCTTTTTCTCGCGAAATCGGGCTTGTGACATTTGGGAGGTCAAATCGTTCCCTTATGGGAATTGGGTTTTGGAATTGAAGAGTCGCCACCTAATGATTAAGTGCATTAGGACACTAAGAAGGGTTTGAGTTTGAAGAACCAGAGTTTGGGTAAGGGCTAGAAATTATCTCGAGGGGAAAGTGTTAGGCACCCCTCAAGATCCACTAGTATGGTTCCCGGCCATGTTACAATTGTGACTTCACTTAATCAAGTAAGAAATTAGGGGCTCAAATAGAGGGGCTTGCATATAATATGGCAAATAAATTGAAGACTTTTGAGGAACAGTAAAGAGGGCAGAAATTTATGAAAGATTTAAGCAATTCTAAAGAAAGTAGATAAAGACAGGTAAAGGGAGGGGGTCCTAGGTTTATGATTAATATGGATCACGTCAATGCAATACCCAGTAATCACTCCTCAAAAGAGGGGTTACACGTGGTATTAGTGCACCGGTCATCATATCCATATCTACCCTTCCCACCACATTAAGGTATTAAAGCGCAGAGTGGTGTCGTTACTTATTGCATGCTAGTACCCGCCCCAATCCTATCAGCCTCGGAGGCATTGAGACTACTAGTCCTAAAGGGAAGGGAGATTTGGCTTTTACGGTTTAAAGGACAAAATCTAGGGCGACAAACAAAACACATAGAGCAAATATGGGAAAACACATAACATTTAAAGTCTCAAACAGGCCTCCTTATTTAAAGAAACAAATTGTTTAGCATGACTTGCATGTACTGGTTATGGTCTGAATTAAATTCAAGCGTAGGATAGGCTGATTCATCACATATTTCTCAGATTGAGGAGTCCGAATTAGCCTTCCCTGGTTGTAATTTATCAAAGACTGATACAGTTAATTAATTACCTAATGGTTTGCCTAAGTGAGACTTATAGGCATGATATCTAACAGTGCTTACTCCGATTTTAAAGAAGGCTTATTGATTGCAGAAAACACATAAGTTCTGCAGATGTTAAACGACATTACTACTGATTTTAAAATTGTAGATGAAATAAACGAATCAGATTCAACTGGTTACTCCTATAGGCATGATTTCTTGGCGTTGTTGATTCTAAGACAATTATAAAAGTGCAGGAGTCCTATAGACATGGTATCTAGAATGAAACTTATTATTACTTAACCTATAACTGTTTGCCTAATGATAGATGTAAAATGCAGAAGTGTCGAAGACCTATAGTCATGATTTCTATATGCAAAAGTGCAGAAACTTATAGGCAGGATTTCTATATGATATGCTAAAGTGCAGAAAACCTATAGACATGATCTCTACATATGCAGAGGTGCAGAAAAACCTACAGACATGATTTCTATATGATATGCAGAAGTGCAGAAACTTGTAAATAATAATGCCTATGAGCATGCTGCCTACCCTTTGCATACATAAGTGACCCTCCCCTTTTCACTAGAACCCCATAAGTTATTACAACATATTACAGACCAGAATGAATAAAGAAAAGTAAAATTACATCAGAAATTAAGCTACAACCAAAGAGCCTAATTCAGACTCAAGGTCTAATAATATGAGGTGAACCAACTTCCAGGATCAGGTTACCAAAGCTTTTCTCATATTTGGGATGTATCAAAGTTCCCAAAAGTCTAAAAGGGCTCCAGGCAATGCTTACATCCCAAACACATTGCAGAAATAAGAGCATAGTGCAGTGTGGAAATGCCAGCCCTAAGATGTCCAAGTTCAAAGGGAACTCAAGGTCCAAAAGCAAGGCTCATAAGAGAGGGGCAAAACTTAGAATATAAGAGAGAGTGTAAGTGCACAAGGGGGAACCAGGGAGGGCCATGGCAGGCTAGTAGTCATGCCCAACAATCAGGAGTGCTGGCACACCCCTGGCTAGCCTATTAACCACATTTTGAGAGTTGGGATCAATTAAGGATCAGGTTCGGACCTAAGCATCAATTTGGATGTTGTCAGGCCAATACCTTAACTCAAAAACATAGAAGGGAGTGGGGGTATAGTGAGTTCATAACAAACAGCAGATGCCAAGAGAGAGTAGCATATTCAATATAGAACATGAACAACAAAGCAGACAGGAGTGTAGCAACTATAAAATAAACACATAGGGATGGTGCTAAAATCGAAATTAAGGCATACCAGTTTCAGGGAAACAAATAAGTGAAAGCTGAAGTCTTGTAAACCAAATTGCAAGCAAGCAATACAAAAGATCTCTGAAGAGAGTAGAGTATTGAAAGAGTATTGTAATTAAGAGGTGTGTGTGTAAAGTGTTGAATTCGAAGTGTTGAACTGAAGGTTCAAGGTGTCTAAGTGTAGAAGGGTCGTGCCCCTTTTATAGTGCAGAAAACAAGTAAGAAAAGGTAACAGAATAATTTGCAATCAATCACATAGAATCTCCCTTCAGTTAAGGGATTCTGATTTCAAACGGGTAGAAGACAATTAAGGAAAGAATTGGATTAAAATCCTTTCCAAAGTAGTACAAGAAGGTCAAATACATAGAAACTATTTAAGGAAAGAGTTTGATAGCAACACGGTTTGTGCAAATAAGGAAAGACAATCAATCATCAGCCAGTAAAAATCAGAAATTGAGTTTTGGTATGAATGAATCCAATCAGTAAAGGTGAAGAAAGGTTTAATCAAAGAAAATCAGTAACAATCAATCGAACCTTATTAAAAGGAATTTTGATTCAATCACAAATTAGCAAAATCTCTTTTGAAGGAAGAATTCCTCATATATAAAGCATACATACATGTCAAACAAGAAAGAACTGTCATGCTAATTAGAAAGAATCTAGTATAGAAAAGTTCAGAGTCATAAGCAAAGAGGCTCAAATTCAGTACATAAACTCAAACTTAGTTCGAGAGAATCCAAGGTTCCATAATAGAACCCTAGTCCAAACATAAGATCAAACTCGCCAAAAACCCAAAATCTTAGGGTTTTCAACTCGAATCAGATGCAGAGACAAGAAGA
The DNA here is from genome assembly GCF_000715075.1 of Nicotiana tabacum. Classification (NCBI taxonomy): domain Eukaryota; kingdom Viridiplantae; phylum Streptophyta; class Magnoliopsida; order Solanales; family Solanaceae; genus Nicotiana; species Nicotiana tabacum. The sequence continues at coordinate 24,418,381 of NC_134097.1, read as the reverse complement.
CAAATAACTGAAACAAGCTCAGAGGTCTCTTTCAGAGGCTCATGAGAAAACAAACAGGTAAAATAGCAGGTTCGAAACAAACATAGTGAAAAAGCTGCTTTGAAGCATAAGGAACATGTTTTAAGAAAAGCTTGGACCTTAAACAAGTTCAGAAGACAAAGAGGTAGCATAAACTTAAGGAAACAGTAGATGAAACGTGTTTAGAAAGAACTCAAACAAAGTCCAGAAAAGGCAAATAAGAACTAAGAGCTTAGTAGAAATTACAGTAAAGGAACACAGGGTTAAACGAACACATAAGATAAATGTGTGAAAGCATGATATAGAATCCAGTAGAAGAAAGAACGGAGAACAGTAGAAGAATATGCATAACAAGGCAAACCCAAGAACACAGGAAAAGGACATGCGATGTAGAAAAGAGAACATAAAAACATAGCATACACAGATTTACACAAAGAAAAGAAGAAGAGGAGTCAGAAAAAAATTTAAAACTTTTTTCAAAAACCCTAAATCAAAGAGAAACAAATTTTGAAAGAGAAGATTGAGGAAAACGTTTTAAAATTCTAGTAGAACACAGATATAGCATAGATCTAAGAGAACAACCAGAGAAAACCTAAAATAGCTTAGGGTTTCATAGAAACCCTAGAAATGAGAAAGGCTTGGAAGAAAATCCGATCCTGAGTCAAAAAGACTCATATTGCTTGAACACGCCGGAATAATGGCCAGAGAAGCCATAGATCTACAGATCTGAGAAGGATCTGAAGAGAGCCATCGGAGTCAGGCCTCGAAACTTCAAACAACCATGGATTGATGGTGGAGGGGGTGAGTACCAACCATCCATGTCCTGAGAAGCCACGGATTCCAGTGGAAACATGGTAGAATAATGTGGGAGATGGCTAGGGTTTCAGAGAGCTTGAGAGTGTTTTGAGAGATGAAGGGTTTCAAGGCGGTGGGTCAGGTGAGAATGAGGGAGATTAGGGTAGATGTTTAGGTTTAATTATGGAAGGGCGAGTCTTGGCTGTTGATCTTGAGTTATCAATGGTCCAGATTTAAGTGGTAGGTGGGGAACGGGTTGGGTCGTTTGTAATTGGGTTGTGGGTTGGATCCAGATTAAAACTGGGTTGGTTTTAATTTGGGCAGAATTGGGGTCAAATTAAGGTTAAAATTGAAAGGAAATGAGGCTGTAATTGAAATAGAAATAGGCTAAATGTTAAATAGCCAATTTTCCTCTTTTATTTTATAAAAATAGTGGAAAAGACTTTAAAAACAAATTAAAGGTACTGACCCAACTAATAACGCATAAATATTGATTTAAAACATTGAAACCAATTATACAATTATAGAAATGCTATTAATCTTAAAATAGGCTATAACTGCAATTATATGCAATTTAGTCTTTTAAATACCAAATAAATTTGTAAAAATGTAAAAAAATTATCTTAGCTATATTTTGGTATAAATATGGGAATAAAATAAATTATTCACCAAAAGTAATGATTTTGGGAATAATTATGGATTTTGTACTGCTAAAATGGATAGTAAATTGATTTTAAAAACTCTTCAAAAGTTTGGAAAAATACTAAAATACTTGGGTATGCTTATGTATGCATATATATGCTATTTTTAAAGTGTATTGTATATAAAAATATATAAGAAAAAATAGAGTATCAACAGCTGCCCCTCTTTACCCGGAAAGGATAAAAGAGTTGCCGGGTAAAGATATGATGGCCAATTTTGACCGAATAAAACGATTTGAAGAATTTTGACCGAGATCTGGCTCGTGAGTTGCCTACATATCCCTGGTCTTACAGGAACCAGGCCATATGTAGTTCAGGATCCATTGGCAGAATATACCGATGGAGATTTCGAAAAGCGGACGCGATGTTTGAATTGAGAAGGATGGTCGGAGTCTGATAAGCTACGGGAACTGGAGCGAGATCGCCCCAGCTGAGATGACCGTTGCTAGCCGGTTTACCTGCAAATGAGCATATATTGTGCATAAATTTAAACGTGATGCAAGTTTCCATTGGACCATGAATGCTGTCTTCGAACGGTTGGGATGACGTCCTGGGACTATCAAGTCCTGGGCCATGAAGCATATGATAAAGGATTCGTAGGCTATGAAATGATGTTCTCGGCTATGAGAATGATGTCTCCAATCTATGATGCCTTTGAATAATGATATGCAAGAGATAAAATGCGGTCCTCAGGCCATGGCATGGCGTTCTCAGGCTATGCAAATGTTGCCTCCGAACAATGACGCCTTTGGACAATTTGGCGATCTTTCAGCCCATGAAATGCAGAAGGTAGCGATACTTCAGCCGATGCAAGACCTAAATAAAAGATGGCAATATTTCAGCCGATGCAAGAGTGATAAAGTGACGATATTTCAGCCATGCAGGATGGAGACAGTGCTTAGTCTCGGAAGGCAGAACAGTAGCCTTATGCAATACAGAGCTTTGCAGGATGGAGAAAGTGCTTAGTCTCGAAAGGCAGAAAGGTAGCCTTATGCAATGCAGGGAAATGCAGATGGAGGTAAAACTTAACCTCGGAAGGTAGAAAGGTAGCCTTATGCAATGCAGGAAATGTAGATGGAGGTAGAGCTTAACCCCGGAAGGCATAAAGGTAGCCTTATGCAATGTAGGAATGCAGATGGAGGTAGAGCTTAACCTCGAAAGGCAGAAAGGTAGCCTTATGCAATGCAGGAATGCAGATGGAGGTAGAGCTTAACCTCGAAAGGCAGAAAGGTAGCCTTATGCAATGCAGAGAAAAGTAATGGAGACAATGCTTAGTCTCGGAAGGAAGAAAGGTAGCCTTATGCAATGTAGAGAAATGTAGGATGGAGATAGTGCTTAGTCTTGGAAGACAGAAAGGTAGCCTTATGCAATGTAGAGAAACGCAGGATGGAGACAGTGCTTAGTCTCGGAAGGCAGAATAGTAGCTTTATGCAAAGCAGAGGAATGCAGGATGGAGACAGTGCTTAGTCTCGGAAGGCAAGAAGGTAGCCTTATGCAATGCAGAAAAATGCAGATAGAGACAATGCTTAGTCTCGAAAGGCAAAAAGGTAGCCTTATGCAATGCAGGAAATGCAGATGGAGACAATGCTTGGTCTCAGAAGGCAGAAAGGTAGCCTTATGCAATGCAGGAATGCGGATGGAGACAATGCTTAGTCTCGGAAGGCAGAAAGGTAGCCTTATGCAATGAAGGAATGCAGATGGAGACAATGCTTAGTCTCGGAAGGCAGAAAGGTAGCCTTATGCAATGGAGTAAAAGGGCAAAATAATGATAGAATTTTCCTAGCTGATAGCGGTTTGAGATATTGCGACTATTGGGGATACTGTGTCTGCTGGGAGCACTGTGTGCGGACAACAACTGTGAGTAAGTGCAACGGTTCTGAGAGTTATATTCCTGAGCAATATGAGTCTCTTGAGTGTATAGTATATTTGATGATTTTGCAACTCAAGTGCCTGCATTCAAAGAAAAATCGTGAGTTTTGTAAAAGGGGGAGGTTAGTTCGTATTCTGCTGGCTCTACTTGACATGCTCAGCTCCATTTAGATGATATTGGGCGTATCATTAGGGTAGCTTTGCTAAATAAAGCAACTTTGGTAACATACATGCATGATTTAGTAAAGAAATGTGACAATAAATACATAATTAAGAATAGTTTTCTTTAGATGAACTGACGACTGCGACGTGGTCCAAGATACTGCAACTTCTCTCGCTCCGGAATTTTGAGGGTCCTTCTAAAAATTCTTCCCCAGTTTACTGGGTTGCTGCTTCCGACGGCTGCTTGCGTCGAATGGCTGAAATCACTTCGAAATTTTGAGGGTCCTCCTCAAAATTCTGCACCAGTTTCCAATAGCGAGGGGAAATGAAAATTTTATTGAATTATGACCGAACCCATAGGGCTGCCTACGTATCCCATATTAAACGGGAATCAGGTTAGGCATAGTTCAAATTACATCATATGACGAAAGCATAAAAGTCACACATAGTATCACTTCAATGCATCTAAATTGATCGGCTTCGGCCAAACATCACCGTCCATTTCTGCAAGTATAAGGGCTCCTCCGGTGAGGACCCGGTGAACCATGTATGGACCCTGCCAGTTGGGAGAGAACTTCCCTTTGGCCTCCTCTTGATGTGGGAGAATCTTCTTTAACACTAGCTGCTCCGGTGTAAATTGTCTCTACTTGACACTTTTTTTGAAGGCTCTGGACATTCTGTTCTGATAGAGCTAACTGTGGCAAACTGCATTCATTCTCTTCCCGTCTATAAGAGCTAGCTGCTCGTAGTGACTCTCTACCCATTCTGCATCATCAAGTTTGGCTTCCTGTATGATTCTTAAGGAGGGAATTTCTACCTCAGCGGGAATGACTTCTTCTGTACCATAAACCAACATATAGGGAGTTGCCCCGGTTGATGTGCGGACTGTAGTGCGATATCCCAACAAGGCAAATGATAACTTCTCATGCCACTGCTTATGCTTTTATATCATCTTCCTTAGTATCTTCTTGATATTCTTATTGGCGGCTTCTACAGCTCCATTCATCTGAGGTCTGTAAGTTGTAGAATTCTTGTGTTTGATATTGAAGGTTTTACACATGGCTTTCATCATGTCGCTGTTGAGATTGGAACCATTATAGTGATGATTGACTCCGGAATTCTAAACCGACAAACAATACGGTCGCGGACAAAATCTGCCACCACTTTCTTAGTCACTACTTTGTATGATGCTGCTTCATCCCATTTGGTGAAATAATCAATTGCTACTAGAATGAACCTGTGCCCGTTTGATGCGGCAGGTTCGATAGGTCCGATAACATCCATTCCCCAAGCGGCGAACGACCATAGCGAGCTTGTTGCAGTAAGCTCGTTTGGAGGCACCTTTTATCATGTCTGCATATATCTGATAGTGATGGCATTTCAGGACATACTGGATGCAGTCCGGTCCATAGTCATCCAAAAATAACCAGATCGGAGTATTTTCTTGGCTAAGACAAAGTCGTTCATATGCAGACCGCATGTCCCTGCATGAATTTCTTCTAATAGCCTGGATGCTTCCTTTGCGTCGACACACCTTTGTAACCCCAAATCAGGAGTCCTCCTATACAGGATTCCTCCGCTATGAAAGAAGTTGCTAGATAGTCTCTGAAGTGTGCATTTCTGAGTTGGATTGGCGAGTTCTGGATATTCTCCTTTCGTCAAATATTCCTTGATATCATGAAACCAAGATTTTCCGTTTGCTTCTTCTTCTACATGAGTGCAGTAAGCTGGCTGATCATAGATCTTTACCGGAATAGGATCAATGAAGTTCTTGTCGGGGTGCTGTATCATGGACGATAAGGTAGCCAATGCATCAGCAAACTCATTCTGATCTCTGGGAACATGTTGGAACTCTGTCTTTGTGAACCTCTTCCTCAATTCCTGTACATGATGCAGATAAAGGAGTATCTTGGAGTTCTTATTTGCCCATTCTTCTAGGACCTGAGGTAAAAGTAGGTCTGAATCTCCGATCACTAGCAATTCCTGAATGTTCATGTCAATGGCCATCTTGAGCCCTAAGATGCAGGCTTTGTACCCGGCCATGTTGTTGGTGCACGGGAACCTGAGCTTGGCAAACACCAGATAATGCTGGCCAGTTTCTGATACTAGGACCGCTCCTATGCCAATTCCTTTGAAGTTTGCTGCTCCGTCGAAAAATATTCTCCAACCATCATAGGGTTCTGCAATATCTTCCCCTATGGAAGATACCTCTTCATCAGGAAAATATGTCTTTAGAGGCTCGTATTCTCCATCCACGTGATTTTCAGCAAGATGATCTGCTAGTGCTTGTCCTTTGATTGCCTTCTGAGTCACGTAAACAATGTTGAATTCACTCAGCAGGATTTGCCACTTGGCTAACTTGCCAGTGGGCATGGGCTTCTGAAAGATATACTTCAAAGGATCCATTCTTGATATGAGGTAAGTGGTATAGGCACAGAAATAGTGTCTCAACTTCTAAGCTACCCAAGTCAGGGCACAACAGGTGCGTTCCAATAGAGAATATCGGGCCTCGTACAGGGTGAACTTCTTACAGAGATAATAGATGGCCTGCTCCTTTCTTCCCGTTTCATCATGCTGCCCCAGAACACAACCGAAAGCTCCATCCAATACTGCAAGGTAGACTAATAGAGGTCTACCCGGCTCGGGCGGGACCAAAACTGGCGGCGTTGACAGGTATTCCTTGATTCTGTTAATGGCTTATTGACAATCATCAGTCCATTTGGTAGCGGCGTCCTTCTTCAACATCTTAAATATTGGCTCACAAATGACAGTGGATTGAGCTATGAACCGGCTGATGTAGTTAAGTCTTCCCAAGAAACTCATAACTTCTTTCTTGTTCTCCGGTGGTGGCAATTCTTGGATGGATTTGACCTTTGACGAATCCAGTTCTATTCTTCGACGACTCACAATGAACCCAAGTAGTTTTCCGGTAGGAACCCCGAATGCACACGTGGTGGGATTCAGCTTCAAGTTGTACCTTCTTAGTCTGTTGAAGAACTTCCTCAGATCTTCCATGTGGTCAATGGCTCTCTTGGATTTGACAATGACATCATCTACATACACCTCGATCTCTTTGTGTATCATGTCATGGAAAATAGTAGTCATGGCCCTCAAGTAGGTGGCCCCAACATTCTTTAACCCAAACGACATCATCTTGTAACAATACATCCCCCATGGCGTAATGAAAGTCATTTTCTCCACGTCTTCCTCATCCATCCATATCTGATGATACCCAGCAAAACAATCAACGAACGATTGCAGTTCATGCTTGGCGCAGTTATCAATTAGAATGTGTATGTTCGGCAAGGGGAAGTCATCTTTCGGACTGGCCCGGTTGAGATCCCGGTAGTCGACACGGACTCTAACCTTCCCATCCTTCTTCGGCACTGGCACAATATTGGATAACCATGTTGGATTCTCTACTACCCTGAGAACCTTGGCTTTGACTTGCTTGGTGACTTCTTCCTTGATTTTCAAACTCATGTCACGTTTGAACTTCCTGAGCTTCTGTTTTACTGGTGGACATGTTGGATCGGTTGGACGTTTGTGAGCTACAATAGGTATACTGAGACCAGTCATGTCATCATAAGACCAGGCGAATATGTCTTCATATTCCCTTAGAAATTGCGTGTACTTTTTCTTTTCTGATGGTGACAGATAAACGTTAATTCATGTTTCTTTGACATTTTCTGCATCTCCCAGGTTGACAATCTCAGTTTTGTCCAGGTTAGACTTAGGCCTGTTCTCAAAATCCTCAACCTCTTTAACAACCTCTTCTGGTATATCATCTTCTTCTGAGTCCATATCCGTTTGTTGCGTTGCCTCGTCACACGTCACAATCGTCTGTTCATCAAGATAAGTAATAGTAATGTTGTGCAAATAAAGTAAACGATAAAAAGTAATAAGAGAAAGATTTATAAGAAACTGAAATGCTTTGATAAATTTCATAATTGTTTTGAACATTGGAGATCTTATTTGAATATTAAAAATGCGGAAAGAAAGTCAATTAGCAAAGAAATAAAGATAATGCATGGTGCTTTGTTTAGCCTTGCTACCCCGAAGCTTTCCGGGCCCTGGTGGTTCTGATGGACCAATTGTTAAGGCGTGCTCCTCGGCTAACAGCTTGTATAGAAGGGCTTTCCTCCCCCTCCTCCTCGAAAATGACACAACAATCCATATTATCACCTTCCAAAAACAGATTCCTCATCGCCGCCAGTGCTTCCTCTACTCCCGACCCATATATGACATTGGCAGGCTGGAAAGTCTGTTCCAAGCGAGGTATTGGATGCTCTAGTGGGTAGTAGGGACTGCGCCATGGTGGCGACCAATTGTTTAATTCCTCCCAAGTGTATTCATATCCCAAACCGAAAGTGGTACCGTGTTTCTTTAACTTGATAGGCTTAGCGATTCCTTGGAGATTCTTGCCAAGTCCCTTTCCAGGTTCGTATCCACACCAATTCAGTATACTTTCAATTTTGCTATCCCACCATTTGGCCTTGTCCACGGCGTTGACTCGCTCAATGTGATGGAAGGTTTCTCCGCCTATCTTCCTTCTTTCTCCGATTACTGGAATGGTCTGGAGACTGTATATGGGATTGCTACCGTCACCGTGAATAATTACCTCTTGGTGATTCCACTCGAATTTCATTGCTTGATGTAGAGTTGATGCTACAGCCCCAGCGACATGGATCCAGAGCCGTCCCAATAGCAAGTTGTAAGATGCTGGGACGTTTATCACTTGAAAATCAACGTCTAACCAAGTCGATCCCATTTGCAGACACAAACTGATTTCCCCAATAGTGGACCTTTGGGATCCATTGAAACCTTTGACATTGATGGCTCCATCCTTGATCTCATGCAGGCTCTTTCCCAATGTTCTAAGAGTCACCAATGGACAAATATTGAGGCTGGACCCTCCGTCAATCAGGATTTTGGTGATGAAATGATCTTCGCACTGCACAGTGATGTGCAAGGCCTTGTTATGGCTTAGCCCTTCAGGTGGAAGCTCATCTTCGTGGAAAGTGATTTTGTGACTCTCCAATACATGCCCCACCATGTTTGCCATTTCTCCTCTAGTTATGTTGCTGGGTAGATATGCCTCGCTCAACACCTTGAATAAGGCATTCTTATATGCGTCAGAGCTTTGTAGAAGAGCCAAGATAGAAATCGAGGCTGGCGTTCAACTGATCAATGACCGAATACTCTTTGGCTTGTATCTTCCTCCAGAGATCATCAGGCCCAGTTTCAGTGACGGTTGGTCGTCCAGAGGCCTGCTTACTGGACTCGGCTAGGTATTATGGGGTATAAACCCTGCCGGTTCTTGTCATGCCATGTGCAGCAATTACTTCTCTAGATTTGGTTTTCCCTTTCCTTCTTGCCTCGGCGGTGTAATCCCATGGTATGGCCTTCGTATGGAACAGTGTACGGATGTCATGGCCACGGAAATGGGCACCGTTGCCTTAGATGGTAACACAACCACTTCGAATGGTACAGGTGTCTTTGGAGACCCAAACTCGACCTCAATAGGTCCTGGCGTCTTTGCAGAAGAAGGTGCTTCGAACTCAAGTGGTATGGACATGTCTACTTCAGCTTTTCAGAAGGCTGGATCTGGACCACAATCGGATTAGGTGTGACTATTGGTTCCTTTGGCTCGTCACCTTCAGTGATCAATCTGATCGATCCTTTGGGGTCCCAATCGTCCTCTATCTCAATCATGTGAATGCCTCCATCTTTGTGGACAAGTAGAGGGTTATTGCGGACATTCGGAGTTGGCTCCTTTGCTACGATGATCTTGTTGTCAATCAAAGCTTGGATCTTATCCTTCAGAGAGCGGCACTCATCGATGGTATGCCCCTTCATTCCGGAATGGTATGCACAAGTTTTGTTTTGGTTGACCCATTTGGAGGGGTTTTCAGGGTTTACGGCAGGGATAGGGGTGATATAACCAGCAGCTTTGAGCCTTTCATACAGCTAGTCGATAGGTTTGGCAATGGAGGTATACTGTTTGGGGGATCTGCGGTCGAAGTTTGGTCAGGGTCTAGGAAAGTTTTGGCGGGTGGGAAGTGGTTGATAGTGAGAGGGTTGAGTATTGTAGGTTTGGTAGACATGTGCGAGTTGGGAATATCTGGGTGAAGTGGGCTGATATGTGGGAGGTGGAGGTGATTGGTAAGCAGATGGTAGGGTTTGGTAAGAGGGCGAGGGTGCTTGGTAATTTGGGGTAGGTTGATATATGAGTGGAGGTATTGGGTAGGTTTGGTATTCGATTGGGGATTTTGTTCTCTGTGCAACAATCACGGCGCCCACGTCCCTTTTCTTGGACGTGCCACCACACTGTAGAGCCTTGTTGGTGGCTTGCAAAGCTTCAAAGTTAGCGACCATACCACTTTTGATACCTTCCTAGATCCTTTCCCCTAGCTTGATGATTCGGAAAATTTCTGGCTTTCAATCAGCATTAACCTTTCATAGTACTGTGGGTATTGAGCTCGGATGAAAAACCTGTTCATTTGTTCTTCTTCTAAAGCCGGTCTGACCTTAGCAGCTTTTGATCTCTAACGAGTAGCATACTCGCCGAATGTCTCTGTCCATCCTTTGGCATCTTCTGGCTGAGCAAACATGTCGGGCATGTAGTTCATTCACCTTGGTTGATGTAAGGCTATATGATCGTCCCAGTCTCTCCGCTGAATCTCTTTACGATATTCACCCCTTTGGAGATGCTCCATGAGCCAGAGATGGAGTAGCAAGTTGCAGCCTTCGAAGTGTGGGGCTCCTTGTTGACACTTTTCCAAGGATCGGTACATTTCTGCAACGATCATGGGCACTATGCTAAAGGGTTGTCCACTAATTCCCTCCATTAAGGTTTTAGTGACCATAGCTAGCCTAGTGTGAATCCTTGCTATCTTCATAGGAAACTATCATCCCCAAGAAGCAGAACATAAAGACAAAGACCCTTCTATGGATATGCCCCAATGAGGTGAGGGCGAATTCATCTGGGTAAATGCGGTAGGACTTACTATGGCCGTACCTCTCGTACAGATAGTCGAAAGGAATGTAGGAATCCTTCAAACAGGTCAAGTCTGTGTTTTTCTTTAGTCCCATCATTTTGAGAAAACCCCTACCCTTGCGATTTTCCGGCATAAGTAAACCCGGAGTCTCCCACAGAATACCAACTAATCCTCTTATTTCCTCGAGCAGAGGTGTCATTTCAATCTCCCCGAAGTGAAACACAGACCTATCACAGTCCCAGAACAGAGTAGCAGCTTCTATGATTTTGTTGTTGGGTTGGACCTCCAGGAGAGAAGGAAAATTTCCTAGGTATTTTCGGACAACAGCCTGATCACTGGAGTGAAGATCCTTCCACCAGCTTAGCAACCTTGGGTGGATGTTGGTGACCATGCCAAATCTGAGGACTTCGTGCCTCATTTTTGCAAAACAAATTGTTAGACCCTTACCCCGCCGGACTCGACTATCTAAACCAATAATTAGCATAAGCAGCATTTAGTTCTCCAAATAAATGCACAGAATATGGTAATGTCCGTTTGGGTTCCTAGGAAACCTAGTGGACTATGGACAAGGCTGTCTTAAAGAGTCATTATGTGGACAACATAACTGACTCGGCTGGGTTTTGACAGTGATGCATGCACAATTGAACAGAGTAGGGTTTCTATAAGGTATTAGACTGGTATCCTTGAGCGGACAACTCAAGAGGGAAAGGCACGGAACTATCGACTACACCGTTGATAGACTGGTTTTACCGCAAATACGCCTTTGCAAATTTAGGGGGTAATGATATCGGAAGGGTGCAACCACTCATTATAAGCATTTCTATGGTATTTTGTTTGGCACGAGTGGAATATGATATTGAATATGCAGTTACAAGTTGTCATGTATTTGCACGTCATAAAGTAATAATTAAAATAATTGCTCATAATTACAACAATATTAAAGGAAAGCATTAATGAAAAGAAACAAAGAGCCAAGTCAGTTTCGTAATAGAAGAGAAATAAAGACATTAAATAAAGGCAATAAAGAAGCAGTAAAGTCACAAATAATATGAGATGGTAAAATCCTAAAAGAAGTATCCCCAGCAGAGTCGCCGTGCTGTCACGCCCCATTGTTCTCGCGAAATCGGGCTGTGACATTTGGGAGGTCAACTCGTTCCCTTTTGGGAATTGGGTTTTGGAATTTAAGAGTCGTGACATAATGATTAAGTGCATTAGGACACTAAGAATGGTTTGAGTTTGAATAACCAGAGTTTGGGTAAGGGCTAGAAATTATCTTGAGGGGAAGGTGTTAGGCACCCCTCAAGATCCACTAGTATGGTTCCCGGCCATGTTACAATTGTGACTTCACATAATCAAGTAAGCAATTAGGGGCTCAAATAGAGGGGCTTGCATATAATATGGCAAATAAATTGAAGACTTTTGAGGAACAGTAAAGAGGGCAGAAATTTATGAAAGATTTAAGCAATTCTAAAGAAAGCAGATAAAGACAGGTAAAGAGAGGAGGTCCTAGGTTTCTGATTAATATGGATCACGTCAATGCAATACCCGGTAATCACTCCTCAAAAGAGGGGTTACACGTGGTATTAGCGCATCGGTCATCATATCCATATGTACCCTTCCCACCCCGTTAAGGTATTAAAGTGTAGAATGGTGTCGTTACTTATTGCATGCTAGTACCCGCCCCAATCCTCTTAGCCTCAGAGGCATTGAGACTACTAGTCCTAAAGGGAAAGGGGATTTGGCTTTTACGGTTTAAAGGACAAAATCTAGGGAGACAAACAAAACACATAGAGTAAATATGGGAAAACACATAACATTTAAAGGCTCAAACATGCCTCCTTATTTAAAGAAACAAATTGTTTAGCATGACTTGCATGTACTGGTTATGGTCTAAATTAAATTAAAGCGTAGGATAAGCTGATTCATCACATATTTCTCAGATGAGGAGTCCGAATTAGCCTTCCCTGGTTGTAATTTATCAAAGACTGATGCAGTTAATTAATTACCTAATGGTTTGCCTAAGTGAGACCTATAGGCATGATATCTAACAATGCTTACTCCGATTTTAAAGAAGGCTTATTGATTGTAGAAAACACATAAGTTCTGGATGTTAAACGACATTAATACTGATTTTAGACTTGTAGATGAAATAAACAAATCAGATTCAACTTGTTACTCCTATAGGCATAATTTCTAGGCGTTGTTGATTCTAAGACGATTATAAAGTGCATGAGTCCTATAGACATGGTATCTAGAATGGAATTTATTATTACTTAACCTATAACTGTTTCTAATGATAGATGTAAAATGTAGAAGTGCCGAAGACCTATAGTCATGATTTCTATATGCAGAAGTGCAGAAACTTATAGGCAAGATTTCTATATGATATGCTAAAGTGTAGAAAACCTATAGACATGATCTCTACATATGCAGAGGTGGAGAAAAACCTACAGACATGATTTCTATATGATATGTAGAAGTGCAGAAACTTGTAAATAGTAACGCCTATGAGCATGTTGTCTACCCTTTGCATATATAAGTGACCCTCCCCTTTTCACTAGAACCCCATAAGTTATTACAACATATTACAGACCAGAAAGAATTAAGAAAATTAAAATTACATCAGAAATTAAGCTACAACCAAGGAGCCTAATTCAGACTCAAGGTCTAACAATATGAGGTGAACCAACTTCCAGTATCAGGTTTCCAAAGCTTTTTCTCATATTTGGGGTGTATCAAAGTTCCCAAAAGTCACAGAGGTCTCCGGACAATGCTTACATCCCAAACACATTGCAGAATTAAGAGCATAGTGCAGTGTGGAAATGACAGCCCTCAGATGTCCAAGTTCATAGGGAACTCAAGGTCCCAAAGCAAGGCTCATAAGAGAGGGACAGAACTTAGAATCTAAGAGAGAGTGTAAGTGCACAAGGGGGGAACCAGGGAGAGCCATGGCAGGCTAGTGGTCATGCCCAACAATCAGGAGTGCTGGCACACCCCTAACTAGACTATTAGCAACATTTTGAGAGTTGAGATCCATTGAGGATCAGGTTCAGACCTAAGCAACAATTTGGATGTTGTTAGGCCAATGAACCTTAACTCAAACACATAGAAGGGAGTGGGGGTATAGGGAGTTCATAACAAACAGCAGATGCGAAGAGAGAGTAGCATATTCAATACAGAACATGAACAACAAAGTAGACAGGAGTGTAGCAACTGTAAAATAAACACATAGGGATGGTGCTAAAATCGAAATTAAGGCATACCGGTTTAAGGAAAACAAATAAGTGAAAGCTGAAGTCATGTAAACCAAATTGCAAGCAAACAGTACAAAAGATCTCAAAAGAGAGTAGCATATTGAAAGAGTATTGTAATTGAGAGGTGTGTGTGTAAAGTGTTGAATTCGAAGTGTTGAATTGAAGGTTCAAGGTGTCTAAGTGCAGAAGGGTCGTGCCCCTTTTATAGTGCAGAAAACAAGTAAGAAAAGGTAAGGAAGAGTTTGCAATCAATCACACATAATCTCCCTTCAGTTAAGGGATTCTGATTTCAAACGGGTCGAAGACAATTAAGGAAAGAATTGGATTAAAATCTTTTCCAAAGTAGTACTAGAAGGGCAAATACATAGAAACTATTTAAGGAAAGAGTTTGATAGCAACACAGTTTGTGCAAATAAGGAAAGACAATCAATCATCAGCTAGTAAAAATTAGAAATTGAGTTTTGGTATGAATGAATCTAATCAGAAAAGGTGAAGAAAGGTTTAATTAAAGAAAATCAGTAACAATCAATCGAACCTTATTAAAAGGAATTTTGAATCAATCACAAATTGGCAAAATCTCTTTTGAAGGAAGAATTCCTCATATATAAAGCATACAGACATGTCAAATAAGAAAGAACTGTCATGCTAATTAGAAATAATCTAGCATAGAAAAGTTCAGAGTCACAAGCAAAGAGGCTCAAATTCAGTACATAGAGTCAGACTTAGTTCGAGAGAATCCAGGGTTCCATAATAGAACCCTAGTCCAACCATAAGATCAATCTCGCCAAAAACCCCAAATCCTAGGGTTTTCAACTCTAATCAGATGTAGAGACGAGAAGACAAATAACTGAAACAGGCTCAAAAGTCACTTTCAGAGGCTCATGAGAAAACAAACAGGTAAAATAGCAGGTTCGAAACAAACATAGTGAAAAAGCTGATTTGAAGCATAAGGAACATGTTTTAAGAAAAGCTTGGAACTTAAACAAGTTTAGAAGACAAAGAGGTAGCATAAACTTAAGGAAACAGTAGATGAAACGTGTTTAGAAAGAACTCAAACAAAATCCAGAAGAAGGCAAATAAGAACTAAGAGCTTAGTAGAAATTACAGTAAAGGTACACAGGGTTAAACAAACACATAAGATAAACGTGTGAAAGCATAATATAGAAACCAGTAGAAGAAAGAATGGAGCACAGTAGAAGAATATGCATAATAAGGCAAACCTAAGAACACAGGAGAAGGACACGCGAGGTAGAAAAAAGAACATAAAAACAAAGCATAGACAGATTTACACAAAGAAAAGAAGAAGAGGAGTTAGAAAACTTTTTAAAACTTTTTTCAGAAATCCTAAATCGAAGAGAAACAAATTTTGAAAGAGAAGATTGTAGAAAATGTTTTAAAATTCCAGTAGAACGCAGATATAGCATAGATCTAAGAGAACAACCAGAGAAAACCTCAAATAGCTTAGGGTTTCAGAGAAACCCAAGAAATGAGAAAGGCTTGGAAGAAAATCTGATCCTAAGTCGAAAAGACTCATATTGCTTGAACACGCCGGAATAATGGCCGAAGAAGCCATAGATCTATAGATCTGAGAAGGATCTGAAGAGAGCCATCGAATTCAGGCCTCGAAACTTTGAACAACCATGGTTTGATGGTGGAGAGGGGTGAGTACAAACCATCCATGGCCTAAGAAGCTAAGGATTCCGGTGGAAACATGGTAGAATAAGGTGGGAGATGGCTAGGGTTTCAGAGAGCATGAGAGTGTTTTGAGAAAGAAGGGTTTCAAGGCGGCGATCAGGTGAGAATGAGGGAGATTAGGGTAGTTGATAAGGTTTAATTATGGAAGGGCGAGTCTTGGCCGTTGATCTTAAGTGATCAACGACCAGATTTAAGTGGTAGGTAGGGAACGGGTTGGGTTGTTTGTAATTAGGTCGTGGGTTGGATCCAGATTGAAACTGGGTTGGTTTTAATTTGGGTGGAATTGGGGTCAAATTGAGGTTCAAATTGAAAGGAAATGAGGCTGTAATTGAAATAGAAATAGGCTAAATGTTAAATAGCCTATTTTCCTCTTTTATTTTATAAAAATTGTGAAAAAGACTTTAAAAACAAATTAAAAGTACTGACCCAACTAATAACGCATAAATATTGATTTAAAATATTGAAACCAATTTTACAATTATAGAAATGCTATTAATCTTAAAATAGGTTATAATTGCAATTTTATTCAATTTAGTCGTTTAAATACCTAATAAATTTGTAAAAATGTACAAAAATTATCTTAACTATATTTTGGTATAAATATGGGAATAAAATAAATTATTCACCAAAATTGATGATTTTGGGAATAATTATGGATTTTGTACTGCTAAAATGGATAGTAAATTGATTTTAAAAACTCTTCAAAAGATTGGAAAAATACTAAAACACTTGAGTATGCTTATGTATGCATATATATGCTATTTTTAAAGTATTTTGTATATAAAAATACATAGGAAAAAATTGGGTATCAACATGAGGCACCCAGACTCTCGTTGCTCGCACACTTGAGCAGGTTGTGCAGGGACTCTAGACACCGGGGCACCTCCAGCCCAGCCGGTTGCACCAGCTCAAGAGTATGTGATACCAGTTATGCCGGACAATGAGCAGCGTCGACTAGAGAGGTTTGGCAGACATCATCCTCCGACTTTCAGGGGTGCTGAGGGCGATGCCCAGGGTTTCTTGGATAAGTGCCAGAGGATGCTTCGTACAACGGGTATTCTAGAGACCAGTGGTGTAGCTTTTACCACCTTTCAGTTTTTTTGGGTTGTCTTCACTTGGTGGGAGGCGTATGAGACGTGTAGGCCTGTTGGTGCAGTGCCCCTTACCTAGCAGCAGTTCTCTATTCTCTTTCTAGAGAAGTATGTGCCATAGTCTCGCCGAGAGGAGCTGGGTAGGCAGTTCGAGCTGTTGCATCAGGGAGAGATGACTGTGACATAGTATGATATGCGGTTATCTAAGTTAGCTCGTCATGCGGTCTGGTTGGTTCCGATAGATAGAGAGAGGAATAAGAGGTTTATTGATGGTCTCACTTATCAGCTTCATATTCTCAAGACTAGGGAGAGGGTGACAGGTGCTACTTTTGAGGAGGTTGTTAACATCGACCGTTAGATTGAGTCGGTTCGCTACCAGGAGCGAGAGGAGAGGGAGTCCAAGAGGCCTCGAGGATTTGGTAGCTTTAGTAGTGCTCCTTCGAGTGGTCAGTTCCAGCAAGGCAGAGGCCGTCCATTCAGGCAGGCTCGGTCAGCTCGCCCAGGTTATTGTGGGGCATCATCGGGTCATGGTTCTCACAGTTTGCATTAGGGCCACTCATCACTCAGTGCCCTTCCTGCCTAGAGTTCGTCCCGTGCTCCATCAATTCAGGGTTCTTCCATGCCAGGTCCTTATACTGGTCATTCCAGTGCCAGAGGTTCCCTTCAGTCCCTATCTCCAACACCAGGGAGTTGTTATGAGTGTAGAGAGTTTGGGTATATAAGGAGGCAATGTCCTCATCTTCATGATGGTCCATCTCAGCAGATGGTTCAGCCCTCGACTTCAGCTCTAGTTACTTCACCACCAACCTAGCTAGCTAGGGGTGGAGGTCAGTCAGCTAGGGGTCTCCCTAGAGGGGGAGGTCGATCAGGTGGTGGTCAGGCTCGTTTCTATGCCCTCCCAAGTAGACTAGATGCTTCTGCTTTAGATGTCGTGATTTCAGGTATTGTTTCAGTCTGCCACAGAGATGCCTCTATATTATTTGATCCTGGTTCCACCTTTTCTTATGTGTCATCATACTTTTCCCGTTATCTGGATACGTCCCGTGAGTCTCTTGTTTCACCTTTTTATGTATCTACTCTAGTGGGCGATACTGTTGTGGTAGACCATGTGTACCGATCGTATGTGGTAACTATTAGGGGTCTGGGGACCCGAATGGATCTTTTATTATTGTGTATGATGGATTTTGATGTCATTTTGGTCATGGATTGGCTATCTCTGTGGCGTGCTATTCTGGACTGTCACGCCAAGACAGTCACATTTGCTACACTGGGTGTGCCACAGATCGGGTGGCGAGGTTTGACTGATTATGTTCCCAGTACAGTGATCTCATTCTTGAAGGCGTAGCGTATGGTTGGGAAGGGATGTCTTTCGTATCTAGCCTTTGTGAGGGATGTCAGTGCAGAGACTCCTAGTATTGATTTTGTGCCAATTGTAAGGGATTTTCCTGACGTGTTTCTTGCAGACCTATCGGGCGTGCCACCGGACATGGATATTGATTTTTGTATTGACATGGTGCCGGGCACTCAGCCCATTTCCATTCTGCCGTATTGTATGGCACCATCGGAGTTGAAAGAGTTAAATGAGCAGTTTCAGGAACTCCTTGATAAGGGGTTCATTCGGCATAGTGTCACCTTGGGGTACACCGGTTCTATTTGTGAAGAAGAAGGATGTCACTATGAGGATGTGCATTGATTATAGGCAATTAAATAAAGTAAAAGTTAAGAACAATTACCTTTTGCCTCGCACTGATGATTTATTCAACCAGCTTCAGGGAGGGAGAGTGTTCTCCAAGATTGATCTCTGTTCAGGTTATCACCAGTTGAAGATCAGGGACTCGGATATTCTTAAGACAGCTTTCAGGACCCGATATGGTCATTGTGAGTTCTTGGTGATGTATTTTGGGCTGACCAATGCCCCAGCAGTGTTCATGCATTAGATAAACAGCGTGTTCCGGCCTTATCTCGATTCATTTGCCATAGTCTTCATTGATGATATTCTGGTGTATTCGAGTAGTCAAGAGGAGCACGCGGAGCATTTGAGAGTGGTGTTGCAGAGATTGAAGGAGGACAAAATTTATGAAAAATTCTCCAAGTGTGAGTTTTGGCTCGGTTCAATGGCTTTCTTAGGGCACGTGGTGTCCAGCAAGGGTATTCAGGCTGATATGAAGAAAATAGAGGCAGTTTAGAGTTGGCCCAGACTGTCCTGAGCCACAAAGATTCGCAGCTTTCTTGGTTTAGGGGGTTATTATCACCATTTTGTTTAGGGATTCTCATCTATCGCATCACCCTTGACCAAGTTGACTCAGAAGGGTGCTTCATTTGTATGGTCAGACGAGTGTGAGGAGAGCTTTCAGAAGCTCAAGACAGCTTTGACCACATCTCCAGTGCTAGTTTTGCCATCAGCTTCAGGTTCATATACCTTGTATTGTGGTGCTTCAAGGGTTGGTATTGTTGTGTATTGATGCAGGAGGGCAGAGTGACCGCTTATGCTTCTTGTCAGTTGAAGCCCTATGAGAAGAACTACCCCGTTCGTGATTTGGAGTTGGCTGCCATTGTCCACGCGTTGAAGATTTGGAGGCATTACTTGTATGGTGGGTCTTGTGAGGTGTTTACTGATCATCGTAGCCTCCAGCCCTTGTTCAAATAGAAGGATCTCAATTTGAGGCAGCGGAGGTGGTTGGAGTTGCTTAAGGATTATGATATCACTATAATGTACCATCCGAGGAAGGCCAATGTGGTGGCCGATGCTTTGAGCCAAAAGGCAGTGAGTATGGGGAGTTTGGCATATATTTCAGTTGGGAGAGACCTCTTGCAGTGGACGTTCAGACCTTGGCCAATCGGTTCGTGAGGCTAGATGTTTCGGAGCCCAGTCGGGTATTGGCTTGCGTGGTTTCTTGGTCTTCCTTAAATGATAGCATCAGAGAGCGCCAATATGATGATCCACATTTGCTTGTCCTTAAGGACATAGTTCAGCATGACGATGCCAGAGATGTGACTATTGGTGATGATGGGGTGTTGAGGGTGTAGGTTCGGATTTGTGTGCCCAATGTAGATAGGCTTCGGGAGTTGATTCTGGAGGAGTCTCATAGCTCGCGTATTCTATTCATCCGGGTGTCGCGATGATGTATCATGATTTTAGGCAGCATTATTGGTGGAGAAGAATGAAGAAAAACATTGTGGGATTTGTAGCTCGGTGTCTCAATTGTCAGTAGGTGAAATATGAACATCAGAGACCGGGTAGCTTGCTTCAGCGGATGGATATTCCAGAGTAGAAGTGGGAAAGGATCGATATGGACCTTGTGGTTGGACTTTGAGAAAGTTTGATGCAATTTGGGTGATTGTGGATCGGCTGACCAAGTCCACACACTTCATTCCTGTGTGTACTACCTATTCTTCAGAGCAGTTAGCAGAGATCTATATCCGGGAGATTGTTCGTTTGCATGGTGTCCAAGTTTCCGTCATTTCAGATAGGGGCACTCAGTTTACTTCATAGTTTTAGTGGTCTATGCAGCGAGAGTTGGGTACTCAAGTTGAGTTGAGCATAACTTTTCATCCTCAGACGGACAGGCAGTCCAAGCGCACTATTCAGATACTGGAGGACATGTTATGTGCTTGTGTCATTGATATCGGAGGGTCATGTGATCAGTTTCTTCTGCTTGCATAGTTTTCTTATAACATCAGCTACTAGTCGAGTATTCAGATGGCTCCATTTGAGGCTTTGTATAGGAGACGGCGTAGATCTCTAGTTAGTTGGTTTGAGCCGGGTGAGGCTAGGCAATTGGTGACATACTTGGTGCAGGATGCTTTAGACAAGGTAAAAGTGATTCAGGAGAGGCTTCGTACAACGCAGTCGAGACAAAAGAGTTATGCTTACAGGAAGGTTCGGGATGTGTCCAACATGGTTGGCGAGAAGGTTCTGTTGAAGGTTTCACCCATAAAGGGTGCTATGAGATTTGGGAAGAAAGGGAAATTGAGTCCTCGGTTCATTGCACCTTCTGTGGTACTTCAGAGGATTGAGGAGGTGGCTTATGAGCTTGATTTTCCACCCATCTTGTCGAGTGTGCATCTAGTATTTCATGTTTCTATGCCCCGGGAGTATATTAGGGATCTGTCTCATGTTTTGGATTTCAGTATGGAGCCAGTATCTATTTTGGGTCGTCAGGTTCGAAAGTTGAGGTAAAAGGATATAGCTTCAGTGAAAGTGGAGTGGAGTGGTTGGCCTGTGGATGAGGCTACCTGCGAGACCGAGCGGGAGATGTGGAGCAAATATCCTCACCTGTTTGAGGCTTCAGGTATGTTTCTTGACTCGTTTGAGGATGAATATTTGTTTAAGTTGGGGAGGATATGACGACCCGGTCAGTCGTCTCATGAGTTACCGCTCTGTTTCTCCCATTTCTGCTTCTTATTGCTTTGTCTATCGGTTCTATATGTGATTGGGTTGGTTGGCTCGGGTTCGGAAAGGATTTGGTAAGGTTTGAGACAGTTAGTCTCTTTTGAGGAAGCTTAAGTTGGAAAAATCAACTAGATGCTGACTTATGTTTTAGAGGGCTCGGATGTGAGTTTTGATGATTTAGATAGCTTCAGAGGTGATTTGGGACTTGGGACCGTGATCGAAATGAGTTTTGGAGGTCCGGAGTAGATTTAGGCTTGAATTGACGGAATTGGATTTTTGGCGATTCTCGGTTGATAGGTGAGATTTTGATGTAGGGTTCGAAATGGAATTCTGAGAGTTGCAGTAGTTCCGTTGTGTCATTTGGGAGGTGTGTGCAAAATTTCATGTCATTCAAACGTGGTTTGGTTGGGTATTTGATCAAAAGTGAAATTCGGAAGATTTTGATAACTTAGGCTTGAATCTGATGTGCTTTGGTTGATTCAGTGTTGTTTGAGGTGTTTTGAAGGTTGGTATAAGTTTGAATAAGGTTTTGGGTTATATTGGTGCTTTTGGTTGAGGTCCCGGGGGCCTCAGGGTGATTTCGGATGGTTGACGGGGAGTTTGAGATTTTGTTGAAGCTACAGATTTTTCTACTTTGGGTATTTCCGCACATGCACATTGGGGACCGCAGGTGCGATCTCGCAGATGTATGGAAATGAGCCGTATAAGCGGAATGAAGCTAGGGAGGCAGGAAACCGTAGAAGGGGTTAGTGGACCGCACATACGATGGCGCAAGTGCGGATGATGCATTGCAGATGCGGATCGGGGCAAAGTTAGTGAAAACCGCAAAAGTGGTTCTTTGGCCGCAAATGCGGTGCTGCAGAAGTAGTTATATGGCCACAGATGCGAAAATGCTTGGGACAGAAGGTATAAATTGTTTCTTTGCGAAGTTTTGCAAAGTTCTCCATTTTTGAAGACGGGAAAGAGGCTAAGGCAGTGGATTTCAAGAAAAATCAAAGGATATCAGTTGGGTAAGTTTCCTAAGCTTCATTATTTGGGTTAATGATCATTTTTTCATTGTTTAATCATGGTATTAGTGGAGATTAAGGAAGAAAAATTGGGGACTAGGGCTTGAGATTAAAAGACTTTAAAATGGGAATTTGAGGGGTCATTTGGACTCCGATTTCAATGTTCTTGATATGTATGGACTCGTGGGGGATAAGGATTCCGTTGATGTGATTTTTATCGAGTTTCGAGATGTGGGTCAGGGGGTCGGGTTTGGCCAATTATGAGATATTTGGTATAATTTGATTATTTTCGCTTAGGCTTCGTTCCCTTAGCATATTTTGACGCCGTGATTCTGATTTTGGATAGATTCGACGCGAGTGGAGACCGATTCGATGGGAAAAGGCATCGCGAAGTAGTATTTCACCAGTTTGAGGTAAGTAACCATTGTAAATCTGGAACTGAGGGTACAAAACCCCAGTATTTGACTTGTTTTGATAAATGCGGTGATGCACATGCTAGGTAACGAGCGTGTGGGCGTGTACCGGTAGGGATTGTGACTTGGTCTGTCCCGTAGCAACTATTAAGTCACATATTTGACTTGGAACCTTATGATATTCCATACTTTAGTCATTTATACTATATTATGGGTTGTATGCCATGTTTGGGGCCTTGTGCCGACCTATTGAGACCCTTAGGGGCATTTTTACTGTTTTTCCTCAGTCTTCTTGTTAAAAGCATATCCTCAGTCACGTTTTTACCTATTTATTGTGTAAAACTGGTTTTATCACTCTACTTTTAAATGTGAGGACTATTTGGACTAAGTTCCCTAATTTCTACTGTTGTGCCCGAGAGGCTGTGAGGTTAATGACTGAGAGAGGTTGAGAACCTAATGGTGAGGATATTTATATATGTACGAATTATGGATCGGGTTGCACGCCGCAGCGATACTTATATGGATCGGACTGCATGCCACAATATATATATATGCATGCCACAATATATATATATATATTGGGTCGTGCTGCGCGCCACAGCGATGGGACGCTTGGGCTGTAGAAGGCGCGATGGGACGCTTGGGCTGTAGGAGTCCCTCCGGAGTCATCCCCAGTGAGCGTAGTCGACTATAAACTATGGATCGGGCTGCACGCCACAGCGGTTACTATGATTATTACTATTATGAGATATTAATGAGCCTGAGTGCTGAGATTGTGTACTAAGTGAAGAGAGCTGAGTCACGAGTGACTTAGAGGCTGCCCGAGAAGCCATATTCCGAGTGATACCTTGCCCGAGAGGCCCAGCTATGATATTTCCACTGATTTCACCCTTCTTTAAAAATAAGCCTCTGTTGAAAAGTTGTTAAGTATATGATTTCAAGTATTTAAACTGAAATTGATGATTTTTTGACGAAACTGGTTTAAACTGTGGAATTTGATCTGATATACTGTTGTTTACTCCTTTATATGTTTTTAACTGCTCGTCACTGCTTTTAGACCTTATTTACTTTAGTTACTTACTGAGTTGGCATACTCACGTTACTCCATGCATCTTGTGTGTAGATCCAGGTGCCCGAGCGGCAGACTGAGAGTCCTCAGCTTATCCAGAGTTTGCCGGAGATTGCAAGGTAGTTGCATGGTGTCCGCAGCCCTGCTTCCTCCTTCCTATCTTGTTCTTTTCCACATTTTTAGACTTATGATGTATTAGACAGTCAGTTATATATTTAGAGTCTCTAGACTTGTGACACCAGATGTTTGGGTTGTTTTGCCTTATGTTTTATTAGTTTGCACATTTAGTTGTTTTAAACACTTATTATGAAAATTTGGTATTTAAATACGTGTTAGAATATGGCTTATTAAAATAAAAAGGGTTGTGATTACATGTTCGGGTTGGCTTGCCTAGTAATGTGATAGGCGCCATCACGACCGGTATTTGGGGTCGTGACACCAATTACCCACATAATTAAGAATTATCTCAAATTACATAAAATTCTTCTAATTTTTAATATAGTTTATACTTCATACTATCATGGTCATAATGTACCTTGTATGGTACTAGTCCATAAATATCGATTATTATTGCTCGGCCCGTATTTTATCCCAAATCGACAACCTTCAACAAAACTCATTTTCTTCAATTTGTGTACCCTTTATCCTTCATGGCACTTACTTATCGCTTTTTATAAATACTATAAATATGTTAACCTCAATATAATCTTATCCCCAAGTCTATGTCAATTAATTGAAGACAAAACTTTAACGTACGAGAAACGCGAGATATAACATTCTTCCCCCCATAGAAACATTCGTCCTCGAATGTTTACTCTTAGATACCTTGGAAAGATTTTTTTCTTGCCAGAGTCCCCTCCGTACACTAGACTAAAACCAACTCGTACGCAGCCAGAAAACATACCATACATGCCACACTTGGCCTCAC
Source organism: Nicotiana tabacum (assembly GCF_000715075.1). Taxonomy (NCBI): domain Eukaryota; kingdom Viridiplantae; phylum Streptophyta; class Magnoliopsida; order Solanales; family Solanaceae; genus Nicotiana; species Nicotiana tabacum. The sequence continues at coordinate 24,393,985 of NC_134097.1, read as the reverse complement.
ATATATAAATTTGGAACGTCAGAAACAAGAGCTTACCTGAGGACCTACTGGCCTGATTAAGCCTATGCTGAGGTATCCCATCTTGAGCCATATCTTCAGTTTGAAATAGGTGGTGTTATTTAGACGTCATTTCTTCCTTCGCTTCACACGTCATCTCTTCCATATTCTTGCTTCTCCATAAGACCTTCACGAAGGCTACCTCCTTATTCTATAACTTGCGGATTTGTCGGTCTAGGATTGCAACCGGAATTTCCTCGTATGACAAGTCTTCGGTGTGTATATCGTCCGTGAGCACCATTCAGGTAGGATCACCAATGCAATTCCGTAACATAGTTACATGAAAAACCGGATGGACGGACTCTAATTCTGAGGGCAATTCTAACTCATAAGCTACTTGGCCCGCTCTCCAAATAATCCAATAAGGCCCAATATATCGTGGGCTAAGTTTGCCTTTCTTTCCAAACCTCATCAACCATTCATAGGTGACACCTTTAGATATACCCATTCATTAACTTCAAACTCTAAGTTTCGTCGTCGTACGTCAGAATATGACTTCTGACAACTCTGAGTTGTCAACAGTCGCCCCCGGATAAGCATTACTTTTTCTATGGCCTACAGAACCAGGTCTGCCCCATGTAATCCAGATTCTCCAATATCAAACCATCCTATAGGAGATCTGCACTTATGCCAGCCCATGCAAAGGCTCATATGGAGCCATCTGGATACTTAAGTGGTAACTGTTCTTATATGCAAACTCGATAAGAGGTAGACGTTCATCCCAACTTCTTTTAAAATCCAACAAACATGCTCGTAACATATCCTCGAGCGTCTGAATTGTGTGCTCGGCTTGTCCATAAATTTTTGGATGAAAAGATGTGCTAAGATTCACCTGAGTTCCTAGACCTCTCTGAAATGACCTCCAAAAATATGCAGTAAACTGGGCCCTACAGTCAGATAGAATAGATACGGGTACTCCGTGTAGTCGCACTATCTCCTTAATATATAATTTTGCATAATCTTTTTTTTATATGTAGATCTAATAGGAAATGAGCCGATTTAATGAGCCTATCGACTATCACCCATATGGAATCGAACATACGATGAGAACGAGGTAAACCCGTGATAAAGTCCATGTTTATCGCCTACTATTTCCATGTTGGGATCTCTATGGTCTGCATTAGCCCTCTGGGCTTATGGTGCTCTATCTTTACCTACTGGCAACTAGGACACTGAGCGACATACTCAACAATGTTCTTCTTTATATCGTTCCACCAATATACTTCCTTAATGTCGTGATACATCTTCGTCGACACAGGGTGAATGGAGTACCACGAATAATGTGCCTTTAACATAATCTTGTCTCGTAGCCCTACTACATTTGGAACACAGAAACGAACTCTATATTTTAGAATCCCATCTCCCTTTATCTCTAACAATGGCTTCTTCTGCTGTGAAACTCGCTCTCTTAACTCGACCAACTCTAGGTCCTCTTATTGCCTCTCCTTTACCTCAACTATAATAGATGATTTTGCAGTATTTTGGAGTATAACTCCACCATCATCAGAGTTTACTAACTGAACCCCCAAATAACCCAATTTATGAATCTCTCTAGTTAAATGTCTTTTTTTGGCCCCTACATGTGCTATTCTACCCATAGATCGACGACTTAAGGCATCTGCTATAACATTAGCTTTCCCTTGATGGTAGAGAATGTTAACATCGTAATCTTTTAATAACTAAGCTATTGCCTTTGTTGCAAATTCAACTATTTTTGCTTGAAGATATATTGCAGGCTTTTATGATCTATGGATACATCAACATGAATACCATATAAATAATGCTGCCATATCTTAAGTGCATGGACAACCGCAGCTAACTCGAGGTCGTGGGTCAGATAGTTCCATTCATGCTTCCTTAACTGCCTTGAAGCATACGCAATTACCTTCCCATGTTGCATCAGGACACATCCTAACCCGACACCTGAGGCATCACAATACATGGCATAACCATCTGGACCCTCTGGAAGTGATAGAACTGGCGCTGAGGTCAACCTGTTCTTAAGCTCTTGGAAACTCTGCTCACATGTCTCTATCCACTGAATATGGAGCATAATAAGGAAATTGGCATGCCCATGTTTTAACAAAGACACTTCCTCAATTAGATTGGCAAATTGTAATAAGCAATATTTTATGGGTCATCGGCGTTACCTTTCTCTAAATCATAAATGGAGGAATAATAAGGAGTCATTCGATGGAACAAAAGAGCGAAGGCTCCCACCAAGAGAGCGTTCTGGTATTGAGATAATTAATCAATTAAAGGTCTTGAAGGGATACGATTAACAAAGGATCCAAATAAATAGATCAAAATATCACATAATGCTCGAAAGGATAATTGGAACAAGAAGTATTTTTTTTTGAACTTCCGCATTGGAAATCTTTTTGTTGCGGCATAATTTGGATGTTATGCATATTGAGAAGAACATATGTGATAAAATATTGGGGACTATGTTGAATTCCAAAGGAAAGACCAAGGAAACAATTAGAATTCGACTAGATATATAAGAAATGAACATTAGGCCGGAACTGACCCAATCAAAAAAGGGGAAAAATACGAAGTTCCAATCGCATGTTACACATTGTCTCCTGAATAAAAGCACAAGTTATGCCTTTTCTTAAAGAATTTTAATTCCAATATTAATTTTCATCTAATATTTCTCAATGTGTGAACATGAAAGATCACAAGATTTCTGGCTTAAAGAGTCATAATTGTCATGTTTTTCTACAGTATCTACATCCACATGCACTTCGTGGTATGTCATCCAAAGAAGTGTTTGAACCACTTATTGAGTTATATTTATTTTTTAATGTCCTTGGATCAAAGGAATTAAGTGTCATGACCCCAACCCGGACTCGGTCGTGATGGCGCCTCTCGTGAAGACAAGGCCAGCCGACACTTCCTGTTTTCCAATTATTAACAGTTAAACATTTAAGATATGGTCTAAACATGACAAAATAAATTTGAAATAACAACGATAACATAAATACGTGGAAGAACACACATACACAGCCCGATACCGGGGTGTCACTAGTCATGAGCATCTATGAGTCATAATACAAGTTTGCTAAATCTATAAGCTAGTACAAATGTCTGAAAAGAAATAGAAATGATAAAGGGGGAGAAACACGGGACTGCAGACGTCAAGCAGCTATCTCATGGACTCTGATATCTACCAGGAGTTCTCAACTCACACTAGCAGGATCCGCAATGCCTGAATCTGCACACAGGGGTGTAGAGAGTAAAGTGAGTACTCCAATTCAGTGAGTAACAAATGTAAATAAAGACTGAAAACAAGAAATCATGTAAGTTACAAAGCATTCTATAATGAAGTAGTAAAACAATTAAATCAGTAAGCCCGTGAAAGATAGGTAAAACTCATTAACTCAAACGTAGTTTCATGAAAAGCCTTTTTCAATAATTAATTAGGTAATTGACAATCAATTATGAAAAGTAAACACATAAAGGTTCGCCCCTCAGGCATAGTATCAATAAATCCGCCCCTCGGGCAACATCTCAGAATAGTACCAGCCCCTCGGGCAATCACATAGAACAATACCATCCCCTCAGGCTCAATCTCACATCACAATGGGTACACGCGCTCACTGGGGGTGTACAGACTCCTGGAGGGGCCCCTAATGGCCCAAGCGCAATATCCTCCCCGTGGCATCATCACTAGGCCCTCGACCTCATATCAATCAAGCCACATTTTGGCGTACATATCTCAGGCCCTCGGCCTCATAATTAGTATCAAATATTTCCTCACAACATAGGCACTCGGCCTTACTCAGTCAAAATCCTGACAAGCCACTCGGGCAATAGTAAAACATGATTCTCAGCCAAAAAAAATATCATTTAAAAGATCATGTTAGTGTTAAAATAGAGTAAACATGGCTGAGTATGACATCAGTAAAATATCACATGACTGAGTTCAAGTATAAAGTCAAAACAGTAAGGAAATACCAGTAAAAATCCCCAAAGGGTTCAAATAGTTGGCACAAGGCCCAAATATGGCATTCACCCCAAATCATGATCATAGCAAATAGATTTCAGTCAAATACGTGGCAAAATAGTCATTCGGGAGGGACTAAATTACAATCCCCAACAGTGCATGACCCCACGCTCGTCATTAAGCGTGTGTGTCACCTCAATATAGCACTACGATGTGCAATCCGGGATTTCAAATCCTCAGAACATCATTTACAATCATTACTCACCTCGAACCGGCTAAATCTATAGATTGCGATGCCTTTTCCCCTCGAATCGTCCACCACACACGTCGAATCTATCCAAAATCAGAACGAGGACGTCAAAATATGCTAAGGGAACGAAGCCCAAATGAAAACAATCAATAAAGGGCACAAATCCCGAAATTACCAAAACTCGATCCCCGGGTCCATATCTCAGAATTTGATAAATTTTTACATTAATAGGTTCCTTATCTCCCCCACGAGTTCATACATATCAAAAGTTCTCAAATTCGACCCCAAATGGTCCTTCAAATCAACAATTAAAGGCCTAAGTTTCCAAGCCCTAGTTTTCCCAATTTTAACCTTTGATTTTCATAATTTCTAGCTTTAATCCATGAAATAATAGCATAGGAACGAGTTTTAGGTCCGAATTTCTTACCTCAATGAAGTTCTCTTGAAATACCTCTTTCAAATCACCCAAAAAGCTCCCAAGCCAAAGTCAAAAATGGTGAAATAACTCAAATTCGCGAAATGAAATAACTTATATGTTATGCCGGTGTCTTTCCGCATCTGCGGTACCATATTTGCGGTCATTATTCCACTTCTGCAGAACTCACTTAACCGGCCACATCTGCATCTGCGATCATCCGTCTGCATTTGCGGTCCCCAAATCGCAGGTGCGAAAACACCAGAAGCAGCAATTTCAGCAGCTGCAATAACATCTCAACTTCTCCGTTAACCACCCGAAATCACTCTGAGGCCCCTGGGACCTCAACAAAAAGCACAAACATATCCTAATTCCTTATTCAAACTTTTTCCAATAATCAAAACACCTCAAACAATATCAAATTACCCAAAACATATTCGGATTCAAGCCAAACTTTCTAAAATCTTCTGAATTTTGATTATGATCAAAAACCCAACCAAACCACGTCTGAATGACCTGAAATTTTGCGCACACATACCAGAAGATACAGAGGAACTATTGCAACTCTCAGAATTCCATTCCGACCCCTATATCAAAATCTTGCCTATCAACCGGAAATCGCCAAAATATCAACTTCGCTAATTTAAGCCTAAATCTACTACGAACCTCCAAAATTCATTCCGATCACGCTCCTAAGACACAAATCACCTCCCGAAACTAGCCGAACCATCAGAACTCACATCCAAACCCTCTAACACATAAGTCAATATCCGGTTGACTTTTCAAACTTAAACTCACTCTAAAGAGACTAAGTGTCTCAAACCTTGCCAAATCCTTTTCGGATTCGATCCGACCAACCCGATACCACAAAATACGGATAACAAAGCATAAAGAAGCAGAAATGGGGGAAACAGAGCGGTAACTCATGAGACGACAGGCCGGGTCGTCACATTAATGAGGGAAGAGTTGGATCAAATTGAAGCCCAAATTCCTCCAACTCTTTGCAAGTTAGAAAAAGTATTCCCTCCTTTATTTTTTGATGTCATAGTGCACTTGCTTATTTATTTAGCGAATGAAGCTAAGATTGTTGGGCCTATTCATTACCGGTGGATGTATCATGTGGAGAGATGACTATATTTTTTGAAATCTCTTATTGGTAATAGGGCTTGTCCATAAGGGTCTATTGCAGAGGGATACATTACAATTGAATGCATGACCTTATGCTAAAGGTATTTGCATAAAATTGACACAAAGTTCAATCGGCCTGGACGTTATTTCTGGTCCCTGAAGTTATTTAAGGATCATATTACAACTAGTTGTTAATACCTTTAAAGGACCAGTATTAGTCTTGTCACCAAACATATTTAGGGACCAGATGTCAAAGCCATCATTAATAACCTTTAACAACAGAGGATCTAGCGACCAGTGACGACCTGTTTTAACTGGTCGCTATATATGTTCTAGGACAAGAATTAGGCTTTTAGGGACAATATTTCTCATCTCTAGAAGTCATTTTTCATGTAATGCACGTACGCAAGTCATATATCATCAAATTAAGCTACGAGAGCTCTTGGAACAACAAAAAAAAGAGACTAGTACATAAAACAATCTATTGGGCCATCAGAAAAAGCTTCTAATTAAGCGTAAACAAGAGAAACTAAAGAAAAAATTCAAATATAAATGAGTCATTCTTTTTTGAATGGATTAATAAGAAAACTGTGTCACATAAATTGTAACAGATGGAGTACTACTCAAGGCATCTACAAGAGAAATCCAAATTAATTGAATTGATCGCAAATCTCATTAGTGTGTTGTTGAGAAAAATATATATTTAGCAAAATAAATAATCACAATAACACCGATCCACAATAGGATCCAAATTATGTTGAATGCTAAACCTCATCTACTCTGCTAAAAAAATCTACACCTTTTTTGAGAATCAGAAGCATAACATAGGATCCAGTACTCGCAAATGGAGAGTATAATTACTGAGTTCAACCTATCAACTCAGTGTTTTCGACATGCAAATTATATGCATAATATAAGAACGTAAATATTAAATCCATAAAATTAAAATCCTAAAGTCGTGTTTGATAGGATTATTCACTTGACCAAATGGACTAAAAAGGAATGCAAGATCTATATGCAATAGACTTTAGCGTTTTTCACCTTTTAATTCAAATATTTTTACACTGTATCAAATGGATCTGACTCTTATAACTAGATCTTACCTGGCTCTAGTTATAAAATATAGAAATTAGAATAATTTGGACATCAAAACTAAATTCATCAAGCATAGATGTTTATTAGAAAAGAAACTACGAAATTTTATTAAATTAAAACATACATTAGAATAAATCCATCCGGAAATATATCAGTAATGAATCATTTGAATTTCCATCTTTCATATTTTTCTTTTTATGTAGAAATTAAGCTAAGCACATTTGCAGTGGCACACATGCTTATTTTCCTCTAATTTGCAAGCTCCTCCGAGCTCACAGTCACTGACACAGAACGTCCAACATTTGCCATCATCTTCTGGATTATCATCTACACCAGGTACACATGAACCAAGTTCTGGGTGATCCATGCAACATTTTGCTGCATCAGCTATATTCTTGCAACCTATAAAATAACAAGAAGATATTATATATGTAAATATACACATGTATGTATGCACGTACATACATATCTGGATTTGTTCTATCTAATGTTTAAAATTTCTTAAACAGCCTTATTATTTAAAGATGTACATGATCTTGTGCTTGAATTATAAGATTTTCTCAGCCCTTTGAATAAAGAAACTTTAGCTCTAAATGAATACAAATTCCTGCATTCTAATATCACTTGAATTACAAAAAAAAATGAGAGCATCATAACTAAGCACTTTTTATTTTGCAAACCAAAGATCTATTCCATAAAAGAATTAAAAATAAAGTATAAAATAACATTGAGATATTAAAAGGAACAAACAAAAGTACCTATAGAAAGTATAAGGAGTGTAAAAAGAAGAACCGAAACATTCTTGATTTCCATGCTTATTGAACAATTAATTTTCAAAGTTGGGTATATCAATCATATTGAGAGCATCCTATTAATTTATAGTGCTAGAAATGACCACAGGTCTTTAAATTTTATATTATATGCATCCATATTAGATTAGTATCATAATTAACTAGCTTATAAAAAAAGTAGTGCTGATTTGCTTCCATCTTACGAAAAAAGATAAGGTAATAGACTGGAATATTTAGTGAAATGCAAGGAATGATATACTATCTCATAATATTATTTCCATATTGGTCCTAATATTTGAGGATTACAATCATATGTTATTTAAAAACCTACTTGGTTAATATGAAAGCATATTATGATCATGTAAGTATTGTCATATCTCCTTTTTACCACTCCAGAAAGGGGTATTATGGGAGTTTTTTCCAATTAAAATGAAAATCAAAACGGGACTATTATTTAAGATCAGAATCTCCACTTTGTATAATTTATAGTATCCCAAGTCACCCGTTTAGAATGCCGAATCGAGGAAATTGACTCTTATTTATGGTCTGCGAACACAGAAATCTGGGTAAGGAATTCTGTTAACCCGGGAGAAGGTGTTAGGCATTCCTGAGTTCCGTGGTTTTGGCACGGTCGCTTTGATCATATTTGGCTTAATCAAATTGTCTAATTACTAAATTTTAGAACCTATGTGCATTAGCCGCTTTAAATTAAGAAATTATCTTAAAACAGGTCATGCGTACGTGTACCCATTTGTTTGGAGCGTCAAAAATCATGTCACACGAACGTGTCTACAATTAATAACGCTTTATTATTGTTAAGAAGGTTTAGTACGCATACTCCGATTTTGTTTTTAGAATCGTAATCATGTCACGCGAACGTATCCATAATCACGACGATATATTAAATGTGCCTAATGCAAACAACGAGGTTTATAAATATTAAAGGCCTAAGTATGCTCCTAACGATTCATTATTTGGAAGAGATGAAATGATATAACACCTATTCAATATTCAAATATTCTTTGACTTTACTAACACCAAGAAAGACAATTTCTATTCTACAATTAAACTAAATCTAAACTTTAATTTTCCTTTGGCTATATTGTTCAACAACATATAATTCATGTAAATCTTAACCAACTGATATGAACAAAATCAACCAAACATAATTCATGTAAGTATTAACCAATGATATGAACAAAACCAACCAAACATAAATCATGAATCTCAGAATCATACACCTCACATAACATTTCAAGTTTAGAAGAAGACATGAAGAACAAAGAATTAAAAGAATCGGACCTCATAGGAAGCTTTCTTCAAAACTAGATAAGATGATTTGAGGGAGTACAATTGAATCCTATAATTTAAGCCCTAACAACGAGCAAATCATAACACGAACGAACCACAACTATCAATCGAAGAGCTCAAACCCGAACACCTCAAACTCGGTGTTTGACACAAGATTGAACCTATGCGAGTATTAGCAGGTTTAACAGCCAGTGGATGATTGTGCTCCTTCACCAATTTAGTACAACCCACTTTCCAGATTGTTCTTTCTTCACTATTATCATTGCCTTACATCCTTCCCTAATTGCTCTGCACTTCCTTTGTCCATTCTGATTTTGTCTACTTTTACTGAAACCCTCTTTATTACACACAAGTCGGCGCCACATCAACTTCCCATTACGCATAGATCGACGAAATGCATCTACTCTCATTACAAATCCAAATGTATCGCATATGTGCTATAGTATGCTTTAGCAGCTTCTTCTGATTCAAATTCCTTACCCACATAAGGTTCCAAATTCGAACGCCCTTCAGCTTCAACACCATTTCTGGTCAACTCCTTCCCACTAGAACTCTCTACCATTGCCCCATCATCTGCTATAGTATTGTTTTCATCCACGACATAATGTTCCATATTCAAACGCCCTTCAGCTTCAACACCATTTGTGGTCAACTCCTTTCTACTTGAACTCTCAACCATCTCCGCATCATCTATTGCATAATTGTTTTCATCCATAGTACAATATACAGATCGAAAATCCAATTGTCACTGATAAATGTGATGTTTCTGGTTAGAGACTCGAGCAAGTTGTGTGCACTTCAGTGTATTGGTCGCCAGTTTTCGGCCAGTTCTGGTGCTAAGGGAGCGACGAGTTAGAGGATGGTTGATGGCGGGCTGGTTGTTGTGAGGTTCAGGGGTGTTTGGTTAAGAAGAAGCCATTGAAATGGGCTTTTCTTCTCTGATGAAGAAGAAGAAGATGAGATCCAGAACGGGAGGGGGGAGGGTCGTTTCTCTTTGCTGAAGTAGATACAGAACGGTTTGTTTCTCGATTTTGGAGTTTGTATTGATGAGGGTATTCTCTTTGTTTTTTTAGAAGGGAGGTCCTAAAAGAAGCTGTGTTTGATATGCTTAGGAAGATGAAGTTCTAGGGGGGGGGGGGTCGTAAAAACGGCGCTCCTCAGGTCTTAGAGTGTAGGGTCCTTTTAAGCTTCTTTTTATGGTTTTAGGGGTATTGGGCTTGGGTTGTTATGAGCTAAGTCCAAAAATTAGGCCTAAAAATAGGTTGTTTGAGCCCAAATTTTATTCTTTCTCCGTGAACAATACTGAAATACTACCTTATTTACTAATTAATTCTACTTAAATAAAATAACTGTTAAAATAAGATTAACCGTTAAAATAAACCTATTTTTTGGTATTTTAAAATATTACAATTCTTTTTATTTTTTTTAGTTTTACGAAAAGTAATAAACTAAAAGCAACTAAAAAGAAGAAAATATTTTTGTAATTTTCATTATTTTATAAAATAAAGTAAAAGAGCCAAAACTAATTGAAATATCGATATTAGGCCTAATCTAAATATTTTACGATAAAATGGGTGAAATCTCGGGGAGGGTTAAAAATCACATGTCTACAGCTGCCCCTTTTTGACTGGGAATGCGAAGAGTTTTCAGACAAAGAATAACTAGATAGGTTTTTTGACCCGACCCTTATTTAAGGAGACCAAAAACTAAGAGAAAGGAGAATGTGACCGAGCCCTGGTATCTGAGCTGCCTACATATCCTTGGCTATAAAGGAATCAGGCCACGTGTAGTTCAGAAGTGAGTAAGATGATGGAGTATACCGAGGTGGAGAGCCGATCAAGGTGCCGTTCCGTCGAGGTTCCGGTCCGCGATCATGTTATTACATCAAAAACAAAAAATGAAAAAGACAAACTAAGCATGTCAACTATGAGTTATAAGATTCCTATCTATAAGTTTTCTGAAGCTTGATCTTGAGTCTTGAATGGTTCTTCATGCAGACATTGGATTTGAACCTTGACGCTTGCTAGTTGCAGGTGCTAGTTCATTCTTTTCCAGCTATTCGGATCAAAACTGGCCACCACACCATGCTTATGACTTTAGTCATGTCTTGAGCAGCTCACATCTTTTATCAACTTCTGCATTTGGATTCACTTCTTGCCTTTTTTTTATTCTGGATTGTGATTAACTTCTGTTGACCACCTCGGACTGTTGACTCGCATTCTTTCCACGAGTTTCTTTTGTTGCTGACTTGAATTGCATTCTAAAGTGAATTCCCTTGTTTTCCAGTTGGGTGTCTGATTGTCAGAACTTGAGCTATCTTCCTTTGAAACTTGAACCGTTTTGGCTTGTCCTCCAGGTGGGTGCCTAATTGTTGAACTTTGAATTGTCTTCTTTAGAAACTACTTTCCCTTGAAACTTGAACTGTCTTCCATTGTTCTCCAAGTGGGCACCTGATTGCTGAAACTTTTTGTGTTCCTTCGAAACGGCTTTCCCTTGAAACTTGAACTGTCTTCCCTTGAAACTTGAACTGTCTTCCCTTGTTCTCCAGGTGGGCATCTGATTGCTGAACTTGAATTGCTTTTCTTTGAGACTTAATCTACTTTCCCTTGTTCTCCAGGTGGGCGCCGAACTACTGAACTTGACCCGCTTTCCCTTGAAACTTGCGATGCTTTCCCTTGTTCTACAGGAGGGTGCCTGATTGCTGAAATTGAATCGCTTTCCTTTGAAACTGCTTTCCCTTGAACTTGAACTGTCTTCCCTTGTTTTCCAAGTGGGTGCCTGATTGTTGAACTTGAACTGCTTTTCCCTGATAATTAAGTTGATTTCCCTTGTTCTCCAGGTGGGCGCCTGATTGCTGAAACTTGAACTGCTTTCCTTTGAAACTGCTTTCCCTTGAACTTGAACTATCTTCCCTTGTTCTCCAGGTGAGGGCTTGATTGCTGAACTTGAACTGTTTTTCCCTGAAACTTAAGCTGATTTCCCTTGTTCTCCAGATGGGCACCTGATTGCTGAAACTCGAACTGATTTTTCTTGAAACTTCAACTGCTTTCCCTTGTTGTCTAGGTGGGCACCTGATTGCTGAACTTGAACCGCTTTTCCCTAAAACTTGAGCTACTTTCCCTTGTTCTCCAGGTAGGCGCCTGATTGCTGAACTTGAACTGTCTTCCTTTGAAACTTGAGTTGTTTTCCCTTGTTCTCCAAGTGGGCACCTGATTGTTGAACTTGAACCGCTTTCCTTTGAAACTACTTTCCCTTAGAACCTGAACTATCTCCCCTTGTTCTACAGGTGGGCGCCTGATTGCTGAACTTGAAATGCTTTCACTAGTTCTCTAGGTGGGCTCCTGATTCCTGAACTTGACCTGTCTTTACCTGAAACGTGAACTGCTTTCCCTTGATCTCCAGGTGGGCGCCTGATTGCTGAACTTGACCTGTTCTTCCCTGAAACTTGAACTACTTTCCCTTGTTCTCCAGGTGGGCGCCTGATTGCTGAACTTGACCTGCTTTTCCTTGAAACTCGAATAAGTTTACCTTGTTTTCTAGGTGGGCGCCTGACTGCTGGACTTGACCCATCTCCTCTTGTTACTTGAAACTGTTTTCCCTTGAAGCTTGAACCATTTTCCCTTTTTCTCCAGGTCGGTGCTTGATTGCTGAGCTTGACCCACTTTCCTTTGAACTTCTGCCGTCTTCCCTTTATTCTCCAGGTGGGCGCCTAATTGCAACAAAACAGACAAAACAAAAGCAATTTTTCTGTCCCAATTTGATATTGGGAACATCTGTGAGTGTTAACCGATTCTTGTTATCAAAATAAGCTATAAGCTAAATTCCCTTATCCTGAAAAATTTCAAACCAAATGTCATCTCAAAAGTGAAAAACTTAAATGCTAAATTATACTTCCTAAAAGTGAAACTCTCGTAAGACCTTGTCACTTGCGAGGGTCTCAGAACTTACTAAATCCCATTATCCAGGAGGGTACTAGAAACTTACTGTCGAGCCTGTCTGGCACTTGCTTTCCTCACTGAGGGTTTCTTCGGAACAAACAAAATTTCCCGCCCCTGTTTCAATAAAAGAAATTTTGTGAGTTTAAACATGGTGGTTGGTTTGTGGCATTGACATTGAGGGCGATTGCTCCTTCACTTCCCATGATAACTATGATTTCAACTCGAAAGACCTTGCCTGTTTATTGACTGACCACTTTCTCTATCACCCTTATCAGTGAAAATACCTCTTATTCGTTAAAAACCAATACCATTCATCTGTTGCATTGTGCTCATGCATTGACATATACTGAACGTTTGTGTTTTACATGAATCCCAAAGCATGTCAATTGCCACTCACTCAGCGCGCATGCTGTTCTTTCCTGACTTAAACCACTAGCCTTGGCCTTGAGGTCTATTGCTCCTTCACTTACCATGATAACATTGATTTCCACATGGAAGACCTTGCTTTCATTGGTTAACCACTTTCTATGTCAACCTTATCACAGAAAATACCTTTGATCCGTTCACCCAATATTCTCGATCTGTTGCATTGTTCATGAATTGACATATACCAAACCTTTGTATTTTACATAAATCCCAAAACACGTTGATTGTTACAAACTCAGTGCGCATGCTATTCTTTCCTAACTTATGCTACTTTGATGTGCTAGCCAGATCCCGTTTTATGCAATTGGAAAGCTGATGGAAAATTTTGAAGTCATTTCTTAATTGTTCTGACCAAATAGACTCACGAAGAGGAAGTAAACAAGACAAAGGAACAGAGTAAAGGACAATGAAAAGAGATGATTCCTAACAAGAAAACTACAAAGTAGAAACTTATCAGATGTGGATACAAACTCTAATGACTATGACATGCACCTTTGGATTAAGTGGCCTAATCTGTCAAGCAAGTCTGATGTCAACTCTTGTTATACCCCTAAACCATGAAATTAGGCTTCAATGCTCCGATTATCCAATCTGATTCATGATCCTTATTCAACTTGTAGTGCCCGAAAGGTTTTCACCATCAAGCCTCTCTTATTTTTTTTCTCTCCCTCAACTCACCATTGCCTTATGGTGCCTGTGAAGGTTTTCACCAATAAAACTCTCTCATTTTGTTCTTTTCTTCTAATTTCCTCTGATTTTGCATAAGACAAGGCATTAACCATGATAAAAAAATCATATACTCTTGGCATGTCTAAACTCAGCACTCTCGAAGATTATCTGGGAGGTCTTTTTTGTACTATAATGTGGCTTTTGGACAGGGTTAGGAAGAAATGATAAAGGCTTAAAATAAATAAGATAACGAAGTTACTTTATTTACAACTTTTGGAATTCATTCTAAAAGCTTTGCCCTAAATTCTAAAACAAGAGAATTTGGTTCCTTTTTCTTTTCTTTTCTTTTGATGGAGTTACTAAGAAAGACTTCCCCACTCTCGACTTCGTGAGATTATGAAATATTTTATTTGGTATGACCGAACCGTAAGGCTACTTACGTATCGTGTGGTGACAATAATCAGGTCAAACGTAGTTCACAAGACTACTTTTTGTAACTATTTTCCTTTTTCTCTTTTTATTTTCTTTTTCCTTCTTTTATTTTTCTTTTTCCCTCTTTTTTTCTTTTTCTTTTTTTTCTTTATCTTTATTTTTTCTCCTTTTTTTAATTTTCCTTTTGGAATGAACTTTCTAGAATAAACCTAATGGGGACATGAACTTTTTTTCTTTTTTTGTATGACTTTAACTTGATTCCAAAAGAGAAAGGAGGTCAAAGAAATTAGTACAGGCTCAAAAGAGTATCAAATGGTATAAGTATTTAGGATAGTTGAAAGAGGGTCTCCCAGTCTCTAAGAACACCAAGTATAACACATGCAACTTGAAAATGAAAAATAAAGATTATGCGTAGCATTTCTTTTGCAACATAGGCATTGGTATCACTGATATGCCTTCCACTTTTTAGTGCCTTGTCAAGTACAGAACCCTCGTTGGATGACTCCCTCATTATAATGGATATCTTCCGTCAATTCGGAGAAAACTTTCTTGACTTTATCTTGTAACTTGAGATGCAATTTAACTCAAAGTTTCTTTCTTCAAATCATCCGGGATGCACTCTCCTTTATAAAATTCTTATCACCCTATTAACTTCCCAAATTATCTGCCCCAGTTTCACATAGTGTGGGCTTCAAATGATCTCAAAATGTCCAAATCTGCACTTATTTCCCTTAGTGTCCCTACCATCTTCAAAATTGCTTCATTGTTTCATGACTAAGCTAACTTTTAAGAACATGCCTAGAATTATGCGTGCATGTCATGTCACTAGAGTCAGCAGGAAAAGAACTATAAAAGGGAAAGAGAACTAAACACAGACTAGAAATAACAGAAAACAGGAAGTTGCATTAGACAGGTGGTAAAAGGGTCTGAACAACAAAAAAAGTAAAATAAGCTAGGGTTACAACCCTGGAACATAACCAGACAACACTAAACGAGCTACTACGACTAAACAAACTAAGCAAAATAAAACGATTTAAGGGTTTGAGTCACAAGACAATATCTGGATTACAACCCTAAAAATAACCCGGACAACAGAAATGACAACAAAATAAACCACCAAAACTCCTCCCCGGCTAACCAAGAAATGGAGCGTCTTTCCAGTTACCAAGCACAGCCACTGGGTTCCTAATCAATATTGCCAAGACCATTACCAATTTCAATATCATTAACTTCAGTCAGCAAGTTTCCAAGAAGATTCGCATGCTCCCTGTCACTGTCATTGATCACAATTACCCCTTCTTGAATCATTCTTTCTATTTCCCTTTTCAAAGTACGACAATCTTCAATGCTATGCCCTTGGACGTTAGAGTGGTACATCTATCGTATAGTAGGATCAAAACCCTTTGCATATGGGTCTGGAGTATAGCCGATGAGCGGTTCAATCAGGCCAGAATGCTTTAACTTTTCAAACAAGCTTGTGTAGGACTCCCCGATTGGCGTGAAACTATTTCTTTGCCCCATCCCTGCCCCTATTTTCTAGAGTTGTTGGATGCTCGAAAATGTTGTGGAGGCAAAAGTGCATTATGCGGTGCTGGTGCTCGCCATGAGGAATGACCTAGTGGTTGAACAGATGACCGAACATTGTTTGGAGGATAATACTAGGGTGAATTATTTGGAGCTCGGGGATGTTCACGGGGTCGGTATTGAGGCTAAAAGCGTTTAGAAGGAATGCCCCCCGGATCTTGTCATTGGAGGGACTCATAAACATCTTTTCTATCAATGGGAGGACTATCCCGAGCAACTTGTCCGTTCCATCTGAGCCAAAATTCCCTAAAACATTCCTTGGGTTTATTTTCCATCTGAGATAGGGAGGAGCTGTCTAGGACAATGTCTATATTGTACTGAAAGTGTCACACAAAATCATGAGCCATGTCATCCCAAGTATGCCACTTACCGACATCTTGATGAGTATTCCATTCCAAAGCTGCCCCAGTCGGGCTCTCACTGAAATATGCCATAAGCAACTCATCTTTCCCGCCAACACTTCTTATTCTACTGCAATAACCCCTCAGATGGGCTACTGGATCTCCATGCCCATCATACAAATTAATCTTTGGCATCTTAATCCTTTTTAGCTTTCTAGATATCTCATCTTTCTCCACTTAGTAGGCTTTGTAGTCTCACCGGGAGGTTCAAAATGAGGAGCATAAGAGTATGGACCCGAGACCTTGAAAATTAGTTTTGGAGCATAGTGTTGGGCCTCCAGAATTTGGAACACAGTCTCGCCAGAGGATCGAGGAAAGGTAGTAGGTGGATGAGCTACAAAAACATGAGTGATCAAAGGAGCGGGATATGAGGTGGTTCTGGGGGTGGAGTATGAAAAGATTGTGAGGAGATATCCTGGACTTGTGACAGTAGCGGAATGGTGACAAAGCTTTCAGTGTAGTTAGTGGAAACTGATGGTGGAGGACGCCCACTAATCCAAGCTTGGTATATTTCGGCCATCTGTCCTTTCAACCTTAAGACCTCTTCATTCAACTCAAATTATGATTCAACAACTCCTTTAAACGGATCAATAACTCCTGTGTCCAAGTCTTTGCTAGCCATGACTATCTTGCTCTTTGACCTTATGTTGTATGGATGAGTTACTTAAGAACCACAAACCAACCACCCTTCTGCTTAGTGAAGATAACAAAAGGAATAAAATGGGGTCATCCTGTTAGCATTAGGGCAATTAACAACTAAAAATATCACATTGCGTGCAATGCACCTAGCAACAATTAACGATTTTAACATGACTTCGAGGGTCACAAGGGCACTTGGCATCATCCCAATTTTGTTCATTTCAATCTTCTCTTTTCTTTTCTTTTCTAGCACTTCTTGGGTTACTCATTTTCCTTCCCTTTGTTTTTTTCCTGATTATCACTCTTTTTTTTCCTCTCATTTCTCACGTCCCACAACTTCATCCTCTTTTTTTTTCTTTTTTTAAAAATAAAAAATAAAAAAATAATTCGATCGAACCGTATGTAGGTTGCCTACGTATCATGATGCCGCATGAATCAGATCTTTGCGTAGTTTGGGAATAAAGGAAACAAACTAATGTTCTCTCTCTTTTTTACATTAATGACTACTCTGACGAGAAAACGGAAATAAAAGAAACAAATCTCTCTTTTTTTAAATTTTTTAGACTTAATGTTCTATAACCTATTCTAAACTCAAGCTTAACGGATATGTTTTTTCTTTTTTTTTTCTTATTGAAACAAATACTCTATTAAGGAAAAATTCTAGAAGAGAAAAATATTTTTGACTTTTCTTTAGGAAGGAAATCCAAAAATAAACCCAAAGAAATATATTTTGATTTTCGTTTGATATCCTGAATGAAAGACTTTGAACCAAGAAATAAAAAAGATTAAAAAATATTTTTGGATTTCAGTTTGATTACCTAAGGGAGAAACTCTGTAGATAAACCAAAGATAAAGTACGTTTTCTTTTTCTTCTATGTACAATGTCCTAAAGTTCTAGTAAAAATAAAAGAATTTTTTTTTAAGTCATTTTTCATCAATTTCACAAAGAAGAACCTCAAAAGAAAATCTTTTTGGATTTTTGGAATTAGTATCTTAAAGAAAACTTTTAAAGATGTCACGACCCCAAACCGGACCCGGTCGTGATGGCATCTCTCGTGAAGACAAGGCCAGCCGACACAATTCCCAAATTCGTTTCAACAATTTTAATAAGTCATTTTAAGTTTAAATCAGATATTGCATAACATAAGTTTAAATGAACAGTGCAAAAATAGATACATCCCGACATCGGGGTGTCATAAGTCACGAGCATTTACTAAGGTCTAAAATACAATGGAAATTCTAGAAATACTAAATAGTCTAATGAAATCAAGAGGGAGTAAAGCAGTGCTGTGGACGTCGGGCAGCTACCTCGCTAAACTCCAATAACTCTGCCTCAGCTAAACCAATACCCGATAACTGATGCAGAAATACCTGAATCTGCACAAAAAGGTGCAAGGAGTAAAGTGAGTACTCCAACTTAGTGAGTAATAATCATAAATAAAAACTGAGTGATAAGAAATCACGAAAAGTACATGAACATGCTATATAGGAGCAGTACAAAACCAGTAGGAAAAGCAATGAAGCTGTGAAATCTCTTAAAGCATCTTAGCTCAGTTTAAACTTCTTTAAAAATACCTTTTTAGCAGTTAAGCAATTAAATGCAAAGCAACTAGAACAGATAAGCATAGAAAATTCGCCCCTCGGGCACAAATACCAACAGAACAGCCCCTCGGGCAACAACATGGAACAACACTAGCCCCTCGGGATATATCTCACATCACAATGGGTACCCGCGCTCACTGGGGTTATGCAGACTCCTGGAGGGGCCCCTTACGGCCCAAGCGCAATATCAAGCCATCTCGTGGCATCATCTCTAGGCTCTCGGCCTCATATCAACAAGTCACCCCGTAGCATACATATCCCAAGCCCTCGACCTCATAATCAAAATTAGTGTATCATCATTGCGTCGTGTAGCCCGACCCAAAAGTATCCTCACAATACAGGCCCTCGGCCTTACTCAGTCAAAAATCACATAAGCCACTCGGGCAACAGTAAAACATGATATTCAGCCCAAAATATTATTTAAAATATCATTTCAAGTGTTAAAGCAGAGTAAACATGGTTGCGTTTTGAATAGGTTGCCTTTTGTAATTCTCTTGAAGGTGACA
Organism: Nicotiana tabacum; assembly: GCF_000715075.1. Lineage (NCBI taxonomy): Eukaryota > Viridiplantae > Streptophyta > Magnoliopsida > Solanales > Solanaceae > Nicotiana > Nicotiana tabacum. Next base: position 24,374,792 of record NC_134097.1, on the reverse strand, counting down.
AATGCTTTGTATAGCTCTGGTATTCCAATTATTTCTTCTCCGTCATGGGTATATACTGTGCTGAGTAGTCCATAGTTGTAACATGTTTTTACTAGGTTTGCTTTTGTTTTTGGCTGGGCTATAAGCCTATTATATCCCTGTAGTTTTTGGGTTACATAATCTTGTGTTGGATCTGTAGTAGTTGTTGATCTAGGGTTTAGGTTCAGAAATGTCTGGATTTTATATATATTCTCAATATATGTTTGAGTAATATGGTTATATACCTTTTTGTTGTGGTGTAGGCTATTAGCATAGGTTGAAGTTTGTGGGGCTATAACTATTGCTTCTCTTGGCTTTTTTGATGTAAATGGCTTATCAAATACGGTATTTAGGTTTACATTGATATGTGGTTTTTTGCTAACTTGTTTGCTTGTACCTGCAGCTGTATATAAAGCAACTGTGTTATGGGTTTTTTGGAGTTTCCCAACGTCTCCTTCTACCTCTGGAAGTTTAGAGTCTTCCGATCGACTTAGCTCCGCATTTTTATAGTCATGCTGCTGACTTTCTAGCTGTTGTAATCTTTTTCCCATACTCTCCATCTGTAAGGATAGAGTAGTAAGGATTGTAAATATGTCTTTTGATTCTTGGCTTTCATCTGTTTGGGTACCTTTGTCTTGATAGGTAGTCTGCAATAACATTCTTGTCAGTTCGTATTACTTCAATTGTAAATGTAAAATTTTGTATATTTAATACAAGTCTCCTTATTTCCTTTATAGTTACTGAATCCTGTACTTTCCGAGTTATCCACCATTTTACTTGTGTATTATCTGTTCTTACTATAAATTTGTTATAAACAATATATGGCTCAAATGCTAACAAACATTTATATAATCCAAATAGTTCTTTCCTATTTATTTCCCATTTTAATTGTGGTTCCGTGTATGATCCGGAATAATATCTACAATGGTGTTCAATTTTTTCATTATCATATTTATATTTTAGAACTCCTCCGTAGCTGTGATCACTAGAATCAGTTTCTACAATATATGTAAATTGTTTCTTTTCATCTGGAAAATATAGTTTTGGTAATTTTTTACACATATTTTTTATCTTCTGTATATGTATTTTATCTTTTTCGTCAAAATGATATTCTATGTCCTTTTTTAATTTTTTCTGTAATGGTTTTAAGTTTTCTGCTAATTTAGGAATATATTCTCTTACTTGGTTAACCAATCCTAAAAATGATTGTAACTTCTTTTTTGTATCAAGTGTTTCATTTAAGTTAATTATTTTTTGTACTACATGGGTTTGCATTTTTATTCCGTTTTTATCTATTTGTATACCTAAAAATTCTATTTGATTTTTCATTACTTCTGCTTTCTTTTTACTTAAACTTATTCCTGATATTTCTACAATGTGTATGAATTTTTCTATTAGTTTTATATGTTCGTTCTCTGTTCTAGAATATAGCAATATATCATCTATATATATTATACAATTTTCTAATTGGTTGAAGTAATTATCCATAAAATGTTGATACCTACCTGGTGCATTTTTATATCCAAAAGGTAATACGTTCCATTCGTAAAATCCTTGTGGTACTGTGAATGCTGTTAACTTTTTAGATTCATCTTCTAGTTTTAAATGGTAAAATCCTGATTTACAGTCAAATTTACTAAAATAGTTATATCCTTGTATTTGTCTAATTTTTAGTATTTTATTTGGTATCGGATAATTATATGTTTTTGTTTTTGCATTTAAGTTTCTATAATCTATAACCATACGGCTTTTTCCTCTTTTTTGTTCACTATGCTTATTTACTATAAATGCTGGGCTAGTATGTTTACTATTACTTTCTTGTATGTAGTTATTATCTAATAATTCTTTTATATGCATTTTAAATTCTGTTAAATCATTAAAATTGTATTTTAAAGGTTTTTGTGTTATTATGCTATTTTCATCTATTAGTTCAATCTTTATTTTTGTTTGATGTTTTTCCCATCCTTGGAGTGGATTATCATTATATAGTAATTCTAGTTTATCTTGTAGTGGTTTTATCTTATTTATTGAGAAAATGATTATCTCTATATTATGGTTACTTTGTATTACATTTTCTAATTTTTGGGTAATCTTTTCACTTCCTTTAATCCAGGGTGTTGTTTTTCTTACTTTATTATTTACTCTTTTTGCTCCTAATTTTTGTTTACACGGGGTAGTAAACCACCAATGTGTTTTTGTTATAATATGTGGGTATAATTTATCTAAAAATGGCATTCCTAATAATATATCTTTATTTGTGAATTCGTAACTATATATTTCTTCTATGGTTAATATTTTATCCCATATTTGTATTTTTATATTTCTTGCTTTATATGTTATCATACTTCCTTCATTATTAAATCCTGTTACTACTATGGGAGTTTTTAGCTTTTCCCATTTACTTTCTGGTAAACAATTATGTCTACACATATTAGCTTCTGCTCCTGTATCCACCATAGGTGTATAATATCTATTATAATATCCTTCTACTATTATTTTGGAAAGTATGTATATCTTTGGCATTATATCAAAGTTCTTTTTATTATTATTTTCTTATTTTCATAACTTATTGTTAATTGCCTATCTTCTAATTTATATGGTTTGACTTTTTCTAACCATTTTATCCCTAGTGTAATATTTTTATCTCCTTGATATATTTTAAAATTTATTAATATTGGTATTCCTCCAATAATTAATTCTTTTTCAGTTGTTTCTTCGTTTTTTCTTAACGCTTTTGGTAGTTCTGAATTTTGTTGTTCTATTGTTACTATCTCTTGTTCTGGTATTAGTTCTCTTATAACATAATTCTCTTCCTGCCCTGTATTTATTAGTATTAAATATTTTCTTTGGTCCATTATTCCTGTTATATAATAATGATGTGGGTTTACTTCTTCTATTTTTTGTTCTATTAATTTTTGTGGAGTGGTATAATTTATTCTTTTTGATGTACTTCTTGATGTACTTCTTGATGATGTTTCTGGCATTTCATTATTTATTCGTTTTGATGTGCTTAATCTTTCTTTTACTATTTCTAAATCTTCATCTATGTCTATTTCTGTATAACTGTAATCATTGTTGTCTATAACTGATACTATTCTTTCGAATGGATTTTCTATTTTTATTTTATTTATTTTATTTTTAGCTGTTATCTTATGTTTCGTTGTTAAGACATATAGATTTTTACATCTTGCTGTGAATATTTTACTTCCTGGTGCTAATTCTATTCCAGACATTTTCCAGTATAATACTAATGATTTATCTATATTTTTATCATCTACTGCTACTGAATAGTTAGCACTTACTATAAATTTAAATTTTTGGTATATTAAGTTACCTCTTACAGCACTTATTATACTCTTTTCTATAGGTTGTACAATCCTATCATCTGCCAAGTATATTTCTATAGGGGTATCTATTCCTTCCCTAAAACATGCTTTTATTAGGATCTCCGTTCCTCCTAAGTGTACATATTTTATTGGATTTTTTGCTTTTATATCTTGTATTTCTTTATTTAGTAGTCTTTTATTTAAAATTGGTATTTGTGCTTTACCTTTGATGTATTTACAATCTATTATATGTTCTCTTTGGCTCACTACATAGTATTCTTCTTTTTGTCTTTTAAACCAATTCTTTATTGTTGGTACTTCTAATATTTTGTCTATACTTAGATCCAATTCTTTTCCTTTTATTTGTTCAAATATATTAGCGTCAAATATTATTTTTTGTTCTGAAGATTGTTCATCTTGGTGTTCTTCTTGTTGTATAATTTGTATATCTTTTTCAGTCATAATTTTCTTCATCTGACTCTTCTATATCCTTGTTTATTTCATTTTCAGAGAACTCATTTTCTGATATCTCATATATGCTGTCTTCACTGCTTAATTCATAATCTACATATTCTACTTGTGTATATTTATCATTATCTATCAATATTTCGGTAATTTGTTTCTTCTTTGGGTTTTTTGGTAATTTACAATCTTTGGCTAAGTGTCCTAGCTTTCCACAATTATAGCAAGTACATTCTGTTAGTTTTTTCTTTTTCCTATATGGTTTTTTATGTTTATAATTTTTTACATAATATCTTCTTCTTGGTTTCCTATATTTATACTTTGAATATTTTGATTTAAATTTCTTTTTCTTTCCTTCTTTTTTGTAATATTTATCTGTGCAGCCAAATTGGGGTGCTATTCTACTTTTGCAACATGCCAAATTTTTTACTAATATTTTTTCCATTTTCATGTTTTCTTTATATTTTTCACATAATTCTATAAACCAGTTTTGTAGAAATTTTATCCTTACTCCTAATGTATCTGCTAGTCCTGCTTCGTTCCAACTTTTTATTATTTTTGAGCTAAAGGGTTCTGGTAATTTTGTAAAATATAATTTTCTTATCTCTTTACTTTCATCTGGACTATATGTTCCTTTATAATAATAGTCTCTAAATGCACAAGTATATTCATCTATATAACACATATTACATATTGCTAATTTTGTCATTAAATTTCTATTTGTAATTTTTTCTTTATTTTGTTCTTCTACTTCTGTTGTCATACTACTAAATTCATTTCTTATTGCTATTTCATATTTATTTAATATATCTGTAACTGTTGTTGTAGTTGTACCGTCAAGTTTTTTATTACTCCTTAATGTGTCTAAGCTTTCACTTGATAAATTTTGTAACCATAATTTTACAGTTCCTATTAATGTTCTTTCTATATATCCTGGTGTTTCCGTTATTGTTATTTTATTATCTATTAGTTGTTTTGAGATATATCCTATCCATAATTGTATTGTTTTATTTATATCTGCTACACAATCTAGATCTAAAAAATTATATTGTTCAGTTATCTGTCTTGGTGCCCATTTCTTATTTAACCTTTTATCCCATAATGTTTTGTTTCTGTCATATGCATCATAACTTACTCTGTAATAGGTTGGGTTTAATTGTTTTGGATTTTTTATTCCTGATATGCTTGGTTTATCTTCGTTCATATCTCCTGTATTTATTTCTGGGTTTATTTTTATCTTTTCTGTTTTTTCTATAAGTTCTGTGTATGTTTCACTTGTTTCTGAATAGTTTTCTCCTAGTTCTGTGTCTTTATCACTTTGGTCATTTATTTCGTTTATACTTATTTTTGATGGACTCTCCTGTACTTCTTCTAACTGTAATTTGAATCTTTCTATCTCATTTGTTAGTTTTAGTTCTTCTTCTTCTTCTTTACGTTTTTCCTTTTCTTTTAGTTTATTTGCATACATCTGTTTTAGCATCTCTAATTCTTTTTCTAATTCTGTTATTTTAGTGTTTTTTACTTCCTCTATCTGTTGTATTTTTTCTTTAGCTTGCTGTTGTATTTCTTTAATCTCTCGTTTTCTATCTATTTCTTCGTTTTCTTTTGTTATTCTAACCATGGCGGTTAAACTATCCTCTAGTTTTACAGTTTCTTTTTCTAACATTAAGTTTAGGTTATTTCCTATTTTTTTATATCTTCTTCCTAAGTTAGAAAATATTATTGTTATTTTTAATCCTTCTGGATTCTCATATGTTTTATCTTCTAATGCGAATTCTTCTTTATTCATCTTTTATCCTTTAGATAACAAACATATTTATATTCTGTTTTAGATATTATATCGATTAATTTGGACAGCCTAGCTTTGTTTATTTTTGTGATACTCAAGTATTCATATTCTATATATAGTTTCTTTAGTTTCTTCCTAATTTTCTGCGATTTCTTAGTTGTTTCACTTTTTTGCCGGTTTGTACTATTAATTTCAGTGTTATTTTTCATGATTTGTTTCTTAAAATAAATGTTTATTTTTCATAGCTCTGATACCAATTTGGGGGGGGGGGGTTGTTTGAGTTCATCTTATTTTTCATAGGATCTTTTTCATGTAGTTGTGGAATTAAATGCTTTTTCATGATTATCTGTAGCTAACGAAATTAACCTTGAAATTTCTTTTATATTTTCAAGTGTGTATTCTAAGTATTTAATATCTTTAGTTTTTTGATATTCTTCTATATTTTTTTCTAATATTATTTTGGACATATTTATATGTTTTAGAATTTCTAACCAGTACTTAAAATATTTGTAACTATCAATTTTTGATTTGTTCATATTAATACTGAGATGTATACCTGTTGATACATATATCCATGGTTTCTATATTTCTCAGTGTTATTTCTTTTCTGTGTTGATAACTTTCAAGTTTATCTTCATAAAATTCAATTTCATTTTCTATAGTTAGTAAAGCTTTATTACGTAATTTATTATATCTAATAATATCTTTGCAGGTTTTAATATTGTATTTAACACAATCTATTTTTCTATTTATGTTACTGAGGTTTTTAAGAAGTTTCCATTTCTGGGTATTATAGAATCTTATATAATGAAAAGTGTTATGTTTCATTTATAAAAAGATTTTATTAACTTGATATGTGATCATTAGTCTGAATATAAATCTAGTTCATATAGATCTAATATATCTATTTCATGTGATACAATTAGTTCCGTAAATGCTTGTTCCATTACATATATTATTTCAAAAGTAACTAAATATCAGAGCTATGAAAAATAAACATTTATATTAAGAAGCAAATCATGAAAAATAACACTGACATTAATAGTACAAACCCGCAAAACAGTGAAACAATCAAAATAACTAAGAAATCGCAGAAAATTAGGAAGAAACTAAAGAAACTATATATAGAATATGAATACTTGAGTATCACAAAAATAAACAAAGCTAGGCTGTCCAAATTAATCGATATAATCTAAAATAGAATATAAATATGTTTGTTATCTAAAGGATAAAAGATGAATAAAGAAGAATTCGCATTAGAAGATAAAACATATGAGAATCCAGAAGGATTAAAAATAACAATAATATTTTCTAACTTAGGAAGAAGATATAAAAAAATAGGAAATAACCTAAACTTAATGTTAGAAAAAGAAACTGTAAAACTAGAGGATAGTTTAACCGCCATGGTTAGAATAACAAAAGAAAACGAAGAAATAGATAGAAAACGAGAGATTAAAGAAATACAACAGCAAGCTAAAGAAAAAATACAACAGATAGAGGAAGTAAAAAACACTAAAATAACAGAATTAGAAAAAGAATTAGAAATGCTAAAACAGATGTATGCAAATAAACTAAAAGAAAAGGAAAAACGTAAAGAAGAAGAAGAAGAACTAAAACTAACAAATGAGATAGAAAGATTCAAATTACAGTTAGAAGAAGTACAGGAGAGTCCATCAAAAATAAGTATAAACGAAATAAATGACCAAAGTGATAAAGACACAGAACTAGGAGAAAACTATTCAGAAACAAGTGAAACATACACAGAACTTATAGAAAAAACAGAAAAGATAAAAATAAACCCAGAAATAAATACAGGAGATATGAACGAAGATAAACCAAGCATATCAGGAATAAAAAATCCAAAACAATTAAACCCAACCTATTACAGAGTAAGTTATGATGCATATGACAGAAACAAAACATTATGGGATAAAAGGTTAAATAAGAAATGGGCACCAAGACAGATAACTGAACAATATAATTTTTTAGATCTAGATTGTGTAGCAGATATAAATAAAACAATACAATTATGGATAGGATATATCTCAAAACAACTAATAGATAATAAAATAACAATAACGGAAACACCAGGATATATAGAAAGAACATTAATAGGAACTGTAAAATTATGGTTACAAAATTTATCAAGTGAAAGCTTAGACACATTAAGGAGTAATAAAAAACTTGACGGTACAACTACAACAACAGTTACAGATATATTAAATAAATATGAAATAGCAATAAGAAATGAATTTAGTAGTATGACAACAGAAGTAGAAGAACAAAATAAAGAAAAAATTACAAATAGAAATTTAATGACAAAATTAGCAATATGTAATATGTGTTATATAGATGAATATACTTGTGCATTTAGAGACTATTATTATAAAGGAACATATAGTCCAGATGAAAGTAAAGAGATAAGAAAATTATATTTTACAAAATTACCAGAACCCTTTAGCTCAAAAATAATAAAAAGTTGGAACGAAGCAGGACTAGCAGATACATTAGGAGTAAGGATAAAATTTCTACAAAACTGGTTTATAGAATTATGTGAAAAATATAAAGAAAACATGAAAATGGAAAAAATATTAGTAAAAAATTTGGCATGTTGCAAAAGTAGAATAGCACCCCAATTTGGCTGCACAGATAAATATTACAAAAAAGAAGGAAAGAAAAAGAAATTTAAATCAAAATATTCAAAGTATAAATATAGGAAACCAAGAAGAAGATATTATGTAAAAAATTATAAACATAAAAAACCATATAGAAAAAAGAAAAAACTAACAGAATGTACTTGCTATAATTGTGGAAAGCTAGGACACTTAGCCAAAGATTGTAAATTACCAAAAAACCCAAAGAAGAAACAAATTACCGAAATATTGATAGATAATGATAAATATACACAGGTAGAATATGTAGATTATGAATTAAGCAGTGAAGACAGCATATATGAGATATCAGAAAACGAGTTCTCTGAAAATGAAATAAACAAGGATATAGAAGAGTCAGATGAAGAAAATTATGATTGAAAAAGATATACAAATTATACAACAAGAAGAACACCAAGATGAACAATCTTCAGAACAAAAAATAATATTTGACGCTAATATATTTGAACAAATAAAAGGAAAAGAATTGGATCTAAGTATAGACAAAATATTAGAAGTACCAACAATAAAGAATTGGTTTAAAAGACAAAAAGAAGAATACTATGTAGTAAGCCAAAGAGAACATATAATAGATTGTAAATACATCAAAGGTAAAGCACAAATACCAATTTTAAATAAAAGACTACTAAATAAAGAAATACAAGATATAAAAGCAAAAAATCCAATAAAATATGTACACTTAGGAGGAACGGAGATCCTAATAAAAGCATATTTTAGGGAAGGAATAGATACCCCTATAGAAATATACTTGGCAGATGATAGGATTGTACAACCTATAGAAAAGAGTATAATAAGTGCTGTAAGAGGTAACTTAATATACCAAAAATTTAAATTTATAGTAAGTGCTAACTATTCAGTAGCAGTAGATGATAAAAATATAGATAAATCATTAGTATTATACTGGAAAATGTCTGGAATAGAATTAGCACCAGGAAGTAAAATATTCACAGCAAGATGTAAAAATCTATATGTCTTAACAACGAAACATAAGATAACAACTAAAAATAAAATAAATAAAATAAAAATAGAAAATCCATTCGAAAGAATAGTATCAGTTATAGACAACAATGATTACAATTATACAGAAATAGACATGGATGAAGATTTAGAAATAGTAAAAGAAAGATTAAGCACATCAAAACGAATAAATAATGAAATGCCAGAAACATCATCAAGAAGTACATCAAGAAGTACATCAAAAAGAATAAATTATACCACTCCACAAAAATTAATAGAACAAAAAATAGAAGAAATAAACCCACATCATTATTATATAACAGGAATAATGGACCAAAGAAAATATTTAATACTAATAAATACAGGGCAGGAAGAGAATTATGTTATAAGAGAACTAATACCAGAACAAGAGATAGTAACAATAGAACAACAAAATTCAGAACTACCAAAAGCGTTAAGAAAAAACGAAGAAACAACTGAAAAAGAATTAATTATTGGAGGAATACCAATATTAATAAATTTTAAAATATATCAAGGAGATAAAAATATTACACTAGGGATAAAATGGTTAGAAAAAGTCAAACCATATAAATTAGAAGATAGGCAATTAACAATAAGTTATGAAAATAAGAAAATAATAATAAAAAGAACTTTGATATAATGCCAAAGATATACATACTTTCCAAAATAATAGTAGAAGGATATTATAATAGATATTATACACCTATGGTGGATACAGGAGCAGAAGCTAATATGTGTAGACATAATTGTTTACCAGAAAGTAAATGGGAAAAGCTAAAAACTCCCATAGTAGTAACAGGATTTAATAATGAAGGAAGTATGATAACATATAAAGCAAGAAATATAAAAATACAAATATGGGATAAAATATTAACCATAGAAGAAATATATAGTTACGAATTCACAAATAAAGATATATTATTAGGAATGCCATTTTTAGATAAATTATACCCACATATTATAACAAAAACACATTGGTGGTTTACTACCCCGTGTAAACAAAAATTAGGAGCAAAAAGAGTAAATAATAAAGTAAGAAAAACAACACCCTGGATTAAAGGAAGTGAAAAGATTACCCAAAAATTAGAAAATGTAATACAAAGTAACCATAATATAGAGATAATCATTTTCTCAATAAATAAGATAAAACCACTACAAGATAAACTAGAATTACTATATAATGATAATCCACTCCAAGGATGGGAAAAACATCAAACAAAAATAAAGATTGAACTAATAGATGAAAATAGCATAATAACACAAAAACCTTTAAAATACAATTTTAATGATTTAACAGAATTTAAAATGCATATAAAAGAATTATTAGATAATAACTACATACAAGAAAGTAATAGTAAACATACTAGCCCAGCATTTATAGTAAATAAGCATAGTGAACAAAAAAGAGGAAAAAGCCGTATGGTTATAGATTATAGAAACTTAAATGCAAAAACAAAAACATATAATTATCCGATACCAAATAAAATACTAAAAATTAGACAAATACAAGGATATAACTATTTTAGTAAATTTGACTGTAAATCAGGATTTTACCATTTAAAACTAGAAGATGAATCTAAAAAGTTAACAGCATTCACAGTACCACAAGGATTTTACGAATGGAACGTATTACCTTTTGGATATAAAAATGCACCAGGTAGGTATCAACATTTTATGGATAATTACTTCAACCAATTAGAAAATTGTATAATATATATAGATGATATATTGCTATATTCTAGAACAGAGAACGAACATATAAAACTACTAGAAAAATTCATACACATTGTAGAAATATCAGGAATAAGTTTAAGTAAAAAGAAAGCAGAAGTAATGAAAAATCAAATAGAATTTTTAGGTATACAAATAGATAAAAACGGAATAAAAATGCAAACCCATGTAGTACAAAAAATAATTAACTTAAATGAAACACTTGATACAAAAAAGAAGTTACAATCATTTTTAGGATTGGTTAACCAAGTAAGAGAATATATTCCTAAATTAGCAGAAAACTTAAAACCATTACAGAAAAAATTAAAAAAGGACATAGAATATCATTTTGACGAAAAAGATAAAATACATATACAGAAGATTAAAAATATGTGTAAAAAATTACCAAAACTATATTTTCCAGATGAAAAGAAACAATTTACATATATTGTAGAAACTGATTCTAGTGATCACAGCTACGGAGGAGTTCTAAAATATAAATATGATAACGAAAAAATTGAACACCATTGTAGATATTATTCCGGATCATACACGGAACCACAATTAAAATGGGAAATAAATAGGAAAGAACTATTTGGATTATATAAATGTTTGTTAGCATTTGAGCCATATATTGTTTATAACAAATTTATAGTAAGAACAGATAATACACAAGTAAAATGGTGGATAACTCGGAAAGTACAGGATTCAGTAACTACAAAGGAAATAAGGAGACTTGTATTAAATATACAAAATTTTACATTTACAATTGAAGTAATACGGACTGACAAGAATGTTATTGCAGACTACATATCAAGACAAAGGTACCCAAACAGATGAAAGCCAAGAATCAAAAGACATATTTACAATCCTTACTACTCTATCCTTACAGATGGAGAGTATGGGAAAAAGATTACAACAGCTAGAAAGTCAGCAGCATGACTATAAAAATGCGGAGCTAAGTCGATCGGAAGACTCTAAACTTCCAGAGGTAGAAGGAGACGTTGGGAAACTCCAAAAAACCCATAACACAGTTGCTTTATATACAGCTGCAGGTACAAGCAAACAAGTTAGCAAAAAACCACATATCAATGTAAACCTAAATACCGTATTTGATAAGCCATTTACATCAAAAAAGCCAAGAGAAGCAATAGTTATAGCCCCACAAACTTCAACCTATGCTAATAGCCTACACCACAACAAAAAGGTATATAACCATATTACTCAAACATATATTGAGAATATATATAAAATCCAGACATTTCTGAACCTAAACCCTAGATCAACAACTACTACAGATCCAACACAAGATTATGTAACCCAAAAACTACAGGGATATAATAGGCTTATAGCCCAGGCAAAAACAAAAGCAAACCTAATAAAAACATATTACAACTACGGACTACTCAGCACAGTATATACCCATGACGGAGAAGAAATAATTGGAATACCAGAGCTATACAAAGCATTTGTCACCTTCAAGAGAATTACAAAAGGCAACCTATTCTTCATCAAATTCTATACAGCACCAGCGGAAATACTATATGATGAAATAAAACCCATAATACAGGTGATAAAAATAGGACTAACACGAGATATGATAATACCGGAAGAGATAGAGAAACAACCGGAGATACAGAAAATGGAGATACCAAGTTTCTATGCCAATAAAAGAATAATTGGTATAGCAACTATTATTCAAGAACTAGCTAACAATTATCTACAAGGAAATGCTATCTGGAGCTACTATTCCAGAGACCAGTTGATGATATATGCCAACTCGAAGGAACTACGACAAGGAGATATGGATGAAGTCCAGAAAAGGATTTTATCATTATTAAAACCAGAAATGAAACCAACAACCAGAGCATTGAAAAAAGAATTTATTTCAAACGGGTTATTAACAAGATACTGCAAACTAGTAGGACACAAATATCCAGACCACATATGTTCAAAGTGCAACGGAGATGATAACTATGTACCAGAAGTCCAACTAGAATGAAGGTATCAACAAGAAGACAAAAGAAGAAGACAGCTACTGGAAACATATAATGTAAAGTAAATAGTACTAGTCGCATTCATGAACAGTAAAGGTCGTTCATGAATAGTAAGAGTCATAACGTAAATAGTATATGTCATAATCATGAACAGTAAAGGTCGTTCATGAATAGTAAGAGTCATGTAAAAAAGTCGTAAAGTAAATAGTATATGTCATAATCATGAACAGTAAAGGTCGTTCATGAATAGTAGGAGTCATTTGTAAACAGTAGGAGTCATTTTAATTTTCTTTATATAGAATGTAAATCTGAGGAAGGAGGACATCCTCAGACATCCTCATCCTCACCTTCTCTCTCTTATCTTCTCTCAATAAAATATCTAATTATATACAAACTTCTGAAAGCTATGGAGCATTCAAACGAGTTACAAAACCAGGTAAGTTTATTTATAATCATGTTTAACTAAACTCTTATATTCCTTATAATCTCTTAAATATCATAATTGTTTATCATGTTATAGTACTGTTATAAAGAACATCTTGAGAAAGTTTGCCTGTCTAATAATGCTGAGAGTAGTTAAGCCCAGACTATGCCATCCTAAAGTGGAAACCAGTAGGCAAGGAAGCCGTTTAGGGGAGTACACAGAGTTGAGGCGCTGTTAGGGTAAATGATTGAAGCATGAAAAACATGGTAGTGACCAGAAAAGATTGTTCAGTATAACTTATTAAAATATGATAAACTCTATGATAAACAAAGAGGTTAGAGGGAATATGTTTAGTAAACACATGATAAGGATAAATAGAAATCTGAATGAACAACCACACATATTTATTAGAAGAAAATATTGACTACAAAATACTTATGTTATATATCTTTAAGAGACTTAATAACGATGTTAAAAGAAAAATTTACGATATTTTAGTTACTTTTGAAATAATATATGTAATGGAACAAGCATTTACGGAACTAATTGTATCACATGAAATAGATATATTAGATCTATATGAACTAGATTTATATTCAGACTAATGATCACATATCAAGTTAATAAAATCTTTTTATAAATGAAACATAACACTTTTCATTATATAAGATTCTATAATACCCAGAAATGGAAACTTCTTAAAAACCTCAGTAACATAAATAGAAAAATAGATTGTGTTAAATACAATATTAAAACCTGCAAAGATATTATTAGATATAATAAATTACGTAATAAAGCTTTACTAACTATAGAAAATGAAATTGAATTTTATGAAGATAAACTTGAAAGTTATCAACACAGAAAAGAAATAACACTGAGAAATATAGAAACCATGGATATATGTATCAACAGGTATACATCTCAGTATTAATATGAACAAATCAAAAATTGATAGTTACAAATATTTTAAGTACTGGTTAGAAATTCTAAAACATATAAATATGTCCAAAATAATATTATAAAAAAATATAGAAGAATATCAAAAAACTAAAGATATTAAATACTTAGAATACACACTTGAAAATATAAAAGAAATTTCAAGGTTAATTTCGTTAGCTACAGATAATCATGAAAAAGCATTTAATTCCACAACTACATGAAAAAGATCCTATGAAAAATAAGATGAACTCAAACAACCCGCAGCCCGACCCAAAAGTATCCTCACAACACAAGGCCTTGGCCTTACTCAATCAAAAATTACATAAGCCACTCGGGCAACAGTAAAACATGATGCTCAGCCCAAAATATTATTTAAAATATCATTTCAAGTGTTAAAGCATAGTAAACATGGCTGAGTTTTGAAAACAGTAGAATATAGCATGACTGAGTACAAGTTTCAAGTCAAAATAGTGAGGAAATATCAATAACAATCCCGAAGGGTTCAAATAGTTAGCATGAGGCCCAAATATAGCATTCAACCCAAAACATGATGATAGCAAATAGTTTTCAATCAAATACAGAGTAAAACAGTCATTCGGGATGGATTAAGTCTCAATCCCCAACAGTGCATGACCCCACGCTCATCATCTAGCGTGTGCGTCACCTCAATATAGCACAACGATGTGCAATGCGGAGTTCATATACTCAGGACAACATTTACAATCATTACTCACCTTGACCCAGTCAAAACTCTAGACCGCTATGCCTTTTCCCGCACGAATCGACCTCCGGATGCTCCAATCTAGCCACAATTAGTATATAACCATTAAATTATGCTAAGCAAACGAAGCCCACTCGAAAATATTCAATTTACATCAAAAATTCCGAAATTGCTCAAACCCAGCCCCCGGGCCCACATCTCGGAATCCGACAAAATCAACATCAATGGAATCCTCATCCTCTCACGAGTCTATACATACCAAGAACACCAAAATCGGACCTCAATTGCCTTCTCAAATCCCCAATTTACACTCTCCAAATTCAAGCCCTAATTCCCTAGTTTTTTGGCTTTTATTTCCACATATATCCTGATTAAACAAGTAAGATGACATAGGATCGAGTATAGAGTTCAAAAATCTTACCTCAAAGTGTTTACCTTCGATTGCCTCTTCAATCTTTCTCAAAAGCTCCAAAAATTGCTCAACAATGGAGGAAATAGACCAAAATTCGCGAACTCACTTTTTTAAACATCCTGCCCCAGATAATATTACCTTCTTCGTGAACGCGACCGGCCTCTCGCATTCGCGTAGACCAAATTCATTGCCTCACCACTTTTCCCTTCGCGAACATGGACAATTTCACGCGAACGCGATGCTTCGCCACATCAGGCTTTCACGAACGCGATGCAACTCTCACGAATGCATAGCACATGGGCCTGGGGTGCCCAACGACCTCACTCCTCTACGCGAACGTGACCCCAGCCTCGCGTCCGCGATCCACATGAATCCTCCACCTTCATGTTCACGTTCTCATCCTCGCGAATACATAGAACAAAAATATCATCACATAAAACACCATTCACGAACACGAGTCCCTGACCGCGAACGCAAAGAACAAATTGTCTGCAACACAAAACCAGCAAAAACTGCCAAGTCCAAAGTCCGAATTTTATCCGATAAACCATTCAAAACTCACTCAAGGCCCTCGAGACATCAAGTAAACATGCCAACATAATCCATAACCTCATTCAAACTTGTTCCAACCTTCGGAATGCCCTAAAAAACATCAAAACACCAATATCCAATCGGATTCGAGCCTAAGAATTTCAAGAACTCCCAAATTACACTTTTGATCGAAAACCCAACCAAACCACGTCCGAATGACCTGAAATTTTGAATACATGTCAAAATTGACACAACGACGCTACTGCAACTTCCGGAATTCCATTCCAACCCCTATATCTAAATCTCACCTATTAACCGGAAAACGCCAAAATCTCAATTTCGCCAATTCAAGCCTAAACCTTCTACGGACTTCCAAAATCTATTCCGATCACGCTCATAAGTCCCAAATCACCTAACGGAGCTAACCAAATCATAAAAATTCTGATCTGAGATCTTATACAAACAAGTCAAACCTGTCAAATTTCAAGCTTCAAACTGAGAACTATTCTTCCAAATTCATTCTGATTACCCTGAAAACCAAAACCAACAATTTACATAAGTCGTAATACATCACACGGGGATAGTCATGCCCGAGAATTGGCAAGCAAAGTGCAAAAACTCAAAACGACCGGTCAAGTTGTTACAAAAGAGGCACTAAAAGAAAATTCCTTTTTTTTTGAATTTTTAGTCTTGATGTACTAAAAGGAAATATAAAAGCAATTTTTATTTTAAATTCTAGATATTAATTCAATAAAGGAAAACCACCTCAAACGATTTTTTATTCCTAGAATTAGTATTCTAAAGAAAACTTCTAACGAAAATATAAAAACGCAAAATTTCTTTTTTTCGGATTTTTGACTTACAACACATTTTCCAAATACAAAATAGGAAATATAATAACGAAAGACTTGGCAAAGTTAACTAGACTATGACACACTCTAACATCACCTAAAAGACTTGACATTACTGTACAAAACTAGAAGGTAAAAGATAACATAAAAAGAAAAACAAACTCAACTCATAATAAATAACAAAAATCTCCTTAAGAAACTCATGAATGAGCGATCCTGACTGGATGGTCCTAGGGGGTCAAAGTCATGCTCAAACTCCGATAAGCAGATCCACACCTATATGAAAAAATTAAGACAAAATAAAGTTAAAGACCTAGAACGCTATGTGAGACAATAACCCTTCCTGTTGGACACATGCAAGACATGATTGTGACTATTTTTCTAAAATTAACATATGTGGCTAAAAATGGCTAAAAATGCAAGATTTGGCTAAAACCCCGCGAAGCCAAGAATCTAAGACTCGCTAAGAACACCGTACCCAATGTGAGTTGCCTACATATCACGCCCCGAAAGACGAAAATCATGTATGCGTAGTTTGGGCATATTGGATATGGGCGAGAATTAAAAAAAACAACTAATTTAGAGAAAATATTTTTTTTCTTTTTTTTTAAAATGATGAAACACGTAAACTCTTTTGGATTTTCTTTTCCCTTTTTGTTCCTTTTTTTAATTTTCGAAAAATGATGAAAAAGTGCAAAATCTTTTTTTTGAATTTTTTCATGTTTTTTTTCTTAACAAAAATGTGACAGGAAACATAATTGTGCCCTACTTGCTTTATTTTCAGTCTTCACCCTCTCTTTTTTTCTTTTTTAATTTGACCTCAACTATCGTTGGTCCGCCAAATGACCCTTTTACCCTTGAAGAATTGCAACATCTAGCATATACGATGTATCATGATGGTCTGTTATTTTGGGTACACCTGTTCTAGATGGACCCAACCCCTGTGTTGAATCCCCAAAGTCAAATGTACATGATGCAAACAAACGTGCCTACTAGGGATCCGTCATGAGGTTATGTTACTCTAAGTTTAAACCTGGGGTTGTGTTCTTGACCTAGCTTACCCGAGCAGACTACTCGAGCCGAAGAGAGGGAAACATACCGGGAGCATGAAAGTCTATCCAGCCTTGTTGCTGGCCCAACCTCACAATATTTGGTATGACTTCTAATAGAAAAGTGGGCTCAGACGGGTGGCGTAAGAAGGCATTTCAATACAATTCAAACAATATCAAAATTGTAAATGCATAGCAATTAGCACATTAGGTTCACAAAATACAGTAATATTAACAGTAAATAAAGCCAAATAAAATGATATAAACAAGCTTGAATTCTTGAACCATGAACCAGAGATTCTGGGTTCTGATCCCTAGCAGAGTCGCCAGAGCATTCACACTTCCTTTTTACTACCCCCGGAAGGGGTTTTATGGGAGTTTTGTTCCAATTAAAATGATAATCGAAAGGGGATTATTATTTAAGATCAGAGTCGCCACTTAAGATAATTCATGGGTCCCAAGTCACCGGTTTAGAATCCCGAATCGAGGAAATTGACTCTTATTTATGGTCTGCGAACATAAAAATCTGGGTAAGGAATTTTGTTAATCCGGGATAAGGTGTTAGGCATTCCCGAGTTCCGTAGTTTTAGCACAGTCGCTTTGATCATACTTGGCTTAATCAAATTGTCTAATTACTCAATTTTATAACCTATGTGCATTAGCTGCTTTTAATTAAGAAATTATCTTAAAACAGGTCACGCGTACGTGTACCCATTTATTTGGCGTGTCAAAAATCATGTCACGCGAACGTGTTCACAATTAATAACGCTTTATTTTTATTAAGAAGGTTTAGTACGCATACTCTGATTTTTTTAGAATCGTAATTATGTCACGCGAACGTATCCACAATCACGATGATATATTAAACGTGCCTAATGCAAACTACGAGGTTTATGAATATTAAAGGCCTAAGCATGCTCCTAACGATTCATTATTTGGAAGATATGAAATGATATAACACATATTCAATATTCAAATAATCTTTGACTTTACTAACACCATGAGAAACAATCTATTCTACAATTAAACTAAATCTAAACTTTAATTTTCCTTTGGCTATATTGTTCAACAACATATAATTAATATAAATCTTAACCAACTAATATGAACAAAATCAACCAAACATAATTCATGTAAGTCTTAACAAATGATATGAACAAAACCAACCAAGTCTAGAAGAAGACAGGAAGAACAAAGAGTTAAAAGAATCATACCTCATGAGAAGCTTTCTTCAAAATTAGATAAGATGATTTGAGGGAGTACAATTGAATCCGCCAATTTAAGCCCAAACAGCGAGCAAATCATAACAACAAACGAACCGCAACTATCAACCGGAGAGCTCAAAACCGAACGCCTCAAACTCGGTGTTTGATACAAGATTGAATCTATGTGGGTATTAGCAGGTTTACCAACCAGTGGATGATTGTGCTCCTTCACCAATTTAGCAACAACCCACTTTTCAGATTGTTCTTTCTTCACTATTATCATTGCCTTACATCCTTCCCTAATTGCTCTGCACTTCCTTTGTCCATTCTGATTTTGTCTGCTTTTACTAAAACCCTCTTTATTACACACAAGCCGGTGCCACACCAACTCCCCATTACACATAGATCGAAGAAATGCATCTACTCTCATGACAAACCCCAAATGTGTCGCATATGTGCTATAGTATGCTTTAGCAGCTTCTTCTGATTCAAATTCCATACCCACATAAGGTTCCAAATTCGGATGCCCTTCAGCTTCAACACCATTTCTGGTCAACTCCTTCCTACTAGAACTCTCTACCATCTCCCATCATCTACTGTAGTATTGTTTTGATCCACGACATAATGTTCCATATTCAAACGCCCTTCAGCTTCCACTCCATTTGTGGTCAACTCCTTTCCACTTGAACTCTCAACCATCTCCGCATCATCTGTTGCATAATTGCTTTCATCCATAGTACAATATGTAAATCAAAAATCCAATTGCCACTGATAAATGTGTTGTTTCTGGTTAGAGACTCGAGCACGTTGTGTGCACTTCAGCTTATTGGTCTCCGGTTTTCGGCCAGTTCTGGTGGTGAGGGAGCGTTGAGTTAGAGGATGGTTGATGGCAGGCTGGTTACTATGAGGTTCATGGTGTTTGGTTAAGAAGAAGCAATTAAAATGGGCTATTCTTCTCTAAAGAAGAAGATGAGATCCAAAACGGGGGAGGGGGGTCGTTTCTTTTTGCTTAGGAAAATCTAGAGGGGTTCTCGATTTTGGAGTTTGTGTTGCTGGGGTCTTCTCTTGGTTTTTTTTAGAAGAGAGGTCCCTAAAGAAGCTGTGTTTGATATGCTCAGGAAGATGAAGTTCTGGGGAGGGGGGGGAGGGGCTCGTGAAAATGGCGCTCCTCGGGTCTTAGAGTTTAGGGTTTTTTTAAGCTTCTTTTTACGGTTTTAGGGATATTGGGCTTGAATTGTTATGGGCTAAGTCCGAAAATTAAGCCTAAAAATGGGCCGTTTGCGCCCAAATTTTATTCTTTCTCCGTGAACAAGATTGAAATACTACCTTATTTACTAATTAATCCTATTTAAATAAAATAACATAACCTCATGCCGGATTCCTAATAGGAATGTTTATTTGCATCACATGCATTTGACTTAGGAGACTCAACACAGGGGTTGGGTCCGTGTAGGATAGGTGTACCAAAAATAACAAACCATCTTGATGCATCCTATGTGCTACATGTTGCATTTCTTCAAGGGTAAAAGGGTCATTTGGCGGACCAATGATAGTTGAGGTCAAAAGAAAAAAAAACTAAAGAAAAAGGGTGAAGTGTGAAAATAAAGCAAGTAGGGATCAGTTATGTTTTTCTATCACATGTTTGTTAAGAAACAAACATGAAAAATTCAAAAAAGATTTTGCACTTTTTCATCATTTTTCAAAAATAAAAAAAACAAAAAAAAGAGAAAAGAAAATCCAAAAAGAGTTTCACATGTTTCATTATTTTTCAAAAAAAAGTTACAAAAAAATGTATTTTCTCTAAATTAGTTGTTTTTTAATTCTCGCCTATATCCAATCTGCCCGAACTACGCATACCGGATTCTTGTCTTTAGGGGCGTGATACCTACACAACCCACATAGAGTCCGTCTTCCTAGTAAATCTTAGGTTCTTGGCTTTGCGTGGTCTTAGCCAAATTTTGCACTTCTAGCCACCTTTTTGGCCACATAAATTATTTTGCAAAAATAGCCTCAACCATGTCTTGCATGTGTCTAGTAGGGAATGTTATTGTCTCACATAGTGTTAGTTTCAGTTTTCTCATACAGGTGTGGGTCTATTTACTGGAGTTTGAGCATGACAGACACCTCGGGGCCATCCAGTCAGGATCGCTCATTCAGGAGTTGTTTAAAGAGATTTTTTTATGTTTTGAGTCTGTTTTTCTTTTTATGTCGTCTTTTACCTTCTAGTTTTGTACAGTAATGTAGAGTTTTTTTGTTATTGTACTTTCTATTTTGTATGTGAAAAATGTATTATAAATCAAAAATAAAAGAGATTTTGTATTTTATATTTCCGTTAGAAGTTTTATTTAGAATACCAATTCTAGCAATAAAAAATTTCTTTTGAGGTGGTTTTCCTTAGGAAGTTAATATCTAGAACTTTAAATAAAAATTGCTTTTATATTTCCTTTAGTATATTAAGACTAAAAATTCAAAAAAAAAAGAATTTTCTTTTTGTACCTCTTTAAAAGATTTCTTTTAAGATATTAATTCCAAAAATCCAAAAAGATTTTCTTTTGAGGTTCTTCTTTGGGAAATTAACGAAAAATGGAAAAAAAATTCTTTTATTTTCATTAGAACTTTAGGATATTGTACATAGAAGAAAAAAATGTACTTTATCTTTTATTATCTTTAGAGTTTCTTCCTTAGGTAATCAAAAACTGAAATCCAAAAATATTTTTTTATCTTGTTCATTTCTCGTTTCGAAATCTTTCTTCGGGATATCACATGAAAATTCAAAATATTTTTCTTAGGTTTATTCTTTAGATTTCCTTCCTAAAAAAAGAATCAAAAATATATTTTTCTCTTCCTTAATAATTTCTCATAGAGTATTTGTTTCAAAAAGAAAAAAAAGAAAAAAAAAATATATGCTCGATAAGCTTGAGTTTAGAATAGGTTATAGAATATTAAGTTTAGAAAATTCAAAAAAAAAAGAAAGAGGATTTGCTTCGTTTATTTCTCTTTTCTCATCAGAGTAGTCATTAAGGTAAAAAAAAGAAAAGAAAAAGAGAACGTTAGTTTCTTTACTTTATTTTCGATCTTCCCGAACTACGCAAAGATCTGATTCATGCGGTGTCATACTACGTAGGCAACCTACATAGGGTTTGATCGAATCATTTTCTTTTTCTCAAAAAAAAATCAAAAAAAAAAAGAGAAAAGAAAAAAAGAGGATGAAGTTGTGGGACATGAGAAATGAGAGGAAAGAAAAGAGCGATAATCAGGAAAAAAAAAGGAAAATGAGCAAGCCAAGAAGTGACAGAAAATGAAAAATAAAGAGAAGATTCAAATGGACAAATTGGGATGATGCGAAGTGACCTCATGACCCTCGAAGTCATTCTTGAACCGTTAATTGTTGCTAGGTGCACTGCACGTATGTGATATTTTTAGCTGTTAAATGCCCTAATGCTAACAAGGTAACCCCATTTTGTTCCTTTTGTTATCTTCATTGAGCAGAAGAGTGGTTGGTTTGTGGTTCTTAAGTAACTCATCCATACAACACAAGGTCAAAGAGCAAGGTAGTCATGGCTGACAAAGAGTTGAACACGGGCGTTACTGATCCAGCTAAGGAGATTGTTGAGTCAGAATCTGAATTGAAAAAAGAGGTCTTAAGGTTGAAAGGACAGATGACCAAAATATACCAAGCTTGGATTAATGGGCATCCTCCACCATCAGTTCCACTAACTACACTGAAAGCCTCATTACCATTCCGCCACTGTCACAAATCCAGGATATATCCACACAACCTTTTTACACTCCAACCCCCAGAACCACCTCATAGCGGGATTGTTTTCAAAATCCCTGATGCCCAACACCATGCGCCAGAACCAGTTTTCAAGGTCTCAGGTCCATACTCTTACGCTCCTCATTTTGAGCATCCCGGTGAGACTGCAAAGCCTGCTAAGACAGTGGAGCAAGATGAGATATCCAGAAAGCTGAAAGGGTTTAAGATGGAAAAGTTTAATTTATATGATGGGCGTGGAGATCTAGTAGCCCATCTGAGGGGTTATTGCAGTGAAATGAGAAGTGTTGGTGGGAAAGATGAGTTGCTGATGGCGTATATCAGTGGGAGCCTTACTGGGGAAGCTTTGGAATGGCATACTCGTCAAGATGTTAGTAAGTGGCATACATGGGGTGATATGGCTCGAGATTTTGTTCGGCACCATCAGTACAATGTAGACATATCCCAGACCGCTCCTCTCTATCTAAGATGGAAAAGAAACCCCAAGGAAAATTTTAGGGAATTTTGGTTCATATGGAACGAACAAGTTGCTCGGGATAGTCCTCCTACTGATAGAAAAGATGTTGCTGAACCCCGCCAATGACAGGATCCAGTGGGCATTCCGGCTAAATACTTTCAGCCTCAATACCGACCCTATGAACATCCCCAAACTCCATATAATCCACCCCAGTTTTATCCTCCGAACAACGTCCGACCATCTGTCCAACCACTAGGTCACTCTAAAAGATAAGCACGAGCACCGCAAAAGCTTCACCAGCCTCCACAAAATTTTCAAGTGCCCTATAACCCACATTCAAGCGAAGGGCGTAGAAGGGAACAAAGGCTGAAAGATAATTTTACACCAATAGGAGGGTCCTATGCAAGTTTGTTTGAGAGATTAAAGCATTATGACATGATTGCACCTATTCCTCTAAATTATATAGACCCACGTGCGAGAAGCTTTAACCCTGCTAAAAGGTGTGAATATCATTCCAATGCACATGGACACAATGTTGAAGATTGTCATGCTTTGAAAAGGGAAATAGAAAGAATGATTCAAGAAGGAATAATTGTGGTCCAAGGTAGTAATAACCCAAGTTTCACACATAATCCTCTACAGGTACATGACAACTCACGGATTGTTGGGATGATTTGCAATGACGAAGGTTTGGTCAAAGGAGCCAATGATCCACTTGGTGAAGTTAATGATATTGAAATTGGTAGTGGTCTTGGTAATATTGATGTGGAACTCAGTGGCTATGATGCTGAACTTGGTAATTTGAAAGACGCTCCTTTCTTGGCTAGCCAGGGAGGAGTCTTGGTGGTTCATTTTGTTGTGATTTCTGTTGCCCGGGTTATTTAAGGGTTGTAATCCGGATATTGTCTTGTGATCAAACCCTTATATCCTTTTATTTTGCCTAGTTCATTTAGTCTTAGTAACTCATTTAGCGTTATCTAGGTTTGTTCCAGGTTTGTACCCCAGTTTATTTTGTTTGTCTTGTTGTTCAAACCCTTTTACCGCCTGTCTACTGTAATTTTCTGTTTTCTGTTATTTCTAGTTAGTGATTGTTTAGTTCTCTTTTCCTTTTATAGTTCTTTTCCTGCTGACTCTAGTGACATGGCATGCACGCATAATTATAGGCCTAGTCTTAAAAGTTAGCCTAATCATGAAGAAATGAAACAAATTTTGAAGATGATAGGGACACTTGAGGGAAATAAGCACAGATTTGGACATTTAGAGATCATTTAAGCCCGAACTGTGTGAAACTAGGGAAGGTGGTTTGGGAAGTTAAGAGGACGACAAGAATTTGTTACAAGAGAGTGCGTCCCAACAATTTGAAGTGAGCAATTTTGAGTTCAAGTACACCTCAATTTACAAGATAAAGTCAAGGGAGTTTGCTCCAAACAGTCGAAGGGTATCCATCGTGAAGACGAAATCACCCAATGAGAGTTCTGTACTTGATAAGGCACTAAAATATGGAAAGCATATCAGTGATATCAATGCCGATGTTGTAAAAGAAATGTTGTGTGTGTTGTTCTTTCTTCATTTCAGATTGCATGTGTTGTACTTGGCATTTTCAGGGATTGGGAGGCCCTTTTTCAGCTACCCAAACACTTATACCATTCGATACCCTTTGAGTCGGCTCCCATTATTGAGAAAAAATAAATAAATAATGAAAAAAGAGAAGAAAAAAAAGATACAAAAAGGAGGTGTGATAGTAGAGCTGTCATACGTCCTTTTTACTACCCCCGTAAGGGTAGTAAGGGAGTTTTTTTCAATTTAAGTGACATTGGAAATGGGATTAATTATTAGATTAAGAGTTTCCAATTGGGATAACTTATGGTATCGCAAGTCACCGGTTTAAATCCCGAATCGAGGAAGTTTGACTCTGTTTTATAGTCTACAAACATAGAAATCCGGGTAAGGAATTCTGTTAACCTGGGAGAAAGTGTTAGGCATTCCCGAGTTCCGTGGTTCTAACACGGTCACTTTGATCATACTTGTCTTAATCAAATTGTTTGATCACTAAATTAGAACCTATGTTCTTTTGCCTCATTTAATTAAACAATTGACTTGAAACGAGTGACGCGTACGTATACCCATTTGTTTGGCGCATCAAAAAACCATGTCATGCGAACGTGTCCATAATTAATAACGCTTTATTATTATTAAAAAATTTTGGCCGAAGTTGCGCGAACGCATACTTTGATTTTTGTTTTTAAATCGTAATTATATCACGCGAACGTGTACGCAATCACGATGGTAAATTGAACTTGCCTAAAGCAAGCTACGAATATTCATTGTTGATATCTAAGTTATACTATCACACCTCCCTTTTCTAATCCGGAAAGGGAGTAAGGGAGTTTTTTCCAGTTTAAGCGACAATCGAAACAGGATTATTTATTTAAAATCAGAGTTGCCACTTGGAATAATTTATGGTGTCCCATGTCACCGATTTGGAAACCCGAACCGAGGAAAGTTGACTCTAATTACGGTCTGCGAACACAGAAATCTGGGTAAGAAATTCTGTTAACCCGGAAGAAGGTGTTAGCACTCCCGAGTTTTGTGGTTTTAGCACGGTCGCTTTGATCATACGTGGCTTAATCAAATTGTCTAATTACTCGTTTTAGAACCTATGTGCATTTGCCTTTTTTATTAAGAAATTATCTTTAAACAGGTCACGCACACGTGTACCCATTTGTTTGGCGCGTCAAAAATCATGTCACACGAACGTGTCCACAATTAATAACGCTTTGCTATTTTTAAGAAGAGTTTGGCTGAAGTTGCGCGAACACATACTCCGATTTATTTTATAATCGTAATTGTGTCACGTGAACGTGTCCACAATCACGGCGATTGATTTATTAATGCTTGCCTAATATATACGCCGAACACAAATGCATTAAAGTTTGCCTACCCAAATATGATCGGCCTAGCATGCTCCTAATGATCAAATTAGTAACACAAAATAAAGAATTGACAAAATTATCCACAACTCAAATTGTTGTAATTTCTAGTTCTCTTCCAGGACTATCTATGTTTCTAAAATTCTTTCACGACTCCATGCCTATTCTCAAATGTACGATGATGTCCACATTACTTACCAAAAACAGAATGTTTCCAATAGTATTCACATGATAGAAAATTCATATTTAACTTTTAATCTAACATCCCAAAAACCAATTCACTAACAACTCATATAATTCATAAAGCTAAGTAAATAAAATAAACTAACTAATTTATGTTTGTTCCATGAGAAATTCAATATAAATCAACCAACTTAAGAAAACTTTAACAGACAATGATACAAGCAAAGCAATCATATAACAATCATAATCATTGAAGGCTAATAACAATGAAAAAGAGAGAAAGTTTAAAATTAGAGTAAGAAGTTGACTTCAAAAATGAACTGTCTTTCCCATTACAGTATCGGCATATTGCAAGCACGGAACGAAAGCCTCAACTCAAACAAGGCATCTCATCACAAATCCATTCTTTTTCTTCTAATAATTTGCCGGAACAGGTTTTAAAGAAGATGGGAAATTATGCTGACACGATTGAGCGCAAATGACATCGTCAAACCATGCCGGAAACCTTATCGAACTCTGACCGGACTGCCTTGCCACCCCCTTTACTCAGATCTGTGCATTTGTTCCTCCATCAATATGTCACTCTATTTTTATGACCTCTTATTGCTGCTCTCTCGCGCGATCTCTCTCCTCTCCAATGTCTAATAATGTTCTCTATCTATATGTGTATTGTGGTGTCCGGTTCTGTTGGTGTGTGTGTGCGTGTGTCCGGTGTGAGGGAGATGGGTGTCGTGTTTTCGTGGCAAAATATAGGGGAGGAGATCGGCTATTGATGTGCGTGGCTATTCATGGTAGTCTCTTATGAAAATGGCGGATGGTTTGTTCCTTGAAGAGAAGGGACTGTTATGGTAGTTATGGAGGGGTCACGGCTGGGGCTGGTTGTTTGTGTCCTGGTTACAGAAGAAACATAGATCTTAGGCATTAGGTCCTTGTTTGCTGGAGAAAATGAAAATCGTAGGGGGAGGGGTTCTCCTTATGTTCAAAAGGCGCTCCTCGGAAGGTGTGACAGCTCTAGCGACTCTGCTGGGAAATGAACCTAGAATCTCTGGTTTAGGGTTCAAGAATTCGAGCTTGTCAATATGATTTTTACTTGGCTTCATTCATTGTTAATATTACTATATTCTGTGATCCTTTTGTGCTAAATGCTATCTTTTACTGCTTTAATATTGTTTGATTGTATATAACTGTCTTCTTACGCCACCCCTCTGAGTCTTCTGAAAATTGTGCACACGTCCACGTGGCTCGCTTTATCTGTAGAAGTTATACCAAATAAGAACGGGGCTGGGCCAGCAACAAGACCGGGTAGACTTCAGTGCTCCCGGTATGTTGCTCCCTATTCGGCTCGAGTTATCCGCTCGGTAAGCCAGGTCTAGAACATAACCCCAGGATTTAAACCTAGAAAAACACAGCCTCATGCCAGATCCTTAGTAGGAACGTTTGTTTGCATCATGCGCATTTGATTTAGGGGACTCAACACAGGGGTTGGGTCCATCTAGGACAGGTGTACCCAAAATAACAGACCATCTTGATGCATCCTATGTGCTATGTGAACATTTATTTGTTTCGACCTTCATTCTAACCGGTTTGGGAAACATAAATCAAAAGAAAAACCAAGAGTGATGTGTGGAAGGAAATAAATCCCAGTTCTGAAAAATCCCCGGTGTTTGGAAATGTCCCGAAACTCTGCCAAATTTTGTTTTAAAAAAGAAAAGAAAAGAAACGAGTCATTTCAAAATAGTAAAATTTGTGTTCTTTTCTAGTGTGTCAAAACTGACCAAACTATGCAGGTCTGATTCTCACCGGATGTGGGATACATAGGCAACCTACATAATGTTCGATCTTATTTTTCGAAAAAAAGGAAAAAAATGTTCACATAAATGTAGTTTGGAGTTTTTGTCAAAAATAAGCTGATCCAGCTTCGGTAATGTCTTAAGCCATTCTTGAGAGATAGCCTTAGAGTATCTTCAGTTGTCGAGGGGCTATTTTCATAAAAGAACAGGCAAGTCTGTCGGTAAAGTGTCATTTTTCCATAAAGTAGTTCTCCCCGGTCTCAAAATTTATTTGGAATTGGGAAGGAGCCACGTTTGCAAAAACGAGCATTTTTGCTAAAATTAGCATATAGGGGAAGGGGCCATGGTCCGTTGATTTTTCTTTAGAAATTGAAACACCTGTTTTACAAAAATGGTCCACCAGAGTCAAACCTAACTTTAATCTCCCACATGTACAAATGAACACAGCCTAGAACCTTTCAGAAGTGGTCATAGAACAGGCTCAGTTGCAGTTGCGTATGTGGTGGAATGATCTAGATGAGGATGGTCAGAAGTGGGTGAAAAAATAGTTGGGTGCCCTTATAAACATTTTGGAAATCAAACCACGGGAAGATCTAATCAAGGCTTTGGTAACTTTTTGGGACCCTGTCCACAATGTTTTTGGTTTCTCGGACTTTGAGATCACCCCTACTTTGGAGGAAATGACCGGGTATATTGAGTTTGGCCGAGATTTGAGGAAACAACAACTTATATTTCCAAGGGCTCTTTCGGTGCACAAGTTCTTTGACCTCCTGAATATCAATAAACAGATGAAGAAGGCCCATGTAAGCAAAGGGTGTTGTTCTTTCTACTTCTTGTACATCATGTTCGGGCATTCAGCTAGGTTCGAAATGCATGGAAAGGGTTTGAGCAACAAACATGATAAGGGCATTTGGCAAATCCATCGTCGGTTCGCTTTTATTGTAGCATTTTCGTATGGTCAGAATTGCACAAATCCTCACTACCAAGAAAGATCATACATTGGTTCCATTAGTACTGGCAGATATTTATCGAGCATTGACATTGTGAAAAGTCGGGGCTCAATTCTTTGAAGGTTGCAATATTCTTCTACAAATGTGTTTGATCGATCATCTCCGCCATCACCCCAAATTCATGAGTTATGGTTCGAGTTCGGATAACTTCATTAAGAGTTATGAAGAAAGGGTGAAAGACTTCAACATG
Organism: Nicotiana tabacum; assembly: GCF_000715075.1. NCBI lineage: Eukaryota > Viridiplantae > Streptophyta > Magnoliopsida > Solanales > Solanaceae > Nicotiana > Nicotiana tabacum. The sequence goes on along the minus strand of NC_134097.1, from coordinate 24,345,373 downwards.
TCAGAAGGGTTTGAAGCTTGGGTATCCCACTTGAAAGCTCTCAAAGCAAGTCTGGTCGAGTGGACTGTAGGATGGCTCCCGATGACAGAAGCCATATACATGACAGCTACCAAGGGTTACCTAAGGTTGATGAGTGTGAGGAGTATCCAGCCATATGCACCGCAGAGGGTCTTAAGGCAGTTAGGAAGATATCAGGTGGTGCCCGAAGATGAAGATCTAAGCACCCAAGTCATTGAGCTACATCCAAAAGCTGCATTGCCCAAAACTTTAGTTTAGCAGGATTGGGATGGTTGTCGGTATCTAAAAAATGGCACCCGGGTACCAGATCTTGCAAAGGGGGAAGTGGATCCAAATTATGCTGCATGGTTTGAGAAAAGGTCTTGTGTAAACAACAAACCAGAGCCTGAGACCGAGCCTGAGCCCAAGAGGCCTACCAAAAGACCTCATGTTCAAGCTTTTGATGATATAATCTAAGCCTTTGCTTCTATTCCTATCCAAAAGCCTACATTACGGTCCAAAGAAAGACCATCCGATCAGCCTTCGAGAAATACCAAGTCAAGCAAGTAGAGGTATGATTCATATCAGGGGAAACACTCCATTCTAAGCAGGAAAAATAAAAAATGAGAGAGTATTATTGGTAAAAACCCTCACGGGCACCGTAAGGCGATAGAAAGCTGAGAGAAATTAAAAAATGAGAGAGTATTATTGGTGAAAACCCTCATGGGCACTGTAAGGAAATGGTGAGTTGAGAGATGATTAAATGAGAGAGGTTTGTTGGTGAAACCTTTCAGGGCACCGCAAGCCGAATAAAGTTGTTGACTTTGCAAAGGAATCGGATTATGGAAACCCCATGCATGAATATGGATGTCTAAAATAGGATTGACTGAATGGACTAGGCTGATTAATCCGAAGTGCATGTCATGATCATTGATGCCAGCAGCCTCACTCAGATGAGTCCTTGTTCCCTTTTCTTCCAATTTTCTTCTCTATTCATAACTCTCGAAGTCATTGCATTTCATTTCCTTATGGGTCTATTCCTCTAAAGCTTTTAAATGTTAGACTTGCTAAGCAAAAGAAAGGATTGCAAAGCTTATTACTAGCTTTTAAATTTCACAAAAGCAAAGGACGGCCACATGCACGCCAGAAATAGCATGAGGCAAAATGAAAAATAAGGTGTTAGCTGGGGTTCAAGTGAACAAGTGGTTTCGTGAGTTGTAGGGATAAATATAGAGTTTCAGATGGGAAAGACAGATATGCTAATACAACAGATTGACTGCAGAGCACTCGGGTCATTCAAGGTTTCGTGATTAAGGTTTAATCAGAAGGTGAAATAACTCTTTGCCAGCCAGATGCAGCTGAGCAGAACACATCACGGAAGTGGAAAGGCCACCCTCAACAAGAATGCCGCAAACTAACCACCACATTTTCAAACTGACAAGATTTTTCTTTAATTGAAACAAGGGCAGGAAATTTCGTTTCTTGCGGAGAAATCCTCCGTGAGTAAAGCAAATGCCATATAGGCTCGATAGTAAGTTCCAGTACCCTCCTGGATAATAGGATTTAGTAAAGTTTTGAGATCCTCGCAAATGACAAGGTCTGACAAGAGGTCTACTTTTGGGAAGTACAATTTGGCATTAAAGTTTTTAACTTTTGAGATGAGGCTTGGTTTGAAATTTTCAGGAGAAAGGGATTTAGTTTAGAATTTGTTTTGATAACAAGAATCGGTTAATACTCACAGATGTTCCCAATATCAAACTGGAGCAGAAAAATTTCTTTTGTTTTGTTTGTTTCGTTGAAATCAAGCACCCACCTGGAGAACAAGGGAAGACAATGCGAGTTTCAAGAATAGAAAGCAGTCCATGCTCAAGCAATCAGGCACCCACTTGGAGAAACAAGGGAATACAGTTCAAAGAAAAGTAGTTTCAAGAAGAGGACAATCAGGTTCAGCAATGAGGCCCCTGGAGAACACGAGAAGATGACACAAGTTCAAAGGAAAGCGGGTCAAGCTCAGCAATAAGGCACCCTCAATTGAGTAATTCCTTTTTCTAGTCAAGAGAGCAGAGAGTCTATATATACAATATTACAATATTTCATTTCCATCGAGCTATAATCGATGGGCAGGCCTTTATTGGGCAACCTCTGATCAGATGGTAAGTTATATACCGAGCTTACTGTGGCCGAGCGCCTATGAGCGAGTCTAGTGCCCAGTTAGTCTAAATATAGAGCTTAGTATGTCCTAACACCTATAAGTGAGCCTACTACGGCATAGCAGTTTTATATATATAAATATATATACCGAGTCTTGTAAGGCCAGACAGATATTTTACTTACTATATTGAGAGAATAGAGCTAGTATCAGTAGGTGAGCATATCTTCAGATTATCTTTGACCCCCAGTTGCTTTCAGTTATTATATTATCAGTTCAGTTTTAGCTTTATGTATATTGCCTTACATACTCGGTACATTATTTCATACTGACGTCCCTTTCTAGGGGCGCTGCATTTCATGCAGAGAGGTTCGGACAGACAGACAGGTAGACTTTCTCAGTAGGTGTTGCCCGAGTTCAACTTTATTGGTAATCTCCCCATCCTTCGGAGTTTCCGGGTCTACAAGTTTTGTGTACATCTTGTGTATATATGTAGATAGATTATGGGTAGGTCGGGGCCCTTTTCCGATCACACTACATCTATTAGTAGAGGCTTGTAGACATATCTTGTCAGTTAGTGTAGTATGTTGGGCTTGTAGGCCCTGTATGTATATTTTGTTGGCTTGTCAGTTATAGTGGTTATGATGGCCTTGCCGGCCCAGCTTTATGTTGACATTTAGTCAGTGTTAGTCTCTAATCAATAATATATTTTGCTTCACACATTATCTTGTAATGTGGGTCATGGCCAAAGTATGACATTAGATATTTAGAGTCTCTTAGTTGCAAGTAGTATGCAAGGATAGGTAAGGCATCGGGTGCCGGTCTCGCCCCTAAGCTTGGGGCGTGACATCAAAATTTTGTCTGGTAGATGCATAAATGGTCTCAATACCAATTTCCCTTAGCTCCTTCAATTTGTCTGTCAAGGGTCGAAGATAAACATCAATTGCATCTCCGGGACTATCTGGACCGGGAATAAGCATTGACAAAATAAAATTTTATTGCTTCATACATAACCAAGGTGGTAAATTATAAGGAATAAGTACCACAGGCCAAATGCTATATGGGGTTTTGAATTTCGAAATGGCTTAAATCCATCACTAGCAAGTCCAAGTCGAACATTACGAGGCTCGACTACAAATGAGGGATGAAGTTCATCAAAAGACTTCTACGCCATTGAATCAACTAGGTGCTTCATCGTTCCATTATCAACTCTTTCATATTGATGCCATATCATTAGAGAAGTTGTCTTTGAAGACATGAACAACCTCGGAAGCCTAGGCTTTAATGGAAAATAGCATAAAGTCTTTGATGCTACCTTTTTATCATTTTTATTCCTTGTTACCTCACTATGTTTATCCAATTTCCATCTAGACGCGACACAAATTTTGCACGATTCAAGCAGTTTATCCTCCTTCGTATATAACATGCATTTGTTTTTACAAGCATCAATCTTTTGGTAAGAAAGCTCGAGATCTTGAATTACCTTCTTTGCCTCATAATATGAACATGGAAAGTTAGCCCCATCAAGAAATAATTCATGCTTTAACATTTTCAATACCATTGCAAATGACTCATTACTCCAATGACCAATAATTTTTATGTGAAGCAATTTAATCAAAGTTGAAAGCTTTGAACATTTAGAATTCTGATATAGTGGTTGCTCAAAATCCTTCAATAAGCCGTAAAAAGTTTTTGCTTCAATATTCATTTCTTCTTCAAGGAAGTCATCAGAACCAATGTCCATATGCCTCCATCAATATTAGGATATAAATCACACAAAATTTCTCGTATTTCATCATCACTCTCACACTCCTCTACTTCATCATCATCTTCATCTTCACATTCAGATTGTGGCTCACCTAAAACTTCTCCATGACGATACCAAAAAGTATAATTTTGAATTATTCCATATACTTTAAAATGTGCAGCTACAATCTCACGTGTTCCTAAAATTGTATTACAACATTTGACACATGGACATTGTCACGATCCAAAATCCACTAGTCGTGATGGCACCTAACCCAACCCGCTAGGTAAGCCAGCTAATAACTATCCAATTCCACTAATATTAATAAGAAAATTAAACAAAAGGAATTATCTAAATCTTATACATTCCCCAAAGACTGGTAGTACATCTTCTAAGAATAGAATTTACAAAGCTGATATGAAGTAAATACATCTTCTATTTGAAAAGTACATAAATAGGGTTTTTATAAATCTAAGGCTACCATGAGCAAGAGGCAGCTATAACAGGAACACAAGTGCATCTTCAAATCCCGCAACCATCGAGCACAACAACAACAATAGCCAACATCTGCATGAAATGTGCATAAGTGTAGTATCAGTATAACCGATACAATCTACTGAGTAAGTAACAAACCTAACCTTAGGTTGAAAGTAGTGACGAGCTGGAACATAGGTCGGGTCCAACACCAATAGTGAACAACAATTCAAAACAACATAAAGCAATTAAATAAAGAACTAACTCAGAGATAAAATGCTTATCTTTTTCATAGTTTTCCGAAAATAGTTCCGCTTTTCAAGTATATAATTGAAACCCAAATCCTTTACCAAAAACGTCGAAAATAAAAGTAAGTTTGAAAATTGTGAGTTTTTCCAAAAATCCTTTCAACAATAAATATGATATATCATTTTCTCTCCAGATAGCAAATGCAAAATACCTCTCTATGCCCATATGTCAATATATGTGAGAAGTCATAAATGACGTGATACCGTACGACATAAGGAAAATACAACTCTATGCCTATATATCATGTGCATGTCAAAGGTGATGAGACTCAGTAATAAACCATATGCATACTCTTAGAGTATCAATTCACTCAGTCTTCCCAGTCACTCAGTCCTCACAATCACTCAATATTCACAACCACTCAAGCCTCACAGTCACTCTATCCTCCTACTCAGTCGGCACTCGCCACTCGCACTCACACTCAGTATGGTACCTGCACTCACTAGGGGTGTGTACGGACTCCAGAGGATCTCCTTCAGCCCAAGCACTATAACAAAACAATCATGGCATATACCAGTAAAACATGTTGCGACGTGCAACCCGATCCCATATATATATCCTCACCAGCAGGCCCTCGGCCTCACTCAGTCATCAATCTCTCCGGTCTCTCGGACTCTCAATGTGATGAAATATCAGCCCAAAGATAATTATGTGTTGTATCAATAAATAGTAATAGAGACCGAGATATGATATGCATATGAATGCCTATGACTAAGTATATAATGCAATGAAAGCAGATAGCTCAACAATAGAAATGACCTCAGTGGGTCCCAATAGGGTAAGCATGTAGCCTAGACATGGATTCTAGCATGGATCACATTTCAATAGCTCAATTACTTGGAAATTTCATGGTTACATGTAAGATCAGGTAACTACATAGTACCACAGAAACAACGGAGTCAGAATTCACACGTTACACGCCCACATGCCCATCACCTAGCATGTGTGTCACCTCAACACCGATCACATAGCACATAATTCAGGGTGTCATACCCTCAACACTAGGTTTTGAAGAGTTACTTACATCGAACAAGCCAAATTTCAATACCGAGCAAGCCAATCGATGCTCTAAAAATGTCATCTCGCGTGTTCCGACCTCCAAACGGCTCGAAACTAACCATAAACAACTCAAATACATCAAACAATGCTAAAAGAACCAATCCCAATAGAAAAAGGTCAAATATTTAATCCAAAAGAGCTAATGTATAACCACGATATTCGATAAGACCAACTCATAATAAAACAGATAACATGTAGCAATGAGTTTCAAATAATGGAAATTAATAAGGAAAGGGATAACATGAATGATTACTTCAAGTAAATGATAATCAATAAAAAATGAGTTAACACAATCATTAACTTCAAATAATGATATTTAACAATGAAGAGATAACATGTAACAATAAAAGAGGCAATAAGTTCAACTAAAGCATGAGAGCAAATGATCAATTAGAAGGTAGAACAAGTATTAATGAAATCATTTAAGGCATGTAAGGATAGACTAACACAAGTACGAATAGATTGACCAAGAGAATCTGAACATGATATGTCATTCAATTAAAACACGAATATAGTCTAAATAGCCTAAACCGGTCAAATTCGTGTACCCACTTGTCACCTTGTGTACACGGATTTCACTTAGCATAATTGAATCAAAATACAAATCATAAGAGTAATTCTCCCACACAAATATAGGCAAGACACTTACGTCAACTAGGCCAATTCAACACTCGAAAATAACTTTTCCCTTAAAATTCGTCTCCATACAACTCAAATCTAACAAAAATCGACTTATTTTTATCAAACAATATTGATGGAATATGATTAGAAATAAGTTAGAATAACTTACCCATGATTTGTAGGTGACCATTTTCTCTCCAAATCGCTTCCTACCGAGTCTAGGGTTCAAAAATGTGAGAATAAGTTCAAAAATTCCATCACCTAGCTCTTTAACTAGTTGCAGATGTCGCAATTGCGATACAGGGTTCACATTTGCGAGCCCTTGCAAATGCGAAATAGGGATTGAAAATGGGAACCCTGATAGACTCATCATACATCATAATTGAGACAGAGTCTTTGCAATTGCGAACTAGGAAACATCCCAAAATTGAACAATTGTTCGCAATTTCGAACACTGTCCAATTCCTGCTGGTTTCGCAAATGCAAAGGGGAGGTCACATTTGCGACAACTGCCCCTCACCTACCACCTTTGTAAATGCAAGCCTGGTGTTCGCATTTGCGACACTTAAGCACCAAACACCAGATTTTGCCATTTTTAGTCCAAAAACCATTCAAAACATACCCGAGACCTTGGGGCTCCAAACAAAACCTTCACACAAATTTAGAAACATCATATGAACTTGATCGCACCATCAAAATACAAAACTAACATCTAAAGCTATGAATTGATCTCTAAAACACATGATTTTCATAGAAAATTTTAAGAACTTCTAGAATTACAACTAAATGTCTGAATACTAACAAATCAACTCCAAACAACATCCATTTTTGCAGACAACTTCTAAATATCATAACGGACCTATTCCAAGTCCCAAATCAAATTATGAGCTCGATAGCTAAAAGTCAACCTACCGTCAAACTTTTCAACTTTAAAATTGCCAAATTTTTGCAAGTAAACACTAATCAACCTACATACTTCCAAAATCAATTATGGGCATGGACCAAGTCCGAAATCATGATACAAAGCTATCAGATCCATAAAAATATTGTTCCGGGGTCATTTTCACAAAAGTCAAAGGTTGGTCAACATTTTTTAAATTCAATCTTCTAAGTCAAGAATCAAGGATCCATATCAACCCGAAAGCTTCTCGGAACAAACCAATCTGCCTTACAAGTCATAAAATTATAAACACACAAGTGTAAAGCAATAAAATGGATAACATGGTGCAATTACACAAAATGACCGATTCGATTGTTACATATTTCGAGCACTAACAAGATTAAAACAAAGTATATAACTAATTAAGCAAGCATATTAAATGTGTCATGCTTAAATACCATATAGTCATCATAATTCATATTTTCTAATTCTACCAAATAATGTTCGAAACTCATATGTAATAGAATATAATTTTTCCCAGTTCGTAACTGAACGTTATTCCCATGAAAAAAGTAGTCATAACAATATACTTGTAGACATGTGATTTTTGACCCTCCACAATATTTTACCTATTTTAGCGTAAAATATTTAGTTTAGGCCTAATATAGATATTTCAATTAATTTCTTCCAATTTAAGTGACAATCAAAACGGGATTATTTATTTTAAATTCAGAGTCGCCACTTGGGATAATTTATGGTGTCCCAAGTCACCGGTTAATATCCTGAATCGAGGAAGTTGACTCTATTTACGGTTTGCGAACACAGAAATCCAAGTAAGGAATTCTGTTAACCCGGGAGAAGGTGTTAGGCACGCTCGAGTTCCTTGATTCTAACATGGTCGCTTTGATCATACTTGGCTTTAACAAATTGTTTGATTACTTATTTTAGAACCTATGTGCATTTGCCTCTTTTAATTAAGGAATTATCTTGAAACGAGTCACGCGTACGTGTACCTGTTTGTTTGTTGCATCAAAAATTATTTCACGCGAACATGTCCACAACTAATAACGCTTTATTATTATTAAGAAGGTTTGGCCGAAGTTGCGCGAACACATACTCTGGTTTTGTTTTTAGAAATCGTAATCATGTCACGCGAACGTGTCCACAACCGTGATAGTATATTAAACGTGCCTAAAGCAAACTACAAACATTTTGTTATTTTTATATCTAGGTTATGAAATTAATATGAGGGCCATGTATGATTAAATTATGGATGGCACACCTCGGACTATATGAACTAAAATTAATTAGTTGTCCATTAATAACAATTTAATTATGCAGAAACTTTGATCGAAGTTGCGCGATCGCATACTCTGAATTGGTTTTTAGAATTGCAACCATGTCACGCGAACGTGTACACAATCACAATTGTATTTTAAATGTTCCTAAAGACTTTTCTACGAGTGTTCATTTTCAACAAATAATATTATATTTGTGAGGGCCATGGGTGATTTAATTAAATGGCACACCTCAATCTATTGGTAGAGGAAATACTTAGTTTAAAAGGGTCCAAGATATTTGGGTTTACTCTAGATTAAGTTTCAAATTTCCCTTACTCGTTATAAGCCCATGTTGGATAAAACCAGGTATTTTAATCACTTGAAAGGATTTGGGCCAGCGATAGGCCAAATATCATTTACAGATTTTCGACAAAAGGAGCACAAGAAATGGTTGAGTGTGATGCCAAACCCAACGTTGAGACGAGGATGGCCATACAGTACTTAAAGAAACCCCTTTCACTATATCAATTACAAAACTGATGAATTAAAATCTGATGGATATAATAGGGCCCAAGGAGTGACAAGTGGCAGAAACATGCATGAAAACCCATTTCTCAGCAAGCTTCCCCGTATTGGCCCAGGTTAGGCCCAATCCTTTTAGGAATTTACAGAAAACTTAATCCAAGAAACTAGATATGAACACCAGATTATGAATCTCAATTTACGCCTGATACAGATAGTAGTAAGATGAACATGGATCCAAAACTACACATTTGGAACATACTAATTCTCACATAAACAAAGTACTCTAACATTGCTTAAATTAAATGACTAAACAATGTAGTTTCAACAACCAACATTATTATGATATTCAAATTAACAATCTTAAATGTGAAAGAAACCATGAAACACATCTGCTGATCCGAAAATATGGACATTAACATCTAGATCCTAGTATATGAAATTCTTCCTAAATCATTGTCCATTCAACAGATTACACAGTAACCATAATAAACTGAAAGAAAATAAACTAGGAATAGACATAGAAATTCAAGAAAACACATGTAGGAAGAACTAAAAGTCCCTGATTCATTCATTGAAGTTCTCACTATAATTACATATATCAAAGTACTTCTATACTTCAGCAATCATCAGAGTCCAAGATAATACCTCGAGAGCAAGAGAAAAATGATGAGAAAACAAGGAAATTCTGTGAAGCAAGCAAGAAAAGAAGCAACAAATGATCAGCTAGCAAACAACTTCACCTCAAACACATATTGGAATCAGGAATCCAGAAAAAGAACTTCAGAGTGTGTTTATTTCTTTCAGGAAGGAAAATCAGAAGTGAAACACCATTTAACTCTCTCACACAATATAGAAATTTTTGTATATTTTCTATGGGCTCTAATGTCTGCCCAAAAATGGAGGAAAAGGGTCTTTATATAGGCACTTCTAAGGCAGCCCTAGCCTGGTTTGCTAATTCCCCTTCTACCTCTTATTTTCTTCGTCATTTTACCCCTTAACCCCTTCAAAATATTTGAACCCTCCCTTATCCCTTAACAAACCAGCCTAACCTATCCTCTAGAAGCTTACTATAACAGAAAATATTTCCTAAGCTTCAAATACCCAAAACGGCCCTTGACACCCCTGCATTAACATCCAAAATGAATCAACTCATGGGTCAGATTTGACCCAAGGCCAAACCTAAATGAACGGGCCTATTTAACTGGGTCAAAGATGACCACACAGTTAATACAGAAACCCCATTAGCCAAAATGATCAAACAAAATCAAATTCTGACCCAGACCAACCCATGATCTAATCGAAAGAAATGAAGAAGATGAAAAGAATAGGGCCAAATATAAAAAAATAAGCAATTTGATCCACGAGTACTTAATCATTTTTTAATGTTAACTTGAAACCTATGGACTAAACTAGGTGAAACTGACAAAATAAATACAGAACAAACAGATAACACAAAGAATAAGAAAACAAAAATTAACTCTAATGCAATTATTCCAAAACAAGACTATTAATATGTATATTCCTTAAAACAGAATTCGGTCAGCTAAAAATCCAATTGATATGGGAATAAGATAAATGGATATGCAATCAAAAGGGAAAGGTATGTATTGTATTTGCCGGAAACAATTGAGCGACTCGACGAACGGCACTGTTTGACGAAGTTTGCCGGTATTTGGTTGTGCGTGAAATCTGGTGAACTTCGAAATGGGCCGGAATTGGTGCTAATCAATTTTTCTTGATAATAACAATCAATTGGCACAAATTTCAACTTGAAATCATCCTCAAATCCTCTTGAAACTCAGAAGGGGGAGCAAATTAGGGTTTTCAATTTCTTCAGGCGTCAGATTTGAGATTTGGACAAACGGGTGGGGATTTTGGGGAAACTTTTGATGGATTATGAAATAGGGGTAGGTGGTAATTATTTGGTGACAGTTTGGAGGTGGTTTAGGGTGTCGCTGCCGGTGGAGGCGATGGGGATTTTGGAGCGGCGGATCTCTAGGATTTGGGGTGAGGGAGACAGACTAGGTTCGAAATGGGGGGGGGAGCTTAGGTTAGGACACTTATATATTAAACCAATGATTAGTTCCGAGCCGTTGGATTATCAAAATCTAACGGCTGAGCCATCACAAAACAGCGTCGTTTTGTTTGAGGGTGGGGCTGGGCTTAATCCGGGTATGGATCATTGGGCCTGGGTAGAATTTATTTGGGTAGGGTGGCTTAATTAAAATAGCCCTTTTCTTTCCTAATTCACTTTTTCCTCTCTTTTTTCAATTGTTTTTTTTTTCTTTTTACTTTTTAACTAATTAAAAAAACCTAAATTAAATTTCGAAATTAAATTAATTTGCAAAATTAAAATAATTATCTACTATAATATTTACAAAAATTAATTACTCCTAGATTAAACGAGAAAATTACTAATCTAAAATTAAAAAGCAAAAAATGCAAAAGTAAGTCAATTTTTGTGGTTTTTATTTTTAAATAAAGCAACTAATTCACTAATTAACCTTAACAACGAAAAAATGAAGTCTAAATGCAATGCATGGTATTTTTGGCATTTTCATGATTTTAACGAAAAATAAACATGCACAGAAATGCAAACAATTAACACAAATTCCCACAAAATCCTATAATATTGTAGAAAATGGAAAATATTGCTTTTATTGTATTTTATGGGAGTAATTCCTATAGGGAAAAATCACATGCTCACAGCTGCCCCTCTTTGCTCGAAAATACGAAGCGCTTTCTTGCAAAGATAAAGTGAGCGGATACGAGCGATTTTTGCCCGTTTGAATCATGGAAAGAATTTGTGAAAGATTTAACCTCACCTTGCTTCCGAGGCTGCCTACATATCCTTGGCTATAAAGGAATCAAGTCAGTGTAGTTCGGGATATTTTGGTAGTTGGGACTACCAGGAAGTTGTGATTTCACTGTTGCTGCTATTGTTACTGCTTGCTGAACTCCTTATTACACCAAGACAAAATAAAAGAAGCTAGACTAAACTATGATCTATGAATTACAAGAATCATGTCTATATCTTCAAACTTGATCTCGCAGTTTCTGTCGCTCTGCTGACTTGTACTCTCCAGATGAGCTTCCTTTGTTGATGACTTGAATTGTATTCTGAAGTGAATTCCCTTATTCTCTAGGTGGCGCCTAATTGCCAGCATTTGAACTATATTCTCTTGTTCCCCAGGCGGGCGCCTAATTACCAATACTTTAATTGTATTCCCTTTGTTACCTTAAACTGTTTTCCCTTGAAACTTGTGTTGTCTTTCTTTGAAACTTGAACTGTTTTCCTTGTTCTCCAGGTGGGTGCCTGATTGCCAAAACTTGAACTGTATTCCCTTGCTCTCCAGGTGGGCGCCTGATTGCCAAAAGTTTAACTGTATTCCCTTGCTCTCCACGTGGGCGCCTGATTGCCAAAACTTTAACTGTATTCCCTTGCTCTCCAGATGGGCGCCTGATTTCCAAAACTTTAACTGTATTCCCTTACTCTCCAGGTGGGCGCCCGATTACCAAAACTTGAACTGTATTCCCTTGTTCTCCAGGTGGGCGCCAAATTGCCGAAACTTGAACTGTATTCCCTTGTTCTCCAGGTGGGCGCCTGATTGACAAAATTTGAACTGTATTCCCTTGTACTCCAGGTGGGCGCCTTATTGCCAAAAAACTTGAACTGTATTCCCTTGTTTTCCAGGTGGGAACTTGATTGCCAAAACTTGAACTGTATTCTCTTGAGACTCGAACTGCTCCTCCTTGTTCTCCAGGTGTGTGCCTGATTTCCAACACTTGCACTATTTTTCCTTTAGACTTGAACTACTTCTCCTTGTTTTCCAGGTGGGTGCTTGATTTCCAACAATTGTACTGCTTTTCCTTGAGACTTTAACTGCTCCTCCTTGTTCTCCAGGTGGGTGCCTGATTTCCAATACTTGCACTGTTTTTCCCTAGAAACTTGACTTGTTTCTCTTGTTCTCCAGGTGGGCTTCTGATTGTTGAACTTGAACCGTCTTCCTTTGAACATTGCTGCTTTCCATTTGTTCTCCAAGTGGGTCCCTGATTACCAACATTTGAATTGTATTTACAAGACTAGGAAAAATATTCGTAAATTTGGGACATGAATTTTTCTTTATGTCTCGTTATCAAACTCGTATAATTACGAGATCATGCCAAAATGAAAGAAGGGCTTAGCCTTAACATTCCTTGAGTAGGAGAAAATCCGTGTGATATTCTTGAGAAGGTTTACACCGTACTCCCTTAAAATTACAAAATCTCACGTTGCTTACGATACTACGAAACCTCTATTTGAATTGTTAAAGATCCTTAGCTTCAGATGGCCTTCAACGTTGGCGTCGGGTGCCTTTTTCGTTAGCTTCAGATTGCCTTCAATGTTGGCGTCAGGTGCCTTTTTCGTTAGCTTCAGATGGGCCTTTTTTATTCTCTCCAATGTTGAAGATATGCATCTCTTAATTCTTAAAAGATATGTAGCCTCCTAAGATTTTAGAAGATCTGTTTAAGAGATTTGTTTAATTCTCTCAGATGTTGAAGGCGTTTCTCTTAATTTATTGCCACTTACCCAAAATGACTAATGAGTCATTTGTTTTGGGTGGTGGCTTGCTTCCATATGGGGTGGGGGAGGGGTGTATAATCTTATCCTATAATTAATAATTAAATAGGTATTATCCCACTATCCGATAATTAACCAATTACCCATATAATTAAGAATTATCTCAAATTACTTAAAAAATTTCTTATTTTAATATAGTTTATACATCATACTATCATGGTCATATGGTACCTTATATGGTATTAGTCCATAAATAGCGGTTATTATTGCTTGTCCCGTATTTTATCCCAAATTCACAACCTTCAACAAAACTCATTTTCTTTAATTCATGTACCTTTTATCCTTCACGACACTTACTTATCGCTTGTTATAAATAGCATAAATATTCTAACCTCGAGATAATCTCATCCCCGAGTCTATGTCAATTAACTGAAGATGAAACTTTAACGTACGAGAAACGCGAGATGTAACATTCTTCCCCTCTTAGAAACATTTGAACTCGAATGTTTACTCTTAGATACCTTGGAAAGATTTTTTTTTGCCAGAGTCTCCTCCGTACACTAGACTAAAACCAACTCGTATGCAGCCAGAAATCATACTATACATGCCACACTTGGCCTCACATAGTTGTCTATTATAAATTTGGAACGTCAAAAACACGAGCTTACCTGAAGACCTACTGACCTGAATAGGCCTGTGCTGAGGTATCCCATCTCGAGCCATATCTCCAGTTTGAAATAGGTTGGGTTAATTAGACTTCATTTCTTCCTCCGCTTCCCACGTCATCTCTTCCACATTCTTGCTTCTCCATAACACCTTCACGGAGGCTACCTCCTTATTCCGTAGCTTACGAATTTGTAGGTCTAGGATTGCAACAATAATTTCCTCGTATGATAAATCCTCTGTGTGTACATCGTCCGTGAGCACCATTCAGGTAGGATCGTCAATGCAATTTCATAACATAGATACATGAAAACCGGATAGGGAAACTCCAATTCCAAGGGCAATTCTAACTCATAAGCTACTAAGCCCACTCCCCGAATGATCCTATAATGCCTAATATACCATGGGCTAAGTTTTCCTTTCTTGCCAAACCTCATCACACCCTCCATAGGTGACACCTTTAGGAATACTCAGTCATTGACCACGAACTTTAAGTCTTGTTACCGTACGTAAGAATATGGCTTCTGATGACTCTGAGCTGTCAACAGTCGCCTCCAGATAAGCTTTACTTTTTCTATGGCCTGCTGAACCAAGTCTGGCCCATAGGAGATCTGCACTTACGCCGGCCCATACAAAACCTCATATGGACCCATCTGGATACTTCAATGGTAACTGTTATTATATGCAAACTCGATAAGAGGTAGACGCTCATCTCAACTTCTTTTAAAATCCAACACACATGCTCGTAACATATCCTCGAGCATCTGAATTGTGCACTCGGCTTGTCCATCAGTGTGTGGATGAAAATATGTGCTAAGATTCACCTGAGTTCTTAGACCTCTCTGAAATGACCTCCAAAAATATGCTGTAAACTGGGCCCCATAGTTAGATATAATAGATACTGGTACTTCGTGTAGTCGCACTATCTCCTTAATATATGATTTTGCATAATCTTCTTCTGTATATGTAGATCTGATAGGAAATGATCTAATTTCATGAGCCTATGGACTATCACCCATATGGATCAAACATACGATGAGAATGAGGTAAACCCATGATAAAGTCCACGCTTATCGCCTCTCATTTCCATGTTGGGATCTTTATGGTCTGCATTAGCCCTCCGGGCTTTTGGTGCTCTATCTTTACCTGCTGGCAACTAGCACACTGAGCGACATAATCAGCAATGTTATTCTTCATATCATTCCACAGTACACATCCTTAATGTCATGACACATCTTCGTCGACCAAGGGTGAATGGACTACCACGAATAATGTGCCTCTGACATAATCCTGTCTCGTAGCCCTACTACATCTGGAACACACAAACGGCCTATGTATCTGAGAACCCAATCTCCCTTGAGCTCTAACAATGGCTTCTTCTACTGCGAAACTCGCTATCTTAACTCGACCAACTCTGGGTCCTCGTATTGCCTATCCTTTACCTCAACTATGAGAGATGATTTTGCAGTATTTTGGAGTACAACTCCACCATCGCCAGAGTCTACTAACTAAACCCCTAAATAAGCCAAATGATGAATCTATCTAGTTAATTGTCTTTTTTCGGCCCCTGCATGTGCTAAGCTACCCATAGATCGGCGAGTAAGGCATCTGCTACAACATTAGCTTTCCCTGGATGCTAGAGAGTGTTAACATCGTAATCTTTCAATAACTCAAGTCATCGCCTCTATCGCAAATTCAACTATTTTTTTCTTGAAGATATATTGCAGGCTTTTATGATCTGTGAATACATCAACATGAACACCATATAAATAATGCCGCATATCTTAAGTGCATGGACAACAATAGCTAACTCGAGGTCGTGGGTCAGATAATTCCGCTCATGTTTCCTTATCTGCCTTGAAGCATATGCAATTACCTTCCCATGTTGCATTAGGACACATCCTAACCCGACACCTGAGGCATCACAATACATGGCATAACCATCTGGACCCTCTAGAAGTGCTAGAACTAGCGCTGAGGTCAACCTGTTCTTAAGCTCTTAGAAACTCTGCTCACAGGCCTATGTCCACTAATATGGAGCATAAAAGTGAAATTGGCATGCCCATGTTTTAACAAAGACACTTCCTCAATTAGATTGGCTAACAGTAATATCCAATGTTTCATGGGTCATCAACGTTACCTTTCTCTAAATCATAAATGGAGAAATGATAAGGAGTAATTTGATGGAACAAAAGATAGAAGGCTCCCACCAAGAGAGCGTTCTGGTATTGAGATACTTAATCAATTACAAGATCTTGAAGGGACACGATTAACAAAGGATCCAAAGAAACAGATCAAAATATCACATGATGTTCGAAAGGATAATTGGAACAAGAAGAATATTTTTTCTTGAACTTCCGCATTGGAAATCTCTTTTGTTGCGGTATAATTTGGATGTTATACATATTGACAAGAACATATGTGATAACATTTTGGGGACTATGATGAATTCCAAAGGAAAGACCAAGGACATAATTAGAACTCGACTAGATTTACAAGAAATGAACATTAGGCTGGAATTGCACCCAATCAAAAAGGGAAAAAATACGTAGTTCCAATTGCATGGTAAACATTATCTCTTGAAGAAAAGCACAAGTTATGCCTTTTCTTAAAGAATTTAAAAGTGCCAAATGGATTTTCATCTTATATTTCTCAATGTGTGAATATGAAAGATCACAAGATTTCTGGCTTAAAGTGTAATGACCCAAAAGGTCATCACTTATTTTAAAAACAAATTCTATGTTCTGAGGCCTTAAAGACCTCTTTCTATATCACCTCGATTTGTGTGCGCAATCCGGGCGTGTAGCCGGAAAGCCAATATATGAAAAATAATGAATTTTAACTTTAAAATGAATTTAAGTTGACTTCGGTCAATATTTTGGGTAAACAGACCTGGACCCGTGATTTGACGGTCCTGGAGGGTCCGTGGAAAAATATAGGACTTGGGAGTATGCCCGAAATCGAATTTCGAGGTCCCAAGCCTGATAAATGAATTTTTAAAGAAAATTATTTTCTGGAATAAAAAAGAGTTTTTGGAAATAAAATGTGTTTAAAACATGATGGTATCGGGCCCATATTTTGGTTCCGAAGCCCGGTACAGGTCTTATATGTAATTTAAGATGAGTTTGTAAAATTTGGTAAGGAACGGACTTGAAATGACGTGAATCGGACCGTATTTGAGAAAAATGGAAAATTTGATGTTCTTAAGTGATTTCATGATTTTGATGCTAAATTCATAGTTGTTGATGTTATTTTGGTGATTTGAATGCACGAGCAAGTCTGTATGATGGTTTTAGATTGGTGTGCATGTTTGGTTTGGAGCCCCGAGAGCTCGGGTGAGTTTTGGATAGGCCACGGGGTGGAATTTAGACTTGGGAAAATTACAGGTTTCAGCTGGTATATTGCAGGCCTACAGGCTTCACATTTGCAAAGCCTGGCTTACAAATGCAAGTTCGCAAATGCGAGGGATGAGTCGCAAATGCAAAATAGCTCAGGCCAGCCTTTCCTCGCAAATGCAAGTTATTCATCGCAAATGCGATGTTCCCCATCTTGGCCAGTCGTTGCAAATGCGACTTCACAAAAGAGAAAGTCACTTCGCAAATGCGATACCTGCAACCGGTAAATTCACACTTAGACGCTTTTTCAACCATTTTTCATATCTTCTCAAAACATAAACTCTCTTGGGCAATTTTCCAAAGAAAATTTCTTCTCCAAATCAATTATAAGTCGTTTCTAACTAGTTTTCTTTAATCTTTAATATCTTTTCACATGATTTCAACTCAAAATCAATGATTTTCATGGCAAAAATTGGGTGTTTTGGGTAGAACCTAGGTTTTCCGAATTTTGGGGATTTGGACCTCGATTTGGGATCCGATTTCAAATTAAATTATATATTTGGGTTCATTGGGGAACGACTAATCGGGTTTTGGTTTGAACCTCTAGTTTTGACCATGTGGACCCAAGGGCGATTTTAGAATTTTTGGGTAAAACTTTGGAAAACTTATTTGCATGCATTAGAATTGATTCATTTAGCATTTATTGATGTAATAAAATAACTTGTGGCTAGATACGAGCGAATTGGTGGTGGAATCAAGAGGTAAAGCGATAGTTGAGACTTGAATTGTGTTCGTGGCATCGCGGTAAGTGATTGGTCTAACCTTAACTTGAGGGATTAGGAGTCAAGTCCTATTTGCTATGTGATATTTATTGAGTACGACGTATAGACATGGTGACGAGTATCTATACGTTGGTGTCAAGCATGCCCGTGAGTCTTATATTATGATTATTATGACTTCATTGTATTATTCATGCCTTGGTGATGATTCCTATTGTTGTGCAAAGTTTGTGGAAGTGATAGTAATATTTGATCATTGAGGAGCGTTGGCTCAAGTTGTATAATAAAAGGTAAAGGTATAAATGGTAATTGAATCCTTTTAGAGCATTGGCTCAAGTTGTGAAGTGAGTTGTGAAGTAAAAGTGAAAAAGAGAAGAGAATCATTGTATTGCCTCCCTTGTCAGGATATTGTTGCTTTTAATGCTATCTTCCTTGTCGGGATGTTGATGTTTTGATGTTCTTCCCTTGCCGGGACTTGATTGTTGAACCATTGTTCCCTTGCCAGCATTCTTATTGTAATTTCATTTATTTCCTCGCCCTATTTTTGTGATTGTTGTTTGGATGAGGAAGAGCGTTAAAGCACGAAGGGTGATACCATGTATTGTTTTGGTGAGAGAGTAATAAAGCACGAAGTGTAATGTCGTGTATGATTTGTGAGGAAAAGTGTAAAACACGAAGGGTGATGCCGTGCCGCACAATGTACAATTACATGCTGATTATATTAATTATATGGTGAGGACGAGAGTAAAAACACGAAGGGTGATGTCGTGCAATTTATATTGATTCTTTGGTGAGGACGAGAGTAAAAGCACGAAAGGAGATGCCATGCATTTATTGATTCCTAATTCTTGTTGATGACTGAGATAAAGTGTTCCTCTTATTTACCTGTTGTCTTTCTATTCTTAATTGATGTTTCCCCGCAGAATATTTCCCTTTCCCATACTTGAGTATACATTACTGTTCTTCTTTTCCGCTGTATATGGTTAAACTGCACAGGTTTATTTGGTAGTCTGGTCCTAGCCTCGTCACTACTTCACCGAGGTTAGGCTAGTTACTTACCAGCACATGGGGTCGGTTGTGCTGATACTACACTCTGCACTGTGTGCCGATCCCAGAGCAGCAACTTTTGGACCTTAGCTTGGGTGGCTGCCTTCAGTACACATGGAGATCTAAGGTAATCCTGCAGACGTTTGCAGGCCATGGCGTCTCCCTCTATCCCTTCCTCCTATTTCATTTACTTATTTCAAAAATAGTGTATCATTTATCTTTCAGACTTTGTATGTAGTACTCTTAGACCGTCTGTGAAGCTGTGACTCCAGTTCTAGGTAGTCTTATTTAAACACTTGTATTGGATATACTCAGTATTTTTTATTGTTTTTTCTTCCGCTTGTTACAAATTCCATTGTCTTTAAATTATTTCTCATGATTGTTAAAGGAGTAAATGGGAAATAGGTAAATTGTTCAAAAGGTCGGCTTGCCTAGCTCAAATTAGTAGGCGCCATCACGACTCCCGAGGGTAGGAAATCCGGGTCGTGACAAGTTGGTATCAGAGCTCTAGGTTACATGGGTCTCATAGTTCACAGACAAGCTTAGTAGAGTCTGAGGGATCGGTATGGAGACGTCTATATTTATCCCCCAGAGGCTATAGAGTTAGGAAAAAAACTTCACATTTATTCCTTCCTATCGTGCGGTTTGGTTTCTCAATGCTAATTAAATTTCTACTCTATTCTTTCACAGATGGCGAGAACACGCGCTTCCTCATCCAGCGATCAGCAGCCCGAGCCCCCAACAGCAGCTCCCACGAGGGGCAGAGGGCGAGGCTGAGGCCGTTCTAGAGGTCGAGGTAGGGGCAGAGCTCATCCTAGATCAGCAGCACCAGCGACGGAGCCTCAGGTTGACTTTGATGATGAGGTTCCGGTGGGCCCACCTCAGGTCCCAGAGGGGTTCATTGCTACCCTAGTACTCCAGGATGCTCTTGTCCGTCTGGTGGGCCTTATGGAGAGTGTCACCAGGGCAGGCTTGCTTCTTGTAGCCCCAGCCGTCTCTCAGACAGGAGGAGGAGCCCAGACTCCTACTACTTGCACTCTAGAGCAGGTGGCTCCCCAGTTTCAGACTCCAACAGTTTAGCCAGTTAGATCAGTTCAGCCGGGTGTGGTAGCTCAGGCCGGTGATAGGGCAGCTATGTCTGCCGATACGTTGTGGAGATTGGACAGGTTCACTAAGCTCTTCACTACTACTTTCAGCGGTGCATCTTCTGAGGATCCCTATGATTTTCTAGACAACTGTCATGATATTCTTAATAATATGGGGATAGTGGAGACCAATGGGGTCGATTTTGCTACTTTTTTCTTGTTTGGATCCGCCAAGACTTGGTGGGGAGATTATTGTTTGGCTAGACCAGCCGGATCACCAGCTTTGACTTGGGAGCAATTTACTCAGCTATTTCGAGAGAAGTTTCTCCCTATCACTTAGAGAGAGATCTATCAGAGGCAGTTTGAGCGTCTCCAGCAAGGTTCTATGACGGTTACTCAGTACGAGACCAGATTCATAGACTTGGCCCGTCATGCTCTTATCATACTTCCCACCGAGAGAGAGAGGGTAAGGAGGTTCATTGAGGGACTTATCTAGCCTATTCGACTTCAGATGGACAAGGAGACGGGAAGTGATATTTCGTTTTAGGAGGCAGCCAATGTGGCCAGGAGAGCTGAGATGGTTCTATCGTAGGGAGGTGGTTAGAGGTCTGACAAGAGGCCTTGTCATTCAGGCAGATTCAGTGGTACCTCGTCTGGAGGTAGGGATTCGTATGGTAGAGGACATCCCCTAGGCCTTTTCAGTCAGCACTTCAGGTTTCTCATGGTGCTTTAGGTGGTCGTGGTTCCCATATGCAGTATTCTGATCAGCAGTCCTACAGTGCACTACCAGCTCCTATCAGTGCACCGCCGCTCTATAATTTTCGGGGTGGTCATTCAGGTCGTCAGGGTCAACTATCTCAGCAGCCGAGGGCTTGTTATACTTGTGCTAATATGGGTCAAATTGCTAGGTTTTTCCCTCGAGCATCGAGCACCTCTCAGCATCAGGGTTCCCATGCCATGGTTCAGGAACCGAGTGTTCCACGGCCCGCCCAGCCAGTTAGAGATGAGGGTAGAGGTGCTAGAGATGGAGGTAGAGGTATTAGAGGTGGAGCTCAGGCCGCTAGAGGTGGAGGCCAGCCACCAACAGGCCGTCCCAGAGATGTAGTTCAGGGTGGTGGGGCCCAGCCTCGATGTTATGCTCTTCCAGCTAGGCCCGAGGCTGAGGCTTCCGATGCAATTATCACAGGTACTGTTCTAGTTTTTAGTAGAGATGTTTCGGTTTTATTTGATCTAGGATTTACATACTCCTTTGTGTCATCTTATTTTGCACTGTATCTAGTCATGCCTAGTGAATCTTTGAGTGCTCCTGTTTATGTGTCTAGTAGGATTTTCATTCGGTTTGAGGTAAGTAATGATTGTAAATGTTATCCTGAGGGTATGAAAACCCGGATTTCACATCATTGTGCTACTTTGAGGTGACACACATGCTAGATGGCGAGTGTGGGGTCGTGCACCATTGGGGATTGTGACTTGGTCTGTCCCGTACGACTGCGAAATCGCATATTTGATTGAAAACTATTTGATATCAATGTTTTTTGGAAAGTATTGCTATGTTTTTGGCGGAATGCCATATTTGGGCCTCATGCCTACTATTTTGGACCCTTGGGGGCCTATTTACTACTATTCCTCACTGTTTTGACTTAATATTTGTACTCAGTCATGTTGTGTTTTACTGATTTCATAACTCAACCTTATTTACTCAGTTTTGATAGTATAAATTATATTTTTGGGCTGAACACCCTGTTTTACTAATAGTCCGAGTGACTTGTGAGGTTGATGGCTGAGAGAGAGAGAGGTTGAGGGCCTGGTGTCACGCCCCCCTTTTTCTAAGGCGAAATCGGGTTCATGACATTTGGGAGGACAACTCGTTCCGTCTTGGGAATTGGGTTTTTTGGGTTGAAGAATTGCCACCTAATGATTAAAGTGCATTAGGATACTAAAGAAGAGTTCGATTTGGAAAACCAGAGTTCTAGTAAGGGCTATAAATTATCTCGAGGGGAAGGTGTTAGGCACCACCCAAGATCCACTAGTGTGGTTCCCGGCCATGTTACAATTGTGACTTTGAATAACAAGTAAGCAAATAGAAGTCTCAAGTAGAGGGGGGTTTTCACATAATATTGCAAGCAAGTTGAGAGTTTGACGAAAGTAAAGAAAGCAAAAATTTTAAAGAAATAGTTTGAGAATAAAATAAAAAAATAAAGGAAAGGGGGTCCTAGGTTTACAAATAATATGGATCACATCAATGCAATACCCGATAATCACTCCTAAAAAGAGGGGCTACACGTGGTATTAGCACACCGGTCATCATATCAATATCTACCCTTCCCACCCCGTTAAGGTATTAAAGCGCGAAATAGTATTGTTTCTTATTGCATGCTATTACCCGTCCCAATCCTATCAGTCCCGGAGGCATTTGGGACTACTAATCCTAAAGGGGAGGGAGTTGGGTCTTTTCAGAGTTTTAAAAGGATAAAAAGTCTAGGCGACAAACAAAACACATAAGCAATTAGGGGAAAAACAAATAGCAGTTAAGTCTCAAACAAACCTCCTCACCCAGAGGAGAAAATATATAGCAAGACTTCAAATACTGGTTATGGTCTGAAATAAAGCTTTAGGACAGCTGATTTATCACATATTTCTCAGATGAGGAGTCCGAATTAGCCTTGTTTGATTGTAGTTTATCAAAACTGAGATAGTTAATTGATCACCTAATGGTTTGCCTAGGTGAGACCTATAGGCATGACATCTAACAACACTGATTTTAAAGAAAGGATTATTAGTTTTATAAACAAGAGTTTTGCAGATTGTAAACGATATTACTACTGATTTTAAACTCAGAGATAGAATAGCAAAACTAATTCAATTAATTACTCCTATAGACATGATTTCTAAGCGTTATTGGTTTTTAAACGATTGCAAAAATGCAAGAGTCCTATAGGCATGATCTAGAATGAAATTGATTATTATTAAACCTATGATTGTATGCCTAATGACATGTATATGCAGAAGTGCAGAAAACCTATGATCATGATTTCTATATGCAGAAATGCAGAAATTTAGAGACAAGATTTCTATATGCAGAAATGCAGAAACCTAGATACATGATTTTTATATGCAGAAATGTAGAAACCTAGATACAGGATTTCTATATGTGGAAATGCAGAACTTATAGGCATAATTTCTAAGATGCAGAAATTTATAAGTAACTTATCATCATGCTGTTTATGTGATTGCAAGAATCAGAAAATCCTATAGGCAAGTTATCTACCCCTTTGCATACATTCATCCCATCCCTTTCCACTAGCCATCCCCAATAGTTATTACAAATTATTACAGACCCGAATGACTTAGAGAAAAAAAGGTAAAAAATTACATCAGAAGTTCCATCTACAACCGAACAACCTAATTCAGACTCAAAGTCCAACAATATGAGATAAACCAACTTCTAGGATCGGATTTCCAAAAGCCTTTATCATACTTGGGATGTGTCAAAGTTCCTAAGAGTCTCAAAGGGGGTCTGGGCAGTGCTTACCCTCAAACACATTGCAAAATTAAGATCATAGTGCAGCGTGGAAGGGCCAGCCCTTAGATGTCCAAGTTCAGAAGAAACTCAAGGTCCCAAAGCAAGGCTCATAAGAGAGGGGCAGAACATAAGAGTCTAAGAGTAAGTGTAAGTTCATAGGGGGGATCAGGGAAAGCCATGGCAGGCTGGTGGTCATGCCCAGCAATTGGGAATACTGGCATATCCCTGAACAGCCTGTTAGCCAAATCTTAGGAGTTAGGATCCATTGTGGATCATGTTATGACCTGGGCAGTAATTTGGATACTGCCAGGCTAAGAACCTTAAATCAAACACATAGAAGGGAATGGGGGTAGGGATTCACATTAGAAACATATGCAAAGAAAGGACATACGTAGTTTAATCACTGAACAACAATAGTAAAGTAGACAGGAATGCTGAAGCTATGAAGTAAACACATAGGGGTGAGGCAGAAAATTAAACCAGAGCATACCAGTTTCAGGGAAAACAAGTAAAAACAATAGTCTTGAAAGAGCCAAGTTGTAAGCAAAGTAGTTCCAAAAGATCTCAAGCAAAGTAGAGTATTGAAAGAAGTATTGAATTCAAAGCAGTATTGTAAGTATTGAATTGAAAGTTTAAAGATTGGTAGTGTGAAGGTGTCATGTATTGAACTCGAAGTGGTGTCAAAAGTGCAGAAGGGTAATCCCTTTTATGGTGCAAAAAACGAGTAAGAAAGGTAAGGAAATAACTTTGAAATCAGTCTCATATGATCTCCCTTCAGTTAAGGGATTTGATTTCAAACGGGTAGAATACAATTGAGGAAAGAAATTTGATTAAAATCTTTTCACAGTTGCATAAAAAGGGTAAATACATAGAGTTTATTTAAGGAGAACCATCAATGGTACACATTTTGTGCCAAATATGGCAAGGGAATCAATCAAACAGCCATGAAACCAAAATTACAGGTTCAATTCAAATGAACCAAGTCAAGAAAGGTAAAGGAGGTTCAATCGAAGAAAAATCAGTGATAATTCGTCAGCCTTATTAAAAGGATTTCAGAATCAATCAATCAGTTGGTAAAAACCTTTTGAAAGAGAAATTTCACATATATATAAAGCATACCAATCAAACGAAAGGAATCGTCAGGTTACTTAATAAAAGAGTCTAACATTGAAAGCCTTAGAGTCCCAAACAAAAGGGAATCGAGTTCAGTTACAGACTCATAGTGAGTTTGAAAAGTGGAACCCTAATATCACTTGCCAAATAAACCCCCCAAATCCTAGGGTTTCGAATTGAGTCAGACATAGAGGTGAGAGAGCAGGTCATTGAATGAGGCTCAGAAGTCTCTTCCAAAGACTTTATGAGAAACAAACATACATGATAGAAAGAACTAATTCAAGGTTATGAGAACATGTTTGAGAAAACTCGGAGTTTAAACAAGTTCAGAAGAAAGAGATGATATGAGCTTAAACAAAAGCAGGTGAAATATGCTTAGCAAGAACAAAAGTATGGATTAACAACACGGATTAATATGTGAGTACAGGAATAACAACAAAAGTAGAAGAATCTTGCATAATAGAAAGGAAACAAGAGAGCAAACTCAAGCATAGTAGAAAAGAAAGTATAGGAGCATAACATAGGTAAACACACATGAGGAAAGAACAGAAAGAATCGGAAAGATATTTGAAGAAACTTTTCAGAAACCCTAAAATTGAAATTGAGAGATTTTGAAAAAGAAATTTGGGGAAAAACCTTTTAAAATGTCAAGTAAAGCCCAGACATATCGCATATCTAAGAAAAATAGGAGAGTACAAAACCTCAGATGACTTAGAGTTGCAGAGAAAACCCTAGAAATGAGAAAGGTCTTGATGAAAGTCAGATCCTGGTCGAAAAGACTCATATTGCTTGAACATGCCAGGGTAATGGCCGGAGAAGCCATAGATCTACATATCTGAGAAGAATCTGAAGAGAGCCATTGAAGTTGGGCTTCAAAACCTTGAATTGTTTAGGTCTGATGGTGAGAAAGGATGAGTACAGACCATCCATGGCCGGAGACGCCATGGATTCTGGTGGAAACATGGTGAGATAAGGTGGGAGATGATTAGGGTTTCGGAGAGGCTCGAGAGGATTAGAGAGACGAAGGGGTTCAAAGGCAGCAACTCGGGTGAAATGAATTAGGTCAAGGGGGTTTGGGAATTGAAAAAGGAAAGGGGGAATTATGGTCGTTGATCAAACTGATCAACGACCTGGATCAAAGGGGAGCCGGGTGGGTTTTTTTTTATCGGGTTAGGGGTCGGGTAATTTGGGGATTAGGCTGGTTTAATTTGGGGTGTAATTGGGTCAAATTGAGGGCCAAAATTGAAAGGTGAAAGGGCTGTAATTGAAATAGAAATGGGCTAAGTGTTAAATAGCATATTTTCCATTTTTATTTTATAAAAATAGTAATAATAATTTTAAAAGTAAATTAAAAATACTTATCCAACAAATACTATATAAATATTAATTTAAAAATACTGGAAATAATTGTATAATTATAAAATGCTACTAATCGTGAAATAGGCTATAATTGCAATTACATGCAATTTAGCTTAAAAATACCAAATAGATTTGTAAAAAATATACAAAAATCACCTTAATTATATTTTGGTGTAAATATGAGAATAAAATAAGTTATTCACCAAAATGATAATCTTGAAAATAATTATTGGATTTTGTACTTCTAAAAATAGACAATAAATTGATTTTAAAATCTTAAAAATTAGGAAAAAATACCAAATCTCTTGGGCATGCTTATATATGTATGTAAATGCTATTTTGAAAGTATTTTTTATATAAAGATATATAGGGAAAAAGAGAGATCGAGGGCCTGGTTGTGAGGATTATATATTTATGGATCAGGCTGCATGCCGCATCGATATATATATATATATATATATATATATATATATATATATATATATATATATATATACGGAATACGGTAGGACGTGATACTTATATGAATCGGGCTGCACACCGCAGCGATATGTTGGGTCGGGATGCACACCGCAGCGATATAGTGCTTGGGTTGTAGGAGCCCCTCCGGAGTCTACACACTCCCAGTGAGCGCAGTCGACTATATATTGTTACAACCTATATTCACGTACGTTAGTTCATGCCATAAGGTAGTCTATGTAAATCCATGAATTGATTATCTTTAAGATGATAAGAAGATAATCCTATTGGTCTTAAATAATACAAAGGTGTATAAGGGTGGTTAACAAGTATTAGAAGTTAGACGAATCAAGGATGTTGTCAGCTGTATTTTCGGGTAATCCTAGAGGTTCTTAATACACTCAAGAGGCCATGTTTTAAGGTATTTGAATCATATAATATCCGTATCATAATCCTTGAAGTCAAACAAGTTATGAAACAAAGGTCGATAAAAGTTGTCGCAACTTAGGTTCATAATTTTACTTAAACATTAGGTCAAATATTACTAAGCTTTTCTCACAATTTACAAAGAATTACGGGGTGATCTACCCACCAAATTAAATATCTATGAGCCTAATTTCCAACGCATTAAACCGTTCATCGATACGACATCGGAGTAGAGAGATATAGGCATTTTTGCAAGACTGCACAAGCTGCTAGGTGACAAGTAGGTGTGTCACCTACTTGGTTAAATGATAGCCCAAAAAAGGAACTTTTGGGTCAGCCAAAGAGCCCATTTAAAGGGTTATCTCCTGCAATATAACTTTCATTATATATCACAAATAACCAGACCTCCCTCTGCAAACTTCCTCCCAAAAATTATCCACAAACCCTAATCGATTTTCCCTCTATTTCAAGTCCTAATTGGGGGTAAAACCTAGAGTTTGAAGAACCAAGGGAAGGGCTGAGTTATCCAACAAGTAAGGTAAGTTTACTATTGTCTTTCAAATATTTTTTCTGCGGTGAATTCATGGTAATTCAATCTATACTTGTAAGAACTCATGGGAAGGTGATCGGAAGCCATGAGTTCGAGTTATTTACTTGTAGCGGACTGTTTTGTGTTGCTGTTGGGATGTGGGTTTTACTACTATTTTGTGGAGTTTTGGAGGAGTAAGGGTGTGTATAAACACCACATAGATTTAGGGTTGTGGGCTAGTAGTTCTTCATAACATTTCTAGGTCATTTGACACGACTACGATGGCCGTCGTATGTATGAAGTGATTAGGTTGTGCGTGGACTATTTTGGGAGGCT
This sequence comes from Nicotiana tabacum, assembly GCF_000715075.1. Taxonomy (NCBI): domain Eukaryota; kingdom Viridiplantae; phylum Streptophyta; class Magnoliopsida; order Solanales; family Solanaceae; genus Nicotiana; species Nicotiana tabacum. Next base: position 24,317,117 of record NC_134097.1, on the reverse strand, counting down.
CAATATGATTATTATTGATGTTGTTTGGGCTGTTTGGTGATTGTTTGGAATTGTGTGAAGTCATATATATAGGGGAGGTGTTGTCCGTTTCATCGTAAAATAGGTTGTAGTCGATACGTAATAGCTATGACGTTTGAATGATAACGATAATATCGTTTCTCTTATTGTAGACTAAGGAGTCGTGACAATTGCAAAGATTGAGATTGGGGTAGTATATACAAATTATGTGAGGCTATCCCTTTCCTTCTTTTGCATGACTCTGATTGTACATAATGTAATGAACGAGCTTCCAAAGATACTCTACTCTTATAAGCTAGCAGTACTTACATTGTTTCCCCTCTTATGGAATGATTTATGTTAATGTTGTTTCTATTATTCTTATGTTATCAATGTTGTTGGTACTTCCTGATTCTTATAAAGTTCATGGTGAAGAGTTAGTCCTAATAACGTGTATAGAGGATACCTACCTTACGTCACTCTGAAAGGTTTAGAACGTGATTCCATGAGTCGAGCATGCATTATATATATGTATCTATTTTACTCTATCGAGCCGCACTATAGTCGGCCGGGTACGACACCTATTGTACAACCACTGCCAGTTGGGCTTTACCGAGCCCCACGCCGGGTGTGATACTACCGAGCCTTATGATGGCCGAGTATGTTTTTTCTACCGAGCCTATTACGGCCAGGTACAATATGATGATGATGATGCTCACAGAGGCGTATGTTTTAAAAGTATATATATATATATATATATATATATATATATATATATATATATATATACACACACACATATATGTATCATGCATTTCATGTTAGTAGCCCTCAAAGGTACGCAGATGCTACAAGTTGTATATTCTCTATCCCTGCTTACATTACAGTTCGTACTTATGGTTCGCAACCTTACATGCTTAGTACTTTATTCGTACTGACATTCTTTTATTTATGAATGCTGCATATCGTACTGCAGGTCCTGATAGACAGGTAGGTGCAGCTCCCCCACCATAGTAGGCTGTCCAGTTCAGCGATGATTGGCGAGATCCCTTCTCCAGACTTGTCGTGGTCTTGGTATGCATTTTTTTTATAGAGATTATGGGTATGTCGGGGCCCTGTTCCGGCTATGTTGAAGCACTTATGTTCCTTTAAAGGCTCATAGACAGGTGTCGACTCATGTATAGTTTGGTATGCCTTGTCGGATGAATTTTTGTTGTATAGTCTTTCATGGCAGCGTGGTAGCTCGTACCTTATATATAGTTTCTTGATTGTCTGGTCATCTCATGTTATGTATGTTCATGCCATCATATTTTATTATTTGTTGCCCATGATCCATGTCTACCATTTATATTGATCTCGTCAGCCCTAAAAGACAATAAAGAAGGTTAGATAAAATGTACGTTGGTGCTCGGCAAGTATGGTCGGGTGCTAGTCATGGCCCTCCACTTTTGGTCGTGACAAACTTGGTATCAGAGACAGTCTGTCTTAGGGATTGTCTATGAGTCGTGTCTAGTAGAGTCTTGATTATGGATATGTAGCACGCCACATTTATAATCAGGAGGCTACATGACATCTAGGGTTGTTACCTTCTTCCTGAATCTAGATCGTGCATAGAGTTGGGTCATAAGTGTTCACCTCTAATATTCTTCTTGTTTTCTTTTAGCTATGCCTTCTACTAGGAAGCAAACAATTAGTAGATAGCTTGATACAGCTGCGGGAGAGGGTACCAGTCAGGTGCCCCAAGCCAGAGCAGGCCAAAGTGAGGCTCAAAGTGAGATGCCATCTCATACCTCATCTACTCCATCTCCTCCAGAGGAAATTAGGAGGCACCCAACACCATATATTTCTCTGTATGGCACTACAGACTAGGATATGCGGAATGTGGTGCAGTTGTTGACTAGCTTGGTAGCTGCTCAAGCTCAGAGGTAGAATACCGGTGTTTTTGATAAACTGGTTGGTACGAGAGTTCGTGATTTTATTAATTTAGACCCTCCAGTGTTTACCGGATCAGACCCCAAGGAGGAACCGCAGACTTTTGTTGATCAAGTTCAGCGTACACTACGGGTTATGCATGCTAGTGATACAGAGGCAATATAGTTGGCTTCTTATCGGCTACGAGATTTAGCGGTTCTCTTGTATGATAGTTGCGAGAGATCGAGGGGTTCGAACTCTCCTCCAGCTGTGTGGAAGGAATTTTCTAATGCCTTTCTTTGTCACTACTTGCCAGTTGAGATACGAGCTAGAGCTGATAAGTTCTTGAACCTTAGACAAGGTAATATGAGTGTGCGAGAGTACAGTGTGCCGTTTGATTCTTTAGCAAAGTATGCTCCCTATATGGTGGCCGAGATGAGTGATAGGGTGCATCTGTTCATGAACAGTTTGGGACCACATCGGATAAATGAGTGCACGACAGCCTCCTTGGTGGAGGGCATGCATATTTCTCGTATTCAGGCTTATGCACAGACCCTAGAGGATCGTAAGTGCCAGCAGAGGGCACATAGGAAGCAGGATAGGGTCCAACATAATAGGGCGAGATTTACAGGGTATTCTAATGACTTTAGAGGCAGTGTCATGCCCCAGTCTTCGAGGAGTTCGGTGAATCCTGTAGCTAGTGCTCCTCCACAGTTTCAGAGGCCTCGATATGATCGATTTACCTATTCTAGTCTAGGTTAGAGTTCACGGGCATTAGGCTCGCAACATCATAGGGATACTAGTCAGACGAGACCCCCAACACCACATTGTGATCAGTGCGGTAGGGCCCACTTTGGACTGTGCCATCGAGGTTCTCATGCGTGCTATTCTTGCAGATAGCCTGACCATATGATGCGAGATTTTCCTAATAGAGGTGGTGGTGGTATGGCTGAACCGACTGGATCTATATCTGGTTCTGCCTCATCAGTTCAACCTCCAGCACGGGGTTTTTAGCAGTCGATGGTTCGTGGTAGAGGTAGAGGTGTAGTGTTGAGTTTGAGTGGTGCTCAAAATTGAACCTATGCTATAGTAGGTCGATAGGATCTTGAATCATCTCCAGATGTTGTTATAGGTATATTGTTTGTGTTTTCTTATGATGTATATGCGTCGATTGATCCGGGATCTACATTATCATATGTTACACCCTTTGTGGCTAATAAGTTTGGCGTTCAACCTGAATTGATAAGTAAACCCCTTGCGGTATCTACTCCGATAGGAGATTATGTGATTGCTAGAAGGGTATATAGAGGTTGCACTATGATGATTTGTAGTCGTCAAACCTCGGCAAATTTATTTGAGTTAGCAATTGTTGATTTTGATGTGATAATAGGAATGGACTGGTTGGCCTCATGCTATACAAATGTTGACTGTCGTACGAAGATGGTTAGGTTTTAATTTCCTGGTGAACCCGTTATTGAATGGAAGGGGAACATTGCTACATCGAAAGGTAGGTTTATTTCCTATCTTAAGGCAAGGAAAATGATCTCAAAAGGTTATATTTATCATCTCATTCACTTAGGGATGCAGAGGCGAAGCCGCCTACTCTATAATCAATCCCTGTGATCAATGAATTTCCCGATGTTTTCCCAAATGAACTCCCAGGCTTTCCTCCTAAAAGGGAGATTGAGTTTAGCATTGATGTGTTGCCTGCCACTCAACTGATCTCTATCCCTCCATACAGAATGGCCCCGGTAGAGTTGCGAGAGTTGAATGACATGCTGGATAAGGGCTTCATTAGGCCTAGCACTTCACCTTGGGGTGCGTCAGTTTTGTTCGTGCAGAAAAAAGACGGGTCGTTAAGGATGTGTATCGATTATCAACAGTTGAATAAGTTTACTATAAAGAACAAGTATCCACTTCCATGGATTGACGACCTTTTTGACCAACTCCAGGGTGCCAAGTATTTCTCCAAGATTGACTTACGTTCAGGGTATCATCTGGTGATGGTTAATGAGAAGGATGTTCCGAAGACAGCCTTCCGGACAAGATATGGCATTTTGAGTTCTTGGTGAGGTCGTTCGGGCTAACAAATGCCCCAACAGCTTTTATGGATCTCATGAATATTGTATTCAGGCCCTATCTTGATGTGTTCGTGATTGTATTTATTGATAATATTCTGGTGTATTCTCGTTTGGAGGCGGAACATGCGGGCCACTTGCGGATAGTATTACAGACGCTTCAGGATCATAAGTTATATGCTAAGCTCTCCAATTGTGAATTCTGGCTGAACTTAATAGCATTCCTTGGCCATGTGATATCTGACGAGGGTATTAGTATCGACAATCAGAAGATCTATGCAGTAAAGAATTGGCCGAGACCTACAACACCATCAGAAGTACGCAGCTTCCTAGGGCTATCCGGATATTATAGGTGGTTTGTAGAAGGGTTTTCTTCTATATCAGCACCATTGATTAAGTTAACACAGAAAGCTACCAAGTTCTAGTAGTGTGACGCTTGTGAATGTAGTTTTCAGGAGCTGAAGAATCGATTGACATCTGCACCAGTGCTCACTCTGCCTGAAGGTACAGAAGGTTATGTGGTATATTGTGATGCCTCAGGTATAGGTTTGGGGTGCGTATTGATGTAGTGTGGGAAGGTGATTGCTTATGCATCAAGACAATTAAAGAAGCATCAAAAGAATTATCCAACCCATGATTTGGAATTGGCTGCAGTAATATATGCTTTAAAGATATGGTGGCACTACTTATACGGTGTCCATGTTGACATCTACATAGATCACAATAGGTACCATATAGTAACCGCTGCGACGCGCAGCCCGATTGTGATGACCCAGAAGGGTCATCACTTGTTTTAAAATAAAATTCTACATTCCAAGGCCTTAAAAACCTCTTTTAGCATCACCTCGATTTGTGTGCGCAGTCCGGGCACATAGCCGAAAAGCCTATATGTGAAAATTTGTGAAAAATGATAAATTTTGACTATAAAATAAGTTATTTTGACTTTGGTCAACGTTTTGGGTAAACAGATCCGGACCTGTGATTTGACGGTCCCAGAGGGTCCGTAGAAAAATATGGGACTTGGGTGTATGCCCGAAATCGAATTCCGACGTCCCAAGCCCGAGAAATGAATTTTTGAAGAAAATTGTTTTCTGAAATTGTTTATAAGGTTTGGAAATGAATTTTGATTATAATTCGATGGTATCGTGCTCGTATTTTAGTTCCAGCACCCGGTACAGGTCTTATATAGGATTTATGATAATTATATAAAGTTTGGTAAGAAACGGAATCCATTTGACGTGATTCGGACCTTAAATGCAAGATTTAATGTTTAAAGAAGCTTTAGGAAAACTTCATTGATTTTGAGGTTTAATTCATAGTTGTTGATGTTACTTTAGTGATTTGAATGCACGACAAGTCCGTATGACATTTTTAGGGTGGTGTCCAAGTTTGGTTTGGAGTCCCGAGGGCTCGGGTGAGTTTTGGATAGGCCGCGAGGTGAAATTTGGACTTAAGGATTGCAGGCCTGCAGGCTTCGCATTTCCCAACCTCCCTTCGCAATTCACAGTTCGCATTTCCCAACCTCCCTTCGCAATTCCCAGTTCGTATTTCCCAACTTCCCTTTAGAATTCCCAAGCCAGCAGAGGTCGGGTTCGCAATTGCGAACCCATGTTCGCAATTCCCATACCTGAGACCTGCAACTTTTATACTTAGACAATTTTAAACCCATTTTTCATATCCTCTCAAAACATAAACACACTAGAGCGATTTTTCAAAGGCTTCTTCTTCTCCAAATCAATTGTAAGTCAGTTTTAACTCATTTCATCAATCATTAACATCTTTTAACATGATTTCAACTTAAAATCAATGATTTTCATCGGGGAAATTGGGTGTTTTGGGTAGAACCTAGGTTTTTAAAAAATTGGGGATTTAGACATCGATTTGAGGTCCGATTTCAAAACAAATTATATATTTGGATTTGTGGGGGAATGGGTAATCGGGTTTTGGTTCGAACCTCGGGTTTTGACTATGTGGGCCCGGGGGCAATTTTTGACTTTTTGGGTAAAACTTTAGAAAACTCATTTTCATGCATTGGGGTTGATTTATTTAGCATTTATTGATGTAATTAAGTAACTTGTGACTAGATACGAGCGAATTGGTGGTGGAATCAAGGGGTAAATCTATATTTGAATCGTGCATTGTGTTTGTGGCATCGAGGTAAGTGTTTGGTCTAGCCTTAGCTTGGGGAATTAGGAGTTGTGTCTTATTTGCTACATGTTAATTGTGGAGTACGACTTATAGGCATAGTGACGAGTATTTATACATTGGTTTTAAGCATGCCCGTGAGTCTTGTATTATAATTGTTATGACTCTGTTGTGGTTTATTGTGCTTCATATGTTATTATCACCGTTGTTCCCTTGCCGTGATGTTTGTTTGGTATTAATGATCCCTTGCCAAGATGTTGTTGAAATATCTTTGCTCCCTTGCTGGTAAGTTGCTATATTGCTCTTGTTCCCTTGCCGGGATTCCTTGCAGTTATTGTTGGCTTGTAATTGGGAGCGGGTGGTACGCCTACAAAAATATATAATGAAATGGGAGCGGGTGGTACGCCTACCACAATATATAATGAAATGGGAGTGAGTGGTACGCCTACCACAAGATATAATGAAATGGGAGCGAGTGATACGCCTACCACAAGATATAATAAAATGGGAGCGAGTGGTACGCCTACCACAAGATAAATGAAATGGGAGAGGGTGGTACGCCTACCACGAGATAAGTGAAATGGGAGTTGGTGGCACGCCTGCCACGAGATAAGTGAAATGGGAGCCAGTGGCACGCCTGCCACGAGATAAATGGAATAGGAGCGGGTGGCACGCCTACCACGAGATACAGGAAATGGGATCGAGTTGCACTCCTGCAACAAGATGTGAAAAGAAAGTGAAATCTTCCTTTGTTTTCTTTATTCTTGTTAGTGGTTGGATTTTGATTGCTTTATAATTCTCTTGATATTCTGTTTGTACCTGTTATTCCCCGAAGCATGTTTCCCCCTCCCATCTTTACTTGTTTATTCCTGCTTTACTTTCCGCTGTATATTATATAACTGCACAGGTTTATTTGGTAGTCTAGTCCTAGCCTCGTCACTATTTCGCCGAGGTTATGCTAAACACTTACCAACACATGGGGTCGGTTGTGCTGATACTACACTATTCACTATGTGCAGATCCCGGAACAGCTCTTGGACCATAGTTGGAGGCTACCTTCAGTCCACACGGAGATCCAAGGTAGACCTGCATGCATCCGCAGGCCCTGGCGTCTCCCTCTATCCCTATTTTCTGTTTCATTTTCTTTTTATTCAGAAACTGTGTATTGTATTTCTTTAGACTTTGTATGTAGTATATCTTAGACTGCCTGTGACACTGTGACACCAGGTTTTGGGTGATTAAGGCTTGAGTATTTGTATTAGACATAGATTTCAAATATTTCATTGTTTTTCTTCAGCTTAATTAAAAATTCCGTTGTTTATACATTATCGCTTTATATCTGTTAAAAAGAATTAATTGGATAATGGAGTAATTAGTTTAAAGGATTGACTTGCCTAGCTCACATTAGTAGGCGTCATTACGACTCCTGAGGGTGGGAAATACGGGTCGAGACAAGTTGGTATCAAAGCTCTAGGTTACATGGGTCTCACAGTTCACACACAAGCTTAGTAGAGTCTGAGGGGTCGGTACGGAGACGTATATATTTATCCCCCAAAGGCTACAGAGTTAGGAAAAACCTCACATTTATTCTTTCCTGTCGTGCGATTTGGTTTCTCAAAGCTAATTGAATTTCTGCTCTGTTCTTTTGCGGATGGCGAGAACACGCGCTTCCTCATCAACTGACCAGCAGCCAAAGCCCCCAGCAGTAGCTCCCACGAGGATCAGAGGGCGAGGCTGTGGCCATGCTAGAGGCTGAGGTAGGGGTAGAGCTCAGCCCAGAGCAGCAGCACCAGTGGCGGAGCCTCGGGTTGATTTTGATGATGAGGTTCCGGCCCCCGGCATTTTCGGTGGGCCTAGCTCAGGTCCCAGAGGGGTTTATTGCTACCCCCATACTCCAGGATTCTTTGGTCCGTCTAGTGGGCCTTATGGAGAGTGTCACCCGTGCAGGCTTGCTTCCTGTAGCACCAGCCATCTCTCAGGCTGGAGGAGGAGCCCAGACTCCTACTACTCGCACTTTGGAGGAGGTAGCTCCCTAGTTCCAGAATCCAGCAGTTCAGCCAGTTAGAGCAGTTCAGCCGGGTGTGGTAGCTCAGACCGGTGATGTAGCAGCTATGTCTGCCGATGCTTTGTGGAGGTTGGATAGGTTCACCAAGCTCTTCACTACTACTTTCAGCGGTGCATCTACTGAGGATCCCCATGATTATCTAGACAGTTGTCACGAGGTTCTCAGGAACATGGGGATAGTTGAGACCAATGGGGTCGATTTTGCCACTTTTCGCTTTTCTAGATCCGCCAAGACTTGGTAGAGGGATTATTGTTTGGCTAGACCAGCCAGATTGCCAGCATTGACTTGGGAGCAGTTTACTCAGCTATTTCTGGAGAAGTTTCTCCCCATCACTCAGAGAGAGGCCTATCGGAGGCAGTTTGAGCATCTCTAGCAGGGTTCTATGACTTTTACCCAGTATGAGACCAGATTCATCGACTTGGCTCGTTATGCTCTTATCATACTTTCCAGCGAGAGAGAGAGGGTAAGGAGGTTCATTGAGGGACTTATTCAGCCGATTCATCTTCAGATGGCTAGGGAGACTGGGAGTGAGATATCCTTCCAGGAGGCGGCCAATGTGGCTAGGAGAATGGAGATGGTTTTGTCACAAGGAGGTGGTCATGGGTCGGACAAGAGGCCCCATCATTCGGGTAGGTTCAGCAGTACCTCGTCTAGAGGTAGGGATTCATATGGTAGAGTCCAACCCCCTAGGCTTTTTCAGTTAGCACTTCAGGTTTCTCACGGTGATTTAGGTGGTCGTGGTTCTCAAATGCAGTATTCTGATAAGCAGTCCTACAGTGCACGACCAGCTCTTATCAGTACACCGTCGCTTCAGAGTTTTTGGGGTGGTCATTCAGGTCGTTAGGGACAGAAGTCTCAGCAGCCGAGGGCTTATTACACTTGTGGTGATATGGGTCACATCTAGGTATTACCCTCGAGCACCGAGCAGTTCTCAGCAGCAGGGTTCCCGTGCCATGGTTCAGGCACTGCGTTTTCCACAGCCCACCCAGCCAGTTAGAGGTGGGGGTAGAGGTGCTAGAGGTGGAGGTAAAGGTATTAGAGGTGGAGCTCAGACCGCTAGAGGTGGAGGCCAACCAGCAGCAGGCCATCCTAGAGATGTAGTTCAGGGTGGTGGGCCCCAGCCCCGATGTTATGCCTTTCTAGCCAGGCCTGAGGTTGAGGCTTCCGATGCAGTTATCACAGGTACTATTCTGGTTTGTGATAGAGATGCTTCAGTGTTATTTGATCCAGGGTCAACATACTCGTATGTGTCATCTTATTTTGCACCGTATCTAGTCATGCCTATTGATTCTTTGAGTGCTCTTATTATGTTTCTACACCGGTGGGTGATTCTATTGTGGTAGATCGAGTCCATCATTCATGTATAGTTGTGATTGGAGGTCTTGAGACTCGTGTAGATTTGCTTCTTCTAGACATGGTTGATTTTGATGTCATATTGGGGATGGATTGGTTATGACCTTACCATGCTATCTTGGACTGTCATACCAAGACTGTGACCTTAGCCTTACTGGGTTTACCTCATTTGGAGTGGAGAGTGACTCTTGGTCATTCTACCCGTAGTGTTATCTCTTATGTGAAGGCTCGGCATATGGTCGAGAAGGGGTGTTTGGCCTATTTGGCATATGTTCGTGATTCTAGTGCTGAGGTTCCTTCTATTGATTTTGTGTCCATTGTTCATTAGTTTCCTGAGGTTTTCCCTTCAGACCTGCCGGGTATGCCACCCAACAGGGATATTGACTTTTGCATTGATTTGGCTCCGGGCACTCAGCCTATTTCTATTCCGCCGTATCGTATGGCCCCACCTGAGTTGAAAGAGTTAAAGGAGCAGTTGCAAGACTTGCTTGAGAAGGGTTACATTAGGCCGAGTATTTCGCCTTGGGGTGCGCCGGTGTTGTTTGTTAAGAAGAAGGATGGATCGATGTGAATGTGTATAGATTACCAGCAGCTGAACAAGGTTACAATCAAGAATAAGTATCCGTTGCCGAGGATTGATGATTTGTTTGATCAGCTTCAGGGTGCCAAGGTATTTTCGAAGATTGACTTGAGATCTGGATACCATCAGTTGAGGATTAGGGCATCCGATGTCCCTAAGACAGCTTTCTGCACTCGGTATGGACATTATGAGTTCTTGGTGATGTCATTCGGGTTGACAAATGCCCCAACAAATTTTATGGATTTGATGAACCGAGTGTTTAGGCCTTATTTGGATTCGTTTGTGATAGTCTTCATTGATGATATTTTGATCTATTCCCGCAGCCGGGAGGAGCACGAGCAGCATCTTAGAGTGGTTCTTTAGACCTTGAGGGACAACTAGTTATATGCTAAGTTCTCGAAGTGTGAGTTCTGGTTGAGTTCAGTTGCATTCCTGGGTCATGTTGTATCGGCAGAAGGAATTTAGGTTGATCCGAAAAAGATTGAGGCAGTCAAAAATTGGCCTAGACCAGCATCAGCTACAGAGATTTGGAGTTTCTTGGGATTGGAAGGCTACTATCATCGGTTCGTAAAGGGGTTCTCAACTATCGTAGGTTGACCCAAAAGGGTGCCTAGTTCAGATGGTCAGACGAGTGTGAGGCGAGCTTTCAGAAGCTCAAAACAGCTCTGACTACGGACCGGTGTTGGTTTTGCCCACAGGTTCAGGGCCTTATGCAGTTTATTGTGATGCATCTCGTATTGAACTTGGCTCAGTGTTGATGCAGGATGGCAAGGTCATTGTCTATGCTTCACGGCAGTTGAAGATTCATGAGAAGAACTATTTGGTTCATGATTTGGAGTTGGCAGCCATTGTTCATGCGTTGAAGATTTGGAGACACTATCTATATGGCGTGGCATGTGAGGTGTTCACGTATCACAAAAGTCTACAGTACTTGTTCAAACAAAAGGAGTTGAATTTGAGGCAGAGAAAGTGGTTGGAGTTGTTGAGAAACTATGATATCACCATCTTATATCATCCGATAAAGGCCAATGTGGTGGCCGATGCTTTGAGTAGGAAGTCAGTCAGTATGGCAGTCTTGCTTATATTCCGGCCGGTGAGAGACCGTTTGCTTAGGATGTTCAAGCCTTGTCCAATCAGTTCGTAAGATTGGATGTTTCTGAGCCCAGTCGGGTGTTGGCTAGCACGGTCGCTCGCTCTTCTTTATTGGACCGTATCCATGATCGGCAGTATGATGATCCCCATTTGTGTGTCCTTAGAGACACATTGCAGCATGGAGGTGCCAAGCAGGTTATCTTAGGTGATGATGGAGTTTTGAGATTGCAGGGTCGAGTTTGTGTGCCTAATGTGGATAGGCTCCGAGAGTTGATTTTAGAGGAGGCCCATAGCTCCCGGTACTTTATTCATCCGGGCGCAGCGAAGATGTATTAGGATTTGCGGCAGCATTATTGGTGGCAGAGAATGAAGAAGGATATCGTTGCATATGTGGCTCGGTGTTTGAATTGTCAGCAGGTTAAGTACGAGCATCAGGGGCATGGTGGTTCATTTCACAAGATTGAGATTCCTGAGTGGAAATGGGAGCGTATCACTATAGACTTCGTTGTTTGTCTCCCACAGACTAAGAGGAAGTTCGATGTAGTATGGGTTATTGTTGATAGGATGACCAAGTCAGCGCATTTCGTTCCTGTTGCGGTCTCCTATTCTTCTGAGAGGTTAACTGAGATCTATATCCGGGAGGTTGTTCGTCTTCATGGTGTGCCCGAGTCTATCATTTCTGATCGAGGTACACAGTTTACCTCCCATTTCTAGAGAGTAGTTCAGTAAGGGTTGGGCACGGGTTAAGTTTAGCATAGAGTTTCATCCTCAGATGGACGGGCAATCCGAGCGGACTATTTAGATTTTGGAGGATATGCTCCGAGCTTGTGTCATTGACTTTGGAGGCTCGTGGGATCAGTTTTTTCCTTTGGCAGAGTTTGCCTACAACAACAGCTACCAGTCGAGTGTTCAAATAGCTCCGTATGAGGCTTTATATGGTAGGCAGTATGTGTCTCCAGTTGGATGGTTTTGAGACGGGAGAGGCTCATTTATTAGGTATGGATCAGGTTCAGGATGCCTTGGACAAGGTCAGGATCATTTAGGATAGGCTTCGTACAGCTCAGTCCAGGCAAAAGAGTTGTGCCGACCATAAGGTACGTGATTTGGCATTCATGGTCGGTGAGCGGGTATTGCTTCAAGGGTCGCCTATGAAGGGCGTGATGAGATTTGGGAAGAAGGGCAAGCTTAGCCCTAGGTTCATTGGCCCGTTTGAGATTCTTGATCGAGCTGGAGAGGTGGCTTATAGACTTGCATTGCTATCGAGCTTATAAGCCGTGCATCCAGTGTTTCATGTATCCATGCTTCGAAATATCACGACAATCCATCCCACGTGTTAGATTTCAGCACAATCTAGTTGGACAAGGACTTTTCCGATGAGGAGGAGCCGGTATCTATTCTAGACCGGCAGGTTTGTCAGTTGAGATCGAAGAGTTTTCCTTCTGTTCATGTTCAGTGGAGAGGTCAACCTCCTGAGGCATCGACCTGGGAGTCCGAGTCTGATATGCGGAGCCGTTATCCCCATCTTTTCCCCGACTCAAGTACTTCCTTCTTCTGTCCGTTCGAGGACGAACAGTTGTTTTAGAGGTGGAGAATGTGATGAACTTTTCTTGTTTTAAAATGCAATTATGCATTTCGAGGTCTTAAAACCCTCTTTTAGCATCACCTCGATTTGCGTGCACAGTCCGAGCACATATTCGGAAAGCCTATATGTGAAAATCTATGAAAAATGATAAATTTTGACTATAACATGATTTAATTTGACTTCGGTCAATATTTTGGGTAAACGGACCCGGACCCGTGATTTGACGGTTCTGGAGGGTCCGTAGGAAAATTTGGGACTAGGGCGTATGCCCGGAATTGAATTCCGAGGTCCCAAGCCCGAGAAATGAATTTTTGAAGAAAATTATTTTCTGAAATTGTTTAGAAGGTTTGGATATGAATTATGATTAAAATTCGATGGTATCGGGCTCGTATTTTGGTTCCGGTTCCCGGTATAGGTCTTATATATGATAAGATAATTCTGTGAAGTTTGGTAAGAAACAGAATCCATTTGGCGTGATTCGGACCTTAAATGCAAATTTTGATGTTTAAATAAGTTTTGGGGAAATTTCATTGATTTTGAGGTTTAATATATAGTTGTTGATGTTATTTTACTGATTTGGATACACGACCGAGTCTGTATGATATTTTTAGGGTGGTGTGCATGTTTGGTTTGGAACCCCGAGGGCTCGGGTGAGTTTTGGATAGGCCACGGGGTGAAATTTTGGACTTAAGGAATTGCAGGCCTGCAGGCTTCGCATTTCCCAACCTCCCTTCGCAATTCCCAAGTCAGCAGAGGTCGGGGTTCGCAATTGCGAACCCTTGTTCGCAATTCCCATCATGCAACTTTTATACTTAGATGATTTTAAACCCATTTTTCATATCCTCTCAAAACATAAACACACTAGAGCGATTTTTCAAAGGCTTCTTCTTCTTCTCAAAATCAGTTGTAAGTCATTTTTAACTCATTTTCTTCAATTATTAACATCTTTTAACATGATTTCAACATAAAATCAATGATATTCGTCAGGGAAATTGGGTGTTTTGGGTAGAACCTAGGTTTTTCAAAAATTGGGGATTTTGACTTCGATTTGAGGTCCGATTTCAAAAGAAATTATATATTTGGGTTTGTGGTGGAATGGGTAATCGAGTTTGTATTATAATTGTTATGACTCCATTGTGGTTTATAGCGCTTCATATGTTATTATCACCATTGTTCCCTTGCTGAGATGTTTGTTTTGATGGTATTATTCCCTTGCCGGGATGTTTGTTTGATATTATTGTTCCCTTGTCGGGATGTTGTTGAAATATCATTATATCCTTGCCGGGAAGTTGTAATATTGCTCTTGTTCCCTTGCCGGGATTCCTTGTGATAACTATTCGCTTGTAACTGGGAACGGGTAGTACGCCTACCACAAGATATAATGAAATGGGAGCATGTGGTATGCCTACCATAAGATATAATAAAATGGGAGTGGGTGGTACGCCTACCACAAGATATAATAAAATGGGAGTTGGTGGTACGCCTACCACAAGATATAATGAAATGGGAGCGGGTGGTACACCTACCATAAGATAAATGAAATGGGAGCGGGTGGTATGCCTACCATGAGATAAGTGAAATGGGAGCGGGTGGAACGCCTGCCACGAGATAAATGGAATGGGCACGGGTGGCACGCCTGCCACGAGATACAGGAAATGGGATTGGGTTGTACGCCTGCAATAAGATGTGAAAAGAAAGTGAAATCTGCCTTTGTTTTCAATATTCTTGTTAGTGGTTGGATTTTGATTCCTTTATAATTCTTTTTATATTCAGTTTTTACCTGTTATTCCCCGAAGCATGTTTCCCCCTCCCATCTTTACTTGTTTATTCCTGCTTTACTTTCCATTGTATATTATATAACTGCACAGGTTTATTTGGTAGTCTGGTCCTAGACTCGTCACTAATTCATCGAGGTTAGGCTAGACACTTACCAGCACATGGGGTCGGTTGTGCTGATATTACACTCTGCACTATGTGAAGATCCCGGAGCAGCTCTTAGACCATAGTTGGATGCTACCTTCAGTCTACGCGGAGATCCAAGGTAGACCTGCATGCGTGCCGCAGGCCCTAGCGTCTCCCTCTATCCCTATTTTCTGTTTCATTTTCTTTTTATTCAGAAACAGTGTACTATATTTCTTCAGACTTTGTATGTAGTAAATCTTAGACCGTCTGTGACACTGTGACACCAGGTTTTTGGTGGTTAAGGCTTGAGTAATTGTATTAGAAATTTTTTTTGGCAATCCACTAGGCAAGCGCCTAGGGCTAGTTTTTTATTAATAAAAGAAAGACAAAATTACAACAATTAGGAAAAGTATAAATAAGGGGGACAATAGCACCGGTATTGTTACCCATATGCCTTGACTATATAATCACTCCTCTACGGCTCACATTGCCTTATGATGGCAGCCTCATGTAGAGGATTCATGGTGTAGCTGCCGACAAAAGTCTCACGAGGGCATATAATCTCATAGCCTTGTGGATATATTTTTCCAAAGGCATAGGACCAAAGCAACACTAACCGTGCTAAACCTTACCTTACCAATCCTATTGAGGCAAAGAGAAAGTCTGATCTTCTAGCAAGCATGTAAAAAATAGGAACTTGAAAGTACCAAGTACTCTATGATCTCCATAGAGTTTATAACACACTCTATGACGCTATTACAAGTGATGATGCTTTGAAAATGATAAACTAAGACAATGTAGAAATTAGAATCTTGCCCCTCATTTACCAAACTTGTGAGTTCTTCAATTTGAACTTCCTTAAAATCCTCTTTAAATGTCTTCAAATAATCTTCAAAGTTCTTCATTTGTTGTCGTATCTATTGGACATCGTAGATTTTGAGGGGCAACCCCTTTTTTCTTTGCAGCTCTTATTGGGAGTTGCTTGAGTGTTATTTCTTGAGTCACCTTCTTTTTTTCATTTTTGTTAGGAGCAAAATCTCCAGTTCTAGCCGCCTCTTCCGGACAAGATTCAATCAAGTCATCCTCTTTTGCTTCTTCGGAGATGGCAGCGCGTAAGTTGGCCTCAAGTTTTTGATTAACTTCATCTTGTATAACCATACACAATGGTTCATGTCTCTTTAGTGTCTTTGCATTACATGGTTCATGTCTGTTTGTCACTGAAAATTTCAGCTTCAGTCCGGTCATTTTTGAGAATGATGAGTATGCACTTTTGTGTGGTTTTGGACTGCCCAAAGCATCCAGCAACTTTCTGTCCTCCAACGAAATTGCAGGTATATCAGTTACCATTACTACAGCTCCAGTCATGTTCGCGTTAGACTACTGCTGCTCAGTCTTGTTTGCATTGGACTGCTTCTGCCCAGTCGTGTTTGCATTAGACTGCTGCTGCCCAGGATTAGTATTAACATCAGCTGCAGTTGTTGTATGTTGCTGCTTCTGCCCAGTCGTTGTAACTGTTACTGTTTTACTATCACCAGGATGATTGCTAGTTAAAATATTTAGATCTTTTCGCTGCTGCTGCATAGTCTTCGTAGGTGTTATTACCATTTGAGTTGAAGTAGCTTGAGTTGCCTGCTTGAGAGATGTTTCTGCAGCTTGTACTGCCCTTCCAGATTCTGAATTTGTAGTACCAGCAGTAGGAGTGTTTCTTGGAAATGCAGGAGCTTGAAGGTTTAATTTCTTTTGCTTCGCTGGAGAATCAAACTCCTCCCCTGCACTATACTGATCCACCTCCTGCTCTCGTTCTTCAGAAGAGTAGCCAGCAAATCCATCGCCCAAGTCCTCTTCATCGTCTTCCTCACGTTGCTCTTTCCATAAATTAGCTTTAACAACCACGTCCCTCACATTTGCTTGTATTAACTCGTTGTTATTTTCAGTTGATAGCATGATCTGCCCAGATTCCCCTTCAAACTCTACCACAGTACTCCACTAATTGCGAGGGGACATCATATACGGATTTGTTCAGCGTAACCAATGGTTGTTTGAACATAATATCCTTCATCATCATCTCATTCTGAGCATCCTTAATGATTTGTTCTACTTGAGGGTTGGAAAAATGCAGAGTAGAATTCAGATTCCCATTCTTATTTTCCATCAAAATGCTTGTAGTCCCAATGTTTTCATTCCCAGAAAACTGGGCAGAAACTATTTTATCAGTGATTTGCGCTGCATTTTTCTGCTGATCATCTGCAAGTGTTTGTGCAGCTGGTTGTAGCCCAGTCCTCTGACCTCTTTGATGCTCCTCTATTCCTTGTTTTTCAATTGAATCAACTACTGCAGCACTTGATTTATAGTTCTTAGCATTAGCTAGATCAACACTTGCACCCAATGTAACAGTTTCCTCCAAATTCGAGCATACAGTAGCAGCCTTCATTTCAGATTCCTCATTTCCCACAAACACATTTGTTGCATTATTCACGTTATTGGTCGGTTGAGTAGCATTAGGTTCAGCAAACCCAGCAGCTTCTCGATCCCAATCTCCTTTCAATGCAACAGTAGCCCCCCATCTCTCTGGTACTGCTGCATTATTTTTGGCAACCAAAGTTCGAACAATTGCAGCTAATGCACTATCATCCATCAGTTGGCCAGATTCAGTTGTAAGAGTTTGTAAGAGTGCATTCACATCCATATGTAACCTTGACAATGTTGTAGCAGCTTGAAAATCATTTGCACATTTTACAGTATCCCTAACTACTGCTCGATCCACTTTAGTTAGTTTGTCACATTTAGTTTGATTCACATGTAGCTGCCGTTTTCCATCAAACACTGATGTGATTGTAGCATTACCATCCTGCACACCATCAATCCTAGAAGCATCAGTTGAACCTACCTTGGCAGGTCGAGCAATAGTAGCAGTCAATGGAACAGTAGGTTCCAAATTTGACACCACAATAGCTGAGTGTTTTCCAGGTACAGAAATCTCAGCTCGATCACCTTTTGGTCTTAAATCAGTTGCAGGTTCCAACCCTTTTTTCTTTCCCTATTGTTCCACACTTTCAACATTATGACCAAAATGATCCTGGCCAGTTGTATCTTTATCAGCAAACTCAACAGTCCTTTTAGAACCTGCAGCAGTTACCATAAGAGCTGCAGCAGCTGCAAGTTTATCATATGCTTGCACTACTGGATTGACAGCATTGGCAATCCTTGCTAGGGCAATCCTAGCAGGCACATCTCGAGAGGGTAGAGCTGGACCCTTATGAACCTGTGAAACATCACCAACAGTGTTATCATTAACAACTCGATTTGTTGCATTCTCTTTGTTCTGAAGAGCACTACAATTTGTGAATCCTGCTGCTCGACCAATCTTTCCTTTGTTGTTTCCTCTTCCAAATGCCTAGCTCTTTTTGCATTGAGATAGGCTCTAGCATCACCTTGCAATTTATCCAAGCTGCCCAGGCTTTCTCTTTCATCCACAACTTCAACCTCTCCCTGATTATTCTCGATCCTCCAACGATAAGATTTTTCATCATGTCCCTGATGTTTACAACAAGTACAGAATTTTGGGAGATTATCATATTTAATATCTTGATAATGTTTCACTAGTTTCCCAGATTTATGATCAACAATATGAATCTTAACTTTCTTGGGATGTTTATCCAACAGATCAAGCAAGACTTTTACCCTTGCCGTACTTGGTCGCGTTCTATCTTGAGTAGCTTTGTCCACAGCTAGAGGTTTTCCAACAGCTGAAGCTATGGACATCAATGACTTCCTTGCAAAGAAATTTGCAGGCAGTTCAAGCACAGAAATCCACACAACTGCTTTAGACGTCTCTTCTCTTGGATTAAATCCAATCGTCCATAGAAAAGTTCTAAAAAAGAACTCAGTGCCTTTCGACTTAACATAGCCTGTTGATCTTGATAATACTTGAAAAAAATCATCAAACAAAACACGTCTTACCAGTACATGTCAAAATTCCAGTTGTCCAATATTACAATTGCCTTTAATATCGAACTGTTTTGGCAGAACTTGACGCAGCTCATGAAGCTCAGGTTTTCCAAACGAAAATTTCAGTATGACTGCTTGATGAAGACCTTCTTCCATGGTGAATGCATTCACTTCATATATGGTGAATTCTACAGTCGGTATTCCATGCTCAAACGTAACAGGACAAAGTTCCAGTTTTGCGATTTTTGCGGCAGATTGATTTGACAGTAGTTGCGATGCATAGGACTGTTTGATATTAGGATTTGGAAGAGTTTCTATGGTGTTTTGGATTGCATCTCCCACAGCCAAAGGCTAGGGAGAGGTGACAGCAGCCATGATGATCTTCAAAACTCCATTTACATGAAGAAGAAGCTGAAAATTCTGCATGCTACAGTAACTCGATCTTTAAAATTAAGATCTGGAAAACTTGGCTGTGATTTTGACTATGAAACCAATTGGGGATTGTGCGCGATGAGTAGATGTTTCTTTTGATACCAAATTTGCGATAATCCACCACCGGATTCCGGAGTTATGGCTCGTCAATAGTAACGGAATTACTATTCACCCTTCTTCCTAGAGACGTAGAGTCCTTACTAATTTCTTCATATGTATTAGACATAGATTTATGATATATCATTGTTTTTCTTCCACTTAATTAAATATTCTGCTGTTTATACTTTATCGTTTTATATCTGTTAAAAAGAATTAATTGGATAATAGAGTAATTAATTTAAAGGATTGGCTTGCCTAGCTCACATTAATAGGCGCCATCACGACTCCTGAGGGTGGAAAATCTGGGTCGTGACATTGAGACTGTGTAGGTGGCTTGAATTACTGAAAGACTACGACGTCGAGATACTGTATCATCTCGGTAAAGCCAATGTTGCGGCAGATGCTCTTAGTTGTAAGTCAATGAGAAGCTTAGTACATATGAGGCAGGTAGATGGGGGTTGACTAAAGAGCTTCATTAGCTAGCCAATATCAGAATTAGATTGTTAGACTCTGATGACGGAGGTGTTGCAGTATAGAATACATTAGAATCATCTTTGGTAGCCAAGGTAAAAGCATGGCAATTTGAAGATCCTATCTTAGTACGATTGAGAGAGAGCATTCAGCAGTGTAAAATTACGGCTTTTGAGATCGGAGGAGATTGGGCACTAAGATACCAGGGCCAATTATGTGTGTCTAATGTGGCAGGGTTGCGAGAGATGATTATGAATGAGATTCATCAATCCCAATGTTCCATCCATTCCGGCTCGACAAAGATGTATCATGATGTCAAGGAGCAGTATTGGTGGGATAACATGAAGAAGTCCATTGCAGAATTTGTAGCCCAATGTCCTAATTATCAGCAAATAAAGATAGAACATCAGAAACCCGGTGGATTGCTTCAGAATATAGAGATTCCGACCCGAAAATGAGAGGTGATTAATATGGACTTCATTATTGAATTACCTCGCTCTTATCATAAGTTTGACTCTATCTGTGTGATAATTGATCGACTTACAAAATGTACCCATTTTTTGCCAGTTAAGACAACTTACACGGTTGAAGATTATGCGAAGTTGTATATTAAGGAGATTGTTAGGCTTCATGGTGTGTCGGTATCTATTATATTAGACCGAGGAGCTCAATTTACGGCTAACTTTTGGAGGTCTTTTCAAAAGGGTTTAGGCACACAAGTGAATCTGTGCACTGCATTTCATCCGCAGACTAACGGACAGGCCGAACGTACCATTCAGACACTGGAAGATATGCTACAAACATGTGTTCTAGATTTTAAGGGGAACTGGGATGACTATCTTCCACTCATAGAACTCGCCTACAATAATAGCTACCATTCCAATATTAAAATGGCCCCATACGAGACACTATACGGGAGGAGATGTAGATCACCAGTTGAATGGTTCGAAGTCGGTGAAACAACATTATATGGGCCAGATTTGATTCACCAAGCCAATAAAAGGTGAAAGTGATATAGGAGCGATTGAGGATGGCACAAAGCAGGCAAAAGTCTTGTTTCGAGGTCCGACGTCATGATCTAGATTTTGAGGTTGGTGATTCGGTTTTCCTAAGGATCTCACCAATAAAGGGTGTTATGCGTTTTGGGAAGAAAGGTAAGCTGAGTCCAAGGTATATCGGGTCGTATAAAATTCTTCGACGAATTGCACAGGTTGCTTATGAGTTAGAATTGCCATATGAATTGGAATTTTTCCACCCGGTATTCTATATATCTATGTTAAGGAAATGTATTGGATACCCTTCTTGAGTCGTCCCTATCAAAGATGTACAAGTTACAGAGGATCTATCATATGAAGAAGTGCCAGTGGCTATAGTAGATCGACAAGTCCGCAAGTTGAGAACAAAAGATGTAGCTTCCGTCAAAGTATTGTGGAGGAACAAGCATATGGAATAAATGACATGGGATGCAGAAGAAGAGATGAAGTCTAAATACCCTTACCTATTTCAGAATAAAGATAACAAGGATGCTGGTGGAACGCAGGATACATTGGAAGGTGAAATGGCTCTATGAGGTAAGCAATAGCTTGAGAATGCTCTTCCTTAATACAAAATGGTGATATGCATTGTGTAGCCTTGTGAGGCCATACGTTGGGCTTAACTGCTTGCAATCTTTGCTAGTGACTATTTTATAAGGGAAAACTGACCGGAAATTTCCGTTGGAATCCATGATGATTTTGACTCCCCATAAACCTTACATTCGAGAACGAATGTTCCTGGAGGGGAGGGTATTACAACCCATATTCACATACGCTAGTTCATGCCATAAGGTACTCGACATAAATCCATGAATTGATTATCTTTATGATGATAAAAAGTTAATCCTATTGGTCTTAAATGATACAAAGGTGTATAAGGGTGGTTAACAAGTATTAGAAGTTAAACGAATCAAAGCTGTTGTCAGCCGTATTTTCGGGTAAACCAAGAGGTGGTTAATACACTCAAGAGGTCATGTTTTAAGGTATTTGAATCATATATTATTCGTATCATAAGCCTTGAAGTTAAACAAGTTATGAAACAAAGGTCAACAAAAGTTGTCACAACTCAGGTTCATAATTTTTCTTAAACATTAGGTCAAATGTTACTAAGCTTTTCTACCAATTTACAAGGAATTACGGGGAGATCTACCCACAAAATTAAAGATCTATGAGTATAGTTTCAAACTCATTAAACTGTTAATCAATACAACATCGGACTGGAGAGATATAGGCATTTTTTGCGAGACTATACAATCTGCTAGGTGACAAGTAGGTATGTCACCTACTTGGTTAAATGATAGCCCAAAAATAGGAAATTTCGGGTCGGCCAAAGAGACCATTTAAAGGATTATCTCCTTCAATATAACCTTCATTATATAGCACAAAAAACCAAACCTAAACCCCAGCAAACTTCCTCCCAAAAATTATCCACAAACCCTAATCAATTTTCCCTCTCTTTCAAGTTCTAATTGAGGGTAAAACCTAGAGTTTGAAGAACCAAGGGAAGGGCTGAGTTATCCAATAAGTTAGGTAATTTTACTTCTCTCTTTCATACATTTTTTCTGCTATGAATTCATGGTAATTCGTTCTATACATGTAAGAACTCATGGGAAGGTGATCGGAAGCCGTGAGTTCAAGTTATTCACTTGTAGCGGACTGTTTTGTGTTGATGTTGGGCTGCATATTTTACTACTATTTTGTGGAGTTTTGGAGGAGGGAGGGTGTGAAGAAAAACCATATAGATGTAGGGTTGTGGGCTGGTAGTTCTTCGAAACATTTTCGGGTCGTTTGACACGACTACGGTGGTCGTCGTATGTATGAAGTGATTAGGTTGTGCGTGGACTTTTTTGGAAGGCTCAATATGATTATTATTGATGTTGTTTGGGCTGTTTGGTGATTTTTTGGAATTGTGTGAAGTCATATATATAGGGGAGGTGTTGTTTGTTTCATCGTAAAATATGTTGTGGTTGATACATAATAGTTATGACGCTTGAATGATAACGATAGTATCGTTTCTCTTATTGTAGACTAAGGAGTTTTGACAATTGCATAGCTTGAGATTGGGGCAGTATATACAAGGTATGTAAGGCTATCCCTTTCCTTCTTTTGCACGACTCCGATTGTACATAATGTAATGAACGAGCTTCCAAGATACTCTACTCTTAGAAGTTAGCAGTACTTACATTGTTTCCCCTCTTATGGAATGATTGATGTTAATGTTGATTCTGTTATTCTTATGTTATTGATGTTGTTGGTACTTCATGATTCTTATAAGGTTCATGGTGAAGAGTTAGTCTTAATAACGTGTACAGAGGATACTGACCTTACATCACTCCGAAAGGTTTAACGTTATTCAATGAGTCGAGCATGCATTATATATATATATATATATATATATATATGTATTTATTTTACTCTACTGAGCCGCACTATAGTAGGCCGGGTACGATACCTATTGTGCAACCACTGATCGGTTGGGTTTTACCGAGCTCCGCATGGCCGAGTACGATTATACCGAGCCTTATGATGGCCGAGTACATTTTTACCGAGCCTATTACGGCCAGGTATGATATGATGATGGTGATACCCACAGAGGCGTATGTTTTAAAAGTTTATGTATATATACATATGTATCATGTATTTCATGTCAGTAGCCCTCAGAGGTACGCAGATATTACAAGTTGTATATTCTCTATCCCTGCTTACATTACGGTTCGTACTTATGGTTCCCTGCCTTACATACTCAGTATTTTATTCGTACTGACGTCTTTTTATTTGCGGACACTACATGTCGTGCTGCAGGTCCTGATAGACAGGTAGATGCAGCTTCCCCACCACAGTAGGCTATCCATTTCAGCAGTGATTGGCGAGATCCCTTCTCCGGACTTGTCGTGGTCTTGGTATGCATTTTTGTTATAGAGACTCTGGGTATGCCGGGGCCCTATTCCGGCTATGTTGCAGCACTTATGTTCCTTTAGAGTCTCATAGACATGTGTCGACTCATGTATAGTTTGGTATGCCTTGTCGGCTGAATTTTTGTTATATAGTCTTTCATGGCAGCGTGGTAGCTCGTACCTTATATATAGTTTCTTGATTGTCTGGTCATCTCATGTTATGTATGTTCATGCTATCATATTTTATTCTTGGTTGTCCATGATCCATGTCTACCATTTATATTGGTCTCGTCAGCCCTAAAAGATAATAAAGAAGGTTAGATAAAATGTATGTTAGTCGGCAAGTATGACCGGGTGCTAGTTATGGCCCTCCAGTTTGGTTCGTGACATATATATGGATTAGGCTACACGCCGCAGCGGTTATTATAAGGTACCTATGGAGCGTTAGTGCTGAGTGTGAGCACTGATTGATAAGAGTTGAGTCATGAGTGACTGAGAGGCTTGCACGAGGGCTATATATATACATATCCCAGTGATGCTTTGCCCGAGGGGCTTGTTTATAAAATTACTATTTTCACGCCTCCTTAAAATGAGTCTCCATTGAATATGCTGGTTAAATTACTGATTTCACTCATCTTTATACTAAGCCTCTATTGAAAATGTTAAACAAATGTTTTAAACAACTTTTATTTTAACTAGAGTTTTTTCGAGATGTTCAAAATTTAATCACTGATTTGGCTTTATTATTTCCACCGAGATGTTTAAGTTATGAGATGTTTATGAATTCCTATGTGCCTGAGGAACTGTATACAAACTATTTTTTCCTGAGGGGCCGCTTATGATTTTCACAACTTTCAATATAAATTATATTGAACCTCTACGGGAACAGTTAGAAAGATATTTTCCAAAGGATTTTATCGAAATTGGAGTTTAAGGAGATGATTTGATTTGTATCCTATTTTGGTAACATACTGTACCCACTGTGGTGCTATGACATGGCTTACATGATTTCTTTCTGCTCAGTCTTTATTAATTTTTATTACTTAATGAGTTGGCATACTCACATTACTCCTAGCACCTTGTGTGCAGATCCAGGTATTTCTGAGCTCGGTAGGTAGTTCATCAGAATTAGCAAGGTAGCTGACTGGCGATCGCAACCCTGATCTTCTCCCTTCTTATTCTCCCTTAGTGTATTTTGTGATTTTCCTCGACCATGTTGGTCTTCAAGTTGTCAGACAATTGTAGTAGATGCTCCTGACTAGTGACACCCCGATGTCGGGCTTCCTTTTCATACTGTTGTTTTGTTTTAAACACTTTATAAAGGTTTATTGTTAAATAGATTTGATTTTATCTTAAGAACGGAAAATACTGATTGTTTTGGGGTTTGTGTCGGCTGGCCTAGTTCCATGATATACGCCATCATGACCGAGTGGTTTTGGGGTTGTGACATGTTTTTATTAGAACCTAGGTTACATAGGTCTCACGAGTCATGAGCAGGTTTAGTAGAGTCTCGCGGATCGGTATGGAAACGTCTGTACTTATCCTTGGCCTTTAGGAAAAACTTCACATTCTTGAATTCTTATCGTGCGACATTGATTCAGCTTGAAATGTAACTCTTGAAATTCCTTCCATGCGTTTGTATACGCATATAAGTGCTCGGTATTAGCTGTGCATCAACGGCTTGTGATTCCCTGATCAAGGGGCGAGAAGTGATTTTTCTGTGTTGATGTTGGGCCAGTCTGGAGGACTTGAGGACGTGCTTTTCTTGTATCTTGCGCACTAAGGTGTTGATCGTGTGAGCACGTGCTTTTGGATTTATATGTTTGATAATGTCCCTATTGCAGGAAGTGATAGCTGGATAGCTACGTGATGAGTATGATGTGACTGCGAGATATGTTCATATGATTTGAATGAGAAGAGAAGGGTCTGCTTGGGGGTAGTAAGAACTATCTAGTACTTGATTTCCATCATGATTTGATGTATAGCCCATAGTTGTGGGTGTGTTGAAGGTTCTTTTCATGTTGTCTAGTTGGGAAATGAAGTTGATTTCATGTTGTGATATGAGTTCAAATCCAGGAAGATTTAGTGATTGTTTGATGTTTATGATGGTGGAAGGGTATAAAGAGATGTTAGTTTAAGGTGAAGCAGGTGGATTATCTCCTGCGAAGTGTTCTAAAGTTTGTGTG
Organism: Nicotiana tabacum; assembly: GCF_000715075.1. NCBI lineage: Eukaryota > Viridiplantae > Streptophyta > Magnoliopsida > Solanales > Solanaceae > Nicotiana > Nicotiana tabacum. Next base: position 24,291,348 of record NC_134097.1, on the reverse strand, counting down.
GTCCCTATGTTGTTTGTTGTAAGTCCTCTTTTACCAGTAAAATATGTGTGATGCAATTTGAGTTTGGATTATGTATGAGAGCGGGTTTGATTGTTACGAGGGTGAATGCATGATTTGCAAAAGATTGGAAGTACTAGATGGTCTGTGTTGCACGAGCTTACGAGGGATTGCGTTTAATCTCACTATGGCATTATGGTAGTAATAGAGTATAGGAATTATGAGCTATTGTATGTTTTTATCTATGGCTTTAAGCCAAGTGGGGGAGTATACTATTGATTAGTGGATTGCACGATTATATGCTATGTTGGTTCCGAATTGAGGAATACTAGTGAATCAGTTATGGCTTGCAGGGGTTGAGATCGAAGATGGCACGAGTAAAGGAAATTTTTTATAAAGGTTACGTTATACGTTATGGGTGTATGAAAATCACAGAATCACTTGAGTTGTTATTGGTGAAGGATGTACGGTGCGTAGAGCAGGAATTTATTTAGTTACACTCAAGTGGGGTTACTTCCATATGTGTTGATGTTCTAATGGGGCACAGGTCATTCGGTTCATTTGATCAGTCTAATTGAGGTTTGAGCGGAGTGGATGACTCTCGAGAATGGTTTTGATGGGTTCAAGATATATATGTAATACTTGGGATTCATCAGGATGTATGTTGGCTACAAACTGAGATTTATATGGGAGGATGTCAAGACTTGTGGCATTTCTATATCATTATGAATTCTATATACCAGTATCAGGAAGGAAAAGGTAACGGATTTAGATTCGTAGAAGGTCTCTTCAGAGCGGGTATATTGTTTGTGTTACTTTTGAGGGTGCTTCAGAAGAATACAATGGTTTATGAGCCTTAGGGCGGTGTGGTTTTATGCTTGGGTCTCGTGCGGTAAGTCTGGGTTGAGGACTGCGGTATCGTGGAAAGGAGAAGTATCAATTCAAAGGTAAATCAGAAGAAACTTGGGTTAAATAGGACATCTTGGTAGTAGGTCGGATCGGCATGGTAAGAGGTATGATTAAATCTTTGGGTGCTTATGAGGTAATGCGTTTCTACAAGTATTTCATGGCAATGCTCTTAGGTTTTGATGGCCTACATAGCTTGGTTAAGTTAGAGGAATTCAATTCTAACGGTTTGGTTTTGTGCAAATGGAATTCGTAGAGTTCTTGATGGTGTCTACCATGGTTAGAGATGTATATTGTCTATTGGCGTGAGGAGCATGTGATGTATAGTGATTTTCTTCTAGATGGGATCAAATGGAAAGTTCTTGGCTAGTTGATTACGTAGTAGCTTGTGGCTCGGAATGGATTATGATGTCCTCATATTTGACATAGGATGGCATGGTATATGCAGTATGTGGTATAAGGTTGAGATTGCATGTGTAAGGGTTACAATTCAGTTCTGAAAGGAAGGTCATAAATTCCTAGGCAGCATGGACAGTTTCAGATGACTAGATAAATAAGATCACTGATTGGTGTGGCTTGATGAAGGTATATATGTCAGAAAGGGCGATGGGTTTGGGTTATGGATACTTCATTGGTATTACGGCACTCTTGTGTGATCGATTGCTGGAATTCAGATTTTTTCCTTGTGGCATAGAAAAATTTCAGGAGTATTCTTCATAGGATGATCGTGTAATCGGAGAAGTATGGATATTCAGGCGGTGGAGTTTAGACTAGAAATGGTGATTCATATGTTCTAATGGATTTTGAGACTGAGAGTTTTTATGAGTAGATGGTTTCGTAGTCGTGGACTGTGAAGACGTGGGCAAGCTAGTCAGATGATAGTATGTTCTATGATTCAGTCATTGTGAACTTTCGGAGAGTTGTTTATCTATTGTGGGTGACCAAAGTTGATTTGGGGTCCATTGGTAGGCCAATATGGATGTGCATTAAGCATCGAGCCAGATATGTTGCCTCCGAATTGATATTATTAAGAGATGTGCCATTCAATTTTTGTTGAGCTTATTCGTGTTGTGGGGTGATCTATGAGTTACTCTTCTGTGTTACGAGAAGTTGTGATTTGTTGGTTATATGCACATAAGGTGCGGTTCCATTTGGGCTTTATAGCAGAGTTTGTGTGAGACGGGTATTTGGGTGTTGCATGATTGATTGTGCATTGGATATGTTCTCTCGGAATTGTATGACATTACATTGTTTGCTCTCTGTGGTTATGGTGATTCACTGTTGGTACTAGACACCAAATTGAACGTGGTTGTTGATTTTGAGCACAGTGACGTAAGGTGATTCATGTGGATCAGTGTTTGAATAGGATCGCACATTACATCGAAGTTATGTGGAGGTATGATCCTTTGGGTTAGATTCGTGTGTTCTGGTTCTACAATGTGTGATGGGTTCTTAGCATCGTGTTGTGATGGTACTGGTGAGCTTGCGGTACAGCTCTCTCATTTGATCCTTTTTTCATGATTTGAGTGCGTTCGGATCGTTTCTTATTGGTGCATGAATTGCACGGATTGTGTCTTCAGATTGTATTAATGTGTCATGTCACCAGAGTAGTCGTGTTGGATGAGATGAGATCATTGGACCTAGAGTGGATACTAACGGGTTATATTTCAGCATGTTGGAAGGATAATTTCGATGTTCATCTTAGAAATTTATTGAGGTCCTTTCTGAAGGTAAAGGAGCTCCATGAATGGTTGATCTGAGGAATGGTTATGACTTTATGCATGTTTCATTCGTCGTTGGCAGTACGAAAGTGGTGGAATGATGCTTTATTTGATAAGAGGTTTATTATCGGTATTCAATTATTTTGAGCAATTGTTGTGATTTGAAATTTTCGCTATGAGTGTTCGAGTAGTATGGTACATCCGTGATTTCCATCTTGAATTGTAGTTATGGCTTGATACAGCATGTTCAGATTTATTTAGCATGTAGATGTGAAATAACGATCTTATAGATAATTTCGGAAGTGGAAATTTGGTTCTAAGGTTTATGGGCTAGGTTGGATTGTGAAATTTGAGTTATGTTGTGCTATCGGACTTATATAAGATAGAGTGACATGGGATCACCCACGGGTGTGTTTATGGTAGGTTACACGGCAATTTTGACGGTTTTGGAACAACTCTGGGCACGTTCAAGGACGAACGTATGTTTAAGTGGGGGAGAATGTAACGACCCGATCGGTCATTCCGAGAGTTTTAGCCCTGTTTCCCCCATTTCTACTTCATTTTGTGTGGTTCATCTCTTCTATGTTGTGTTGGGTTGCTTGGCTTGGGTTCGGAATGATTGTAGAGAGAAATGAGACACATAGTCTCTTAAGTTGGCCTTTTAGTTGGAAAAGTCAACCGAAAGTTGACTTGTGAGTAAATGATCTCGGAACTTGGTTTTTATGGTTTGGATAGCTTCGTGAGATAGAATTTGAATTGATTTGGCGAAGTTGGAAATTTGACATTTCCCGGTCGGCAGTGGAAATCTTGATATCGGGGTCGGAAAGGAACTCCGAAAATTGGAGTAGGTCAGTTGTGTCATTTGTGACATGTGTACAAAATTTCAGGTCATTCGGATGAGGTTTGATGGGTTTTTGGATCGGTTGTAGAATTCAGAAGTTTGAAAATCCTTAGGCTTGAATCCAAGGGTGATTTAATGATTTGATGTTGTTTTGAATGTTCCGAAGGTTAGAATAATTTGGAACGGTGATATGTGACTTGTTCATATTTTTGGTTGAGGTCTCGGGGGCCTCGGGATAATTTCGGATAGTTTTCGAAAAGGTTGAGCTTGTGAAATCTGCAGCTAATGTTGCTGCTTCTGTCATATCTGCATCTGTGGATTAGGGACCACAGATGTGAGCTCCATATGAGGGGAAGAGACGCGCAGGCATGTGGATGACCGCATGTGCTGCTTGATAACCGCATCTGCGATGCCGTAGGAGTTGTGAGGCGACCGCAGATGCGAGGCCTAGTGAGATAAGTGAAATCCGTAGAAGCAGAAGTGCAAGTGCGCTTATGGGATCACAGGTGGGGAATCCTTGGGACAGAAAGTATATAATTTCCCATTCACGAATTTTGGTCATTCTTCCACTATTTTTGGTCGATTTTGGAGCTCCAAGCTGTGATTTCAAGAGGGAATCGAGTGTCGATAGAGAGGTAAGCTACTCGAGCTTTGTATCTTGTGTTTATGGTGATTATTTCATTGTTTAATCATAAAAATTTGTGGGAAACATTAGAGAAAGAGTTGGGAAATTAGGGCTTGAAATTGGAGAGTTAAATGGGGATTTGAATGGGCATTTGATGTCAGATTTCGATGATTTTGGTATGTATAGACTCGTGAGAGGATAAGGATTCTATTAATGTGATTTTTATCGGATTTAGAGACGTGGTCCCAAGGGTCGGGTTTGACCAATTTCTGGATTTTTTATGTAATTTGATTATTTTCACATGGGCTTTGTTCCCTTAGCGTATATTGATGCTATGAATCTGATCTTGGATATATTCGAGGCGAGTTGACGCCGAGTCAAGAGGCAAGGGCGCCACGGAGTAGGATTTTTCGTCCGGTTTGAGGTAAGTAATGATTGTAAATGTTGTCCTGAAGGTATGAAACCCCGGATTTCACATCGTTATGCTACTTTGAGGTGACGCACACGGTAGATGACGAGCGTGGGGTCGTGCACCGTTGGGGATTGTGACTTGGTCTGTCCCGTACGACTGTTAAATCACGTATTTGATTGAAATCTTTTTGATATCATTGTGTTTTGAAAAGTATTGTTATGTTTCGGGCGGAATGTCATATTTGGGCCTTGTGCTAACTATTTTGGACCCTTATGGGGCTTTTTACTACAATTCCTCACAGTTTTAAATTAATATTTGTACTCAGTTATGCTGTGTTTTACTGAATTCATAACTCAGTTTTTACACTATAAATGATAATTTTGGGTCGAACACCCTGTTTTACTGATAGTCCGAGTGACTTGTGAGGTTGATGACTGAGAGAGAGAGGCTGAGGGCCTAATTGTGAGGTCGATGACTGAGATAGGCCAAGGGCCTGGTTGTGAGGATTATATATTTATGGATCAGGTTGCACGTCGCAGCGATATAGAGCTTGGGCTGTAGGAGTCCCTCCGGAGTCTACACACTCCCATTTAGCGCAGTCGATAATATATTATTACAACCTATATTCACGTATATTAGTTCATGCCATAAGGTAGTCGGCGTAAATCCATGAAGTGATTATCTTTAAGATGATAAGAAGTTAATCCTATTGGTCTTAAATGATACAAAGGTGTATAATGGTGGTTAACAAGTATTAGAAGTTAAACGAATCAAGGATTTTATCAGCCGTATTTTCGGGTAAACCTAGAGGTTCTTAATACATTCAAGAGTCCGTGTTTTAAGGTATTTGAATCATATAATATTTGTATCATAAGCCTTGAAGTCAAACGAGTTATGAAACAAAGGTCGACAAAAGTTGTCGCAACTTAGGTTCATAATTTTACTTAAACATTAGGTCAAATGTTACTAAGCTTTTCTCCTAATTTACAAGGACCTACGAAGTGATCTACCCACCAAATTAAATATCTATGATTGTAGTTTCCAACGCATTAAACCGTTCATCAATATGACATCGGAGTAGAGAGATATAGGCAGTTTTGCAAGACTACATAAGCTGTTAGGTGGCAAGTAGATGTGTCACCTACTTGGTTAAATGATAGCCTGAAAAAAGGAAATTTCGGGTCGGCCAAAGATCCCATTTATATGGTTATCTCCTGCAATATAACCGCCATTATATACCACAAATAACCATACCTAAACCCCTGCAAACTTTCTCCCAAAAACTATCCACAAACCCTAATCGATTTTCCCTCTCTTTCAAGTTCTAATTGGGGGTAAAACCTCGAGTTTGAAGAACCAAAGGAAGGGCTAAGTTATCCAAAAAGTAAGGTAAGTTTACTGATATCTTTCAAACATTTTTTCTGCCGTGAATTCATGGTAATTCATTCTATACATTTAAGAACTCACGGGAAGATGATCGAAAGTCGTGAGTTCGAGTTATTCACTTGTAGTGGACTGTTTTGTGTTGTTGTTGGGATGCGTGTTTTACTACTATTTTGTAGAGTTTTGAGGAGGAAAGGTGTGTAGAAACATCATATAGATGTAGGTTTGTGGGCTGGTAGTTCTTTGTAACATTTTCGGATCATTTGACACGACTACGGTGGCCATCGTATGTATGAAGTGCTGAGGTTGTGTGTGGACTGTTTTGGGAGGCTCAATATGATTATTATTGATGTTGTTTGGGCTATTTGGTATTTTTTGGAATGGTGTGAAGTCATATATATATAGGAGAGGTGTTGTCCGTTTCATCTTAAAATAGGTTGTGGTCGATACATAAAAGTTATGACGCTTGAATGATAACGATAGTATAGTTTCTCTTATTGTAGACTAAGGAGTCGTGACAATCGCATAGCTTGAGATTGGGGCAGTATATACAAGGTATATGAGGCTATCCTTTTATTTCTTTTGCACGACTCCGATTGTACATAATGTAATGAACGAGCTTCCAAAGATACTCTACTCTTAGAAGCTAGCAGTATGACGAGTGTCCGGCGTGTGTATAAATTAAACTCATATTCTGTCAAATTATAGTATAGAAAGATGTCGAACCCACAGAGATTGGTTTATCTATTCTACATACGTTTCTTGTTTTAATTACTATTTGAGAAAATCAGAAAGAGTTGAGTTATAAATTAACTAACTAAAAATGCATGAATAGAGCAGTAGAAAATATTTTATTTTTCATAAATATAACAAAAGGTGTTGGGATCTTGACTTTACTTAATATTTCTATTATATAGTAGAATTATTATTCTTCAATTTTTATTTCTCAAAAAGGTATAAATGGCTCTCACGATTACAAATATATATTATTACTCAAGTTGAATAATTAATTGCACTCCTCTCGGTTATACAAATTAATCTTCAAAATAGTAATACTAAAGAACCAGAAATATATGATTGAACTAAAACATGCTCTTGATAGTAAGTCCCTTTCGGTTACCCTACTCGTTATAACTAATTATTACACTATTCGCCTCTCTCGATTACAAATAAGTGTAAAATTAATTATAATATAAAAGAGATATATGTTACTGAATAAATATTAACATTTATCAATACTACACTTAACTATATTATTTCTTCCGCCTCTCTCAATTACAGAGTTAATAAACAGTTAATATGTAGTACAAGATAGATAGATGTTAATAAATTAAATAACGTCTAACTGTAAATACAGATAAAAGTTAAATAAATTCTAGCTCAAGCATGTGAATTTGAGGAATAATATTTATTATTATATAGAAATATTAAGATCCGTCTTTCTCCCAACACAAGAAATGTTACTCCATACTGGAACTAGTACTAACAATGGAAATATTCTTGTCCATTAAATAAGAAAAGAGAAAGAAATATTCAAGAAGAATAATTTCCCCTATTTAATTAAAAGCAGAAACTAGAGTAATTTCTTACACTGGAATTTATTTAGAAACAACAACTAAACCACTCTTGTGATTTAAAAGAAAAGATAACTCGATATTAATGAAACAAATAAAACAGAGAAACTTATTAGGAATTTGGGTTCCGATTTTTAACTTTAAGCTTTCTCTCTCCCCCGTCTTCTGATCGGCAACATCTTCTTATATAAGAACATTTCATGATGACTTCTCGATTTGGTGCTAGATTTCCATGGTAAATCTAGATTTTGCATTTGCAGATATGAGAATTCGAATTCTAGATTTGGTGCTAGATATCAATGGCAAGTCTAGATTTTGAATTTGCAGAGATGAGAATTCTGCAATTCTAAGTTTAGATTTCATCGATTTCATCATGGCAAATCGAGACTTGGTGCATTGTCATGGCAGTAATGAATCATAGCTCGATCTTACACTTCTTTGTTGTATTTTTCTTGAATATTTATTTTTCTTTTTTCATGTTGCGCACAATAATTCTTCTATAATCATTCCTGCAAAATAAAGTTAAGAATATGGAGGAAATAAGATAATTTATATATTTTTATGAGAGAAATATGTAGTTAATATCTGGTAAAATGCACTTATCAAATTCTCCCATACTTAAACTTGTACTCGTCCTCGAGAAAAGAAAACAAATGAACATAGTAACTAAACACTTAAGTGAAATCATGAAAGGTTTTGACAAAGAAGAATTGACTAAGACCAATTCACCAGTTTAAATAACTTTTAACCGTACTCAAATTCACTTTTTGAGAATCGAAATCACAATATTTTCTAATCCCAAGTGTGTCTCACTAGATGAAGAGAGATGCCCATATATCACACAATGTATAGATAAAGAACAGAAAAGGGCATGAATAGAAAAATTCGCTCACTCTCAACAAAGAAGTACCTCAAGCTACTGGAAATTGCCATAAGCTAGACTATTATGTGGTTCTCTACTAATTTAGGAGTTTTGAGTTGAGATCATGTAGGACTTTTACAAGGTTGTAATGCAGGCTTAGGAAATGGAAGGATACATATAGATAATAGTGACTCAAATTCCATGTAGGCAGTACACGTTTACTTTTATCACTCAAGCACGATTGTCTTCCATATTCTTTTAAGCAATCGACCTCCCTTTTTAAAACCCAATTCACAATTTTCATATATATTTTTTTTATTTGAATGGAACTGACAATATCTCTTCGTTGTTCCCTTTTCTTTTGTAGCTTTTTTTTTAATTCTCATAAAAAACATCTCAAGAGATCAACAAGCTCAAATAATTGTTCTTTCATCAGTTCTTTCCACAATTACACCTTACGCCTAAATTTTTACATTCAGATCAACTCTTAAAGTGCCCAAAGGGAATTGGATGAACAAATAGTAAGTCGTAACAACAAACAGGCTAAGGGTTAAAGCTTGAGGACCAAGAAGAGATAATTTATTTAGGCTCAACTGGGCTAACTAGGGATAAAGATCATCAAGGTAGGTTAATTAGGTTGTGGCTCAACAAAGAAAGCCTACTTTCATTTCCCAACTCAAAGATCTACCTAGAATTTCGCTTCAAACCACATTCAAGGCAAGTTCTAGATTTCCAAATAAGCAGGAGAACTAGACAATATAAGCTAACCATACAATACACTTGGAACCAACAAAAACTATGATTTCAATCACCAAGAAGTAAGTATGAGCTTAGAAAAAGTAATCATAAAACCCATGAATGGTACTTAATCAAATTCATCTTTTCTAAGTCTCATGCTTTTCAAGTCAAATCAAGTTTAGCCAACTTATTTACCAAAACTAGTTAAAAAACTATTCAAGAAATCCATGAAAGTACATGAAATAAGTTGCCTTAATGAATAAGGCAACTCAATTTTTTCAGTTTATCTATTTTAAATTTTTTTTTATAATTTTACTAGAAACACATTTTTCAGTTATAAAATATATGTTTTTTTAAACACCTATGAAGACAAAGTTGTAACAAAATGGCTTAATGAAGAGACTTTGCCAGAAAACATGTGTGAAAACTGCCAAACTCTAAAATTTGAAACTATTAGAAGAATTCAAAGTAAAGTGACAAAAAGATGTGTATAGTTTGGCTTTGTCACATAAAAATCATAGAAACAGAGTACCAAAGTCTATGAGAATGCATCATACTTTGGCATTATCACATAAAAGACCACAAAATATAATGCCAAAATACATGAGATTTGATCACACTTTCCCATAGATGTGTAAAGATTGGCATTTTCATAAAATAAAATCTCAAAACAGAATGCCCCATTAAAAACAAAAAACACAGACCCAAAACACATGGGAATGCATCACATTTTTCCTAAGAGTATGGCATTATATTAAAAACAACAGGTAGGACCAACCTTAAAGGTAGCATCAATTCCTTTAGGCTATTTACAAGCTGCCTTTAGTGAGTTATTTACTTACCAAAAAGAGATATCTTACTTGAAGCATGCCAAGTCCGTATCTTCCTTAAACAACCAAAAACATAAGAACCATCATCATCCCAAAAACAAAACAACAGTACACTTACATTACTCTAAAAGTGCAAAGCTAGTAAGAGAAACTTTTACCATCCCCAACTTTTTGGATCGTTCATTCTCCTGAATGAACAATTCAAGAGTTAGTGTGGCTCGCCTTGGTGCCATTATGTTGGAAGAATTGAAGCTCGGAATTAATTTCTCCAAACTCAGGACGTCGAGACGGGCCCGAAGGTCCTTCATTGAAGAAGTTAGAAGGACTGCCAATGGTAGTTAAGTCATGAAAGGGCAGCATCTCTGAAAAAGGATGACTGGTGTATGACATTGGAAATGCAGTAGATATTTCTCCTCTTTATGACAACACTATAGGAGGTGGTGACACCATTGACATAGAGAGTCCTTGGCCTAGATGTACACAGATACCTTCACCATTGAAGCTTCTCATGCCTGGATCTGTAATAAGACATGGCTGAAAATTTGGTATGTTAGAATTTCTTACTGCATTAGCAACATTCCACATTAATTTTCCCATCATCTGGATCGTAGGAAATGTGTAGGCAACTTGATTCTCTAGAGTTTGGCTAATAATTTTTGACTAGATCTCGTCTGTGCCAACTCTGTCATGACATGAGTTATCCTCATTACCTGCTCGTTCTTAAACACATCCCAATTTCTTGTCATCTCCTCTTGTTTTAGCAATATTTGTTGCAAACAAGAAAACATATTCGATGAGATAGTCGCAAAGGCAATGATAGTGTCTGTTTGCATAGGTTGCACATTAGTTTCTAATTCTGGACTTTCGGAACTTATTTGGCCCTTTGAAGCTCTTTTTTCAATGCCTCACAGGGGTTGTAATGTAGAAAGATAACTTTGATCAATAGCATAAATACTTTGAACCCTCCTAAAGTTACTCATATCAACATTAAACATTTCTACGACGCGAGTAATGGTTGATGGAAAAAACAGACATTTAGACTCATTTGAAAAACGAATAGCAATAACTCCATCACTAATCATTCTCCCAACATTTATAGGTAGACGTCTCTGAATTGCATATAACAATATTACCCTTTCCAGATTGTAATTAGATGTATTCTGATAAGGCATTAATCGAGAACTAACAAATTTGCCCTATGTTCTAGTAGTTTCTAGTATACATGATCCAGCGACACTCCAAGAATTCTTATAATAACTCCTAACACCATCTGGACAGAGTTCCTTAAAAGCTTCCACCATAAATCTTTCATCTTTCCTGCCAATTTTCGAAGTTCTCTTAGATTTATTGATATTAGCGTAGAACTCAAGAACGATTTCAGCAACATAATCACCTGGATTCTGCACAAAACCTTCCCAACCTAAAGATTGAACATTCTCTAAAATCTTGGTTTCATGAGACCCATCTATTGGGGAAAAGACCATTTCACATTCTTCTGCAAAAGATTTTTTGGTCTCCAAAAATATCTGAACTAAAGGGTCAAGATTTTCACTTTGTAAGCCCATATGTGAGAAAGTTCTTTTCAAGGATGTCATTTTTCTAATCTGTTTATTTGGGTGTTGAAATGGTGGAATTGATAATGAAAATATTGTGTTTGGTGAGGGTGGACTGATGATTACATGAGAAAATTACAGTGGTGAGAGGTGGGTTTGGTAAAGGTTTTCTTGGGAAAGAGATGAAATGGGTGAGTGAGATTGGGGATGGTAAAGGTTTTCTTGGGAAAGGGATGAAATGGGTGAAAACTTGATCGTTTGAATTGCTCTCTTTAATTTCTTAGATTTTGGAGTAAAATTGAGGCATTTTATTAGAAAACAAATATTATAAAGTATTGTTTTCCTTGAGAACGGTGTGTCTGATTTACCCAATTAGCATGAGTTCTTATGATAATGTCACGACCCAATTCCCGAGCCCGGTCGTGATGGCGCCTCTCGTGAAGACAAGGCCAGCCAGACCAAAACGGAACACTTCTTTTCAACGGTTAAATATCATAAACAGTTCTAAACATGATATAATAGCCATAATTTGTGGAAAATAACGATGACAGTAGAAGAAACCATCCTGATACAGCCCAAACCGGGGTGTCACAAATCACGAGCATCTATTAAGGTATAAATACAACTACAAGGTCTCAATTATACAAAACAGGAATAATGAACAAAAGGGAGAAAAGCGGTGTTGTGAACGCCGGCAACCACCTCACTAAACTCCGATAACTCTGCCTCTGATCAACCAAAACCCGCTACCGGGTGTATAAATACCTGCATCTGCACACAAGGTGCAGGGAGTAATGTGAGTACTCCGAATCAGTGAGTAATAAAGGTAAATAACAACTGAGCGGTAAGAAATCACGTAAAGCAACCAACATGCTGTATAGAAGCAGTGAAAAACCCTTTGAGAAAAATAGTGAAGCTGTGAAATCTTTAGAAATATCTTAGCTCAGTTTAAACCTCTTTTGAAAATGACTTTCTCAACAGTTACGCAAATGAGTGAAAACAAATAATGTAGATAAGCACGAAAATTCGCCCCTCGGGCACAACACTCAATTCACAGATAATGTCAGGCAATCAGATAGATATCACATGAAGTAGCACAAACAACAGATAATGGCAGACAAATGAAATAAAGTAAACTCATAAAACAGTACCAACACCGCTGCGGCGTGTAGCCCGATCCATATATCGCTGAGGCGTGCAACCCGATCCATATATTTCGTCGATGACGCTCACTAGGGGTGTACAGAATCCGGGAGGGGCCCCTTACGGCCCAAGCGCAATATCAAGCCATCTCGTGGCGTACATATCTCAGGCCCTCGGCCTCATAATCAATCAGTATCTCACTGCTGCGGCGTGCAGCCCGATCCACAAGTATCCTCACAGTATAGGCCCTCGGCCTTACTTAGTCAAAAATCACATAAGCCCCTCGGACAGTAGTAAAACATGATGCTCAGCCCAAAAATATTATTGGAAATTTCATTTCAAGTGTTAACGCGAAATAGACATGGCTGATTTTTGAAAATAGTGGAAAATACATGACTGAGTTCAAGTATAAAAATTAAATAGTGAGGAAATATCAACAACAGTCCCCGAATGGTTCGAATAACTGGTACGAAGGCCAAATATGGCAATCAACCCAAAATCATAATGATAACAAATAAGTCTCAGTCAAATATGTGGTAAAATCATCAATCGGGACGGACCAAGTCACAATCCCCAGTAGTAAAAGACCCCACGCTCATCATCCAGCACGTGTCTTGCCTCAATATAGCGTTACGATGTGCAAATCCGGGATTTCAAACCCTCAGGATATCATTTACAATCATTACTCACCTCGAACCGGCGAAATATCTAGCTCGCGACGCCTTTACCCTTCAAATTGGCCTCCACGCACGTTGAATCTATCCAAAATAAGAACGAATACATCACAATATGCTAAGGGAGCAAAGCCCAAGCGAAAACAATTGAAAATTATCAAATATCCCGAAATTAGCAAAACTCGAGCCCCGGGCCCACTTCTTAAAACTCAGAAATTTTCACATCAACGGGTTCCTTGTCTCCCCACGAGTTCGTACATATCAAAAGTTCTCAAATCCGACCTCCAATGGCCCTTCAAATCCCAATTTAAAATCTAAAAATCTCAAGCCCTAGTTCTTCCATTTTTAGCTAAATTTCCATGAATTTCTAGGTTAATTTCACAATAGAATCACGTTTTAGGTTCAAAAATCTTACATCCAATAAATTCTCCTTAAATCCCTCTTCAATATCCCTCGAAGAGCTCTCAAAATGGTCAATTATGGAGGAAAAATGGCTAAAATCGCAGATAAAATAACTTATAAACTTTCTGCCTAGGTCTGACCCTTCCTTCTTCGCGAACGCGGTGAAGCACAAACTTACGTTGACCAAATTTTGCCCTACGCGAACGCGTCACCCTATCGCGAACGCGTCACCCTATCGCGAACGCGATGCTTCTGCCTCCTTCACTTTCGCGAACGCGAAAATCTTACGCGAACGCGATAAACAAAATGCCTTGGACCCCAATTTGCTCTACGCGATCGCTAGTGCCTTCTCGCGAACGCGATGCACTGCTTCCCATCCTTTCGCGAACGTGAGGCACGTCTCGCGAATGCGAAGGCTTAATTTTGGCCTTCCTCAAATCCTTCTACGCGAACGCGATGCTCCACCCGCGAACGCGAAGAGAAAAATTTTCTGCAACAACTGAAAAGCAATTTCTGCAACTCTCAAAGCCAAAAATGGTCCAATTGACCATCCGAAACTCACCCGAGGCCCCCGGAACCTCAACCAAAACCACCAACACATCTTAAAACCTCGTTCAAACTTGTTCCAATCATCAAAACACCTCAACAAAACACCAAATCCACCAATTCACATCGAATTCAAGCCTAAGTTTTTCTTAAACTTCTGAAATACGCTTTCGATCAAAAACCCAACCAAACAACGTCCGAATGACCTGAAATTTTGCACACACATCCCAAATGACATAACGAAACTACAGCAACTCTCAGAATTCCATTCCGACCCTCGGATCAAAATCTCACCTATCAACCGGAAATCGCCAAAATACAAACTTCGCCAATTCCAGCCTAATTCTACATCGGACCTCCAAAACCACTTCCGATCACTCTCCTAAGTCACAAATCACCCAACGAAGCTAACCAAATCATAAAAATTCCATTCCGAGCTCATATACAAATAAGTCAACTCTTGGTCAAACTTTTCAAATTCAAAGCTTTCAACTGAGACTGTTCTTTCAAATTCATACCAATTTCAGTGAAAACCAAAATCAACAATTTACCTCAGCCATAATACATCATACGGGGCAAGTCATGCTCGAGAACTGCCGATCAAAGTACAAAAGCTCAAAATGACCAGTCGGGTCGTTACATCCTCCCCCACTTAAACACACCTTCGTCCTCAAACGTACCCAGAGTTGTTCTAGAACCCAACCAATAACTAAATAACTTTACCATGCATATACCCGGGGGTGATCCCACGTCACCCTATCTCATATAGATCTGATAACACAATATAACTGAAATTTCACAATCCATCCTAGTCCATAAACCATAGAACCACATTTCTGCTTCTAAAATCGTCAATACGATCAGAATCTCACATTTATATTGTGAATAAGTCCGAACAAGCTGTAAGAAACCATATCTTCTTTCTCAGGTGCAATCACATGATATACCACATAACTCAAACACTCGTAGCGATAACTTCTAATCACAACAACTGCACATAATAACCGAATATCGATAAAAAACCTCTTATCAACTAAAGTCTCGTTCCAACACTTCCATATACTGCCAATGATAAAGGAAACACGCAATAAATCATAACCATTTCTTAGATCAACCATCCATAAGGCTACTTCTCTTTTCGCAAGGACCATAGCAAATTTCTGAGCCGAACCTCGATATTATCCTTCCAACATGCTGAAATCGAATCTGTTCGTATTCAGTAATGATCCCAACGATCTCCTCTAGTCCAGCACACCACTCTGGTGACATGACACATCAATCGAGGCCTAAGCCGCAACTAGTATAATACACGCACCAATAAGAAACGGTTCGAACATACTCCAATCATGAAAGTGACTCAAATGAAAGAGCCGCACTTCAAGCTCGCCAGTACCACCTCAACACAAAGCAGAGAACCCGTCTCACATCATGGAATAGAACACACGAATCTAGCCTGCAAGGTCATATCTCCATATAGTTTCGATGCAATGCGCGATCCTATCAAACATTGCTCCATATAAAATACCCAAAGTCACTATGCTCGAAAGCGACAACCACACACAATTTGATGTTTGGAACCAAAGCAAAGTCATTACACCAATGGTGAAGCAATTAACATATACCACGCAAACCCGATAGAACATAACTGACATGTCATTCAGCGAGCAACACCCAATTGCTCTTCCCGCTTGACTTCGACTATGAACACCAATAGAACCGCACCATATATGCCCATAACCAACAAATCATACATCTCGCAACACAGAAAGATAACTCATAGATCTCCCAGATCACTAGTAAGCTCAATAACGGTCGAACCAACCTATCCCTCAACAACACAATTTGGGGCCAACTAAGCTGACTCAGCTAGAACACGCATCCACATTGGCCTACCAGCAAAATCTCTATCAAGGGGAAACCTGAAGTTGTTCCTTCAACTCTTTAACTCTGCCGATGTCATACGATACGGTGCCTGGCACCAAATCAATACCGAAATCAACAACCCTACCTGGCGACATACCCGACCACAAGAAACACATCCGAAAAGTCCCTCACCACCGGAACTGAATTAATATGAGGAGCCTCAGCATTGACACTCATCACAAGAGCCCAAGTAAGAAAGACAAATCCTTCCTAGCCGTCCGCTAAGTCTTCGAAATGTAAAACCACTCTACCAGGACTTAATCTGATGCTTCTCGCTATTCAACCCATGGTATTTCTGGAATAGCCCATAGCACAATAGTCCAGAATAACCCAACATGGAGACAACCACTCTAATCCCCAATATCACATCCAGAATCTAACATACCAAGCAAAGAAAGATCCACTTGGGCCTCCAAATCTCGATAGTCACTAAACAGTACCGAATACCTACGATCTATAACCCACATAGCCTGAATATGAGAACTCCCGTCTCCACATCCACACGGCACATGAATCTCCATATCTGATCCCAATTTCGTTGTCCGAACACATGCCACACATTTAATACCCAATCATCCCATGATAGATACTCTAAAATTTCCCTGTGCCAACAAGCAATCCCGAATATCACCAGTCGATCTAACAAGAAAATTATGCAATACTACCGAAGTGTCATCAACTTAATCACATTGTCTTTTCTAAAACATATACCCTCGTCAAATCACCCCAATTAGCACTACCACTTTCTTAATCATCCGAAACTGTTTGTGCTGCCTAAGAATTCATGACTTTCCATTCAGAACTGAACTGTAACCTTCCACACGCAATTGTCAATCCTCCACAACCTAGTGCATATACTATACCATCTCAGGATATCATGAGAATTTCATCTTCCTTCCGAGCCACAAACATCTACGTACTCAATTGGTCAAGAACTTCACATTGGTCCCAATCTAGAGGAAAAATACCTATACCTCCCATGCTCCGCATGCCCACTGAAAATATACATCTCCAAACCGCGGTAAAACCATCAAGAACTCTCCAAGTTCCCTTTGCACAAATCAGACCTGTCAGGACTGAATCCTTCTAACTCAAACAAGTTAAGCAAGCCATCAAAACCTAAGAGCATCGCTGCAAAATACCTGAAAGAGCTTATTACCTCGAACACACACAAGGAATTAATCATATTCTTACCATACCGATTCAGTCTACTATCAAGCTACTCCATCTATCTAAATTTCCTTCTGATTCATCTTCAACTTGATATTCTCTCTTGTTGTAGCAGCAAAATTCCTCAACCCAGGATTACCACACGAGACCCAAGCATACAACCACACTGTCTAAGACTCATAAGCCGATGAATACTCTCTAAAATATTCCCAAAAGCACCACATTTAAAATACTTTGCTCTGAAGAACTTCATGTGAATCTAAATCTGTTACCTCCTGATACTGATACATAGAATCCCACAATTAATATAGAAAAAACCACAAGTCTTGACATCTTCCAATGAAACTCAGTTTCTAACCACATATGCGACTTTGGAATACTCAATTGATATAGGCAGACCCTTGAACACATTAGAATCATTCTCGCAAGTCATCCACTCTCCTCAAACAGCAATTAGCCTGATCAAACGAACCGATCAATCTGTGCCTCATTAGCACTCTGACACCGCAGAATGTGACATCATTCCATTACAACCAAGCAACTTCCTGCTCTATGCACCCAGCATCCTTTACCAATAACAACTCAAGACATTCCGTTATTCTTACACACTTATGAGGCATACTATATACCTTGTTAAGAATTTTTCCTTTACTCGAGCCATCCTCGGTCTCAATTCCTGTAGGCCATAACTGATTCACCCGCACGCCTCAAATTGGAACCAACATAGCACCTAACCGTGCAATCAACTGCTCATAGTAGACTCCCCCACTTGGCTCGAAGCCATAGATCAAATTACACTTAATAACTCATAACGGTTATATTACATTGATGCCACAATACTATAGTGAGATTAAACTCGAATCCTTTGTAAGCTTGCGAAAACACAGATAATCTAGTACTTAAATCTTCGGCAAACCTCACACTCATTCTCGCAATAGTTAAGCCCACTCTCTTAAGCGACCCAAAATTCAAATTTCAACACTTGCACATGAGATCTTCTAACATTCACATGAGGGTCACACAACCTCAGAATTTTTCGCAAGAGATAACCCACCTGCTTTGCCTTCAATTAATATTTCTGTACACCTTCCACCGTTATAAACTATACGCAGTCACTTAGTCTTCCTGAGTATGAACTCATACCGCAACATGAAATCTACTCCACTCCCAACTAGGAGACACAATAAGATTCTTCACATGCCCATAGCTCGGGCTACAACTCGAATCACGATGGAATTCAAGCACCTAATAGTTCTTCTATCATCCAGCAGACCCCTCTCGCCGCTTCTGAATCATATGGATACTTCTCGAAGTACTAAAATACTCATCACATAATTATCCAACCGTCACTTCCACTAATAGGGACAATACTGAACATATAGTTCGAAACACTCACCCACACAATCAGCACCTCGGTGCTTAAGCCATAGGCAAAGATCCGGCCTCAAGTCCTTCAGACTGGCCCAACATCAAACTCACAAAGATCACATCTTGTCTCTCGATCAGGGAATCACAAGCCATCAAGGCACATTGATACTGAGCGCTCATGCGCGCATGCGAACATGTGGAAGGAATTTCAAGAGTTACTTTTCAAGCTGGATCCGCGAGACTCTACTAAACCTGCTCATGACTTGTGAGACCTAAGTAACCTAGGCTCTGATACCAACTTGTCACGACCCAATTCCCGAGCCCGGTCATGATGGCGCCTCTCGTGAAGACAAGGCCAGCCAGACCAAAATGGAACACTTCTTTTCAACGGTTAAATATCATAAACAGTTCTAAACATGATATAATAGCCATAATTGGCGAAAAATACCGATAACAGTAGAAGAAACCATCCCGACACAGCCCAAACCGGGGTGTCACAAGTCACGAGCATCTATTAGGGTATAAATACAACTACAAAGTCTAAATTATACGAAACAGGAATAATGAACAAAAGGGAGAAAAGCAGTGCTGTGAATGTCGGCAGCCACCTCACTAAACTCTGATAACTCTGCCTCTAATCAACCAAAACCCGCTACCGGGTGTATAAATACCTGCATCGGCACATAAGGTGTAGGGAGTAATTTGAGTACTCCGACTCAGTAAGTAATAAAGGTAAATAACAACTGAGCGGTAAGAAATCACGTAAAGCAACCAACATGCTGTATAGAAGCAGTGAAAAACCCTTTGAGAAAAATAGTGAAGCTGTGAAATATTTAGAAATATCTTAGCTCAGTTTAAACCTCTTTTGAAAATGACTTTCTCAACAGTTACGCAAATGAGTGCAAACAAATAGTGCAGATTAGCACGGAAATTCGCCCCTCGGGCACAACACTCAATTAACAGATAATGCCAGGAAATCAGATATATATCACATGAAGAAGCACAAACAACAGATAATGGAAGACAAATGAAATAAAGTAAACACATAAAATAGTACCAACACCGCTGCGGCGTGTAGCCCGATCTATATATCGCTGCGGCGTGCAACCCGATCCATATATTTCGTCGATGACGCTCACTAGGGGTGTATAGAATCCGGGAGGGGACCTTTACGGTCCAAGCTTAATTTCAAGCCATCTCGTGGCGTACATATCTCAGGCCCTCGGCCTCATAATCAATCAGTATCTCACTGATGCGGCGTGCAGCCCGATCCAAATGTATCCTCACAATACAGGACCTCGGCCTTACTCAGTCAAAAATCACATAAGCCCCTCGGGCAGTAGTAAAACATGATGCTCAGCCCAAAAATATTATTGGAAATATCATTTCAAGTGTTAAAGCGAAATAAACATGGTTGATTTTTGAAAAAAATGGAAAATACATGACTGAGTTCAAGTATAAAAATCAAAAAGTGAGGAAATATCAACAACAGTCCCCGAAGGGTTCGAATAACTGGCACGAAGCCCAAATATGGCAATCAACCCAAAAACATAATGATAACAAATAAGTCTCAGTAAAATACGCAGTAAAATCATCAATCGGGACGGACCAAGTCACAATCCCCAGTAGTAAAATACCCCACGCTCATCATCCAACGCGTGTCCTGCCTCAATATAGCGCTACGATGTGCAAATCCGGAGTTCCAAACCCTCAGGATTTCATTTACAATCATTACTCACCTCGAACCGGCGAAATCTCTAGCTCGCGATGCCTTTACTCTTCAAATTGGCCTACACGCGCGTCGAATCTATCCAAAATCAGAATGAATACATCACAATATGCTAAGGGAGCAAAGCCCAAGCGAAAATAATTGAAAATTATCAAAAATCCCGAAATTAGCAAAACCCGAGCCCCGGGCACACTTCTCAAAACATAGAAATTTTCACATCAACGGGTTCTTTATCTCCCCACGAGTTCATACATATCAAAAGTTCTCAAATCCGACCTCTAATGGCCCTTCAAATCCCAATTTAAAATCTCAAAATCTCAAGCCCTAGTTTTTCCATTTTTAGCTAAATTTCCATGAATTTCTAGGTTAATTTCACAATAAAATCATGTTTTAGGTTCAAAAATCTTACCTCCAATAAATTCTCCTTGATTCCCTCTTCAATATCCCTCAAAGAGCTCTCAAAATGGTCAACTATGGAGGAAAAATGGCTAAAATCGCAGATAAAATGACTTATAAACTTTCTACCCAGGTCTGACCCTTCCTTCTTCGCGAACGCGGTAACCGCCTCGCGTTCGCGAAGCACAAACATACGTTGACCAAATACGCGTCACGCTATCATGAACGCGATGCTTCTGCCTCCTACACCTTCGCGAATGCGTAAACCTTACGCGAACGCGATGAACAAAATGCCTTGGACCCCAATTTGCTCTACGCGATCGCGAGTGCCTTCTTGTGAACGCGATGCACTGCTTCCCATCCTTTCGCGAACGCGAGGCACGTCTCGCGAACGCAAAGGCTTAATTTTGTCCTTCCTCAAATCCTTCTACGCAAACGCGATGCTCCACCCGCGAACATGAAGAGAAAATTCTTCTGCAACAGCTGAACAACAATTTCTGTAACTCTCAAAGCCAAAAATGGTCTGATTGACCATCCGAAACTCACCTGAGGCCCTCGGGACCTCAACCAAAAGCACCAACACATCTTAAAACCTTGTTCAAACTTGTTCCAATCATCGAAACACCTCAACAAAACATCAAATCCACCAATTCACATCGAATTCAAGCCTAAGTTTTTCTAAAACTTCCGAAATACGCTTTCGATCAAAAACTCAACCAAAACATGTCCGAATGACCTGAAATTTTGCACACACATCCCAAATGACATAACAATGCTACAACAACTCTCGGAATTCCATTCTGACCCTCGGATCAAAATTTCACCTATCAACCGGAAAAAAATCTCACCTATCAACCGGAAATCACCAAAATACAAACTTCGCCAATTCAAGCCTAATTCTACACCGGACCTCCAAAACTACTTCCGATCACGCTCCTAAGTCACAAATCACCCAACGAAGCTAACTAAATCATAAAAATTCCGTTCCGAGCTCATATACAAATAAGTCAACTCTTGGTCAAACCTTTCAAATTCAAAGCTTTCAATTGAGACTGTTCTGTTAAATTCATACCGATTTCCGTGAAAACCAAAATCAACTATTTACATCAGTCATAATACATCATACGGGGCAAGTCATGCCTGAGAACTGACGATCAAAGTGCAAAAGCTCAAAATGACCGGCCAGGTCGTTACAGATAATCAATTTTGTTGTGTCTATTCTCCCCTTTTTTTTGTTTTAATTTATTATTTAAGAGCACAATATATATATCTAACTCAAAGTAGCAAAAAAAAAACACTAACAAGAGACAAAAATTTATATGGAATCTTATATATATATATATATATATATATATATATATATATACATAAAATATAATATAATTTTTTTCCTTTAATAAAATTAAATTAAATTAAGCATTATATAAATAAGTATATATATTTTTAGAGGGATTTTTTTTTTTTTTTTTTTTGAATGAGATTGGGAACAAAGTACTTATTTAACAGTAAAAAATGGCTTTTGTCTTGAATCTTAAAATTTGTGCAGCAAAATTTGAGAGTGGATTTATGACCAACCAATTAGTATTAGCTCTATGTGAGTAGCTAAATTTAGGATATTGTGTCCCTGTCTCTTAGATTTCCTCCCCCGATTTCTAATTTTTTTTTATTTTATTTATATATATATAAGATTTATATAGGAGCATATTATACTACACAAAATCCACATTTATACTTATTTAATACATATAGAAGGGACGAAACTATTCTTACCAAAAAAAAAATATTTTTTCCCTTTTTAAAGTCAAAAACACTAATACATATACTATAAATAAGATATATATATATATATATATATATATATATATATATATATATATATATATATATATATACTAACTCAAGCATCAAATATATGTACATGTACATAATTAATTACGTTACTATTTTTATATAACTAAAATTTAGAAAGACTTAAGAAGTAAAGATATAGTTCTAAGTTTAATGTCGTCAGCTCGACTTATTATTCAATTTTTTTTAAGCAATAAGGATCGTTGAAACTTGTTTGTCAAATATTCTGGTGACATAAGGTTTTAATCGGTGACCATTTACCTTAAATCCTTCTCCCCCATTTATATGTTGTATTTCAATGGCACCATATGGGGTAATCTCTGTTACTGTGTATGGTCCTGTCCAACGTGACTTAAACTTTCCTGGAAATAATATCAATCGGCTATTGTACAACAGAACATGATTCCCAACTTTAAAATCTTTATGGCGGATGAGCTTGTCATGCCATTTTTTTGTCTTTTCCTTGTACAATTTAGCATTTTCGTATGTTGTGAGTCTGAATTCTTCTAACTCATCAAGCTGCAATAGACGATTTTTACCTGCATCTGGTAAGTTTAGATTCAAAAATTTTATAGCCCAATATGCTTTATGTTCTAATTCCACTGGTAAATGACAAGCTTTTCCAAAAGAATCCTGTGCATACAAATAGCTGGGCTGATTCCTTTGATATCAACTATAGTCCACCCTAAGGCTGTTTTGTGTTTTATCAGGACTCCAATCAGTTTTCTTTCCTGTTCTATAGTCAAAGAAGATGAAATAATTACTGGAAATAATTCAGGTTCAAGAAACACATATTTTAAATGAAAAGGAAGTTCTTTGAGTTCAAATTTTAATTGAACTCCTTCTTGTGAGACTTTCTCATTTTCTGACTTTTTCTAGAATTTCAGCTTGTTCTTTAATTACGGTGTTATCATCACTTATGGTACTTGACCTAGCCAAACATCTCTCCAATGAACCAGTAATTAACTGATTATCTTTGTATTCGTTTACAAGGTCATCTAGTAAGTCAATTTGAAAACAAGATGATGATGACTCATCCCCATGAAATTTCATCATTTTTTGCATGTCAAAAATTACTCTTTCCTCATCAACTCGCAATATTAGTTGTCCTTGATAAACATCAATAATTGCTCTCCCTGTTGCGAGAAATGGTCTACTGGAAATCTACTGGAAATACAAATTTGTCAACTCTGACAAGGATATTTTCAACAATTCCTTTTGGTCTCTTAGTACTTTGATCAGCTAATTGAAGAGACACTCCAGTATCTTTCATTTCACCAAGTTCTAATTTCTTGAAAATTAAAAAAGGCATTAGATTTATTGAAGCATCTGAATCACATAACGCCTTTTCAAAGTGAGTACCTCCCACGGTACAAGGAATTGCAAAAGTTTCTGGATCACCAAGTTTCTGCGGGAGCTTATTTTGAAGTATAGCACTACATTTTTGCATAAGCTTATCCACTGAAACTTCTTCCAATTTTCTTTTACTTGATAGAATTTCTTTAAGAAATTTAGCATATGAAGGCATTTGTTTCAAAGCATCTATGAAAGGTATGTTAATGTAAAGTTGCTTCAAAATATCTAGAAACTTTGAAAACTGTTTGTCAAGCTTTTCTCTTTTCATCTTTTGGGGAAAAGGGAGAGGTACAGAGTGAGGATTTATTATCAATTCATTTTCTAGTACATTTTTCCTTTTATCCTTTTGTTCTTTTGGAAACTTAAATTTTATTTTATTCTCACCTTCATTTACCTTTTCTACTTCTTGTGGCTTTCCTTCTCTATCTGCATATGGATCATCAAGAGATTTACATGATCGTAGAGAGATGGCTTTGAGGGGTTCTTTTGGGGTTTTTCTCAGTCTTGCTTGGTAGAGCACCTTGAATTTGTCCAGACATGAGGGTTGCTAATTGGCTTACCTGAATTTCCAAATTCTTGATAGTTGAATGTTGACTTTCAACTTTCTCGTCAGTAGCTTTAATGAATTTGTACATCAGGTCTTCAAGGCTTTGTTGATGAGCTCTTTGAGGCTGCTATTGATATTGTTGAACACTTTGTTGCCCTCTATTTTGATTTTGAAAATCAGGCAGTCCCTGTACCTGCTGCTTTTGATTAAAAAAACTTTGAGGATTTTCAGCACCATTAGGATTACTCCATTGAAATCCTGGATGTTTTTGTGTCATGGGACGACCAAATGAGTAATTATTTCTATAACCAATCATATTTACCTGTTCCTCGTTTTGTGTTAATGCTTGACATTCATGATTCGGATGATTACCTTGACAAACATCACAATTCTCAAGTTGGGATGATGAGTGAGCACCTACCTGAAAAGCCTCAACTTTTTGTGTTAAGGTCGCAATTTGTTGTGTCAATGAATTCAAAGCTTCAACTTGATTTAATCTTGTTGTTTTCTTGATAATCGTTCTATCTGAGGGCCATTGAATAGCATTTTCCGAAATCTCGTTAAGCAATTGCATTGCTTCTACATTAGTTTTTTCCATTATTGATCCTCCTAATGCTGCATCAATTACATTTCTAGCCGAGGGTTTAAGACCGTGATTGAAAATATATAAAATGTCAGGGTCTTGGATACCATGATGTGGGCATTTTCTTAACATTGCTGCTAATCTTTCCCATGCCTGGTATACAGATTCAGAATCTGTCTGCATAAAATTATTGATTTCTTGCTTCATTTTAAATGTTTTTGCAGGTGAAAAATATTTATTAAGAAATTTTTGGGTCATTTGGTCCCATGTTGTAATGGAACCTCTTGGTAGACTTCGCAACCATGTTTTGGATTAATCTTTTAATGAAAAAGGAAAAAGCCACAACCTAATAGCATTTGTTGTGACTCCATTATACCTGCAAGTTTCAACCAATTCAAGAAAATCAATTAAATGGGTGTGAGGATCTTAACTCGCATCACCAGTAAACTGACATGACTGTTGAATGGTTTGAATCAGCCTGTGCCAGATTTCAAAGTTGTTTGCTGCAATTGGTGGTCTCCTCACACTTGATTCTCCTTCAAAATGATCTGGCCTTGCATATTCTGTCACATCATGGAGCTACCTCATCAAACTGTTCTTCTACTTAATGTGGCGGAAGTTGGTTATTGAGTTTTTCGTTCTCCATTTCCTCTGATGTGAAAATTTGAGATCGTGAGGTTTGTTCTTTTCGCAACAACTGCAAGGATTTCTCAATTTTAGGATCGTATTTGACTAGTTCTCAAGAAGAGGAACGGGTCATACACTTTCTGAAATTTCTGCAGAAAAGTTAAAATAATTAAATAAAAAAATATCAAATTAGTAGTAAAACAATTAATCTGTAGTAGACTTTAGCCAATCCCCGGCAACGGTGCCAAAAAATTGACGAGTGTCTGGCGTGTGAATAAATTAAACTCGTACTTTGTCAAATTATAGTATAGAAAGATGTCGAACCCACAGAGATTGGTTTATCTATTCTACGGACGTTTCTTGTTTTAATTACTATTTGAGAAAATCAGAAAGAGTTAAGTTGTAAATTAACTAACTAAAAATGCATGAATAGAGCAATAGAAAATATTTTGTTTTTCACAAATATAATAAAAGGTGTTGGGATCTTGACTTCACTTAATATTTCTATTATATAGTAGAATTATTATTCTTCAATTTCTATTTCTCAAAAAGGTATAAATGCCTCTCACGATTACAAATTATTATTATTACTCAAGTTGAATAATTAATTGCACTCCTCTCGGTTATACAAATTAATCTTCAAAATGGTAATACTAAAGAACCAGAAATATATGATTGAACTAAAACATGCTCTTGATAGTACGTCCTTTTCGGTTACCCTACTTGTTATAACTGATTATTACACCATTCGCCTATCTTGATTACAAATAAGTGTAAAATTAATTATAACATAAAAAAGATAGATGTTACTGAATAAAATATTAACATTTATCAATACTACATTTAACTATATTATTTCTTCCGCCTCTCTCGATTACAGAGTTAATAAACAGTTAATATGTAGTACAAGATAGATAGATGTTAATAAATTAAATAACGTCTAACTGTAAATGCAGATAAAAGTTAAATAAATTCTAGCTCAAGCATATGAATTTAAGGAATAATATATACTATTATATAGAAATATTAAGATCCATCTTTCTCCCAACACAAGAAAAGTTACTCCATACTGGAACTAGTACTAACAAAGGAAATATTCTTGTCCATTAAATAAGAAAATAGAAAGAAATATTCAAGAAGAATAATTCCCCCTATTTAATTAAAAGCAGGAACTAGAGTAATTTCGTACGCTGGAATTTATTTAGAAATAACAACTAAACAACTATTGTGATTTAAAAGAAAAGATAACTCGATATTAGTGAAAGAAATAAAACAGAGAAACTTATTAGGAATTTGGGTTCCGATTTCTAACTCTAAGCTTTCTCTCCCCTTCCCCCTTCTGATCGGCAACATCTTCTTATATAAAGAAAATTTCATGATGACTTCTCAATTTGGTGCTAGATTTCCATGGCAAATCTAGATTTTGCATTTACAGATATGAGAATTCGAATTCTAGATTTGGTGCTAGATTTCAATGGCAAGTCTAGATTTTGAATTTGCAGAGATGAGAATTCTGCAATTCTAAGTTTAGATTTCATCGATTTCATCATGGCAAATCGAGACTTGGTGCATTGTCACAACAATAATGAATCATAGCTCGATCTTACACTTCTTTGTTGTATTTTTCTTGAATATTTATTTTTCTTTTTTCATGTTCCGCACAATAATTCTGCTATAATTATTGCTGCAAAATAAAGTTAAGAATATGGAGGAAACATGATAATTTATATAGTTTTATGAGAGAAATTATGCAGTTAATATTTGGTAAAATGCACTTATCACAGTACTTACATTGCTTCCCCTCTTATGGAACGATTTATGTTAATGTTGCTTCTCTTATTCTTATGTTATCAATGTTGTTGGTACTTCCTGATTCTTATAAGGTTCATAGTGAAGAGTTAGTCCTAATAACGTGTACATATGATACCGACCTTACGTCACTCCAAAATGTTTAGAACGTGATTCCATGAGTCGAGCATGAATTATATATATGTATCTATTTTACTCTACCGAGCCACGCTATAGTCGTCCGTGTATGGTACCTATTGTGCAACCACTAATCAGTTGGGTTTTACCGAGCTCCACGTGGCTGGGTACAATACTACCAAGCCTTATGATGGTCGGGTACGGGTTTTTTACCGAGCCTATTACGGCCGAGTATGATATGATGATGATTATGATGCACACAGAGGCGTATGTTTTAAAAGTTTATGTATATATACATATGTATCATGCATTTCATGTCAGTAGCCCTCAAAGGTACGCAGATGTTACAAGTTGTATATTCTTTATCCCTGCGTACATTACTATTCGTACTTATGGTTCCCTGCCTTACATACTCAGTACTTTATTCGTACTGACGTCCTTTTATTTGTGGACGCTGCATGTCGTGCTGCAGGTCCTGATAGACAGGCAGGTGCAGCTCCCCCACCACAGTAGGTTGTCCAGTTTAGCGGTGATTGGCGAGACCCCTTCTTCGGACTTGCCGTGGTCTTGGTATGCATTTTGTTATAGACATTATGGGTATATCGGGGCCCTGTTCCAGCTATGTTGTAGCACTTATGTTCCTTTAGAGGCTCATAGTCATGTGTCGACTCATGTATAGTTTTGTATGCCTTGTCGGCTTAATTTTTGTTGTATAGTTTTTCATGGCAGCGTGGTAGCTCATACCTTATATATAGTTTCTTGATTGTCTGGTCATCCCATGTTATGTATGTTAATGCCATCATATTTTATTGTTGGTTGTCCATGATCCATGTCTACCATTTATTTTGATCTCATCAACCCTAAAAGATAATAAAGAAGGTTAGATAAAATGTACGTTGGTGCTCGGCAAGTATGGCCGGGTGCTAGTCATGGCCTTCCAGTTTGGGTCGTGACAAACTTAGTATCAGAGCTAGTATGTCCTAGGGATTGTCTATGAGCCGTGTAGAGTCTTGATTATGGATGTGTAGCGCACCACATTTATAATTAGGAGGCTACATGACATCTAGGGTTGTTACCTTCTTCCTAAATCTAGATCGTGCGTAGAGTTGAGTCATGAGTGTTTGTCTCTAATATTCTTCTTGTTTTCTTTCAGTGATGCCTTCGACTAGGAAGCAAACAATTAGTAGACGGCTTGATACAGTCGTGGGAGAGGGTACCAGTCAGGTGCCCCAAGCCAGAGTAGGCCAAAGTGAGGCTCACAGTTAGATTCCGTCTCATACCTCATCTATTTCGTCTCCTCCAAAGGAAATTAGGAGGCACCCAGCACCACATGTTCCTCCATATAGAACTACAGACCAGGATATGCAGAATGTGGTGCACTTGTTGACTAGCTTGGTAGTTGCTCAGGCTCAGAGGTAGAATATTGGCGTTGTTGATAAACTGGTTAGTACGAGAGTTCATGATTTTATTAATCTAGACCCTCCAGTGTTTACCGGATCAGACCCCAAGGAGGAACTGCAGACTTTTATTGATTAGGTTCATCGTACACTGCGGGTTATGCATGCTAGTGATACAGAGGAGGTAGAGTTGGCTCTTATCGGCTATAGGATTTAGTGGTTCTCTTGTATGATAGTTGCGAGAGATCCAGGGGTCCGAACGCTCCTCCAGCTGTGTGGAAGGAACTTTCTGAGGCCTTTCTTCGTCACTACTTGCCAATTGAGATACGACGAGCTAGAGCTGATAAGTTCTTGAACCTTAGACAAGGTAATATGAGTGTGCGAGAGTACAGTATGCAGTTTGATTCTTTAGAAAAGGTATTCTCCCCATATGGTGGCCGAGATGAGCGATAGGGTGCACTTGTTTGTGAACGGGTTGGGACCACATCTGATAAATGAGTGCACGACAGCCTCCTTGGTAGAGGGCATGGATATTTCCCGTATTCAGGCTTATGCCCAAACCCTAGAGGATCGTAAGCGCCAGCAAAGGGAAGATAGGGAGAAGGATAGGGTCCAGCATAAGAGGGCAAGATTTACAGGGTATTCTGATTACTTCAGAGGCAGCGTCAGGCCCCAGTCTTTGAGGACTTCGGCGCCTCCTATAGCTAGTGCTCCTCCATAGTTTCAGAGGCCTCGATATGATCGATTTACCTATTCTTGTCCAGGTCAGAGTTCACGGGCATCAGGCTCGCAACATCACAGGGATACTAGTCAGGTGTGACCCCCAACACCACGTTGTGATCAGTGTGGCAAGGCCCACTTGGGACTGTGCCATCGAGGTTCTAATGCATTCTATTCTTGCGGAGAGCCTGGACATATAATACGAGATTGTCCTAATAGAGGAGGTGGTGGTATGGATCAGCCGACTAGATCTGTGTCTGGTTATTCCTCATTAGTTCGACCTCCAGCACGGCATTTTCAGTAGTCAACAGATTGTAGTAGAGGTAGATGTGTAGTGCTGAGTTCGAGTGGTGCTCAAAATTGAACCTATTCTCTAGTAGGTCGACAGGATCTTGAGTCGTCTCCAGATGTTGTTACAGGTATATTGTCTGTGTTTTCTTATGATGTATATCCGCTGATTGATCCGGGATCTACATTATCATATGTTACACCCTTTGTGGCTAATAAGTTTGGTGTTTAACCTGAATTGATAAGTAAACCCCTTGCGGTAGCTAATCCAATAGGAGATTCTGTGATTTCTAGAAGGGTATATAGAGGTTGCACTCTGATGATTTGTAGTCGTCAAACCTCGGCAAATTTATTTGAGTTAGAAATTGTTGATTTCGATGTGATAATGGGAATGGACCGGTTGTCCTCATGCTATGCAAATGTTTATTGTCGTACGAAGATGGTTAGGTTTCAATCTCCTGGTGAACCCGTCGTTGAATGGAAGGGGAACATTGCTATACTGAAAGGTAGGTTTATTTCCTATCTTAAGGCAAGGAAAATGATCTCTAAAGGTTACATTTATCATCTCGTTCACTTTAGGGATGTAGAGGCAAAGCCGCCTACTCTACAATCAATCCCTGTGGTCAATGAATTTCCAGATGTTTTCCCAGATGAACTCCCGGGCCTTCCTCCTAAAAGGGAGATTGAGTTTAGCATTGATGTGTTACCTGCCACTCAATCGATCTCTATCCCTCCATATGGAATAGCCCCGGTAGAGTTGCGAGAGTTGAAGGCGCAGTTGAAGGACTTGCTGGATAAGGGCTTTAGTAGGCCTAGCACTTAACCTTGGGGTGCACCAGTTTTGTTCGTGTGGAAAAAAGACGGGTCGTTAAGGATGTGTATCGATTATCGATAGTTGAATAAGTTAATTATAAAGAATAAGTATCCACTTTCAAGGATTGACGACCTTTTTGACCAACTCCAGGGTGCCAAGTATTTCTCCAAGATTGACTTACGTTCAGGGCATCATCAGGTCAGGGTTAAGGAGAAGGATGTTCCAAAGAAAGCCTTTAGGACAAGATATGGGCACTTTGAGTTCTTGGTGATGTCGTTCGGGCTAACAAATGCCCCAGCAACTTTTATAGATCTTATGAATACTATATTCAGGCCCTATCTTGATGTGTTCGTGATTGTATTCATTGATGACATTCTGGTGTATTCTCAGTCGGAGGTGGAACATGCGGGCCACTTGCGGATAGTATTACAGACACTTCAAGATCGTAAGTTATATGCTAAGCTCTCCAAATGTGAATTCTAGCTGAACTCAGTAGCATTACTTGGCCATGTGATATCTGATGAGGGTATTAGTGTTGACACTCAGAAGATCGATGCAGTAAAGAATTGGCCGAGACCTACAACACCATCAGAAGTTTGTAGCTTCCTGGGGCTAACAGGATATTATAGGCGGTTTGTAGAAGGGTTTTCCTCTATATTAGCACCATTGACTAAGTTAACATAGAAATCTACCAAGTTCTAGTGGTCTGACGCTTGTGAATGTAGTTTTCAGGAGCTGAAGAATCGATTGACATCTGCACCAGTGCACACTTTTTCTGAAGGAATAGATTGGTATGTGGTATATTGTGATGCCTCAGGTATAGGTTTGGGGTGCATATTGATTCAGCGTGGGAATGTGATTGCTTATGCATCAAGACAATTGAAGAAACATGAAAAGAATTATCCAACCCATGATTTGGAATTGGTTGCAGTAATATATACTTTGAAGATATGGCGGCACTACTTATACGGCATCTATGTTCACATCTATATAGATCACAAGAGTTTACAATACATCTTCAATCAGAAGAAGTTGAATTTGAGGCAGCGTAGGTGGCTTGAATTACTGAAAGACTACGATGTCGAGATATTGTATCATCTCGGTAAAGCTAATGTTGCGGCAAATGCTCTCAGCCATAAGTCAATGGGAAGCTTAGTACATATTGAGGCAGGTAGATGGGGGTTGACTAAAGAGCTTTATCAGCTAGCCAATATTAGAATCAGATTGTTAGACTCTGATGACGGAGGTGTTACGGTATAGAATACATCAGAATCATCTTTGGTAGTTGAGGTAAAAGCACAGCAATATGAAGATCCTATCTTAGTACGATTGAGAGAGAGCATTCAGCAGTGTAAAATTATGGCTTTTGATATTGGAGGAGATGGGGTACTAAGATACCAGGGCCGATTATGTGTGCCTAATGTGGCAGGGTTGCGAGAGAAGATTATGAATGAGATTCATCAATCCCGATATTCCATCCATCCCGGCTCGACAAAGATGTATCATGATGTCAAGGAGCAGTATTGGTAGGATAACATGAAGAAGTCCATTGCAGAATTTGTAGCCCAGTGTCCCAATTGTCAACAAATAAAGATAGAGCATCAGAAACCTGGTGGATTGCTTCAGAATATAGAGATTCTGACCTGGAAATGGGAGGTGATTAATATGGACTACATTATTGTATTACCTCGCTCTTATCATAAGTTTGACTCCATCTGGGTGATAATTGATCAACTTACAAAATGTGCCCATTTTTTGCCAGTTACGACAACTTACACGACTAAAGATTATGCGAAGTTGTATATCAAAAAGATTGTTAGGCTTCCTGGTGTGCCAGTATCTATTATATTAGACCGAGGAGCTCAATTTACGACTAACTTTTGGAGGTCTTTTCAGAAGGGTTTAGGTACACAAGTGAATCTCAGCACTGCATTTCATTCGCAGACTAACGGACAGGCTGAACGTACCATTCAGACACTGGAAGATATGCTACGAGCATCTGTTCTAGATTTTAAGGGTAATTGGAATGACCATCTTCCACTCATAGAATTCGCCTACAATAATAGCTACAATTACAGTATTAAAATGGCCCCATAAGAGGCACTATATGGGAGGAGATGTAGATCACCAGTTGGATGGTTCGAAGTCGGTGAAACAGAATTATATGGGCCAGATTTGATTCACCAAGCCAATGAGAAGGTGAAAGTGATACAGGAGCGATTGAGGATGGCACAAACCAAGCAAAAGTCTTATTCCGATGTCCGATGTCATGATCTGGAGTTTGAGGTTGGTGATTGGGTTTTCCTAAGTATCTCACCAATGAAGGGTGTTATGTGTTTTGGGAAGAAAGGTAAGTTTATTCCAAGGTATATCGGGCTGTATAAAATTCTTCGACGAATTGGGCAGGTTGCTTATGAGTTAGAATTGCCATTCGAATTGGAATTTGTCCACCCGGTATTCCATGTATCTATGATGAGGAAATATATTGGAGACCCTTCTCAAGTCATCCCTATCAAAGATGTACAAGTTACAGAGGATCTATCATATGAAGAAGTGCCAGTGGCTATAGTAGATCGACAAGTCCGCAAGCTGAGAACAAAAGACGTATCTTCCGTCAAAGTATTGTTGAGGAACAAGAATATGGAAGATATGACATGGGATGCAGAAGAGGAGATGAAGTCTAAATACCCTTACCTATTTCAGAATGAAGATAACAAGGTACTGGTGGAACACAGGATACATTAGAAGGTGAAATGGCTCTATGAGGTAAGCAATAACTTGAGAATACTCTTCCTTAATACAAAATAGTGATATGCAGTGTGTAGCCTTGTGAGGCCATACATTGGGCTTAACTGCTTGCAAGCTTTGCTAGTGACCATTTTATAAGGGAAAACTGATCAGAAATTTCCGTTGGAATCCAGGATGATTTTGACTCCCTATAAACCCTTACATTCGAGAACTAATATTCCTAAGGGGGGAGGGTGTTCCAACCCATAGTCACATACATTAGTTCATGCCATAAGGTAGTCGACATAAATCCATGAAGATATTATCTTTAAGATGATAAGAAGTTAATCCTATTGGTCTTAAATGATACAAAGGTGTATAAGGGTGGTTAACAAGTATTAGAAGTTAAACGAATCAAGGATGTTGTCAGCCGTATTTTCGGGTAAACCTAGAGGTGCTTAATACACTTAAGTGGTCGTGTTTTTAAGGTATTTGAATCATATA
The DNA here is from genome assembly GCF_000715075.1 of Nicotiana tabacum. Lineage (NCBI taxonomy): Eukaryota > Viridiplantae > Streptophyta > Magnoliopsida > Solanales > Solanaceae > Nicotiana > Nicotiana tabacum. The sequence goes on along the minus strand of NC_134097.1, from coordinate 24,257,218 downwards.
ATATATGTATCATAAGCGTTGAAGTCAAATGAGTTATGAAACAAAGGTCGACAAAAGTTGTCGCAACTTAGGTTCATAATTTTACTTAAACATTAGGTCAAATATTACTAAGCTTTTCTCCCAATTTACAATGAATTACGATGTGATCTACCCACAAAATTAATATCTATGAGTCTATTTTCTAACGCATTAACCTGTTTATCAATACGATATCAGGGTAGAGAGATATAGAAATTTTTTACGAGACTCTACAATGTGCTAGGTGACAAGTAGGTGTGTCACCTACTTGGTTAACTGATAGCCCAAAAATAGGAAATTTCGGGTCGGCCAAAGAGCCGATTGAAAGGGTTATCTCCTGCAATATAACCTTCATTATATATCACAAAAAGCCAGACCTAAATCCCTGCAAACTTCCTCCCAAAAATTATCCACAAACCCTAATCAATATATTAGAAGGTGATGCTAGGGAGTTTCTCAATGCTAAAAGGGCAGAACAATTGGTCGATGAAGCAGCAAAGATAAAAGTAGTCGAGCAGCAGCTGCTGCTAACTGACTTTGAAAAACAAGTTGGATCAAAAGATGTTAATGGCCAAGATAATGTAATGAAAGCTGTAACAGGGGCATTGAAAGATGTTACTGATCATGCAAAGCAGACTGTCAATGTAGAGGCTAAATTTCCAAACGCACAAGCTGAAAGGGAGCAGGGATTTGAGCAGGGTAGTCTGGCATAGGTAAATATTGTTGTGCCTGTTACACCTGTGGGGAAAGCAGTAGTAAAAGGTGCTGAAGGTTTTGATCAATTCAGGATTGCTGCAATGTTGAAAAAACATGTTGATATTGATGTTGTAAATGGTGCAGCTGCTGTCCCAGCTGCTACAGCATTGGCAATACATAAGTCAGTGACTGTAGATAATGCTATATTTTCCAGTGATCTTGTGCCTGATCGTGCTGCAGCAGGGGTTACTAAAGGACCAGGGGATAGGCAAAGATTTGATGAAGTTGGACATCGAACACCTAGTGCACATGTGCTTCTTTATGCAGGACAAGCTGGTGAAATTATAGAAAACAAAACTGATGATCCTCTGTTGAATGAAATGGTTGATCGAGTGGTGTCTAAGGTTGATAAACATACTGCTGCAAATACAAAAACAGCAGGTGTACAGCCTGGAACTACTGATGATTTGAAGGAGGGTGTAAATTGTGATAACAAGGATGCAAAATGGACAATGGTGTCCAGTATTTCTGCTGAGTATTATGCAGCTTTGGATGCTACCGTTCCATTGAACGCTAATATGAATACAGCTTCTGCTGTATCTTTAGAGGCATCCGATGATCGAGCTATCTCAAACAACCTTGATGCGGTTACACAAGTCACTGGGCCATCTGGGATTCAAAGTGATGTTGTTGTTTTGAAATGTGCAACTACTGGTGTTATAACACCATCAGTAACAGCTTTTGATCATGAGCAAATTTTAACACCAACAGGTATGGCATCAGCTCATGGGGGTTCTCTGCAGCAGGATATCCAAAAAGCAACTTTTGTTGCTACTAGTGCAATGGCTAGTAGAACTACAGTAGCAAATGGATCTGCTAATGTTGGTGCAACAGCTATGAAGGCAAATGCTACTGCTGGTGCTGGATTAGATATTACAGGCTTTAAACGTGAGGCAACACCAAGAACTAGCCATCCAAAAACACCACAAAGTGTACAACAAAAGCAGAAATCAGAAGTTTCAGATGCTCCAGTAAATGGCTCAAATCGAATGATGCCAAGGAGTAAAGCCTGGGCAGATCGAGCTGAGTATGAAGAAGAGGAGCATTGGGAAAATTGTGTGGATGATGAGCTTGATGATTCCATTGAACAACAATCTAGGCAGCAGCAGCGACGCAGTCAAGAAGCTTCTTATGCTCATGATCATTCTCCTGGAATGCAACAACAGCGTGCACACACTCAATGTGATGCACTACTGCATCCAAATGCAGGACAGTAGCAATATTTTCCTATTAGCTTCATGACTGGACAGCAGAAGCAGACTACAGGCAGTCTACAGATTGAAACGAGCACAGTGGTTACTAGCTCGAAGGCAAAGGCAGCAAACAAGAAATCTGGAAGGCAGAAGCAGCAAATTGTGAACACTCCTACTGCTATTTGTGATCGACATGAAGCGGCACCAAATCCGGGACAACAACAGCTAATTGAAAATAGTCCACAGTTAGTAATTCAGGTGCCAAAAGATGGACAACAACACAAGGATAGAGTTTGGCTCGATGCGATGCAGCAGCGAAATGGCACAAATGTACCTGAAGCCAACTCGATTGTAGTGCTAGATGCAAATCAATCTGGGCAGCAACAGCTTGATCCAAACAATTCACCTATTATATATACTTATGGTCGAAAAGCAACAACAATGTCCAAATTGGCATCGACTTCGACATATGCTGGACAGCAACAACTTATTCCAGCTGATAGTCTTATAGGTCATCGACAAGTCACAGCACCAACATTTGGACAGAAGCAAATTGCTACAATCAGTCAAGTTATGTCAGACGATGAGAGAATTTATTTGGAATCACTGCTGAGTGACAATGCTCCACAATCTATGAATTTGGGATAGACTTCAATTTAGCAAGAGAGGACGATCCAATTTTTGCACTGTGTAGGCAACAGGATTTATCACCCTCGCGCATCGGACCAAATCACAACATTCGTACAAGAGATAAAAGCTGGGAAGGCAAGGTGAGTGACGAAGGAATTGTTAGGCGATCTCCAATGTGAGTTGCCAAACAAAAGCAGGCTGCCCCAACTACTTCTACGAGGTCCAACCGTACAAAAAGAAAATAATGATTTTTGAATACATTTTGCACACGGTTGAGGGAATCGACAAAGAATTACAAATTGAAGATTTTACAAGTTTGGAAAAGAAGGGACAAGAATCAAATAGGTACTACATTTTATTTTACCACTTTCTTAGTATCCTCATCTGTAATATCATCACAGAGTATGTTATAAACTCTGTGATGATCATAGAATATTTGGTCCTTTCAAGTTCATATTTTTTACATGCTTGTTAGTTCGCGAGGCTATTGTATGCCTCAATAGGATTAGTAAGGTAAGGTTTAGCCCGGTTTGTGTTGCCTTGGTCCTATGCCTTTGGAAATTATCCACATGTCTATGAGATTATATGCCCTCGTGAGACGTTGTCGACAGCTACACCATGAATCCTCTATATGAGGCTGTCATCATAAGGCAATGTGAGGCGCAGAGGAGTGATTATATAGCCAAGGCATTTGTGTAACAATACCGGTGCTATTGTCCCCCTTATTTCTACTCTTCCTAATTGTTGTATTTTTATTTTTATTTTATTAATAAAAAATTAGCCTTAAGCGCTTGCCTAGCGGATTGCTAAAAAAAATACCCTCTTTTTCAAGTTCTAAATGGGGGTAAAACCTAGCGTTTGAAGAACCAAGGGAAGGGCTGAGTTATCCAACAAGTAAGGTAAGTTTACTTCTCTCTTTCATACATTTTTCTGCTGTGAATTCATGGTAATTCGTTCTATACATGTAAGAACTCACGGGAAGGTGATCGGAAGCCGTAAGTTCGAGTTATTCACTTGTAGCGAACTGTTTTATGGATTGTTTTGTGTTGCTGTTGGGCTGAGTGTTTTACTACTGTTTTGTGGAGTTTTGGAGGAGGAAGGGTGTAGAGAAACACCATATAGATGTAGGGTTGTGGGGTGGTAGTTCTTCATAACATTTCCGGGTCGTTTGACACGACTACGGTGGGTCGTCATATGTATGAAGTGATTATGTTGTGTGTCGACTGTTTTGGGAGGCTCAATATGATTATTATTGATGTTGTTTGGGCTATTTGGTGATTGTTTGGAATTGTGTGAAGTCATATATATAGGGGAGGTGTTGTCTGTTTCATCGTAAAATAGGTTGTGGTCGATACATAATAGTTATGACGCTTAAATGATAACGATAGTATCGTTTCTCTTATTGTAGACTAAGGAGTCGTGACAATTGCATAGCTTGAGATTGGGGCAGTATATACAAGGTATGTGAGGCTATCCCTTTCCTTCTTTTGCACGACTCCAATTGTACATAATGTAATGAACGAGCTTCCAAAGATACTCTACTCTTAGAAGCTAGTTGTACTTACATTGTTTCCCCTCTTATGGAACGATTGATGTTAATGTTGCTTCTCTTATTCTTATGTTATCAATGTTGTTGGTACTTCCTGATTCTTATAAGGTTCATGGTGAAGAGTTAGTCCTAATAACGTGTACATAGGATACCGACCTTATGTCACTCCGAAAAGTTTAGAACGTGATTCCACAAGCATGCATTATATATATGTATATATTTTACTCTACCGAGCCGCGCTATAGTCAGCCGGGTATGGAACCTATTGTGAAACCACTGATCAGTTGGGTTTTACTGAGCGCCACGTGGCCGGGTACATTTTTTTACCAAGACTATTACGGCCGGGTACGATATGATGATGATGATGCCTATAGAGGCGTATGTTTTAAAAGTTTATGTATATATACATATGTATCATGCATTTCATGTAAAGTAGCCCTCAGAGGTACGCAGATGTTACAAGTTGTATATTCTCTATCCCTGCTTACATTACTGTTCGTACTTATGGTTCTCTGCCTTACATACTCAGTACTTTATTCGTACTAGCGTCCTTTTATTTGTGGACGCTCCATGTCATGCTGCAGGTCCTAATAGACAGGCAGGTGCAGCTCCCCCACCACAGTAGGTTGTCAAGTTCAGCGGTGATTGGCGAGATCCCTTCTCCAGACTTGCTGTGGTCTTGGTATGTATTTTTGTTATAGACACTATGGGTATGTCGGGGCCCTGTTCCAGCTATGTTGCAGCACTTATGTTCCTTTAGGGGCTCATAGGCATGTGTCGACCCATGTATAGTTTTGTATGCCTTGTCGGCTGAATTTTTGTTGTATAGTCTTTCATGGTAGCGTGTTAGCTCATACCTTATATATAGTTTCTTGATTGTGTGGTCATCCCATGTTATGTATGTTCATGCCATCATATTTTATTGTTGGTTGTCCATGATCTATGTCTACCATTTATATTGATCTCTTCAGCCCTAAAAGATAATAAAGAAGGTTAGATAAAATGTACGTTGGTGCTTGGCAAGTATAGCCGGGTGCTAGTTATGGCCCTCCAGTTTGGGTCATGACATATATATGGATCGGGCTGCACGCCGCAGTGGTTATTATAATGTACCTATGGAGCGTGAGTGCCGAGTGTGAGCACTGATTGATAAAAGTTGAGTCATGAGTGACTGAGAGGCTTGCACGAGAGATATATATATATACATATACAAGTTATGCTTTGCCCGAGGGGCTTGTTTATGAAATTACTATTTTCACTCCTCCTTAAAGTGAGTCTCCATAGAATATGCTGGTTAAATTACTGATTTCACTCATCTTTATACTAAGCCTCTATTGAAAATGTTAAACAAATGTTTTAAACAACTTTCATTTTAACTAGAGTTTTTTACGAGATGTTCAAAATTTAATCACTGATTTGACTTTGTTATTTCCACCGAGATTTTTAAGTTATGAGATGTTTATGAATTCCTGTGTGCCCGAGGAACTATATACGAACTATTTTTTCCTGAGGGGAAGATTATGATTTTCATAACTTTCAATATAAATTACATTGAACCTCTACTGGAACAATTAGAAAGATATTTTCCAAAAGATTTTATCGAAATCGGAGTTTAAGGAGATGATTTGATTTGTATCCTGTTTTGGAAACATACTGTACCCATTTTGGTGCTATGACATGGCTTACATGATTTCTTGCTACTCAGTCTTCATTTACTTTTATTATTTACTAAGTTGGCATACTCACATTACTCCATACACCTTATGTGCATATCCAAGTATTTCTAAGCTCGGTGGCAGATTCATCTGAATTAGCAAGGTAGTTGCTTGGCGATCGCAGCCCTGATCTTCTGCCTTCTTATTCTCCCTTAGTGTATTTTGTGATTTTTCCCGACCATGCTGGTCTTGAGGTTGTCAGACAATTGTAGTAGATGCTCATGGCTAGTGACACCCCGATGTCGGGCTTCCTTTCCACACTGTTGTTTTGTTTTAAACACTTTATAAAGGTTTATTGTTAAATAGATTTGATTTTATCCTAAGAATGGAAAATACTGATTGTTTTAGGGTTTGTGTCGGCTGGCTTAGTTCTATGATAGGCACCATCATGACCGGGTGGTATTGGGGTCGTGACAAGTTTGTATTAGAGCCTAGGTTACATAGGTCTCACGAGTCATGAGAAAGTTTAGTAGAGTCTCGCGGATCGGTATGGAGACATCTGTATTTATCCTCAGGAGGTTATAGAACCTTTAGGAAAAACTTCGCATCCTTGAATTCTTATCGAGCGTCATTGATTTAGCTTGAAATGTAACTCTTGAAATTCATTCCACGCGTTCGTATACCCGCATGAGCGCTCGGTATCAGCTGTGCATCGATGGCTTGTGATTCCCTGATCGAGGGGTGAGAAGTGATTTTTGTGTGTTGATGTTGGGCTTGTCTGGAGGACTTGAGGCCAGGCTCTTCTTGTATCTTGAGCACTAAAGTGTTGATTGTGTGAGCACGTGCTTTTGGATTTATATGTTTGATAGTATCCCTATTAGGGAAGTGATGGCTGGATAACTACGTGATGAGTATGATGTGACTGCGAGATGTGTTCATATTATTTGAATGAGACGAGAAGGGTCTACTTGGGGGTAGTAAGAACTATCTCATACTTGATTTCCATCGTGATTTGATGTATAGCCCCTAGTTGTGGATGTGTTGAAGGATCTTTTCATGTTTTCTAGTTGGGAAATGAAGTAGATTTCATGTTGTTATATGAGTTCAAATGCAGGAAGATTTAGTGATTGCGTGATGTTTATGACGGTGGAAGGGTATAAAGAGATGTTAGTTTAAGGCGAAGCAGGTGGATTATCTCCTACGGAGTGTTCTAAAGTTTGTGTGGTCCCTATGTTGTTTGTTGTAAGTCCTCTTTTACTAGTAAAATATGTGTGATGCGATTTGCATTTGGATCATGTATGAGAGTGGGCTTGATTGTTACGAGGGTGAATGCGAGATTTGCAAAAGATTGGAAGTACTAGATGGTCTGTGTTGCATGAGCTTACGAGGGATTGCATTTAATCTCACTATGGCATTATGGCAGTAATAGAGTATGGGCATTATGAGTTATTGTGTGTTTTTATCCATGGCTTTAAGCCAAGTGGGGGAGTCTGCTACTGATCAGTGGATTGCACGGTTATGTGCTATGTTGGTTCCAGTTTGAGGCATACTAGTGAATCAGTTATGGCTTACAGGGGTTGAGATCGAGGATGGATCGAGTAAAGGAAATATTTTATAAATGGTACGTTATGCGTTATGGGTGTATGAAAATCACAGAATGACTTGAGTTATTTTTGGTGAAGGATGTACAGTGCATAGAGTAGGAATTTATTTGGTTGCAGTAAAGTGAGGTTACTTCCATAGGTGTTGATGTTCTAATGGGGCACAGGTCATTCCGTTCATTTGATCAGTCTAATTGAGGTTTGAGCGGAGTGGATGACTCTCGAGAATGGTTCTGATGGGTTCAAGATTTACATGCAATACTTGGGAATCATTAGGATGTATATTGTCTACAAACTAAGAATTATATGGGAGGATGTCAAGACTTGTGGCATTTCTGTATCATTATGAATTCTATATACCAGTATCAGGAAGGCAAAGGTAATGGCTTTAGATTTGTATAAGGTCTCTTCAGAGCGTGTATCTTGTTTGTGGTACTTTTGGGGGTGCTACAGAAGAATACAATGGTTTATGAGCCTTAGGGCGATGTGGTTTTATGCTTGGGTCTCGTGCGATAAGTCTAGGTTGAGGATTTCGGTATTGTGGCAAGGAGAAGTATCAATTCAAAGGTAAATCAGAAGAAACTTGGGATAAATAGGACAGTTTGGTAGTAGGTCGGATCGGCATGGTAAGGAATATGATTAGTTCTTTGGGTGCTTATGAGGTAATGAGTTTCTACAGGTATTTCATGGCAATGCTCTTAGTTTTTGATGGCCTGCGTAGCTTGGTTAAGTTAGAGGAATTCAGTTCTGACGGTTTGGTTTTGTGCAAATGAAATTCGGAGAGTTCTTGATGGTTTTTACCATAGTTAGAGATGTATATTTTCTACTGGTGTGAGGAGCATGTGATGTATAGTGATTTTCATCTAGATGGGATCAAATGGAAAGTTCTTGGCTAGTTGAGTACGTAGTAGCTTTTGGCTCGGAATGGATTATTACGTCCTCATATTTGACATAGGATGGCATGGTATATGCGGTATGTGGTGTAGGGTTTAGATTGCATGTGTAAGGATTACAGTTCAGTTTTGAAAGGAAGGTCATAAATTCCTAGGCAGTACGGAGAGTTTCAGATGACTAGACAAATGAGATCACTGATTGGTGTGGCTTGATGAGGGTATACATGTCACAAAGGGCAATGTGTTTGGGTTATGGATACTTCATTGGTATTGTGGCACTCTTGTGTGATCGATTGCTGGAGTTCAGATTTTTGCCTTGTGGCACAGAAAAATTTCAGGAGTATTCCTCGTAGGATGATCGTGTAATCGGAGAAGTGTGGATATTCAGGCGGTGGAGTTGAGACTAGAAATGGTGATTCGTATGTTCTAATGGATTTGGATACTAAGAGTTTTTGTTAGTAGATGGTTTCGTGGTCGTGGACTATGAAGATGTCGGCAAGCTAGTCAGATAATAGTATGTTCCATGATTCAGTCATTGTGAACTTTCGGAGAGTTATTTATCTATTGTGGGTGACTAGAGTTGATTTGGGGTCCATTGGTAGGACAATATGGATGTGCGTTCTACATCGAGTAGGATATGTTGACTCCAAATTGCTATTATTAAGAGATGTGCCATTCAATTTTTGTTAATCTTATTCATGTTTTGGGGTGATCTATGAGTTACTCTTCTGTTTTACGAGGAGTTGTGATTTGTTGGTTATATGCACATATGGTGCGGTTCCATTTGGTCTTTATAGCAGAGTTTGAGTGAGACGGGTATTTGGGTGTTGCATGATTGAGTGTGCATTGGATATGTTCTCTCGGAATGGTATGACATTATGTTGTTTGCTCTCTATGGTTATGGTGATTCACTGTTAGTACTAGACACCAAATTGAATGTGGTTGTTGATTTTGAGCATAGTGACTTAAGGTGATTCATGTGGATCAGTGTTTGAATAGGATCGCGCATTGTAGCGAAGTTATGTGGAGGTATGATCCTTTGGGTTAGATTCGTGTGTTCTGGTTCTACAGTGTGTGATGGGTTCTTAGCATCGTGTTGTGATGGTACTGGTGAGCTTGCGGTACAGCTCTCGAATCAACCATTTTCTCATGATTTGAGTATGTTCGGATCGTTGCTTATTGGTGCACGAATTGCACGGATTGTGGCTTCAGATTTTATTGATGTGTCATGTCACCAGAGTAGTCGTGTTGGATGAGATGAGGTCATTGGACCTAGAATGGATACTAAGGGATTATATTTCCGCATGTTGGAAGGATAATATCGATGTTCGGCTTAGAAATTTATTGAGGTCCTTGTTGATGGAAAAGGAGCTCCATGAATGGTTGATCTAAGGAATGGTTATGACTTTATGCATGTTTCATTCATCGTTGGAAGTACGAAAGTTGTGGAATGATGCTTTATTTGATAAGAGGTTTATTATCGGTATTCTGTTGTTTTGAGCAATTGCTGTGATTTGAAGTTTTCGCTATGAGTGTTCGAGTGGTATGGTATATCCTATGATTTCCATCTTGAATTGTGGTTATGGCTTGATACAGCATGTTCAGATTTTTTCGGCGTGTACATGTGAGATTACGATCTTAGAGATAATTTCGGAAGTGGAAATTTGGTTCTAAGGTTTATGGGCTAGGTTGGATTGTGAAATCTGAGCTATGTTTTTCTATCGGACCTATATGAGATAGGGTGACGTGGGATCACCCCCGAGTATATTTATGGTAGGTTACACAACAATTTTGGCAGTTTTGGAACAACTCTAGGCACGTTCGAGGACGAACATATGTTTAAGTGAGGGAGAATGTAACGACCCGATCGGTCGTTCCGAGAGTTTTAGCCTTGTTTCCCCCATTTCTACTTCATTTTGTGTGGTTCAACTCTTCTATGTTGCGTTGGGTTGGTTGGCTCGGGTTCGGAATGATTGTAGAGAGAAATGAGACACTTAGTCTATTAAGTTGGCCTTTTAGTTGGAAAAGTCAACCGAAAGTTGACTTGTGAGTAAATGATCTCGGAACTTGGTTTTTATGGTTCGGATAGCTTCGTGAGGTAGAATTTGTCTTGATTTGGTGAAGTTGGAAATTTGACATTTCCCGGTCAATAGTGGAAATCTTGATATCGAGGTCGGAAGGGAACTCCGGAAATTGGAGTAGGTCAGTTGTGTCTTTTGTGACATATGTACAAAAATTCAGATCATTCGGATGAGGTTTGATGGGTTTTTTGATCGGTTGTGGAATTCGGAAGTTTGAAAATCCCCAAGCTTGAATCAGAGGGTGATTTGATGATTTGATGTTGTTTTGAGTGTTTCAAATGTTAGAATAAGTCTGAACGGTGATATGTAACTTGTTCATATTTTTGGTTGAGGTCTCGGGGGCCTCGGGATGATTTCGGATCGTTTTCGAAAAGGTTGAGCTTGTAAAATTTGCAACTGATGTTGTTGTGTCTGTCATATCTACATGTGCGGATTAGGGACCGCAGAAGTGCGATCCATATGAGGGGAAGAGAGGCGCAGGTGCGTGGATGACCGCATGTGCGGCTTGGTAACCGCATCTGCGATGCCGCAGGAGCGGTGAGGCGACCACAGATGCAAGGCCTGGTGAGATAAGTGAAATCCGCAGAAGCGGAAGCGCAGGTGAGCTTATGGGATAGTAGGTGCGCTTATGGGATCGCAGGTGCTGAATCCCTGGGGTAGAAAGTATATAAACTCCCCTTCACGAATTTTGGTCATTCTTCCACTATTTTTTGTCGATTTTGGAGCTCCAAGCTGTGATTTCAAGAGGGAATCGAGTGTCTATAGAGAGGTAAGCTACTCGAGCTTTGTATCTTGTGTTTATGGTAATCATTTCATTGTTTAATCATGAAAATTAGTGGGAAAAATTAGAGAAAGAGTTGGGAAATTAAGGCTTGAAATTGGAGAGTTAAATTGGGGATTTGAATGGGCATTTGATGTCGGATTTTGATGATTTTGGTATGTATAGACTCGTGAGAGGATAACGATTCTATTAATGTGATTTTTATTGGATTTCAAAACATGGGCCCGGGAGTCGGGTATGACCAATTTCGGGATTTTTTATGTAATTTAATTATTTTCGCATGGGTTTTGTTCCCTTAGCATATATTGATGCTATGTATCTGATCTTGGATAGATTCGAGGCGAGTTGAGGCTGAGTCGAGAGGTAAGGGCGCCGCAGAGTAGGATTTTTTGTCTAGTTTGAGGTAAGTAATGATTGTAAATGTTGTCCTGGGGGTATGAAACCCCAGATTTTACATCGTTGTACTACTTTGAGGTGACGCTCACGCTAGATGACGAGAGTGGGGTCGTGAACCGTTGGGAATTGTGACTTGGTCTGTCCCGTACGACTGTTAAGTCACGTATTTGATTGAAAACCTTTTGATATCATTGTGTTTTGGAAAGTATTGCTATGTTTCGGGCGGAATCCCATATTTGGGCCTTGTGCCAACTGTTTTGGACTCTTATGGGGCTTTTTACTACTATTCCTCACATGTTTGACTTAATATTTGTACTCAGTCATGTTGTGTTTTACTGATTTCATAACTCAGCCTTATTTACTCAGTTTTGATACTATAAATGATAATTTTGGACCGAACACCCTATTTTACTGATAGTCCGAATGACTTGTGAGGTTGATGGCTGAGAGGGAGATATTGAGGGCCTAATTGTGAGGTTGATGATCGAGTTGCACGCCGCAGTGATATATGGATCGGGATGCATGCCGCCGCGATATGTTGGGTCGTGCTGCACACCGTAGCGATATAGTACTTGGGTTGTAGGAGCCCCTGCAGAGCCTGCACACCTCCAGTAAGCGCAGTCGACTATATATATGGATCGGGCTGCACGTCGCAACGGTTATTAAAAGGTACCTATGGAGCGTGAGTGCTGATTGATAAAAGTTGAATCATGAGTGACTGAGAGGCTTGCCCGAGGGCTATATATATACATATACGAGTGATGCTTTGCCGGAGGGGCTTTTTTTATAAAATTACTGTTTTCACTCCTCCTTAAAGTGAGTCTCCATTGAATATGCTGGTTAAATTACTGATTTCACTCATCTTTATATTAAGCCTCTATTTAAAATGTTAAACAAATATTTTAAGCAACTTTCATTTTAACTGGAGTTTTTTACGAGATGTTCTGAATTTAATCACTGATTTGGCTTTGTTATTTCCACCGAGATTTTTAAGTTATGGGATGTTTATTAATTCCTGCATGCCCGAGGAACTGTATACGAACTATGTTTTGCCTGAAGGGCTGATTATGATTTTCATAACTTTCAATATAAATTACATTGAACCTCTACTGGAACAATTAGAAAGACATTTTCCAAAGAATTTTATCAAAATTGGAGTTTAACGAGATGATTTGATTTGTATCATATTTTGGAAACATATTGTACCTACTGTGGTGCTATGACGTGGCTTACGTGATTTCTTACTACTCAGTCTTTATTTACTTTTATTACTTACTGAGTTGGCATACTCACATTACTCCCTTCACCTTATGTGCAAATCCAGGTATTTCTGAACTCGATGGCAGGTTCATTGGAGTTAGCAAGGTAGTTGTCTGGCAATCGCAGCCCTGCTCTTCTCTCTTCATATTTTCCCTTAGTGTATTTTGTGATTTTTCCCGACCATGTTGGTCTTGAGGTTGTCAGACAGTTGTAGCAGATGCTCATGACTAGTGACACCCCGATGTCGGGCTTCCTTTCTGCACTGTTATTTTGTTTTTAACATTTTACAAAAGTTTATTGTTAAATAGATTTGATTTTATACTAAGAATGGAAAATACTGATTTGTTTGAGGTTTGTGTCGGCTGGCCTAGTTTCATGATAGGATCCATCATGACTAGGTGGTTTTAGGGTCGTGACAATTGCAGAGGGATACATTGCAATTGAATGCATGACCTTATGCCAAAGGTATATGCATAAAATTGACACAAATTTCAATCGGCCTGGACGTTATTTCTGGTCCCTGAAATTATTTAAGGATCATATTACAACTAGTCGTTAATACCTTTCAAGGACCAGTAATAGTCTGGTCGTCAAACATATTTAGGGACCAGAAATCAAAGCCATCGTTAATAGCCTTTAACGATGAGGATCTAGCGACCGGTGATGACCAGTTTTAACTGGTCGCTATATATATTCTAGGACCGGAATTAGGCTTTTAGAGAAAAAAATTCTCGTCTCTAGAAGTCATTTTTCATGTAGTGCACGCACGCAAGTCATATATCATCAAATTAAACTACGAGAGGTTTGGAATAACAAAAACAAGGGACTAGTACTTAAAACAATCTATCAGGCCATCAGAAAAAGCTTCTCATTAAGCGTAAACAAGAGAAACTAAAGAAAAAATTCAAATATAAATGAGTCATATAAGAAAAATGTGTTACATAAACTGTAACAGATGAAGTACTACTCTAGGCATCTACAAGAGAAATCCAAATTAATTAAATTGATTGCAAATCTCATCAGTGTGTTGTTGAGCAAAACATATCTTTAGCAAAATAAATAATCACAATAACACCAATCCACAATAGGATCCAAATTATGTTGAATGCTAAATCTCATCTATTATTTGCTAAAAAAATCTACACATTTTTTGAGAATCAGAAGCATAACATAGGATCTAGTACTCGCAAATTGAGAGTATAATTACTGAGTTCAACCTATCAACTCAGTATTTTCGACATACAATTTATATGCATAATATAAGAACGTAAATATTAAATCTATAAAATTAAAATCCTAGAATCGAGTTTGATAGGATTATTCACTTGACCAAATGAACTATAAAGGAACGCAAAGGATCTATATGCAATAGACTTTAGTGTTTTTCCCCTTTTAATTCAAATATTTTTACACTGCATCAAATGGATCTGATTCTTATAACTAGCTCTTACCTGACTCTAGTTGTAAAATATACAAATTAGAACAATTTGGACTTGAAAACTAAATTCATCAAGCATAGATGTTTATAAGAAAAGAAACCACGAAATTTTATTAAATTAAAACATACATTAGAATAAATCCATCAGGAAATATATTAGTAATGAATCATCTAAATTTCCATCTTTCGTATTTTTATTTTTATGTAGAAATTATGCTAAGCACATTTGCAGTGACAAACATGCTTATTTCCCTCTAATTTGCAAGCTCCTCCGAGCTCACAGTCACTGACACAGAATGTCCAACATTTGCCATCATCTTCTGGATTATCATCTACACCAGGTACACATGAACCAAGCTCTGGGTGATCCATGCAACATTTTGCTGCATCAGCTATATTCTTGCAACCTACAAAATAACAAGAAGATATTATATATGTAAATATACACCTATATATGTGTGCACGTACATGCATATCTGGATTTGTGCTAACTAATGTTTAAAAATTTTTAAACAGTCTTATTATTTGAAGATGTACATGATCTTGTGCTTGAATTATATAAAAATTCTCTCATCCCTTTGAATAAAGAAATTTTAGCTCTAAATGAATACAAATTCCTGCATTCTAGATCACTTGGAAAAAAAATGAGAGCAGCACAATTAAGCACTTTTTTGTTTTTTGCAAACCAAAGATCTATTCCATAAAAGAATTAAAAATAAAGTATCAAATAACATTGAGATATTAAAAGGCACAAACAAAGGTACCTATAGAAAGTATAAGGAGTGTAAAAAGAAGAACTGAAACATTCTTGATAGCCATGCTTATTGAACAATTAATTTTCAGAATTGGGTATATCAATCATACTGAGGCATCCTATTAATTTATAGTGCTAGAAATGACCACAAGTCTTTAAATTTTATATTACATGCATCCATATTATATTAGTATCATAATTAACTAGCTTATAGAAAAGAATGTAGTGCTGATTTCCTTCCCATATTACGGAAAAAGATAAGGTAAGGGACTATAATATTTAGTGAAATGCAAGGAATGATATACTATCTCATAATATTATTTCCATATTGGTCCTAACATTTGGAGATTACAATCATATATTGTTATGACCACTTATTTCATGAAAATAATAATTAATTACGAACGAGGAAAAAATAATATTCTATTATATATGAGTTTGAACATTATTTGGTAGAATTAGCAAATATGAACTACAATTATTAAATAGTATTTAAGCATGACACATTTAATATGCTTGTTTAATCTTAAATACTTTGTTTTAATCTTGTTAATGCTCGAGATAATCCCAAAATAATGTGTGTTGTGGGTCTGATTAGGAGATAATTAAGATCATCGAGCTGTGTAAAATAATTTTCCCAAAATCCAAACGTCCAACACATTCCTTGTAAGATATAACTCGATGTTAGGGAGTTGAGCCCACGCTGATGTCTAACCATTAATGTTTATTATAGAGATTTTTGAGTTAGCTAATTAAAAGTAGCTAATAATGTCAAGATCCAAAATCTTAACCAATCAGGATCGTAACGATGCCTAACACCGCTTGCTAGACAAGCCAACACACAACAAAAAAATACAAAAAATTAGCAATAATTAACTAATCAACAAGATAATATGAAAAGTAAAAGCAACTCGAAAGGGAACAAGATAAGTCACAAGTACATGAACTTCTAGAGTTTTCTAGATACATGTTCTGAAAGAAATACAACACTGTCCCAAAAAAATGAAAACAGTACAATAGAAATAAGAAAATGACTCAAGGCCTACAAACGGGATGCAACTCAACCTCGAATCACCTGCCCGGTATTTGATAAGCAACTCTCGAGACTCTGTTGGTACCGATATCCGCATCTATACAAGAAGTTCAGAAGTGTAGTGTGAGTGCAATGTACCCAATGTACTCAGTAAATGTCAGGTATAATGTGATGACCCAAAAGGTCATCTCGTATTTTAGAACCCAATTCGAGGTTCCTAGGCCTTCAAGATCTCATTTTCTTTCTCCTCAATTTTGCGTGCGCAGTCCGGGCACATTTTCTTATGTGACAATTTGAGAAAATATTAAGTTTTGCCTTTAAAATTGATTTAAGCTGACTTCGGTCAACATTTTGAGTAAACAGATTCGGACACATGCTTTGATGGTCCCGGAGGGTCCGCAGTAAAATATGGGACGTGATCATATGATCGAAATTGAATTCTGAGGTCCCTAACCCGAGAAATGAATTTTTGAAGGAAATTATTAAACTGGAAATATAATGGTTTTTAGAATTTTAATAATGTTTGATCTTGTCTGTATCGGGCCCATATTTTAGTTTCGAAGCCTGGTACAGCTCCGTTATCATATATATTATCTGTGAATTTGGTGAGAAACGGGACTGATTAAACATGATTCGGACTTTTGGTTGATAAAATAGAACTTTTGAACTTTCTTGAAAAATTTCATGCAATTTGATGCTAAATTCGTAGCTCTAGATGTTATTTTGGCGATTTGATCGCACGAGGAAGTTCGTCAGATGTGTTAAGACTTGTGTGCATATTTGATTTATAGTCCTGAGGGCTCGGGTGAGTTTCGGATAGGCTACAAGATGTTTTACACTTGAAAATTCTAGTGTTTTTGGCTTCTGCTGTCATCTGGTATGTCCTTCTTCGCGTTCACGAAGGAACTCTCGCGAACACGAAGAGTATGTTCGTCTAAAGGAGAAATCCTTCTATGTGAACGCGAGCATTGGTCGCGAACGCAGAGCGTTAGGGGCAATACCCTTCGCGAACACGTCCAGGTTATCGTGAATGTGAAGCATGGGACCTAGGGGAGGGGAAAGCTACTCATCACGAACGCGATGGTAGCCTCGCGAACGCGGAGGCAGGGGAGTATGCCTTCGCGAACGCGAAGGCCTTAGGCTGCTGTGCATCGCGTTCGCGACAGGTCTCTCGCGAACGCGATGAAGACCTGTCAAATGATTTTAAAATAGAACCAAAGACGGCATTTCTTCAAAAAATTCATATCTCTTCCATTAAAAGTCAACCTATGGTGTTTCTTGAAGAGGGATCTCAACACCAAATCATAGGTTTGTGTTCTTAACCTCATTTCCTTCAATTTTCATCAACACCCACTAGATTTCAATCCCTAAATCTTGTTCTTTCATGGTAGTTAGGGATTTTGGGAAAATTGGGGATTTGCAAATTTGGGAATTTAGACCTCAGCTTGGGGTCGAATTCCGAAAATAATTACCTAATTGGTAATTTGGGTGAATGGATTTTGGTCCGAACCTCGAGTTTTAACTAAGCGGGCCCAGGGTTGATTTTTTACTTTTTGGGGAAAATGTTGGGAAACTTGTAATTTTGCATTGGGATTGATTTCTTTAGCGATAATTGATATTATTAAGTTAATTATGATTAGATAAGATTGGATTCGCAGTGGAAACTAAGGGGAAAATGGCGATTGAGGCTTGAGTTCGGCAGTGGAATCAAGGTAAGTGTTGTGGCTAACCTTAGCTTGAGGGATTAGGTGTTGTTGCCTCATTTGCTATGTGTTTAGTTAATGAGTGCAACGTATAGGTGAGGTGACGAGTATCTATACGTTGTTGTTGAGTCATAGCATGCGAGTAAGTCTTATACTTGTGACTGTTGTGTTTCTTTATACGTATTGTTCATGCTTATACTGGTTATTTTCCATGTAACACAAGTCCTATTATATTTTCCTAGTATTGGATATTCGTTGAGTATTGACTCAAGTTGAGATTTATGATGTAAAGTTAAATGTTGAAACGAGGTTGTTTAATTGATGCTTCCCTTGTTTGATTGTTATTGTTTTTGTTGTTTGGGTGAGGAAGAGTGTAAAGCACGAAGGGTGATGCCATGCAATGTTTTGTGAGTGAGTGATAAAGCACGAAGGGTCATGTCGTGTCATATTCTGTGAGTGTTAATGCACAAAGGGTGATGACGTGCCATATTCCGATACTGATAATGCGCGAAGGGTGATGTCGTGCCATGTTATGAGAGAGTTAATGCACGAAGGGTGATGTCGTTCCATTTCTATTGTTTCTTATGATAAGGACGAGAGTAAAAGCACGAAGGGTGATGCCATACACATGTTGCTATGTTATTATTTCTGTTGGTTCAAAAAATGATATTTACTGTGTTTCTATACTATACCATTTTCAGAGTTTGGTATTTCCCTCAGCATGTTTTCCCCCTTTCCATTATTATCTGTTAAAATTTTCGTTATTGTTATTTCCTTGAATATGATTTAACTACACAGGTTCATGTTATTTGTCATGTCCTAGCATCGTCACCACTTCGCCGAGGTCAGGCTCGGCACTTACTAGTACATGGGATCGATTTTACTGATCTGCACTCTGCACTTTCTGTGTAGATCTTGCTACTGGACCTCATTGATTAGAGTTGGGTTGCTGCCTTCAGTCCATCAGGAGACCCAAGGTAGATCTGCCGCCGTTCGTAAACCCTTGAGTACCCTTCCTTCCTATCTTAATTTTCCTATTTTCCTTCATTTCGAAAACATATGTATTTTCTTTAAACCAATATTTGTAGAAAACTCTTAGAAGTTCAGGGATTATGATACTAGATCTTTGGGTAGTCGTGTAATAGTGTTTTAAACTGTTATCGAATTTTCGTACTTCTTATTGGTTTAGTTAAATTAGTGTTAATTACTATTTTGGTTAGTGATTGGTGTAATAGAACTGTATCTGTTGGCTTGCCTAGCATTCTAAGAGTTAAGCACCATCACGATCCTGATGGCGGTAAATCTGGGTCGTGACAAGTTGGTATCGGAGCACTAGGTTCCCTAGGTCTCACAATTCACAAAAAAGCTAGGTAGAGTTTAAGGGATCAGTACGGAGACGTCTGTGCTTATGCCCCAGAGGCTACTGAGTTTAGGAATAACTTCACATCTATTCTTATCTGTCGTGCGATTTGATTTTTCAATTCTAATTGGACTTCTACTCTTATTCTTTTGTAGATGACGAGAACATGTACCGCTTTATCAGCTGATCAGCAACCCGAGCCCTTAGTGATAGCTCCTACAAGAGGAAGAGGACAGGTTGAGGCCATGCCAGAGGCCGAGACAGGGGCTGGGCGCAGCCTAGAGCTTGAGTAAAAGCTCCAGTAGCGGAGCCTCAGGTGTAGTTTGATGATGAGGTTTCGGCTCAGACCGTACCAGCCGGTCCAGCTTAGGTTCCAGAGGGGTTTAGCACTACCCCGGTACGTCAAGATGCTTTGGTCCTCCAGCCTTATGGAGAGTGTAGCTTAGACTGGCACATTTACTGTAGCACCAGCCGTCTCTCAGGCTAGGGGAGGAGCCCAGACTCCTGCTACCCACCCTCCAGAGCAGATGGCTCCTCATTTTCAAACTCAAACAGCTCAGCCAGTGGGAGTAGCTTAGCCAGTTGTTGCGGCTCAGGCCGATGGTGGATCATCTATGTCTTCTGAGGCTTTGTTAAGGTTGGACAAGTTCACCATGCTTTTCTCGGTTCATTTCAGTGGGGCAACTTCTGAGGACCCCCAGGATTATCTTAACAATTACCATGAGGTTTTGAAGAACATGGGGATAGTAAAGACCAATAGGGTCTACTTTGTTGTATTCCAGATGATAGGGTCCGCCAAGAGATGGTGGAATGATTTTGTGTTGACTGGACTAGCTGGGTCGCCTTCCTTGACTTGGGACAAGTTCTCTCAACTATTTCTCTAGAAGTTCCTCCCTATTACTCAGAGAGTGGACTATCGTAGGCGGTTTGAGAATCTTCAGCCGGGTTCTATGACTGTCACTTAGTACGAGACTATGTTTGTGGATTTGGCTCGTCATGATCTTCTTATACTCCCCACCGAGAGAGAGAGAGAGAGAGAGAGAGAGAGAGAGAGAGAGAGTTAGGAGGTTTATTGAGGGACCCGCTCAGCCTATCAGATTGCAGATGGCTAAGGAGATAGGGAGCGAGATGTCTTTTTAGGATGCGGCCAATGTGGTCAGGGGGGTTGAGATGGTTTTGGCTCAAGGGAGTGGTCAGGGGTCTGACAAGAGGCTTCTTAATTCTGGTAGGTTCAGTGGTGCCTCATCTGGAGGCAGGGATTCTTTTAGTAGAGGCCATCCTCCCAGGCCGATTCATTCAGCACTTCAGGCTTCTCACGGTACTTCAGGTGGATGTGGCTCTCATATGTAGTACTCGGATCAGCTACCCTACAGTGCACCACCAGCTCCTATCAATGCACCTTCACTCCAGAGTTTTCACAATGGTTACCAGGCAGTCAGGGTTAGTTTTAGGGTCAGCAATCTCAGTAGACGAGGTCTTGTTATACTTGTGGCAATCCGAGGCACATTGCTAGATTTTGCCCTCGAGCGTTGAGCAAATCTCAGCATTAGGGTTCTCGTGCCATGGTTCTGGCACCGGGTGTTTCACCGCCCGTTCAGATAGCTAGAGGTAGGTGTCAGTCACCTAGAGGTGGAGGTCGAGGTATTAGAGGTAGAGGTCAGGCCGCTAGAGGTGGAGGCCAGCCAACAAGAGGTCGTCCTAGGGATGTAGTTCAGAGCAGTGGAGCCTAGCCCCAATGTTATGTTTTCCTATCCAGGCTTGAGGCTGAGGCATCCGATGCCATTATCAGAGGTACGGTTTCAGTTTGTAGTAGATATGTTTCAGTTCTATTTGATCCAAGATCTACACACTCCTATGTGTCTCTTACTTTGCTTCGTATTTGGTTGTGCCTCATGATTCATTGAGTGCTCATGTGTATGTGTCTACACCGGTGGGTGATTTTATTATTGTAGATCGTGTTTATCGCTTGTGTGTGGTTATTATTGGGGGTCATTAGACTAATATAGTTCTCCTACTTCTTGATATGGTTGACTTCGATGTTATTTTGGGGATGGATTGGTTATCACCTTATCATGTCATACTGGACTGTCACGCCAAGACCGTGACCTTAGCTTTGTCGGTGTTGCCTCAATTGGAGTGGAGAGGGACTCCTGGTCATTCTATCAGCAGGGTTATTTCTATCACACCTCCTTTTTTCTGAGGGGGATAGGGTGTTTTTTCAATTGAAGTGACATAAATTGAAATGGGATTATTTATTAATTTCAGAGTCGCCACTTGGAATAATTTATTGTGTCCCAAGTCATTAGTTTATTCTAAATTCCAAATCAAGGAAATTGACTCTATTTTTGGTCTGCAAACTCTGTTAATTACCTGATTTACTACATGTTTTAAACCTATTGCACATTTTTAACTTTATAACCGCTTTTATTTATTTATGAAATTAATTCTGGAGCAAGTCACGATGTCGTAAACTTGTCGCTTTGGTACACATCGCAAATCACGCCTGTAACGACACGACTGGTCATTTTGCCTTTTAAACCTGTTACCTTAAATAAGACTTTCCGCGCTTGCTTTAGCTAATTTATGACTTACGGGGATGGTTGGTTCGGGATTTGGAAGAGTTTGGAGTGAAAATATGTCCATTTGGTTCCTTAGGATTTTCTTAAAAAGGCTAAGTTGACTTGGGTCAATATTTTAAGCAAACGGACCCGGATTCATAATTTGACGGTCTCGGAGGGTCCGTAGGAAAATATGGGACCTGGCGTATGCCCGGAATCGAATTCTGAGGTCCCTAACCCGAGTAATGATTTTTTATTAGAAATTGTTAATGAGAAGTTTTAAGGATTTAAAGAAACTAATTAATGATTGATTCTGTGGGTATTGAGCTTGTGTGTTGGTTTCGAAGCCCGGTACAGGTCTGATATATCATTTAAGACTTGCCCTCAAAATTTGGTGTCAATCCGAGTAGTTTAAGGGCGTTTTGGCCCGTTGGAGGAAAACTAAGAACTTGAAGTTCATAAGTTTGATTCCTTTGGTTTTAGGGAGTGATTCTTAGATTTAGCGTTGTTTCGGGTGTTCCGAAGGTTCGAGTAGGTCCATTTCGTGATTTCAGACTGATCGGTATGTTCGGGCAGGGCCCGGGAGCCCCGAGCGTTAATCGGACGAGGCTCGAGTGAAGTGGAAATTATTTAGAAGTGCTGAAGCTGCTACTTATGTCATAACCGCACCTGCGATTGGTGGACGGCAGGTGCGAGACCGCAGATGCAGTCCATCTATCGCATATGCGGCCCAGTGAAGGCCAGGCCAAACCGCAGAAGCGGTCCTCGACCCGCAGAAGCGGTCCCAACCTTTTTTTCCCATTTCGCAAATGCGGTCCTTTTCACGCAGATGCGGTCCCCTGACCGCAGATGCGGAAATCGCTAAGGCAATGAGATCATTTATTATGGGTTCTAAGTACATTTTTGCCATATTTCACTCCTCCGTTGGGCGATTTTAGAGCTTTGAGAGAAGACCTTCACCTAGCATCTTGAGGTAAGCGTGTTCTACCTATTTCTAGTTTAATATTTATGTTTTAGGTAGATTAAACACAAGTATTAAGGTGAAATCATAGGGTTAGAGCAAAAACCTAGGGTTTTAATAAAAGTTAGATTTAACCACGAAATTTGTTATGGAATAAATTAGAAATCATATATTATTGATCCTTAGGTTATAGAGAACAACTTCCTTCGAAAAATTTCGAAATTCGGGCATGTGAGGCAGGGGTCGGATTTTAGGAAACTTGTGTTAAGGGTTGGGAAATTGCTTAAATAGCTAGAATATGATCTTGTGAGTCTATATTGACTAGTTCCTACCTCATTTAACTAGTTTGGGATCGTTCTGCTCCGAATTGAGGGCTTGGACTCGTTCTTGGTATGGGATGTGCACTTTGGAGTGAGGTAAGTCTCCTTTCTAAACTTGTAAGAGGGAATTGTCCCCATAGGTGTAATAATTGAGTAATTTGCTAATAAATGCGAGGGCTACGTACGCACGAGGTGACGAGAGTACGTGCGTAGCAACTATGATGTTAATTGTCTGGGTAGCCTAGGACCCACATCATGCTATATTTGTGAACATCTCTATATTTTCTTGCTAGTGTGATCACTTAGGATATGCTAGAGGCTTGGAAAGGGATATAAGTGAGCATATATACTTGTTGAACTCTTGTATGAATTTATTTGAATATAAATGCGCCTTCGTGTGTTTCCTTGATATTATTTGATATTTGTGGATTAGGTCGATCGCCTCGGTATAAATAGATGCATCTATGGTTCGCGCCATTCGACCCTCTGGCAGTGCACAGTTTATTTTTTGTTGGATCGAGCCGTCGACCTCGGCATAGTGTGCGCATAATATCTATGTGAAATCTTATCCATGACTTGACCGGCTAAATATTTGAAATGTAAATGGCTAATTGTAAAATTGTTAAGAACATGACATATTGCCTCTTGCTATAAACTGTTGATTATTTGTGACTTACATGCTTAGTGTAACTCTACATTGTATTATTGACCTTAGTAAGTATCAAGTCGACCTCTCGTCTCTACTTCGTCGAGATTAGACGGGATACTTACGGGGTACATATTGTTTATGTACTCATACTACACTTCTGTACTTAATTATACAGGATCTGAGGTAGGTATATTTTGCTATCAGACTAGTGCGCGCCCCTGATTCATAGACCAAGACTTCCACGGTGAGCTGCTCCCTTCCTGCACCGTTCAGCAGCTTGATGGGGTCTTTCTTTACTTTTGCTGTCTATTCTATCCCGGACAGTAGGATAGTATTATTCTTTTGTACATTCTACTAGTTTTCCACTACTTGTGACACCAGGTCTTGGCACACACATTAGTAGACAGTTCTTTTGGGTTGTATAATTATTATTAAATATTGCTTATCATCACATGTTTTAATTGCAAATTAAGAAATGATGTAACTGAATTGGGTAAGTAAAAATAAGAATTTACTAATACTTCCGTGTTGGCTTGCCTGACAATGGTGTTGGGCTCCATCACGACCCTTAGTGGATTTTGGGTCGTGACAACATGGTATCAGAGCACTAGGTTCACATAGGTCCCACAAGTCATGGGCAAACCTAATAGAGTCTTGTGAATCTGTACGGAGACGTTTTTATTTATCTTCAAGAGGCTATAGGGTGTTAGGAAAACTACTCTTTATTCATTTCCTATCGTGCAGTGGTTGTTATGCTAAATCTCTCTCTTCTATTCTCTCACAGATGGTGAGGACACGCACGACTGATGTTCCAGACCCGGGTGGAGCTGCTCCCCTCATTGCTAGAGGCCGAGGCAGAGGCTGGGGGAGGGCACCGGCCCGAGGTAGGAGACGAGGGCATCCCAGAGTTATCCCATTAGTACCACTAGCAGATCCCGTAAGAGATCCTATTATCGAGGAGCAGGGCGAGGTGCCCGCAGTTGAGCCCACCCCGGCGGACTTCATGACAGCACGGGGATTCCAGGAGGTCATGGGTCGTATACTGTGGTTCATGGATTCTATGACTCAGGTTGGTTTATTTCCAGCAGATCCAGCTACATCACAGGTAGGAGGGAGAGCACAGACCCCTATTGCTCAGGCTCTTGGTCATGTAGCTGTAGTGTATCAGACTCCGGATGCACTACCCGCGGATGGGGCTCCGCCAGTTGCTACAGTGGCACCCCAGCCCAGACCAGCTGTGGATGGTGATCCGCAGAAGTTATTGGATAGGTGGACTAGGCTTCACCCTCCAGTCTTTAGGGGCGAGCATCATGAGGATGCCTAGGACTTCATATATAGGTGTAGGGACAAACTGCACAACATGAGGATATTGGAGTCGCATGGAGTTGACTTTACTACGTTTCAGCTTGAGGGCAGGGCCCGTAGGTGGTGATAGTCTTATGTTCTTGGCAGGCCAGCCGTAAGTGGTCGCATGGAATTGACTGCACAGTAGGATATCTTCCCAACAGGATATTGTGTCACCATGATCTCATGATACTTCCCACATATGTAGAGAGAGTGCGGAGATTTGTTGGGGGTTGCACCCCAGTATTCAATCTGGCATGCGCCGAGAGGTGGAGATGGGTACAGAGTATCAACTAGTATAGAGATTGCTCGCAGGATTGAGGGATATCGCCAGAGGGGTAGAGAGCAGATGCAGCAGGAAAAGAGGGCTCGATTCTTCGGAGAGTTCAGAGGTGCCCCGGCTAGGGGTAGAGGTCAGTTTGGGAGGGGTCAGCCCAGCAGGCCCCCATATTCAGCACCACTGCCTGCACGAGGTGCTCCAGCGCATCCTTATTTCAGTGCCATTCCAGAGAGCTCGTATCTCCCGCCAGCTATTCAGGGTTCCTCCGGGGGTATTCAAGTCCTCAGAGCTCTTCTGATTCTTATTTTAGTGCTATGCCAGAGAGTTCGTACCGTCCACCGGCTATTCATGCTTCTTCCAGTGGGTCTACAGGCCATCAGGGTCAGCCATCAAGACAGCAGGTCGCCACACCGCGAGGTTGTTTCGAGTGTGGAGATCTTGCCCATATGAGGAAGTACTGCCCCAGGCTTCGGGGCAAGGCAGTACAGCAGGTTCAGCAGCCTATGATTTCAGCACCAGCTGCCCCACCACCTAGAGGTAGAGGGCAGACTGGTAGGGTCCATACTAGAGGTGGACACCAGGCAGGGAAAAGTTAGCCAGCTATTGCACAACTAGGTAGAGGCCAGCCAGCCAGCGGTCCAACCAGATTCTACGCCCTTCCGGGCAGGCCAGATGCACTGGCCTCAGATGCCATCATCACAAGTATTATCTACATCGGTGGTAGAGAAGCTTCGGTATTATTTGACGCAGGGTCTACTTATTCTTATGTATCATCTTTGTTTGCTCGTTTCCTGGTTATTTATCCTAAGCCTTTGGGCACTCTTGTTCATGTGTCCACTCATGTGGGTGATTCTGTGGTTGTGGATCGGATCTACCGGTCCTGTGTGGTCACATTCTGTGGTTTTGAGACTAGAGCGGATCTCTTGTTGCTTGACATGATCGACTTTGAGATTATCCTGGGCATGGATTGGTTGTTCCCATATCACGCCATCCTAAATTGTCATGCCAAGACTGTTTCATTAGTAATGCCAGGGTTCCCGAGTTTGGACTGGAAGGGTTCCGCAGTTGATATATCTAGTAGGGTTATTTCTTTCCTGAAGGCTCGACATATGGTCAAGAAGGGGTGTTTGGCTTATCTAGCTTATGTTTGGGACACCACCGCAGAGTCCCCGACGATTGATTCAGTTCCGGTGGTTCGAGAGTTCATCGATGTGTTTCCTTCTGATCTTCCTGGCATGCCACCGGATCGTGATATTGATTTCTGCATTGATTTGGCTCCAGGCACCCAGCTTGTATACATCCCACCGTACCGTATGGCTCCGAAGGAGTTGAAGGAGCAGCTTGAGGAGTTGTTAGCAAAGAGGTTTGTTAGACCCAGTGTATCGCCCTGGGGTGCACCCGTGTTATTTTTGAAGAAGAAGGATGGGACTATGCGGATGTGCATTGATTACCGCCAGTTGAACAAAGTCACCATCAAGAACAAGTATCCGTTGCCCCGTGGGTGTTCATTAGTTGTAGGGTGCTAGGGTGTTCTCCAAGATTTACTTGAGGTCAGGGTATCATTAGTTGAAGATTCGGGACTCGAATGTTCTGAAGACCATATTCCGGACTGTCGCGCCCCTTTTTCTAAAAAAACGAAATCAGGTTCATGACATTTGGGAGGAAAACTCATTCCCTCTTGGGAATTGGGTTTTTTGAAGAGTTGTCACCTAATGATTAAAGTGCATTATGACACTAAAGAAGAGTTCGAGTTGGAAAATCAGAGTTTGGGTAAGGGTTAGAAATGATCTCGAGGGGAAGGTGTTAGGCACCCCCAAGATCCACTAGTGTGGTTCCCGACCATGCTACAATTGTGACTTTGAATAACAAGTAAGCAAATAGAAGTCTCAAGTAGATGGGGGTTTTCACATAATATTGCAAGCAAGTTGAGAGTTTGACGAAAGTAAAGAAAGCAAAAATTTTAAAGAAATAGTTTGAGAATAAAATAAATAAATAAAGGAAAAGGGGGTCCTAGGTTTACAAATAATATGGATCACATCAATGCAATATCCGGTAATCACTCCTCAGAAGAGGGGTTACACGTGGTATTAGCGCACCGGTAATCATATCTATATCTACCCTTTCACGTTAAGGTATTAAGCGTGGAATAGTATCGTTACTTATTGCATGCTAGTACCCGCCCCAATCCTATCAGTCCCGGAGGCATTTGGGACTACTAGTCCTAAAGGGAAGGGAGATTTGGCTTTTCAGAGTTTTAAAAGGATAAAATTCTAGGGCAACAATCAAAACATATAAGGCAGGTATGGGAGAACACATAACAGTTTAAAGGGCTCAAACGAGCCTCCTCATTTAAAGAAACAAATTGTTTAGCATGACTTACAAATACTGGTTATGGTCTGAATTAAATTTAAAGCGTTAGGGAAGGCTGATTTATCATATATTTCTCATATGAGAAGTCCGAATTAAGCCTCCACTGGCTGTAATTATCAAAGACTGATGCAGTTAATTAATTACCTAATGGCTTGCCTAGATGAAACCTATAGGCATGATAACTAACGATGCTTACTCTGATTTTAAAGAAGGATTACTGATTATATATATAAAAAAAAAATAAGATCTGCAGATATTAAACGACATTACTACTAATTTTAGACTTGCAAATGATTCAAATTCGGTTAATTACTCCTATAGGCATGCTTTCTAAGAGTTGTTGGTTTAAAACAATTATGAAAGTGCAGGAGTTCTATAGACATGGTATCTAGGATGCATTTTGTTATTTTTTAACCTATAACTGTTTGCCTAATGATGGAGGTATATGCGGAAGTGCAGAAAACCTATAATCATGATTTATATATGCAGAAGTGCAGAAAAAACCTACAGACAGGATTTCTATATTATATGCAGAAGTGCATAAACTTATAGGCAAGATTTCTATATGATATGCAGAAGTGTAGAAACTTATAGGCGGGATTTCTATATGATATGCAGAAGTACAGACATTTATAGGTAGGATTTCTAATGCAAAAGTGCAGAAACTATAGGCAGGATTTCTATATGAAATGCATAAGTGTAGAACTTGTAAATAGTAACACCTATGAGCATGTTGTCTACCCTTTGCATACATAAATGTCCCTCTCCTTTCTTACTTAGAAACCCATAAGTTATTATAAAATATTACAGACCAGAATGAATCAAGAAAAGTAAAATTACATCAGAAATTTAAGCTATAACCAAGGAGCCTAATTCAGACTCAAGGTCTAACAATATGAGATGAACCAACTTCTAGGATCAGATTTCCAAAGCCTTTCCCTCATTTGGGATGTGTCAAAGTTCCCTAAGAGCCTCAAGTGGACTCCGGGCATTGCTTACACCTCAAATATATTGCAGACTTAACAAGTGCAGTGCGGAAGAGCCAGCCCTCAAATGTCCAAGTTCAAAAGGAACTCAATGTCCCAAAGCAAGGCTCATAGGAGGGGGGCAGAACGTAGAATCTAAGAGTAAGTGCAAGTGCATAGAGGGGATTTAGGGGAAGGCCATGACAAGCTGGTGGTCATGCCCAGCAATTAGGAGTGCTAGCACACCCCTGACCAGCCTGTTAGCCAAAGTTGGGAGTTAGGATCCATTGAGGATCAGGTTCAGACCTAAGCATCAACTTGGATGTTGTCAGGCCATGAACCTTAACTCAAACACATAGAAGGTAGTGGGGGTATAGGGAATTCATAACAAAAAGCATATGCAAAGAAAAAAAAAATTTACATAGTTAACATTAATCACCGAACATGAACAGCAAAGTAAACAAGCTTGCAGAAACTGTAAATAAACACATAGGGGAGTGAGGCAGAAAAGTTAAATTAAAACATACCAGTTTCAGGGAAAACAAACAAGTAAAAGCAGTCTTGAGAAAGCCAAGTTGCAAGCAAACAGTTCCAAAAGTTCTCAGAAAGAGTAGAATATTGTAAGAGTATTGAACTCAAAGCAGTATTGTAAGTATGTAAGTAAGTCGAAAGTATTGAACTAAAGGCTCGAGGTATTCAACTCAAAGTAGTGGTGTAAAAGTATTGAATTGGAAGTGTGTTAAAAGTACGGAAGGGTAGTCCCTTTTATAGTGCAGAGAAGCAAGTAAGAAAGGTAAGAAAATAACTTGAAATCAATCACATAGAATTTCCCTTCAGTTAAGGGATTTGATTTCAAATAGGTAGAAGACATTTAAGAAAAGAAATTTTGATTAAAACCTTTTCAAAATAGCACAAAAGGGGTAAATACATATAAGTTTATTTAAGGAAAAGCTCAGTGGTACACGGCTTGGGAAAAATAAGGAAAGGGAATTAATCAAACATCCAGGGAAATCAAAGTTACAGGTTTAATAAACAGAGAAGAGCCTCAAACAACTTAGGGTTTCGGAGAAATCTTAGAAATGAGAAAGGCTTGGAAGAAAAATCAGATCCTGAGTCGAAGAGGTGAGGAATCAGGCTCCTGAGGCCAGAATGTGCCGGAGCATGGCCGGAGAAGCTATAGAAATGAAGATCTGAGAAGATCTAGAAGAACCATCGAAGTTAGCCTTCAAAACCTCGAACACCCAAGGTATAATGATGGAGAGGGGTGAGTACAGACCGTCCATGGCCTGAGAAGCCATGGATTCCGGTGAAAACATGGTGAAATAAGGTAGGAGGAGGCTAGGGTTTCGAAGAGCTGATGAGAGGATTTGAGAGCGTTTGGTATTCAAAGGCGGCGGGTCAGGTGAGAATGAGGGAGATTAGGGTAGGTCGTTTGGTTTAATTATGGAAGGGTGAGTTATGGCCATTGATCTTGTGTGATCAGCGGCCCAGATTTAGAAGGGTAGGTGGGAACCGGGTAAGGGTCATTTGGATCGGGT
The DNA here is from genome assembly GCF_000715075.1 of Nicotiana tabacum. NCBI lineage: Eukaryota > Viridiplantae > Streptophyta > Magnoliopsida > Solanales > Solanaceae > Nicotiana > Nicotiana tabacum. The sequence continues at coordinate 24,227,132 of NC_134097.1, read as the reverse complement.
TGTGGGTTTGGTCAAATTAAAAATTGGTCCAGTCTAAATGGGTTAAGATTGGGTCAAATAATGGTTAAAATTGAAAGGTAAAAAGGTTGTATTTGAAATGGAATGAGGCTAGATGTTAAATAGCTAGTTTTTCCTTTTATTTTATAAAAATAGTAAAAAATAATTTTAAAAGCAAACTAAAAGTACTAAGCCAGTTAATAATATATAAATATTAATTTAAAAATACTGGAAATAATTTTACAATTGTAAAATGCTATTAATCTTAAAGTAGGCTAGAATTGCAATTATATGCAATTTAGCTTTAAAAATACCAAATAAAATTTGTAAAAATATACAAAAATCACCTTAACTATATTTTGGTATAAATATGAGAATAAGATAAGTTATTCACCAAAATGATAAACTTGGGAGTAATTATTGGTTTTTGTACTGCTAAAGTGGACAATAAATTGATTTTAAAATCTTTTTAAAAAAAATTAGAAAAAATACCAAAACACTTGGGCATGCTTATATTGCATGTATATATATGCTATTTTGAAAGTATTTTGTATATAAAAATACATAGGGAAAAATTAGGTATCAACTGCTGCCCCTCTTTACCCGGGAAGGATGAAAGAGTTGTCGGGTAAAGATATGATGGCCAATTTTGACCGAATAAAACGATTTTGAAGAGTTTTGACCGAGCTCTGGTTTTTGAGCTGCCTACATATCCCTGGTATTACAGGAATCAGGCCATATGTAGTTTGGGATCCATCGGCGGAGTATGCCGATGGAGATTTTCGAAAAACGGACATGATGTTCAGGTTGAGAAAGGATGGTCAGAGTCTGATAGGTTGCGGGAACTGGAGCGGGATCGCTCCTGCTGAGACGGTCGTTGCTAGCCGATGTACTTGCGAATGAACAATACCAGCATATATATATTGTGCATAGGTTTAAACGTGATGTAAGTTCCCGTTGGACCGTGAATGCTGTCTTTGGACGGTTAGGATGACGTCCTCGGACCATGATGTCCTGGGCCATGAAGCGTATGATACAGGATTCGTATGCCATGAAATGATTCTCTCGGGCTATGAGAATGATGCCTCCGAGCTATGATGCCTTTGAATAATGATATGCAAAAGATAAAATGGGGTCCTCAGACCATGGCATGGCATTCTCGGGCTATGAAAATGGTGCCTCCGAACAATGATGCCTTTGGACAAATTGGCGATCTTTCAGCCCATGAAAATGCAGAAGGTGGCGATATTTCAGTCGATGCAAGACGTAAATAAAGGGTGGCGGTATTTCAGCCATGCAAGAGAAATAAGATGGCGGTATTTCAGCAGTGCATGAGGAATAGAGTGGCGATATTTCAGCCGTGCATGAGGAATAGAGTGTCGATATTTCAGCCGTGCAGATGGAGGTAGAGCTAAACCTCGGAAGGCAGAAAGGTAGCCTTATGCAATGCAGGAGATGCAGATGGAGGTAGTGCTTAACCTCAGAAGGTAGAAAGGTAGCCTTATACAATGCAGAAAATGCAGATAGAGACAGCGCTTAATCTCGGAAGGCAGAAAGGTAGCCTTATGCAATGCAGAAAATGCAGATGGAGACAGAGCTTAACCTCGGAAGGCAGAAAGGTAGCCTTATGCAATGCAAAAGATGCAGATGGAGGTAGAGCTTAACCTCGGAAGGCAGAAAGAATGCAATGCAGAAAATGTAGATGGAGACAAAGCTTAGTCTTGGAAGGTAGAAAGGTAGCCTTATGCAGAAAATAAAAGGCGAATAGTAATGAAATCTCTTAGCTGATAGATGATAGCTGATAGTTGATTGCTATATTATGGCTGCTGTGGATGTCGTGTATGGATAGCAACTATAAATAGGTGATGATTCCGAGAGTTGTATTCTCGGGAAGTATGAGTGTATAGATATATCTGATGATTTTACAACTTGAGTGCCTGCATCCAAAGAAAAATCATGAGTTTTGTAAAGGGGGAGAAGGTTAGTTCGTTTCCCCATGAGCTTCATTTGTCCTGCTTGGCGTTGTGTATCATTGGGGTAGCGTTGCTAAACAAAGCAATTTTGATACCAGACATGCATGATTCAGAAAAAATGTAACATAAATACATAATTTAAAATAGTTTTCTTTAAATGAACCGATGAATGCGACGCGGTTCAAGACATTGCAACCTCTCTCGCTCCGGAATTTTGAGGGTCCTCCTTAAAATTCTGCCCCAGTTTACTATGCTAGTGTTTCTGACGGCTGCGTGCGACAAATGACTGAAATCAACTTCGGAATTTTAAGGGTCCTCCTCAAAATTCTTCCCCAGTTTTCAATAGCGGGGGGAAATGAAAATTTTATTGAATTGTGACCGAACCCATAGGGCTGCCTACGTATCCCCTCTTAAACGGGAATCAGGTCAGGCGTAGTTCAAATACATTATACAGGAAATCGTAAGAGTTACACATAGTATCGCTTCACTGCATCTGAATTGATCGGCTTCGGCCAAACTTCACCGTCCATTTCTGCAAGTATGAGGGCTCCTCCGATTAGAGCCCGGTGAACCATGTATGGACCCTGCCAGTTGGGAGAGAACTTCCCTTTGGCTTCATCTTGATGCGGGAAAATCTTATTTAACACCAGCTACCCCGGTGTAAATTGTCTCGGCTTGACTCTTTTGTTGAAGGCTCTGGACATTTTGTTCTGATAAAGTTGACCATGGCAAACTGCATTCATTCTTTTCCCATCTAGAAGAGCAAACTGCTCATCAAGACTCCTTACCCATTCTGCATCGTCAAGTTCTTCTTCCTGTATGATTCTCAAAGAGGGAATTTCCACCTCGGCGGGAATGACTACTTCTGTACCATAAACCAACATATAGGGAGTTGCCCCAGTTGATGTACGAACTATGGTGCGGTATCCCAATAAAGCAAATGATAACTTCTCATGCCACTGCTTATGTTTCTCTATCATCTTCCTTAGTATCTTCTTAATATTCTTATTGGCGGCTTCTACAGCTCCGTTCATCTGAGGTTTGTAAGCCGTAGAATTCTGGTGTTTGATCTTGAAGGTTTCACATATGGCTTTCATCAGGTCGCTGTTGAGATTGGAACCAATATCAGTGATGATTGACTCCGGAATTCCGAACCGACAAACACTACGGTCGCGGACAAAATCTGCTACCACTTTCTTAGTCACTGCTTTGTACGATGCTGCTTCAACCCATTTGGTGAAATAATAAATTGCCACTAGAATGAACCTGTGCCCGTTTGATGCGGCAGGCTCGATAGGTCTGATAACATCCATTCCCCAAGTGGTGAACGGCCATGGCGAGCTTGTTGCAGTAAGCTCGTTTGGATGCACCTTTATCATGTCTGCATGTATCTGACAGCGATGGCATTTTCGGACATACTGGATGCAGTCCGTTTCCAAAGCCATCCAAAAATAACGAGCTCGGAGTATTTTCTTGGCTAAGACAAAGCCGTTCATATGTGGACCGTAGGTCCCTGCATGAATTTCACTCAGCAGGATTTGCCACTTGGCTAGCTTGCCAGTGGGCATGTGCTTCTGAAAGATGTACTTCAAAGGATCCATTCTTGATATGAGATAAGTAGTATAGGCACAGAAATAGTGCCTCAACTTCTGAGCTACCCAAGTCAGAGCACAACAGGTGCGGTCCAATAAAGAATACCGAGCCTCGTACGGGGTGAACTTCTTGCTGAGATAATAGATGACCTGCTCCTTTCTTCCTGTTTCATCATGGTACCCCAGAACACAACCGAAAGCTCCATCCAATACTGCAAGGTAGAGTAATAGAGGTCTACCCGGCTCGGGTAGGACCAAAACTGGCGGCATTGATAGGTATTCCTTGATTCTGTCAAAGACTTTCTGACAATCATCAGTCCATTTGGTAGCGACATCCTTTTTCAACATCTTATAGATTGGCTCACAAATGACAGTGGATTGAGCTATGAACCGGCTGATGTAGTTAAGTCTTCCCAAGAAACTCATAACCTCTTTCTTATTCTTCGGTGGTGGCAATTATTGGATGGCTTTGACCTTTGACGGATCCAATTCTATTCATCGGCGACTCACAATGAACCCAAGTAGTTTTCCGGCAGGAACCCCGAATGCACACTTGGTGGGATTCAGCTTCAAGTTGTACCTTCTTAGTCTGTTGAAGAACTTCCTCAGATCTTCCATGTGGTCAGTGGCTCTCTTGGATTTGATGATGACATCGTCTACATACACCTCGATCTCTTTATGTATCATGTCATGGAAAATAGTAGTCATGGCCCTCATGTAGGTGGCCCAGCATTCTTTAACCTAAATAGCATCATCTTGTAACAATACATCCCCCACAGTGTAATGAAAGTCGTTTTCTTCGCGTCTTCCTCATCCATCCATATCTGATGATACCCAGCAAAACAATCAATGAACGACTGCAGTTCATGCTTGGTGCGGTTGTCATTTAGAATGTGTATGTTCGGCAAGGGGAAGTCGTCTTTCGGACTGGCCCGGTTGAGATCCCGGTAGTCGACACGGACTCTAACCTTCCCATACTTCTTCGGCACTAGCACAATATTGGCTAACCATATTGGATACTCTACTACCTTGAGAACCTTGGCTTTGACTTTCGTGGTGACTTCTTCCTTGATTTTCAAACTCATGTCAGGTTTGAACTTCCTGAGCTTCTGTTTTACTGGTGGACATATCGGATCGGTTCGCAATTTGTGATCTACAATAGATGCACTGAGACCAGTTATGTCAGCATAAGACCAGGCAAATATGTCCTCATATTCCCTTAGAAAATCTGTGTAATCTTTCTTTTCTGATGGTGACAGATGAACACTGATGCACGTTTCTTTGACATTTTCTGCATCTCCCAGGTTGACAATCTCAGTTTCGTCCAGGTTAGACTTAGGTCTATTCTCAAAATCCTCAACCTCTTTAACAACCTCTTCTGGTATATCATCTTCTTTTGAGTCTATATTCGTTTGTTGCGTTGTCTCGTTGTATGTCACAATCGTCGGTTCATCAAGATAAGTAATAGTAATGATGTGTAAATAAAGTAAATGATAAAAAGTAATAAGAGCAAGATTTATAAGAAACTAAAATGCTTTGATAAATTTCATAATTATTTTGAACATTGGAGCTCTTATTTCAAAATTAAAAATGCGAAAAGAAAGTCAACTAGCTAAAAATAAAGATAATGCATGGTTCTTTGTTCAGCCTTGCTACCCCGAAGCTTTCCGGGCCCTGGTGGTTCTGATGGACCAATTGTTGAGGCATGCTCCTCGGCTCACAGCTTGTATAGAAGGGATTTCCTCCCCCTCCTCCTCGAAAATGACGCAACAGTCCATGTTATCATCTTCCAAAAACAAATTTCTCATTGCTGCCAATACTTCCTCTTCTTCCGACCCATATATAACATCGCCTGGTTGAAAAGTATGTTCCAAGCGGGGTATCGGCTGCTCTAGTAGATAGTAAGGATCGCGCCAAGGTGGTGACCAGTGGTTGAATTCCTCCCAAGTGTACTCATATCCCAAACCAAAAGTGGTACCGTGTTTCTTTAACTTGATAGGCTTGCAATTCCTTGGAGATTCTTGCCGAGTCCTTTGCCTGGTTCATACCCGCACGAGTTCAATATGCTTTCAATTTTGTTGTCCCACTATTTATCTTTGTCAACGGCGTTGACTCGCTCGATGTGGTGATAGGTTTCTCCGCCTATCTTCCTTCTTCTTCCGATCGCTGGGATAATCTGGCGACCGTATATGGGATTGCTACCATCACCGTGAATGATCACCTCTTGATGATTCCACTCAAACTTTACTGCCTGGTGTAGTGTTGACGCTACAGCTCCAGCGGCATGAATCCATGGTCGTCCCAACAGCAAGTTGTAAGATGTCGGCACGTCTATTACTTTAAAGTCAACGTCGAACCAGGTAGGCCCCATCTGTAAACACAGGCTAATCTTCCCAATAGTGGACCTTTGGGAACCGTCGAAGGTTTTGACGTTGATGGACCCATCTTTGATTTCATGTAGACCCTTTCCCAATGTCCTGAGTGTTACCAACGGACAAATATTGAGGCTGGATCCCCCATCGATCTGGACCCTTGTGATAAAATAATTCTCGCATTGCACAGTGATGTGAAACGCCTTGTTGTGGCTCAACCCTTCTGGTGGCAGCTCATCTTCATGGAAAGTGATTTTGTGACTCTCCAATACTTTCCCTACCATGTTTGCTATTTCTCCTCCAGTTATGTTGCTGGGCACATATGCCTCGCTCAGCACCTTCAATAAGGCATTCTTATGCGCGTCAAAGCTTTGTAGCAAAGCTAAGATAGATATCTGGGATGGCGTCTTGTTCAACTGATCAATGACTGAATACTCTTTGGCTTGTATCTTCCTCCAAAGATCATCAGGCCTAGTTTTAGTGATGGTTGGTCGTCTAGAGGCCTACTTACTGGACTCAGCTAGATGTTCTGGAGTATAAACCCTGCTGGTTCTTGTCATACCTTATGCTGCAATTGCTTCTCCAGATTTGTTTTTCCCTTTCCTTCTCGCCTCGGCGGTGTAATCCCACAGTATGGCCTTTGGGTGGAACGGTGTTACGGCTGTCATGGCCACCAAAATGAGCACCCCTTGCTTTGGGAGGTAATACAACAATCTCAAATGGTACAGGTGCCATTGGGGACCCAAACTCGACCTCAATAGGCCCTGGCATCTTTGTAGAATAATGTGCTTCAAACTCAAGTGGTATGGACATGTTCACTTCGGCGTCTCCAGAAGGTTGCATCTGGACCACAATCGGGTTAAGGGTGACTATTGGTTTCTTTGGCTTGTCACCTTCAGCGATCAATACAATCAACTCTTTGGGGTCCTAATCGTCTTCTATCTCAATCATGTGAACATCTCCACCCTTGTGGTCTGGTAGAGGGTTGTTACGGACATTCGGAGTAGGCTCCTTTGCCACAATGATTTTGTTGTCAATTAAAGCTTAGATCTTATCCTTCTAAGAGCGGCACTCATCAATGGTATGCCCCTTCATGTTGGAATGGTATGCACAGGTTTTGTTTGGGTTGACCCATTGGGAGGGGTTTTCGGGGTTTATGGCAGGGATAGGGGTGACGTAACTAGTAGCTTTGAGCCTTGCATACAGCTGGTCGATAGGTTCAGCAATGGCGGTATACTGTTTGGGGGGTCTGCGGTCGAAGTTTGGTCGGGGTCTAGGGAAATTTTGGCGAGGGGGAGGTGATTGATAGTGGGCTTGTTGGGTGTTTTTAGGCTTGGTAGACAGGTGCAGGTTGAGATTATCTGGGCGAAGTGGGCTAATATGTGGGAGGTGGAGATGATTGGTAAGTAGGCAGTAGAGCTTGGTAACAGGGCAAGGGTGCTTGGTAATTTGGGGTAGGTTGATATGTGAGTGGAGGTAATGGGTAGGTTTGGTATTTGATTGGGGACTTTGTTCTCTGTGCAACCATCACGACACTCACATCTCCTTTCTTGGACGTGCCACCAGACTGTAGAGCCTTGTTGGTGGCCTAGAATGCTTCAATGTTTGTGACCATACCACTTTTAATACCTTCCTCGATCCTTTCCCCTAGCTTAACGATGTCGGAAAATTTCTGGCCTTCAATCAACATCAACCTCTCATAATATTGTGGGACTTGAGCCCAGATGAAAAACCTATTTATTTGTTCTTCTTCTAAAGATGGCCTAACCTTAGCAGCTTCTGATCTCCAACGAGTAGCATACTCGCGGAATGTCTCTGTAGGTTTCTTCTTTAAGTTCTAGATGTAGAATACATCTGGTGCGTTCTCCGTGTTGAATTTGAATATGTCCATGAAATCAGACACCATACTTACCCAATTCGACCACTTCTTTGGGTCTTGGCTAATGTACCAAGATAAAGCATCCCCTTTCAGGCTTCTCATAAAGAGCTTCATGCGAATCTTTTCATCCTTCCCTACTCCGACCAGCTTGTCGCAGTAGGTCCTCAAATGGACTCTGGGATCCCCTATGCCATCAAACATCTCGAACTTGGGAGGTTTGTACCCCTCGGGTAGTTCGACATCTGGTTGAATGCAAAGGTCTTCGTAATTCAATCCCTCGATCCCTTTGCTTCCTTCAACACCCTAAACTCTACTAGTCAGCTTCTTGAGTTCCGCAGCCAGATTCTTGATAATAGAGTGTTTGTCATCAGACTCGGATATGCTTGAAATAGGTTGAGTATATTGTGGTATGGTTTCCACATAGATGGGGGTGTTCTGGAGATGATCATTTGTGGAGTTTATTTGTTCAGAGATGAGCAGTGGGGTGTTGTTTGAAGTATGGCAAGTGTTGCAGTAGTGATGGGGAGCGGGTTGGTTTTGTGGTTTCGGGATGTTTTGTGGAGGTATGGGGTTTTGAGTGTTCGGAAAGTTGACATATGGGGTGGTGAGGGAAAACGACAAGCTTGCCAAGTTTCGAACTTGGTCCAGTTCTTCCTGAAATGTCAATAACTTTTGTTCGAGCTGGGAGGCACTTTCCGTGGAAACCTGAATACCCTGAGGAACCTCTACACTTTCAACTGAGTTCTGCTTTCTGATGTTGCTCAAATCTTCCATTTTTCCCGTGTTCTTGTTTCTGACAGGACTCGAAGGAGGAGAAGGCGGACATAGTCTATAAAGGCTCTACGATAAATCCAGTTAGAAAAGTAACAACCTCATAAGAAGTCGGTATGAAGCTCCCACCGGATTGTAGTATTATAATAAAGCTCCAAGTTGTGGATGTGAATCAACCTATATGGAGGGGAGTTATGAAAGAGGTAGAAGATGTGATGCGATGTTTTAAGGTAAGTAAGGTAAAGGTGAACAACATACGAGATACTCAAATGAAGAAGGTCGTGAATAGTTCATACTTCGAATAAAAGGCTAGAAGCACGGGGATTCAATATCCAGGAATGATAGCAGCATCGCCAATGGTACATTTTCTAGCCTATGGTTTCTAGGTATTGAGAGGCCTAGTCAGGAGAGCAAAGAAGATTTAGAGATAATGTGATATCTCGCTTGAGAAGTGCAGAAACTTATAGGCAGGATTTCTATATGATATGCAGAAGTGCAAACACTTATAAGCAGGATTTCTAATGCAAAAGTGCAGAAACTATAGGCAGGATTTCTATATGAAATGCATAAGTGTAGAACTTGTAAATAGTAACACCTATGAGCATGTTGTCTACCCTTTGCATACATAAATGACCCTCTCCTTTCTTACTTAGAACCCCATAAGTTATTATAAAATATTACAGATCAGAATGAATCAAGAAAAGTAAAATTACATCAGAAATTTAAGCTATAACCAAGGAGCCTAATTCAAACTCAAGGTCTAACAATATGAGATGAACCAACTTCCAGGATTACATTTCCAAAGCCTTCCCCTCATTTGGCATGTGTCAAAGTTCCCTAAGAGCCTCAAGTGGACTCCGGGCAGTGCTTACACCTCAAATATATTGCATACTTAAGCAAGTGCAGTGCGGAAGAGCCAATCCTCAAATGTCCAAGTTCAGAGGGAACTCAATTTCCCAAAGCAAGGCTCATAGGAGGGGGCAGAACTTAGAATCTAAGAGAGAGTGCAAGTGCATAAAGGGGATTTAGAGGAAGTCCATGACAAGCTGGTGGTCATACCCAGCAATTAGAAGTCCTGGCACACCCCTGACCAGCCTGTTAGCCAAAGTTGGGAGTTAGGATCCATTGAGGATCAGGTTCAGACCTAAGCAGTAACTTGGATGTTGTTAGGCCATGAACCTTAACTCAAGCACGTAGAAGGGAGTGGGGGTATAGGGAATTCATAACAAACAGCAGATGCAAAAAAAAACAATTTATATAGTTAACATTAATCACTGAACATGAACAGCAAAGTAAACAAGCTTGCAAAAACTATAAATAAACATATAGGGGAGTGAGGCAGAAAAGTTAAATTAGAACATACCAGTTTCTGGGAAAACAAACAAGTAAAAGTAGTCTTGAGAAAGCCAAGTTGCAAGCAAACAGTTCCAAAAGATCTCAGAAAGAGTAGAATGTTGTAAGAGTATTGAACTCAAAGCAGTATTGTAAGTATGTAAGTAAGGCGAAAGTATTGAACTAAAGGCTCGAGGTATTCAAATCGAAGTAATGGTGTAAAAGTATTGAATTGGAAGTGTGTTAAAAGTGCGGAAGGGTAGTCCATTTTATAGTGCAGAGAAGTAAGTAAGAAAGGTAAGAAAATAACTTGCAATCAATCACATAGAATTTCCCTTCAGTTAAGGGATTTGATTTCAAACGGGTAGAAGACATTTAAGGAAAGAAATTTTGATTAAAACCTTTTCAAAAGGGGTAAATACATAGAAGTTTGTTTAAGGAAAAGCTCAGTGGTACACGGCTTAGGAAAAATAAGGAAAGGGAATCAATCAAACAGCCAGGGAAATCAATGTTACATGTTTAATCTCGAATGAACCAAGTCAGGAAAGGTAAAGAAGGTTCAATTAGAGAGAATCAATAACAATCAGACAGGACTCATTAAAAGGAATTCGAAATCAATCAATTAGTCGGTAAAGACCTTTTGAAAGAAGAGTTCCCATATATAAAGCACACAAACATGTGAATTAAGAAGTTATATAGAAGAGAGTTTACTCAAAGAGAGGTTTAGAATCATGAGCAAGAAAGAGTACAAGTCCAGTTTGCAGACTCACAATGAGTCTAAGAGTTCAGGGTCCCAAAGCGGAACCCTAACTCGTACAAATTCAAAATTGCCAAGAAACCCCCAAATCCTAGGGTTTCATAGAGATGAGAAAGCAAGTCATTGAAACAGGCTCAGAAGCCTCTTTCAAAGACTTATGAGAAACAAACAGACATGATACAAAGAAAGAAAGCTAATTTGAGGTCATAGAGAACATTTTTTAGAAACTCGGAACTTAAGCAAGTTAAGAAAAGAAGAGGTGATAATGACTTAAAATAAAACAGAGGAAACATGTTCAGCAAGAATGCAAACAAAGTCTAATAGAGCAAACAAAAATCAAAAAAAAAAACTCAACAATAAGCACATATAGTAGAAGAGTAAGGGAAACATAACAAGGAGTAACAGGTATAGTAGGAAAATAAGAGTAGGAGAACAATACACGCGTAGTAAAAGAAACCATACGAGCATAACACAGACAAACACATATAAAGAAAGAATCAAAAGATTTTTTTGAAAACATTTTCAGAAACGATTTTTGAAAAGAAAATTTGGGTTAAACACTTTAGAAGCCCAGTAGAACACGAACATACCATAGATCTAAGAAAATAAACAGAGAAGAGCCTCGAACAACTTAGGGTTTCGGAGAGGTGAGGAATTAGGCTCCTAAGGCCTGAATGTGCTGGAGCATGGCCGAAGAAGCTATAGAAATGAAGATCTGAGAAGATCTGGAAGAACCATCAAAGTCAGCCTTCAAAACCTCGAACACCCAAGGTATAATGATGGAGAGGGGTGAGTACAGACTGTCCATGGCCTGAGAAGCCATGGATTCCGGTGAAAACATGGTGAAATAAGGTAGGAGGAGGCTAGGGTTTCGAATAGCTGATGAGAGAATTTGAGAGTGTTTGGGATTCAAAGGCGACGGGTCAGGTGAGAATGAGGGAGACTAGGGTAGGTCGTTTGGTTTAATTATGGAAGGGCGAATTATGGCCATTGATCTTATGTGATCAACGACCCAGATTTAGGAGGGTAGGTGGGAACCGGGTAAGGGTCATTTGGATCGGGTTGTGGGTTTGGTCAAATTAAAAATTGGGCCGGTCCAAATGGGTTAAGATTGGGTCAAATAATGGTTAAAATTGAAAGGTAAAAAGGCTGTATTTGAAATGGAATGAGGCTAAATGTTAAATAGCTAGTTTTCCCTTTTATTTTATAAAAATAGTAAAAAATAATTTTAAAAGCAAACTAAAAGTACTGAACCAATTAATAATATATAAATATTAATTTAAAAATACTGAAAATAATTTTACAATTGTAAAATGCTATTAATCTTAAAGTAGGCTGGAATTGAAATTATATGCAATTTAGCTTTAGAAATACCAAATAAAATTTGTAAAAATATACAAAAATTACCTTAACTATATTTTGGTATAAATATGAGAATAAGATAAGTTATTCACCAAAATGATAATCTTGGGAATAATTATTGGTTTTTGTACTACTAAAGTGGACAATAAATTGATTATAAAATCTTTTTAAAAAAATTAGAAAAAATACCAAAATACTTGGGCATGCTTATATATACATATATATGCTATTTTGAAAGTATTTTGTATATAAAAATACATAGGAAAAAATTGGGTATCAATAGCAGACTAGATATGGCCATTATGCGTTTCTGGTAATGTCCTTTGGCTTGAATAATGCCCCGACAACATTTATGGACTTTATGAACAAAGTGTTCAGGCCTTATATTGATTCCTTTGTCATCGTCTTCATTGACGACATCTTGATATACTCCCGTAGCCTGGGGGAGCACGAGCAGCATTTGAGGTTAGTGCTTCAGACCTTGAGAGAGCAAAAGCTATATGCTAAGTTCTCCAAGTGTGAGTTCTGGCTAGAGTCATTGGCATTCTTGGGACATATTGTGTCAGGAGAGGGTATTAAGGTGGATCTTAAGAAGATTGAGGCAGTTCACATTTGGCCATGTCCTACTTCAGTGACCGAGATCAGGAGCTTCCTGGGGTTAGCTGGCTATTACAGGTGATTCGTGCAGGGCTTTTCATCTATTGCATCACCTTTGACTAGATTGACCCAGAAGGGTGCTCCTTTCCATTGGTCCGATGATTGTAAGGTGAGCTTTTAGAAGCTCAAGACAGCCTTGACTACAGTATCAGTTCTTGTGTTGCCTTCCGATTCAAGGATGTATACGGTATATTGCGACGCTTCGCACGTTGAATTGGGATGTGTATTGATGTAGAAGGGGTGAGTTATTGCCTATGCTTTACCCCAGCTAAAGGTTCATGAGAAGAATTATCCTATACATGATCTAGAGTTGGCCGCGATTATTCATGATCTTAAGATATGGAGGCATTATTTGTATGGGGTGTCATGTGAGGTTTATACGGATCATCGCAGCTTACAACATTTGTTCAAATAGAGGGATCTTAATTTGAGGCAGCGCAGATGGCTTGAGTTACTAAAGGATTATGACATCACCGTTCTTTATCATTTGGGCAAGGATAATGTGGCCGCGGATGCCTTAAGCAGGAAGGCAGGGAGTATGGGTAGTTTAGCATTCATTCCAGTAGAGGAGAAGCCACTAGCTTTGGACATTCAGTCATTGGCTAACAGACTTGTGAGGTTGGATATTTCAGAGCCCAGCCAAGTTCTTGCGTGTGTGGTTTCTTAGTCTTCATTATTGGTGCAGATCAAGGCCCGACAGTTTAATGATCCACATTTGGCGGTTCTGAGAGGGGCAGTGCTTCAGGGAGGTGCTAAGGAGGTTTCTATTGGCGAGGATGGTGTTTTGCGACTCTAGGGTTGTTTATGTGTCCCTAATGTTGATGGTTTGAGGGAGAGGATTCTAGAGGAGGCACACAGTTCGCGGTATTCCATTAACTCGGGAGCTATGAAGATGTATCGCGACTTGAGGCAACATTATTGGTGGCGGTCGATAAAGAAAGACATAGTAGAATATGTGGCTAAGTGTTTGAATTGTCAGCAGGTCAAGTATAAACACCAGAGGCCAGGTGGCCTACTTCAACAGATGCCTATACCAGAATGGAAGTAGGAGCGCATCACCATAAATTTCGTAGTTGGGTTGCCGCGGACTTTGCAGAAGTTTGATTCAATATGGGTCATTGTCGACCGGTTGACCAAGTCGACCCACTTTATTTCAGTGGCAACTACTTATACAGTAGAGAGGTATGCTTTGATTTACATTCGGGAGATAGTCCGGTTGCACGGTGTGCCTGTTTCCATCATATTAGATAGAGGCCCTCAGTTCACTTCCCATTTCTGGAGGGCTGTTGAGAGTGAGTTGGGGACCCGTGTAGAGCTCAGCACCGCATTTTATCCTCAGACCGATGGTCAGTCAGAGCAGACACTGCAGATTTTGGAGGACATGCTCAGAGCATGAGTGATTGACTTTGGAGGGCAGTGGGATCAGCTCTTGCCCTTGGCGGAGTTTGCATACAACAATAACTACCAGTCCAGCATAGAGATGGCTCCATTCGAAGCGTTATATGGTCGACGGTGTCGTTATCCTATCGGGTGGTTTGAGCCTGGTGACGCTAAGTTATACGGTACAGATTTGGTACAGGATGCCTTGGATAAGGTAAAGTTGATTCAGGAGAGGCTTCGCACAGCTCAGTCCAGACAGAAGAGTTACGCGGATCAGAAGGCACATGATGTATCATTCACGGTTGGCGAGAAGGTTCTCTTGAAAGTCTCGCCAATGAAAGGCATCATGAGGTTCGGAAAGAAGGGCAAGTTGAGCCCAAGGTTTATTGGCCCCTTTGAGGTGTTGAGACGAGTTGGGGAGGTTGCCTATGAGCTTGCCTTACCCCCTAGCTTATCGGGAGTTCTTCCGGTTTTTCATGTATCGATGCTTCGGAAGTATCATGCCGTCTTGTCCCATGTGTTAGACTTCAGTACTATTCAGTTGGATGAGAGTTTGGGTTATGAGGAGGAGCCAGTTGCCATTATAAATAGGCAGCATCGCCAGTTGAGGTCCAAGAGGATTTCTGCACTGAGGGTCCGGTGGAGGGGCCAACCAGTTGAGGAGGTGACCTAGGAATCCAAGGAGGACATGCGGAGCAGATATCTCCATTTATTTAGCAGCCCAGGTACTTCTCTATGTCCGTTCGAGGACGATTTGTTTAAGAGGTGGAGAATGTAATGACCCGACTGGTCATTTTGCCTTTTGAACCCCGCTCCCTTAAATAAGACTTCCCGCGCTTGCTTTAGCTAATTTACAACTTGCGAGGATGGTTGGTTCGGGATTTGGAAGAGTTTGGAGTGAAAATATGTCCATTTGGTTCCTTAGAGTTTTCTTAAAAAGGCTAAGTTTACTTGGGTCAACATTTTGAGCAAATAGACCCGGATTCATAATTTGACGGTCCCGGAGGGTCCGTAGGAAAATATGGGACCTGGGCGTATGTCCGGAATTGAATTCCGAGGTCCCTAGCCCGAGTAATGAATTTTTATTAGAAATTATTAATCTGAAGTTTTAAGGATTTAAAGAAACTAATTAATGATTGATTTCAAGAGTATCGGGCTCGTATATTGGTTTCGAAGCCCGGTACAGTTCTGATATATTATTTAAGACTTGCCCGCAAAATTTGATGTCAATCCGAGTAGTTTAAGGGCGTTTTGGCCCGTTGGAGGAAAACTAAGAACTTGAAGTTCATAAGTTTGATTCCTTTGGTTTAGGGAGTGATTCTTAGATTTAGCGTTGTTTCGGGTGTTTCAAAGATTCGAATAGGTCTATTTTATGATTTCAGACTTGTCGGTATGTTCGGGCGGGGCCCGGGAGCCCCGAGCGTCAATCGGATGCGGCTCGAGTGAAGTGAAAATTTTTGAGAAGTGTTGAAGCTGATGTTTCTAACATAACCGCACCTGCGATTGGTGGACCGTAGGTGCGAGACCGCAGATGCGGTCCATCCATCACAGATGCGTCCTAGGGAAGGCCAGGCCAACTGCAGAAGCGGCTCAGCAAAAGCGGCCCCAGGACCGCAGAAGTGGTCCCAGCCCTTTTTGCCCATTTCGCAGATGCAGTCCTTTTCTCGCAGATGCAGTCCCCTGAACGCAGATGCGGAAATAGCTGAGGCAGTGAGATCATTTATTACGGGTTCTAAGTCCATTTTTGCCATATTTCACTCCTCCATTGGGCGATTTTAGAGCTTTGAGAGAAGACCTTCACCTAGTATCTTGGGGTAAGCGTGTTCTACCTATTTCTAGTTTAATATTTATGTCTTAGGTAGATTAAACACTAGTATTACGGTGAAATCATGGGGTTAGAGCAAAAACCTAGGGTTTTAATAAATGTTGGATTTAACCACGAAATTTGTTATGGAATAAATTAAAAATCGTATATTATTGATCCTTTGGTTAGAGAGAACAACTTCCTTCGAAAAATTTTGGAATCCGGACATGTGGGCCCGGGGTTTGATTTTAGGAAACTTATGTTAAGGGTTGGGAAATTGCTTAAATAGCTAGAATACGATCTTGTGAGTCTATATTGACTAGTTCCTACCTCATTTAACTAGTTTGGGATCGTTCGGCTCCGAATTGAGGGCTTGGACTCGTTCTTGGTATTGGAAGTGCACTTTGGAGCGAGGTAAGTCTCCTTTCTAACCCAGTAAGAGGGAATTGTCCCCATAGGTATAATAATTGAGTAATTTGCTACTAAATGCGGGGGCTACGTACGCACGAGGTGACGAGAGTCCGTGCGTAGCTACTATGATGTTAATTGTCCGAGTAACCTAGGACCCATATCATGCTATATTTGTGAACATCTCTACATTTTCTTGCTAATGTGATCACTTAGGATATGCTAGAGGCTAGGAAAGGGATACAAGTGAGCATATATACTTGTTGAACCTTTGTATGAATTTATTTGAATATAAATGCGCCTTCGTGTGTATCTTTGATATTATTTGATATTTGTGGATTGAGCCGATCGCCTCGGTATAAATAGATGCATCTATGGTTCGCATCATTCGACCCTCTGGAAGTGCACAGTTTATTTTCTGTTAGATCGGGTCGTCGACCTCAGCATAGTGTGCGCATGATATCTATGTGAAATCTTATCCATGACTTGACCGGATAAATATTTGAAATGTAAATGGCTAATTGTAAAATTGTTAAGAACATGACATATTGCCTCTTGCTATAAACTGTTGATTATTTGAGACTTTCATGCTTAGTGTAACTCTACATTGTATTATTGACCTTAGTAAGTATCAATTCGACCTCTCTTCTCTATTTCTTCGAGATTAGACGGGATACTTACGAGGTACATATTATTTATGTACTCATACTACACTTCTGTACTTAATTGTACAGGATCTGAGGCAGGTATATCTGGCTATCAGACTGGTGCGCGCCCCTGATTCATAGACCGAGACTTCCACGGTGAGCTGCTCCCTTCCTGCGCTGTTCAGCATCTTGATGGGGTCTTTCTTTACTTTTGTTGTCTATTCTATCCTGGACAGTAGGATAGTATTATTCTTTTGTACATTCTACTAGTTGCCCACTACTTGTGACATCAGGTCTTGGCACACACATTAGTAGACAGTTCTTTTGGGTTGTATAATTATTATTAAATATTGCTTATCATCATCTATTTTAAGTGCAAATTAAGAAATGATGTAACCGAATTGGGTAAGTAAAAATAAGAATTTACTAATACTTTCGCGTTGGCTTGCCTGACAACGATGTCGGGCGCCATCACGACCCTTAGTGAATTTTGGATCGTGACAGCACCACATTAAATGTACCCGCAATTTACGATATGTTTATTTTATTATTATTCGAAGTTATGGCCAGATCACATGAAATGCACACCCAAAATAGGATTTATGTATCGTGACCATGCCACGGGAACCGTACCCATAATCATGATGATTTATTTATGCACCTAAAGCACACTACGATATTCATAATTGCTTAATTTCCTAAATTTCTAACTAAATGTAAAGAGTCCATGAGTTATGGGAGATTTTGATTAAAGAGACTGTGTGAGTTTATTAGTTAATAAGGAACAAACAGGTTCCAAATAGCCTAAGAAAAATCAATGTAAGCCTACATTTGGACTCCTTGTTACTTCAGTTAATTCAAAGAGAAACCAAGCTGGCTAAACATTTGAGTAAAATAAAACGCTACTGTATTTTGATCAAAACAAGACATTTACCGCAAAAGATAAATCAAAATAAGTCAAATATCCCTTATCAGATCATGACTTGAATCATATTTCCATTAACAATTTACAGATTTTTTAAATATTGTGACCTCAAACTTTAGCTCAACTACTGGATTTTCTTGTTAATCACGACATAACTGAAAAACAATGAATCATATGGAAATTATGCATAATCAGTAGGTTAAATCTGAATATATTTAAGGGAAAACATCACAGATTGAATAGGCATTTTGAACATTAAAATTTCTCAGTAAATGACCTTTATTAGTCTAAATTTAGTCATGGAACCAACAAGCAGTTACATATGGGCTTGCAACGTACTTAAATGCAGGAAAACAACAATGAAAAACCAAATCCCGATTTGAGAATTCAGTGGTGAAGCTTAGCTAATTTCGGAATAGCGGCAGGGAAAATCAGCGAGCAACAATACTTCTATCAAACCCAAACATCAATATCAAAACCATGAGAAATTGAGGTCAGCTACTCTAAATCCAACTTCCTTCTCTTTTGTTTTTCTTGTCTGAAACTCTTTTTCTTTGGGATTTTAAATCTAAAATTTAATCGAAAAAAGCTGGTCGCATTTTTTTAGGAAGGAGGAGAGGGATCCAATAGAGCTTCTGTTCGGAGAAGACGCATGAACAGGTGTGGCTAGGATTAGATTTTTTGTAGGGAGGATATTTGTGAGAGTAAGTGTAAATGGAAAAGAAGGGGGAATGGAGAAGAAGAAGGGGGTACGCCGTTTTTGTCCTAGGGTTCTAAAGGGGAAAATCTGATGTTAAGAGGAAATTAGGGATCCCCTCTTTAATGAGGTTAGGGGTTGTTTTAATGATAGGGAATGGGTATTTGGGTAGTGGGCTAAAACGGTATAGGCTTGGGTAATGTTTAAAGCAAATTAGATTTTGGGCTTCAAATTAAGTTGTGGCCCAAACGAAATTAAAAGACCAAATTTACTTCTTTTTTTTGTTTTTTTTTATTTTAAATTCTAACAAATTAAATCCTAATTTAAGACCCAACTTAAATATAATTAGAAAAATTAATTCTATTTATCTATTAAAAAATGTATGTAAAATTTTAAAAATATTTTGTTTGATTTTTATGTATTAATTCTAACAAATTAAAGAGTAATTAATTCCTAAAGTGCAAATTAAACCTAATATGGCATGAAATTAAATGTGACAATTTTATTGTTTTTCGATGATTTTAAGATATTAAAAATATATAAAATGGAACTAAATAAAGAAAAACCCCTAAAATCCATTAATATTGTTTTTGATCTTTTTTTTAAGAGTTATTTCCATGCGGGGCAAAAATTTGGTGCTCACAGATTCCCCTCTTTGCTTGGAAACATGAAGAGTTTTCGAGCGAAGATAAAGTGAGCAATTACGAGCAATTTTTGCCCCTTAGACACTCCAATGGATGCTCTTTTTTGAAAAGGTTTGATCGAACCTTGCTTCGGATGTTGCCTACATATCCTTGGCTATAAAAGAATCAGGTCAGTGTAGTTCTAGAAGTTTTGGTTCTGGAAGTTCAGTGAGCTCCTTATTAACCAAACTCAAATTGCAAAAGACTAACTAACTAAAGCTATCACCTACGAGTTACAAGATTCCTATCTATAAATCTTCTGAAGCCTGATCTTGAGTCTTGGCTAGTTCTTTATGCAAAGTCTGATCTGAATCTTGATGATTCTTAGCTACAAGTGTTGGTTTATTCTTTTTCAGATTTTCGGATCAAGGCGGGACATGCAAAGCTTGTGACTTCAATCATGCTGGTTTATTCTTTTTCAGATTTTCACTTCTTTTTTTTATTCTTTTTCTTTTATTCTGGATTGAGACTTCTTCTTTTGGTCATCTCAAACCCTGTGTCTCGAGGTATAAACTACTCAGACACCAAAACAAACAAACGAACGGAATTTTTCTGCCCCAATTTTTACTAGGAAAATTTCGTGAGTTATTTGTAACCAAAACTCTATACTACTTCATTATTGAAAGCAATAAAAATCAGGATTGTGTATCCTTGGGAAAAAGAAATTACGGAGTGGAGACCCTATATCTAAAATGAAATCAACTAGGGATTGGAGACCCTATTGTTAAAAAATCATCAACTAGGGAATGGTGACCCTAGGTTGGCACCAGGTTATGCTGGCATCAACTAGGGAGTAAAGACCATGTGTTAGCATCAACTAGGAGTGGCGACTCTATGTTGGCATCAACTAGGGAGTGGAGACTCTATATTGGCATCAACTAGGGAGTGATGACCCTATGTTGACATCAGGTTATGCTAGCACCAACTAGGGAGTGGAGACCCTATGTTGGCAAATCATCGGGTTATACTGGCATCAACTAGGGAGTGGGACCCTATGTTGGAAAATCATTAGGTTATGCTGGCATCAACTAGGGAGTGAGACCCCTATGTTGGAAAAGTCATCAGGTTATGATAGCATCAACTAAGAAGTGGGACCCTATGTTGGAAAAATCATCAGGTTATGATATCATCAACTAGGGAGTGGCACCCTATGTTGGAAAAGTCATCAGGTTATGCTGGTATCAACTAGGGAGTGAGACTTTATGTTGGAAAAGTCATCAGGTTATGTTGGCATCAACTAGGGAGTGGAGACCCTATATTGGCATCAGGTTATGCTGGCATCAACTAGGGAGTGGAGACTCTATGTTGGCATCAACTAAGGAGTGGTGACCCTATGTTGGCATCAGGTTATGCTGGCATCAAGTTATGCTGACATCAACTAGGGAGTGGAGACCCTATGTTGGCATCAACCAGGGAGTAGTGACCCTATGTTGGCATCAGGTTATATTAGCATCAACTAGGGAGTGGAGACCCTATGTTGGCATCAACCAAGGAGTGGTGACCCTATGTTGGCATCAGGTTATGTTGGCATCAACTAGGGATTGGAGACCCTATATTACCATGATTTGAATTTTTCTTCTTTTCTTTCTTTTCATTTCATTTTTTTCATCATTTTTTATTTAAGAGAGTGAGTAAAATGCGGAAAAGAATTTGGAGGAGACTCCCCTTTTGGATTGATTATTGCTGGAGATCTATTTTAGTCTTTGCGCGATTTCTTTTTGTTGCACATGCTTCTTGCAAGGTTGCTTTGAATTACACTTGTTTCCTATTTCTCAAACAAAGAACAATTTGTCAGTTTGAAACAATGGTTGGTTTTGTGACCTTGAGCGTTTCAGTGACTTGATCTAAGCTCGGCTTCTTTGATGAAGATCTCAACTACAACTGCTTGTTCCCTGAGGACCGATTTCATTTCTGGCCCTAAAGAACCTCTGGCTTTTCCATACTTTGTTATGACAGTTGATCGCATGGGACTTAACCTTTTCGACTTTATTTTGCCTTTGTAGGCCTTTCACTTCTGACTTGTTTGTTTGTTTCTTCAATTTTTAACTTCCGAGCATTGGAGAACATTTTGATCCTCAAAATTTGCTGCAACGACTAGTCGCGTGGGACTTAACCTTTTCCAATTTTATTTTGCCTTCATAGGCCTTTCATTTCCGGCTTCTATCTTCCAACTTTAATTTCAGAGTATTTGGGGTATCTTGGCTTTTCAATCCTTGCCGAGACGGTTAGCCACGTGAGATTCAACTTTTTTAGCTTTATTTGCCTTCATAGGCGCTTAAATTTGATTTTCTCCTTCCAAGAGTTTTCCGTTTCAAAACATCATCCACCATGGCCGGTCAAAGTCGACTTGATGCCCTTGCCGAGGCTGGGTGCCTTCTTGTGTATTAGCTTGTATCAAAGGAGGGATTTGTAAATTAGTCTTACCATCTTTTCTTTGTCTTAATCTCGGCACTGAGTTAGACCGAAAGGGATTCAAAGAAAACAAACAACGAAATGGAGAATAAGTTTAAACAAGGTGTGTCCCTTTCACGGAAAGGGAAGAATGACTTATCTGGAGTACATGCGGACTTCAATGAATATGACATGTCTTTTAGACTGGATTCCTGACCCGTGTAAATCGTCTGACTCTCAGAAATTCATCACAGTTTTTGCTTCCAAATCGAGAAACCTTGCACAGGACTGTGCCGATGCCAATGGGTGTGAGGATCTTTTTTTCAATTGGTGGGGCCCTTTACGGGTTTGTACCAGCTGGCCTCTCTCATTTCTCTTCTCACCATCGCCTTATAGTTCTCTTTGCGAGTTTTCACTAACAAGACTCTCTCATTTCATTTCTCTCATTTTGGCGTATTGGATCCAAGTAAATCTATCTTCCAATTTGAACCTCTTTGCCGATCAATCAGAAGGACTTGAACATGGTTTTTGGGTAAAAATGTTTTAGATTGAGTTACAACTTTGAAACCTTTCGGGCGAAACCATCGCCGAACCATTATAACTTCTGCCCCAGTTTCAACTTTGGGGAAATTTGGATTTTTATTTGGTGTGACAGAACCCCAAAGAGAGGCTGCCTACGTATCCTTTTGGAATCAAGTCACACGTAGTTCAGGGAACTTTGTTTTTTTTTTCTCTCTTTTACCTTTCCTTTTTCCTCTCTATTTTTCACTTTTCATTTTGTTTTCTTTGTCTTTTCTTCCCTTTTTTGTATCTTTCACTTTCTTTTTTTTCATTTTTTTTTCATTTTTCACTTCAAACAACACTTTCAGGTTCCAAAGAGGGTAATCAAAGAAGAGTAACCAGCTCAAATGGTTTACAAAAGGGTTAATTATGTTTGGGTAGCAAGAATGAAAGTCTTCGTCATCCTAACCAGAGAATATTAATACTATATAGAGGATCAAACATAATACCTTTTGCTTGCATTTTCATTGAAGGTTGTCACAAGGACATTTCCTTCGATGTTTCCCAGGTACAACGCTCTCTTTGGCAGTACTCTTGTTACCATGTATGGATTTTTCTAATCTGGAGCCAATTTTCCTTTAGCTGTTCCAACTCTTTATTTTATTTCTTTAAGCTTATCTTTATTGCAATCTAATTATTGATTTACTATTTCGAGGTCTGACAACATTTTAGGATCTGGGCATAAAGTCCACAAGCATGTCATGCTATTGAAACCTTCATTTAACAAAACTGAAAAGAAAATAAGAAAAATGACAAGATTAAGAAAAGAGACATTCATGTACAATGAAATATTAATTTCGTTTGTTTTTTTTTTGTTTTTTTTGAATCTTTAATATAGAAGGGTTTACATCGGAAAGTAAGAAAATAAAGTAAAACATTCGTATCATACCCTAAAATAATCTGAATGCAAAAAGTATAGTAAGTCTGGCTACTGAGACTCCCGTCTGATGGGGAACTTTCAAGCTTGGCGACCATTTTTTGAATTTTCTTCTGCCTTGGCAATGGCTTCAATGACCTTTAGTATTGGATCAAATTCCTCATCTTCACAAATCATTCCGACTATTGGCCCAGTGTTGTGAGCAGACAACAAATTATTCGTCATATCTGGAGCCTCTTTGTCCCAAAAAACAATTCTTTCAACTTCAATCAAATCTTCAATTGCCCTTTTGAGGGTCCACCAATAGTACTGTGTCCCACTGCTCGAGAGTGGTATTCATATCTAGCATCAACTCGATGCGATGGGGACTCAGGGTTCGGCCGGTTCGGGCCCACTGGCTGTAATAGATTTAGCCCGATTAGCTTTTAGAACAAGCTTGAATACGATTCACCAATAGGGGTGAACTGATTCTTTTTGAAAGGCTCTCTTGGGCGAGGATTATACTGGGGAACATTTGATTGGGGATTATATGGAGCTTGGTAAGGATGGACATTTCTAGGAGGTGGAGCTCGGTTTTGTGTATAATGTTGTGGCCGCGTATAAGGTTGTGCGTTCTTCACCGCATAGGGAGGTGGTGCCATGGCATAAGCAACATTTTGATGGGGATAATAGCGTTGAGGGATCTCAAGAAGCATATATGATTGGGTGAATAACATGCGGGGCCCCCTCGAACTAGAAGCCATAATGGCTCCTTTTTCTCTCCCATTTCCATTTATCAAACCCTCTGAACTATTTTGAAAATCTGGTGATGTGGCCTTAAAATGAGCATGACTCAAGATTCGACCCATTTTTAGCCCACTTTCTACCATCTCCCCAATTTTGATAGCCTCAGCAAACGGCTTTCCCATAGTGGACATCATGTTTTGGAAGTAGTCCACCTCTTGGGCCTATAGAAAGACTGCAACCATTTCTGCTTCGTCCATTGGAGGCTTTACCCTGCCAGCTTGCTCACGCCATTTGACAACATATTCGTGAAAGCTTTCCGCGGTCTTCTTTTTTCAAATTGGACAAAAAGTTCCTGTCGGGAGCGATGTCCACATTATACTGGAACTGGCAGACAAAATCTCGGGCCATATCATCCCACACATTCCAATGGGTAATTTCTTGATCCATATACCACTCAGAAGCGATTCCGGTGAGGCTTTCTCCAAAATAGCCATCAAAAGTTCTTCTTTTCCACCAGCGCCTCTCAATTGGTTACAATATCGTTTCAGGTGAGCGACCGAGCCTCCATGCCCATCGTGCTTTTCATATTTTGGCATCCTGAAGCCAGCTGGAAAGTGGACATAGGAAAACATATAGAGGTCAAAGTATGAGACACTCTTTTGGCCACTCAAACCTTGCATGTTTTTCAAGTTTTGTTCCAAGCTCTTCATCTTCCGAGCCATTTCCTCTTGCTCGGGATTTTTAACAACCTTTTCTTGCTCTACCGAGAGATCATATTGCGAAGGTTAAGTGAAAGAGTTCGGGGTCACATATGTTATTTCTGATTAACGTTGTGGACCCTGAAAGGTGAATATCGGAGGCTCAATATACAGCCATGGTAAAGTTGGTTGTGCACTGGTGCATACTGGTGCTGCAGAGAAAAAATATTGGAGGTGCCCTAGAAACTGGCGTCTGGGGGCTAACCAGAGAAGGTATGCCAGGATTATTGGACGGCATTGGAGGGTGCCCGCACTGGATGAGTGGGTTGGACACAAGGGCATTGGTAACCTGACCTGACCTTGGGATCAACTCAGGGAACCCAGGGATTGCACTTGGCGGTTTCCTACCATTAGACTAGACGGCCCACATTTCCAATACGCGGAGACGCAACATCCTATTCTCTTCAGCAGCTGTTGATTCTGGCTGTGTAATAGCCGGTGCTAGGCTATCCTCAGGATCGATGATTTGTAGATGTCTTTCAGAGGCCATAGGAACCTTTCCTTTGAATCTAGTGAAGTAAGGATGGGAAGCCAAATTACCAACAAAACAAACAACCTAAACAGAACCTGGCTATTTTGCACACCCAACAACCTTGTTAGTTTTGAGACGCTTAACATATAGGAAATTGCATATTAGGATGCAATGCACCTAAACAGTTAAACGTTTCTACTATGTGTTTAAACGAGTTACATGTTTCATTCCGGCCTTAACTAACCTTTTCTTCAATCTGCACCTTTTTTCTTTATTTTTGTTTATCTCCAATCACTTTTGATTTTGGTTTTGTTTCTGTCGCTCTTTTATTTTGGCACTCTCTTTTTATCTTTTTTTGTTTTATTTTTGTCACTCTTTTGTTTTATGTCGCTCTTTTTTTTATTGTTGTCACTCTTTTCTTTCTTTTTCACTCAATTTTTTTCAGTTTATTTTTCACTCAATTTATTTTATGGCTATGATCGAATCTGATGGGGATTGCCTACGTATCATGAAGCCGCATGAATTAGATCTTGCGTAGTTCGGGAATACCAGGAACAAGGTAAATGAGCTAACTCTTCTTCTTTTTTCTAATTTATTCAACTTTTTTTAATATGAAAATTATACCATAGAAGCTCCTACCAAGGAAAATATTTTGGATTTTGGATTTTAATTTTTTTTATTTTATTTTTTGAAAGGAAGACTTCTAACAATTCCTTTTCTTTTGATTTGAACTTTGGGAATTTCAAAAGTAAAAAAGAAAATATTTTTGTTTGAATTTTCATTTGTTTTCTCTTTCTCTAAAGAAAAAAAATATTTTTGAATTTTGGATGTTGCCTCTTAATTTTCGAAAGAGGGACTTTCAAGAAAATATTGGGTTTCTAAGAATGTTTTTTTGTTTCTAAAATTTACAAAAGTATTTCTAAAGAAAAACGAAAATATTTTGGACTTTAAGTTTTTAATTTTTTTTGACATTTACGAAAGAAAGACTTTTAAAGAAAGAAAAGAATATTTTTTTGTTTTTTGGATTCTTCTTTTTTCTGATTTTCTTTTTTGATATTTTGGGAAAAATACTTCAAAATAAAGGAAACTCATATTTTAGATTTTTATTTTTATTTCTTTTTTTTCCGTATGAAAGACTTCAGAAAGAAGAAAACTATTTTTTTGCGTTTAAAAAACTTTTTTTTTTAATTTTCTAAGGAAATACTTCAAAAGAAGGAATTAAAGGAAAATATTTGTTTTGGATTTTTTAAAAATTGGAGGCCGGAACCGATGAAGTTTGCCTACGTATCTCACATCCGGTGAAGATCAGACCAGTGTAGTTCGGTCAGTTTTGACGGAACAAGGAAAACATGGCACTTGAAAATTTTGGTTCATTTTGAATGACTTTTTTTTTCCCAGAGTTTCGGGATTTTCAAATACCTACCTCACTCTTTTTATTTTTGATTTTCTTTCCCTATTCTAGAAGTTGGTCAACATGCAAGCTGAAACAAACAGATGCGCAAGTAGCACGTAAGATGCATCAGGATGGTCTTTTAATGTGGGTACACCTGCCCTAGATGGGCCCAACACCTGTGTTGAGTCCCCAAAGTCAAATGCATGTGATGCAAACAAGCCTTCCTACTAGGGATCCATCATGAGGCTATGTTATTCTAGGTTTAAAACTTGGGTGTATTGTTCTAGACCTGGCTTACCCGAGTGGACAACTTGAGCGGAGGGGGGAGGGGGGAGCGTACCGGAAATACAGAAGCTTCACCGGCTTTGCAACTTGTCTAAAATTGGGATATGACTCAAACAGAAAAGAAGCCACGCGAATCGCACGTTTCCCAGATGATTTAGAAGACTGAGAGAGAAGAAAGGTTTCGTAATAGTTTATATACAGTTCACACAATATCAAAGTGGTAAAATGGCATTTAGCACATTAGGCTCAAACACATAAAAGATCAGATAATAAACAAAAGTCAACTATAACAATTATTCTATGCTCGAATTCTGTACACTGAACCAAAAGTTCTAGGTTCTTTTCCCCAGCAGAGTCGCTAGAGCTGTCACACTTCCTTTTTCCGAGGGGGATATAAGGAATTTTTTTAAATTTAAATGACATTAATCGAAATGGAATTATTTATTTAATTTCAGAGTCGCCACTTGAAATAATTTACGGTGTCCCAAGTCACCAGTTTATTCTATATCCCAAATCGAGGAAATTAACTCTATTTTTGGTCCGCGATCACAGAAGACCAGGTAAGAAATTCTGTTAACCCGGGAGAAGGTGTTAGACACTCCCGAGTTTCGTAGCACGGTCGCTCAACTATTAAAAATTAGCCTAATTACCTGATTTATTACATGCTTTAAACCTAATTGTGCATTTTTAACTTTATAACCGCTTTTATTTATTTATGAAATTATTTCTAGAACAAGTCATGATGTCGTACACTTGTCGTTTTGGTACACGACGCAAATCGCGCCACATGAAATGCACCCGCAATTTACGATATGTTTATTTTATTATTTTTCGAAGTTATGGCCAGATCACATGAAATGCACTCCTGAATTGGGATTTACATATCGTAACCATGTCACGAAAACCATACCCATGACCATAATAATTTATTTACGCGCCTAAAACACACTACGATGTCCATAATTGCTTAATTTCCTAAATTTATAACTAAATGTAAAGAGTCCATGAGTTATGGGAGATTTTGATTAAAGAGGTAGTGTGAGTTTATTAGTTAATAAGGAACAAACAGGTTCCAAATAGCCTAAGGAAAATCAATGTAAGCCTACATTTGGACTCCTTGTTACTTCAGTTAATTCAAAGAGAAACCAAGCTGGCTAAACATTTGAGTAAAATAAAACGCTACTGTATTTTGATCAAAACAAGACATTTACCGCAAAAGATAAATCAAAATAAGTCAAATATCCCTTATTAGATCATGAATCGAATCATATTTCCATTAACAATTTGCAGATTTTTGAAATATTGTGACCTCAAACTTTAGCTCAACTACTGAATTTTCTTGTTAATCACGACATAACTGAAGAACAATGAATCATATGGAAATTATGCATAATCAGTAGGTTAATATGAAAATATTTAAGTGAAAACAGTCAAACATCATGTGAGCACAACAGGAGAAAGCATTTTAACATCACAGATTAAATAGGAATTTTAAACATCCAAATTTCTCAGTAAATGACCTTTATTAGTCTAAATTTAGTCATGGAATCAACAAACAGTTACATATAGGCTTGCAATGGACCTAAATGCAGGAAAACAACAAACAAAAACCAAATGCCGATTGGAGAATTAAATGGTGAAGCTTAGCCAATTCTGGAATAGCAGCAGAGAAAATCGGCGAGCAACAATACTTCTATCAAACCCAAATATAGATACCCAAACCAAGAGAAATTGAGGTCAGCTACTCTAAATCCAACTTCCTTCTCTTTTGATTTTTTTTGTCTGAAACTCTTTTGCTTTGGGATTTTAAATCTGAAATTTAATCGAAAAAATTGGTCGCATTTTTTTTTTGGAAGGAGGAGGAGGGGGATCCAATAGAGCTTCTGTTTGGAGAAGACGGATGAACAGGTGCGGCTAGGTTTGGGATTTTTTGTTGGGTGTCACGACCCTAACACCGAACCCGATCGTGATGGCGCCTCTCGTGGAGACAAGGCCAGCCAGTTCAACCCAACTCAACTTTTAAAACAGTTAATCAACATAAAAATAGTCTAAACATGATTTAAACAATACTAAATAACGGAAATATCGATAACAATGCGGAAAGTCCAACCCGACACAGCCCTAACCGGGGTGTCACAAGTCACGAGCATCTCTAAACCATAATACTAGTCTGCTAAAGTCATAAACTACTACAAGTGTTTGAAAGGAAACAGAAATAATAGAGAAGTAGAGACACGGGTCTGCGGACGTCAACAGCTACCTCGTAGTTTCCGAAAAACCGCCTGGAACTGGAGGAATCAACACTCAGGAGCGGTACCAGCTACGCCTGAATCTGCACACAAGGTGCAGGGAGTAAAGTGAGTACTCCAATTCAGTGAGTAACAAATGTAAATAACGACTGAAAGTAAGAAAACACATAAAACACAAGACATTCTATACTGAAGCAGTAAAATCACTTAAGACAGTAAAACAATGAAGAGTCAAGTAAATCCCTTTTTAACAAGTAAAACAAGTAATTGACAGGTAAGTAAAAAAAATAGAAGTTCGCCCCTCGGACATAGTATCAACAAATCCGCCCCTCGGGCAACATCTCAGAACAGTACCAGCCCCTCGGGCTCAATCTCAGAACAATATCAGCCCCTCGGGCTCAATCTCACATCACAATGGGTACTCACACTCACTGGGGGAGTGCACACTCCGGGAGGGGCCCCTTACGGCCCAAGAGCAATATCAAGCCATCTCGTGGCATCAAATCTATGCCCTCGGCCTCATATCAATCAAGCCACCTCGTGGCGTATATATCTCAAGCCCTCGGCCTCATAAACAATATCAACAAGCCACCTCGTGGCGTACATATATCAGGCCCTCGGCCTCAAATTAGTATCAATGTTTCCTCACAACTAGGCCCTCGGCCTTACTCAGTCAAAAATACTCACAAGCCCCTCGAGCATTAGTAAAATAGTATTTCTCAGCCCAAAACATCATTTAAAATATCATTTAAGTCTCAAAACAGAGTAAAAATGGCTGAGTAGTAAAACAGTGAAAAATAACATGACTAAGTTCAATTAATAAGTCCAAACAGTGAGGAAATAGTAATAAAAATCTCCGAATGGTTCAAATAGTTGGCACAAAACCCAAATATGACAATCAGCCCAAATCATGATGATAACATATAAGTTTCAGTCAAATACGCGGTAAAATCATTAGTCGGGACGGACCAAGTCACAATCCTAATAGTACACGACCTCACGCTCGTCATCAAGCATGTGCCTCACCTCAATATAGCACTACGATGTGCAATCCGAGGTTTCAAACCCTCAGAGCATCATTTACAATCATTACTCACCTCGAACCAGCTAAATCTCTAACTCGCGACGCCTTTGCCTCTCGAATCGGCCTCCACGCGCGTCGAATCTATCCAAAAAATCAGAACGAATATGTCGCAATATGCTGAGGGAACAAAGCCCAAAAAACAATCAAATTACCACAAAATTCCAAAAATTGGTCAAACCCGACCCCCGGGACCACATCTCAGAATTTGACAAAATTCATAAAACTAGAATCTTTATACTCTCACGGGTCTAACCATATGAAAATTATCCAATTCCGATACCATTTAGTCCTTCAAATCATCATTTTATATTTTTGAAAGATTTCACAATTTTCTTCCCAAATTCCATCCCAAATCATGAATTAAATGATGAATTCAATGATAGATTCATGTACTCTAGCCAAATCTGAGTTAGAATCAGTTACCCCGATGAATTTCTTGAAAAACCTTTAAAAATCGCCAAAATCCGAGCTCTCTAGGTCAAAATATCAAATAAAATCCAAAACCTCGTATTTATAGAGTACCCGACAGATTTTCACCTCCGCAGACCGCACAAAATTGACCGCGGTCCGCGGTCCGCACAAAAACGACCGTGGCCGCACAAGCTTTCCTCTACATTGACATGCTTTAGTATTTTGTCCACAACTTTCGCTACAGATGTCCAAACTGCAACCTTTATGGAAATAAGACACTAAGGGCTACAACTTTTGTTTTTGAATCATCCCAAAATTCCTTGTAGATCAAAAGATATGAGCTTCCGAAGTAGGACCAATGAAATGTCCACCACCACGGCCGCACTGCATTTTGTGCGGTCCGCACAGCACCTACCGCGGCCGCACTTCATTTTGTACGGTCCACATAGCACATACCGTGGCCGCACTTCTTTTTGTGCGGATCACGTGGGTGGGTTCCGAGGCCTGCAACCCTTCTGGACCTGCTACAGCTATGATTTTCGGCCTAAAACATCCCGGAACCTACCCGGAACTCCCGGAACTGCAAACCAATTGTACCAACACATCCCATGACATCGTTCCAACTTTTTCAAAACTTCGGAACGCTCACAACAACATCAATCACCAATTTAACATATGATTCAAGCCTAATAACTCTTAAATTATGCTTTCGATCAAAAAGTCTATCAAATCTCGTCCGAATGACCTAAAATTTTGCACACACATCCCAAATGATACAACGAAGCTACTGTCACTCTCGGAATTCCATTCCGACCCCTATATCAAAATCTCGCCTATCAACCAAAAATCGCCAAAATATAAATTTCACCAATTTAAGCCTAAATCTTCTCTACAACTCCAAAACCCATTCCGATCGCGCTCCTAAGTCACAAATCACCTCTCAAAGCTAACCGAACCATCAGAACTCACTTGCGAGCCTGCTAATACATAAGTCAATATCCGGTTGACTTTTCCAACTTGAGCTTTCTTAGAAGAGACTAAGTATCTCAAACTTCACCAAACTCCTTCCGGACTCGATCCGACCAACTCGATACCACAAAAATATGGATAACAAAGCATAAAAAAGCTTAAATGGGGGAAATGGAGCGGTAACTCATGAGACGACTGGTCGGGTCGTCACATTGGGAGGATACCTTTAAGCATTTTTGAACTAAAACACAAGTAAAAGAGAGCAAATAAGCGGTCAAAGTCCCTACTTATCAACCACACCTCCCTAAAGCCCATAAGCCATTGAATTCTCTCTTAAGTACCCCAAAAGTACCACAACCAAGGTACCCACTCTGAAAAAAGAAAATATGTAAAAAGTTATTTCCTTCACCTTTCTAATAGCGATATGTAGAATCCATAAGGATATAGAAATACCGCGAGTCTCGACACCATCCAATGTAAATCTTAGTTTCTAGCCATATGCAAATCCGAAAAATCGCCAATTGTTACATATAATTCTTGAATCCATGAGAACCTTCCCGAGAGTCATCCACTCTACTTAAATCTAAATTGCACCGCCCAACCCTAGGCCTATGTGGTTGAATCCGAGATTCAGACTAAATCTACATTACCTATTCACTCCCAAACCTCGATTATGTGATTTGCTTCAAAATCCGACCTCAATTCGAGGTTTAAATCTTAATTTGTACAAAATTACTAAATTCTACCCAAAACTCCTATTTCTTACTTTGAAATTTATAGATTTAATGTTAATATTCATGGAAAAGTAACAGAATTTGATTGAAGACTAGCTAAATTTGTTTACCAATGAATTTGGGAATGCGAGATCTGTAGGCTACACCAGCAACAACCGATGCTCAACTATACGAAAAACACCAAAACTCACCTGCAGCTCACTCGAGCCTCTCGGGCTACAATCCGAACATGCACACAAGTATAATAACATCACACAAACTTACTCGCTAACATAAATCCTCAAAATAATATCAAATATCAAAAATCGATCATCAAAACTAAAAATTCCAACTCAAAACTCGACTTTTGCTAATTTTCACGTAATGCACCGAAATGCGCTCGCGCCACCCGGGACCCTAACCAAATGTGCGTAAAAGTCCAAAAATATCATATGAATCAACTAGAATCATCAAAACATTTATCTGAGGTTGTTTACCAAAACATTGTGATCAACTTTAGCCTCATTTCAAGTCAAAATCACCCTTTTTTTTAAAAACAATTCACATATAAACTTTCTGGAAAACTACATGGACCACGCATGCAAGTCATAAATCATCAAATTAATTAGAGTACACGCAAATTTTGAGAATCAGAAGCATAACATAGGATCCAGTACACGCAAATGGAGAGCATAATTACTGCGTTCAACCTATCAACTCAATATTTTCGACATGCAATTTATATGCATAATATAAGAACGTAAATATTAATTCCATAAAATTAAAAATCCTAAGTCCATGTTTGATAGGATTATTCACTTAATCAAATGGAGTAAAAAGGAACGCAAAGGATCTATATGCAATAGACTTTAGTGTTATTCCCCTTTTAATTTAAATATGTTTACACACTCTCAAATGTATCTGACTTTTATAACTAAATCTTACCTGGCTCTTGTTGTAAAATATACAAATTAGAATCAATTGGACTTGAAAACAAAGTTCATCAAGCATAGAAATCTTATTTGAAAAGAAACCATGAAATTTATTAAATTAAAGCATACATTAGAATAAATCCATCATGAAATATATTAGTAATGAATCATTTGAATTTCCATCTTTCATATTTTTCTTTTTATGTAGAAATTAAGCTAAGAACATTTACAGTGGCACACATGCTTATTTCCCTCTAATTTGCAAGCTCCTCCGAGCTCACAGTCACTGACACAGAACGTCCAACATTTTCCATCATCTTCTGGATTATCATCTACACCAGGTACACATGAACCAAGCTCTGGGTGATCCATGCAACATTTTGCTGCATCAACTATATTCTTGCAACCTACAAAATAACAAGAAGACATTATATATGTAAATATACACATATGTATGTGTGCACGTACATGCATATCTGGATTTGTGCTAACTAATATTTAAAATTTCTTAAACAATCTTATTATTTGAAGATGTATATTGTGCTTGAATTATATAAAAATTCTCTCAGCCCTTTGAATAAAGAGAATTTAGTTCTAAATGAATACAAATTCATGCATTCTAGTATCACTTGAATTGCAAAAAAAATGAGAGCAACACAATTAAGCACTTTTTTTTTTTGCAAACCAAAGATCTATTCCATAAAAGAATTAAAAAAAATAATCAAATAACATTAAGATATTAAACAAATAAAAGACTGTAGAAAGTATAAGGAGTGTAAATAGAAGAACTGAAACATTCTTGATAGCCATGCTTATTGAACAGTTAATTTTCAGAATTGGGTATATCAATCATACTGAGAGCATCCTATTAATTTATAGTGCTAGAAATGACCACGGGTCTTTAAATTTTATATTACAAGCATCCATATTAGATTAGTATCATAATTAACTAGCTTATAGAAAAAAAAGTAGTGCTGATTTGCTTCCATCTTACGAAAAAAGATAAGATAATGTACTAGAATATTTAGTGAAATGCAAGGAATGATATACTATCTAGTAATATTATTTCCATATTGGTCCTAACATTTGGGGATTATAATCATATGTTATTTAAGAGCCTACTTGGTTAATATGCAAGCTTATTATGTGTCACGATCCGAATTTTCTATCGTCGGGACCGTGATGGCGTCTAACATTGTACTCGTTAGGCAAGCCAATGTTACAGAATATTTCACCTTTTTTCTTTATCTTTTAATAATTAAAACTTAACAAAACTAAATCAACGAAAATAAAAGTGGAAGTACACAAGTTGAATGATTATATTTATGCTAGTAACGAAAGGCGAAATAGATACCACCCAGAAACTGGTGTCACAACTCACGAACAGTCTACGAATACTACAAGTAATGGTTTGAAAGAAAATATATTTATCTCGGAGAAAGTAAAATAGAAAATAAAGTAAAGATAGGAGGGGATGCCAGGGTCTGTGGATGCCTGCAAGACTACCTCGGATCTCCTAAGTGCAGTAACAGCAACCAACCTCTCAATTAGCCACTAGTTCCGTAATCTGCATAGGAAATGCAGAGTGCAGTATCAGTACAACCAACCCCATGTACTGTTAAGTGTCAAGCCTAACCTTGATGAAATAGTGACGAGGCTACGGCGGGGCATAACAACATATATAACCTACAACAGTTTATACTAAAACAGAAAGGAAATACAGAATGAAATATAACAGAAACTTGCATTAAATAAATACGGAACCCAGTCGTTCTACCAATACTCTACTATAACCAATCCTTTAGGGAGTTTCAACATCAAAGTAATGAACCTCAATAGAAATGAATACATAAAAAACAACTGATGTGACATGCATCCCGATCCCACCTATAAATAATAGCAGTATCA
This sequence comes from Nicotiana tabacum, assembly GCF_000715075.1. Taxonomy (NCBI): domain Eukaryota; kingdom Viridiplantae; phylum Streptophyta; class Magnoliopsida; order Solanales; family Solanaceae; genus Nicotiana; species Nicotiana tabacum. The sequence goes on along the minus strand of NC_134097.1, from coordinate 24,192,167 downwards.
ATATTCACCCTTATTACTCCTTGTTGCGGCGTGCAACCCGATCCCACCAGTTCACCTTTATTACTCCTCAATATATCACCCTTATTCCTCCTATTGTGGCGTACAACCCGATCCCACCTATCCACCCTTATTACTCCTTGTTGCAGCGTGCAACCTAATCCTACCAGATAATTACATTCACCTTTATTCCTCTAGTTGCGGTGTGCAACTCGATCCCAATATATATAACAACACCAATCACAAGATAAAAATGAGTGTTTCACAAATCGACTCAAATCCTCCACAACACTTATTCCTCAAACCAACACAGTGGAATATCACTACAACTATAAAACTTCACCAGTTAGAACTACACAGCGAGACCAACCAAAGTGTACCGTGAAATACCAATAACCAACATAAACCAACAGTGTCATATAAAGGAACTATGGAATAATTAACAACACCGATAGAGAAACAACATTTAGCTAGACGCATTTAGACATGGAATCATCAATAAGCAAGTAGCAATTAAGGCAGGAAAGCAATATATAGGGAAACAGGGAAAGGAAGCAGGCTAAACAAGTAATTTGGTGATGCATAGGTGCTCGCCACCACACCCAAATCACATAGTCATTGTTTGCTTATATGTGGATGATATGCCGATAATGAGTAATGACATTGCCAACAAAAATGCGACTAAGCGTATGCTAACTAGCAAGTTTGATATGAAGGATTCGGGAGTTGCTGATTTAATTCTAGGTATTAAGATCCATAAAACTCCTCAAAGTTTGGCGTTATCACAATCTCATTATATTAAGACGGTACTTGAAAAATTCAAGCAGTTAGATTTTAAAGTTGCAAAGACTCCAATTGACGTGAATCTTGCACTAGCAAAGAACAAAGGCCAAAGCATATCACAATTGGATTATATTCATGTGTTGGGATGTTTAATATATATTATGAATTGTACACGACCATATATAGCTTGTACTAGAAGTAAATTGAGTTGATACACGAGCAATCCAGGTCAATCTCATTGGATGACAATGAAACGAATTTTGGGATATTTAAAACATACCTAGGACTTTGCTTTACACTACAGTAAATATCATGCGATGATTGAGGGATACTGTGATGCAAATTGGATCATTGGTTCAACTAATTCTAAGTCCACAAGTGAATATGTATTCAATATTGATGGAGGAGCGGTATATTGGAAGTCATCCAAACAAACTTGTATTGCCCACTATACAATGGAGACTGAGTTCATAGCCTTAGATAAATCCGGTGAAAAAGCTGAATGGCTCCGGAATTTCTTGGAAGACATTCCATTTTGGCCCAAACCATTGGCACCAATATGCATATATTGTGATAGTCAAGCGGCAATTGGAAGGGCTGAGAGCGTTATGTACAATGGTAAATCTCGTCATATACGATGAAGACATAAAATCGTTAGGCAATTACTCTCTCGAGGAATTATCACGATTGACTATGTAAAGTCAAGTGATAATATGTCGGATCCACTTACATAAGGCCTAACTAGAGAGGTAGTTGAGAAATCATCGAAGAGAATGAGACTATGTCCGAGAAAAAGTCATTGTGGCGGTAACTCTACCTAGAAGACCGGAGATCCCAACCATCAGGTCAGGGTTAAGGAGAAAGATATTCTGAAGACAACATTCAGGACCAGATACGGGCACTTTGAGTTTCATGTTATGTCATTCGGTTTGACCAATTCCATAGCAGTATTCATGGATTTGATGAACCATGTGTTCAGGCCCTTTTTAGATCTATTCGTAATTGTATTTATCGACGATATATTGGTGTATTCTCGTTTAGAGGCTGAGCATGCAGATCATTTGCGTATTGTGCTAAAAATTCTAAAAAAGGGAAGTTGTATGCAAAATTCTCCAAATGTGAATTCAGGTTGAATTCTGTAGCTTTACTTGGGCATATCATTTCGGGTGAAGGTATCTGGGTTGATGCACAAAAGACTGAGGCAATAAAGACTTGGCCTAGACCCACGTCACAGACGGAGGTTCGTAGCTTTCTAGGTCTATCAAGTTATTATAGGATATTTTTAGAGGGATTTTCTTCCCTTTCAGCACCTTTGACAAAGTTGACTCAGAAGGGAGCAAAGTTTCGATGGATTAATGCTTGGGAACGGAGTTTCCATGCATTGAAGGACAGATTAACTTCAGCACCAGTTCTAAAGCTCCTAGAAGGGACCGATGGTTATGTTATCTATTGTGACACTTTAGGCGTTGGATTGGGTTGTGTGTTGATGCAGCATGGTAAGGTTGTAGCTTATGCTTCTAGAAAACTAATAAAGCACGAGAAGAATTACCCAACTCACAATTTGAGTTAGCCGCAGTGATTCATGAACTAAAGATGTGGAGGCACTACTTGTATGGCATTCATGTTGATATCTATATGGATCATAAGAGCCTCCAGTATATCTTCAAGCAAAAGGAATTAAATTTACGTCAAAGAAGATGGTTGGAGCTACTTAAAGATTACGACGTTGATATTTTATACCATCCGGGGAAGGCGAACATGGTAGCGGACGCCCTCAGCCGTAGATCTATGGGTAGCCTATCATATTTACAGCCATAGAAGAGGGGAATAGCTCATGAGGTTCATCAGCTAGCTAGTTTTGGAGTTCAGTTACTGGACTCAAGTGATATTGGAATTACTATTCAGGATACGGTAACATCCTCGTTAGTAACTGAAGTGAAGGAACGCCAGTACGAGGATCCTACGTTAGTTCATCATAAGGATACCACCCCTCAAAAGGAGAAGACACCGTTTGAGATTTCAGAAGATGGAGTCCTCAGATATAAAAGACAATTATGTGTCCCTAATGTTGTAGGGCTGCGTCAGCAGGTTATGGGAGAAACTCCTATTCTCGTTATTCTATCCATCCAGGAGCAACAACGATGTACCATGATATCTGGGAGATAAATTGGTGGGACGGAATGAAAAACGATATAGCAGAGTTTATTTCTCAGTGCCCTAACTGTCAGCAGGTTAAGATTGAACCTCAAAAGCCTGGCGGATTATTTCAGGCTATGGAGATTCCGACTTGGAAATGGGAAGTAATTAACACATATGGTATTTCATATAGCAAGCAAGTCGGGGATCCCTAATCTCTCAAGTCAAGGTTAGACCAAACACTTACCTCAAGCCAACGGGTATTTCAAAGCTCAACCACCGCTTTACCTCTCGATTCTGCCATCAATTCACTCGTATCTAGACATAATTAACTTAATAACATCAATAAAGGTAAAGAAACCACTTCTATTGCATAATTACAGATTTCCCAACATTTTCCCCAAAAAGTCAAAAATCGACCCCGGGACCGCTTGGTAAAAACTCGAAATTCGGACCAAAACTCGATTACCCATTCACCCCCGAGCCCGAATATATAATTGGTTTTGGAATACGACCTTAATTTGAGGTCTAAATCCCCAAATTTTGAAATTCCTAAATTCTACCCAAAACGCCCAATTTCCTGTGAAAAACCCTAGATTTTTTATGAAATCTTGTAAAAAGATGAAATAGATTGAAAGAAATGAGTTAGAAATCGTTCATATGATTTGGGGAAGAACTACTCTTTAGAAAATCGCCCCTTGAAGCTTAGGGTTTGAAATTTTGAGAAATGAATTGAAAATCCCATCTAAGTCCCTTTTTGCACAGTTGCAGATGTTGCATTTATGACCAATTGTGAAGCTCGCAAATGCGAGATAGGCGTTGCAATTGTGAACCAGCTGCATTTATGCTACAGTCGTAATTATGAACCTTTGGTCGCAATTTCAAGGAATCCCCCTTCCCTGATTACTTCGCATTTGTGAAGGTTGGTTCGCATTTTTGAACCCTGCTGGCCCAGGCCTTCTTTGCAATTGCGATGAAGTCCTCGCAATTACCATGTGTCACACCTCCTTTTTCCGCCCCCGCGAGGGGTGAAGGGAGTTCTTTCCAATTAAAGGACAATCGAAACGGGATTTATTTATTTATTTATTTCAGAGTCGCCACTTGGGAGATTTAGGGTGTCCCAACTCACCAATTTTAATCCCGAATTGAGGAAAAGAATGACTCTGTATTACAGTCCGCGAACCAGAAATCCGGATAAGGAATTCTGTTAACCCGGGAGAAGGTATTAGGCATTCCCGAATTCCGTGGTTTTAGCACAGTCGCTCAATTGTCATATTTGGCTCATTTGTCTGATTTTTAAACAATTAAGAACTTATATGCAAATTTAACTTTTAAAACCGCTTTTATCATTATTTATTTTATACAAAATTGCAACGTCGTGAAAACGCATCTCGAACCACGCCACAACCAGTGCACACGTGATTTTTTTGACGCATTTTGACTTCGTCAAGATCGTGATTTGGGTTACATAAATGTACACTCGTATTTAAGAAAATAACCTTATTAAATATGCGCCAAAATACTACGCGTTATGATACTATTATGTAGGACTGTGAATTTTACTAAATCACCCATCTCGGAATCTAGGTATTTTCTTATATTAAAAAAAAAAGATTGGAGGACTGCAATTTTTTGTATTATTTATATTTATTTATTTGTTAGCGAGATCCTCCCTTATTTTATGAATACCCTTTAATGACTACATCTTTATTATTACTAAGTTTGTCCATAATTATGAAGTCAATCTCTACATACTTAAAAATAACATATTAATTACTAATTCAAAACAAATATTAATGGAAAGTAATATTACTAAAATGATAATTACGAACAACATGGAATTTCCCAAAAAAGTAAAAAAAAAAAAATTAATTATCCCATAGTTGGATTAAAACATATTGTTAGTATGACTTAAGCTTATTGAAATTAATTATTTACAAATACTGAAAATTAAAAAAAAAACTTGATTACTAAACCATATTTCTAGAAGTTAAACAATTTAAACTTAACTAACTTTGTTTTAATTCACATCATGTCCTAGTACTTGATTCGCAAACTAATTCATATTTTAAATGAAATTAACTACATAATTCCGATTAACTTAATGTTGACAAAAAAAAACCTTATGAATAATGAATTAATCAATTTTTGCCAAACTGATTCAATAACGCCATTTTTTACGTTATTTCTTTTATTTTGATTATTAAACAGTTTAATTGTAATCCGTCTTGAATATATTTCCTAATAATCCGGTTAAGGCGTTATTTAATATATCGCTATAACATGTCTAATTATGCCAAATGACAGTGATTGACAGAATAATAATACATGAATAATCTAAATATAATACAAAAAAAATTAAAACTAAATTAAAAATTTAACATTCCGTTCTTCATTTCAGCTTACAAAATGCCAAAATTACAGTTGTGTACCTGGTATTGCCAATATAAGAAGAAGAAAGTCAGCCACGCAGTAATAACGAAACAGCACAGCAACAAAAGTCCAATAGCAGTAACAACCCAGGAACAGAGTTTGCAAACCGGTGGAGTATTAAACTCAAAACAAAAGCTTCAAGCTTTGATGAAAAACAATTAATTCTGATTTCAAACAATGAAAGAAAGCAAAAGATTTTTTTTTAGTTTTTTTTTTAAAGTTTAAATATTTTTTCAGAATTTTCTCTCTCTTAAATGTTCAGCCCTTTTTTTTCTCTCTCTTATTTTTCTTTATGTTCAGATTCGTTCTTTCTCTTCTGTATTCTCTCGTATCTGTCTATTCTAATTTCAAGACTTCTTATAACCCCTCCCATAAATCTTTCAATTAATTAAAATCAATATTTTTTCTCTACCCAACCCATTATCTTCCCACTCCTCCCCATTACATTAAATAAACATATCACACCACCCCATTATATTTTGTCCCCCATGCCTAACATAAAATAATACAAGATTCCCCCCACTAAATTTTGTCTTGTCCCCCCTTTATATTAAACAACTATATCACAACCCACCCCATTTCATTTTGTCCCCCATGCTTCATATAAACAATTACAAAATGTACAATTCCTAAACTACCCCTCCGACCCTATTACAAATTACTATTTTACCCCCGAAAGTACTATAAATTACCAAACTACCCATCAGCTATAACACATCAATTAATCAAACTTAACCAAAATATAGACAATATGATCAATTTCTAACAATGTTTAAACAACAAATCACATGAACATGATTTCTTCAACATTTCAACAACAAATCACATGAACACAAATTGAACAACAAAGAACAACTAAAATTTGATTGAACGATATTTTAGCAACAAACAATCCTATTTTCGGATTCAACAACAATAAACAAGTATATTTAGATTTTTAAATTCAATAATATTGAACTTAAAATCAACTCTAACAATATTACAACCAACAATTCCTATATTCAACTTAAACAAGATTATGAGACAAATTCAAGAAATAATCATAAATGATAGACAAGAAATCAAAATAATACAAATTTCGGATTCAAGAACAATTAAACAAAGTATGGACATGAATTAAATTTATTTTGAACAAAAACAACATGACGGATTCAAATGATTAAACCAACATACTTCCCTATCACAACTAAATTCTTTTAGGCAAATAACAAAACAAAACCTAAGAAGAAACAATTATGAATTTAAACTTGAACTTTAACAATATTGACCATTTTTGGAAAATACATAAAATACATAAAACAAATTGAGGAAACAATTAATTAAACTTCAATTTGTATCTAACTAACATTAAACTAACAACATTTACCTAAACAATAAAACAAACATGAAATAAACATGAAAAATTCACCAAATAATGAACAAACTAGAAAATTATTTCAACGAAGAACAAACCAAACAAGAATTGAATCATTTATCGATTTTAGATCCGAAAAATACCAAACAAAAATATGGACGATAAATGAGATTCAAAAACCAACTAACCGGAAATGAAACGACGAACAACGACCAACCAACGACGAACTCGGACAGTGATCGACGACATCGACCAAAACTCATCCATGTACGCGAACTCGATTGGACTGAAGCAGTAGCATCCGCTACTGCTGGACATCGGCGCTTGAACTGAATGACGAAGATGAAGCAGAAGCAGCTGACGATGAAGAGAAATGGACGCAGCAGCAGCTTAATGAAGAAGCCATAGTCATCGAGGTTCGCGAACTCGACTGGACTGAAGCAGTAGCATCCGCTACTGCTGGACATCGGAGCTTGAAATGGACACAGCAGCAACTCGGACGCGAGGAGGAGCAGCGGCTACGGTGTGGTTTGGACGATGAAGCAGCGGCTATGGCTGTTCGAGCTGAAGAAGACGAAATGAGGCAGCATCAACTCGGTTGTTCGAGCTTGGTCGTTAATGGCGGACGTCTGGCATGGTCGTTCATGGTGAAGCAACAACGAGAAACAGACGATGTGAGGCAGCAGCTAGGAGGACGCTGAAGCAGAAGCAGCGGGCAGTCCATGGTCGAGCTTGAGCTCGTCAATGGAGAAACAACGCTGGGGCGATGGACTATCGTGGTGGTTGTGTCGTTTGGTTGTGTATGTGTGTGTGAGTGTGACGACGCGAGGGGGTGTTCGTGGGGGAGGGTGGTCGACGTTGCAGGCTGGGGTTTGTAGGGGGGGGGCAGCCATGGATGGGGTGTTTTGGAGTTTGAGGAAGAAGAAGGAAAACGAGGGGGGGTGGCGGATGACTTAGTAGTTTTAGGGTTTTTTGGCCCTTTTTTTTTGTTTTTGTTTTTGTTTTGTTAAAATAAAAAATGATAGGATGTTGGGTTATGGACTAGGTCAACCCAGTTCGAAATGGACTGGGTCGTTTGGGAAGATTGGGCCATTTTTTGGGCCTGTGGCTTGAAATCGAAGAAGAGGCCCAATTCCGACTTTCTTTATATTTTTGCTCTCTTTTCTTCTTTTATTTCTCTAAAACTAAATTATAAAAATACTTAACTTATTATTAAGAACTAAATTAAGTTATAAAAGCGCAAATTAACTCCAAATAACAATAAACGCATAATTAAGCAATAATTAAGCATAAAATTGTATATTTGGACATTAAATGCTAAAAATGCAAACGATGCCTATTTTTGTAATTTTTAATTTTTGTAAAACAAATTTAATTACTAACAATTGTATAATTAAATCCTACATGAAAATGCGACATATTTTTGTATTTTTAATAATTTAACAAATAAACATGCACAGACAAACGTACAAATATTTACACAAAATATCACAGAAATTCCACACCAAGGAAAATTATTTTATTTTTGAATTTTTGGGAGTAATTATCATATTGGGCAAAAATCACGTGCTTACACCATGCCTATTTGGCTCGCAATTACAAAGCCTGATCTCGCAATTGCGAGATCAGAGGCCTGCAACAGATACCAGATACACCAGCAATTCCCTAAGTTCCAAAATCACTCTGTATCCTATCCAAAACTCACCCGAGCCCTCGGGGCTCCAAATCAAACATGCACACAAGTCTTAAAACATCATACGAACTTGCTCATGCGATCAAATTTCCAAAATAAGACCTAGAACTATGAATTCAACACCAAAATGCATGAAATTTTCAAGATAGTTTCAACTTCCTATTTTCTCAACCAAAGGTCCGAATCACGACAAATTACTTTTGTTTTTCACCAAATTTCACAAATAAGGTTTAAATATTATAACGGACCTGTACCGAGCTCTGAAACCAAAACACGGGCTAGATACCAACAATATCAAACATTATTCAATTTCTAAAAACCATTATATTTTCAGTTACCAATTTTTCTTCAAAAATTCATTGCTCAGGCTAGGGACCTCGGAATTCAATTCCGACATACGACCAAGTCCCATATTTCACTACGGACCCTCTGAGACTGTCCGAACACGAGTCTGGGTCCGTTTATCCAAAACATTGACCAAAGTCAACAAAATCATCTTTTAAAGCCAAAAATCATCTTTTCTTAAATTCTTCACATAAAAGCTTTCTGGATATGCGCTCGAACTGTGCATGGAAATCGAGGAGAAAGAAAATGAGGTTTTCAAGGCCTCGGAATACGAATTCGGATTGTAAAACAAAAGATGACCCTTTGGGTCATCACATTCTCCACCTCTAAAACAGTCGTTAATCCTCGAACGGACATAGAAAAGTACCTGAGTCGGTAAAAAGATGGGGATATCTGCTCCGCATATCGAACTCGTACTCCCAGGTAGCTTCCTCAACAGGCTGACCTCTCCACTACACATAAATCGAAGGGTAACTCTTCGATCTCAACTGACGAACCTGCTGATCTAGAATAGCTATCGGCTCCTCCTCATAGGTCAAATCCCTGTCCAACTAGACAGTGCTGAAGTCTAACACATGGGATGGATCATCGTGATACTTCCGAAGCATGGACAAATGAAACACTGGATGCACAACTAATAAATCCGGCAACAATGCAAGTCTGTAAGCCACATCTCCCACTCGAGCAAGGATCTCAAAAGATCCAATGAACCTAGGGCTTAGCTTGCCCTTCTTCCCAAATCTCATCACGCCCTTCATGGGTGACACTCGAAGCAACACTCGTTCTCTGACCATGAATGCTACATCACGAACCTTACGGTCGGCATAACGTTTTTGCCTAGACTGAGCTGAACGAAGTCTATCCTGAATGATCTTAACCTTATCCAAGGCATCCTGCACTAGATCTGTACCCAACAATCGAGCCTCCCCCGGCTCAAACCACCCAACTGGCGATCAACACCGTCTACCATATAATGCCTCATAGGGGGCCATCTGCATACTTGAATGGTAGCTATTATTGTAGGCAAACTCCGCTAACGACAAGAACTAATCCCAAGAACCTCCAAAGTCAATAACACAGGTGCGGAGCATATCCTCCAACATCTGAATAGTACGCTCGGACTGTCTGTCTGAGGATGAAATGATGTGCTTAGCTCGACCGCGTACCCAACTCGTGCTGTACTGCCCTCTAGAAATGCGAGTTAAACTGCGTACCTCGGTCAAAAATGATAGACATGGGCACACCATAAAGATGAGCGATCTTGGGATATAGATCTCAGCCAACCGCTCCGAGGAATATGAAATTGCCACAGGAATGAAATGCGCTAACTTAGTCAGCCTATCAATAATAACCCATACTGCATCAAACTTCCTCTGAGTTCGTGGGAGTCCAACAACAAAATCCATAGTGATACGCTCCCACTTCCACTCAGGAATCTCAATCTGGTGAAGCAAACCATTAGGTCTCTAATGCTTATACTTTACCTGCTAACAGTTCAAACATCGAGCTACATATGCAACAATATCCTTCTTCATTTATTTCCACAATAATGCTGCTGCAAGTCCTAATATATCGTGGCAGCGCCCGGATGAATAGAATATCGGGAACTATGGGCCTCCTCCAGAATCAACTCATGAAGTCCACCCACATTAGACACACAAACTCGACTCTACATCCTCAAAACTCCATCATCTCCAACTGTAACCTGCTTGGCACCTCCATGTCGCAATGTGTCCCTAAGGACAAGCAAATGAGGATCATCGTACTGCCGATCTCTTATACGCTCAAATAATGAAGACCGAGCAACTGTACAATCTAGAACACGGCTGGACTCAGAAACATCCAACCTCACGAACTGGTTGGCCAAAGCCTAAACATCCAAAGCAATCGGTCTCTCACCGACTGGAATATATGCAAGGCTACCCATGCTAGCCGACTTCCTACTCAAAGATTTGGCCAATACATTGGCCTTTCCGGGATGATACATGATGGTGATCTCATAGTCTTTCAATAGCTCAAACCACCTTCTCTGCCTCAAATTGAGCTCCTTTTGTTTGAACAAATACTCCAAACTCTTATGATCCATGAACACCTCGCACGACACGCCATATAAATAATGCCTCCAAATCTTCAGTGCATGAATAATGGCTGCTATCTCCAAGTCATGAACTGGATAATTCTTCTCGTGAATCTTCAACTGATGTGAAGCATATGCAATAACCTTGCCATTCTACATCAACACCGCACCAAGTCCAATACGAGATGCAACATAATATATTGTATATGGCCCTGAACCTGTGGGCAAAACCAACACCGGCGCCATAGTCAAAGATGTCTTGAGCTTCTGAAATCTCACCTCACACTCGTCTGACCACCTGAACGGGGCACCCTTCTAGGTCAACCTGGTCATCGGGGTTGCTATGGATGAAAACCCCTCCACAAACCGATGGTAATAACCCACCAAACCCAAGAAACTCCGGATCTCTGTAGCTGACGTGGTCCTAGGACAGTCCTTGACTGCCTCTATCTTCTTAGGATCCACCTGAATACCCTCTATTGATACAACGTGACCCAAGAAAGTAACTGAACTCAACAAAAACTCACATTTTGAAAACTTAGCATACAATTAACTGTCTCTCGGAGTCTGAAGAACGACTCGAAGGTGTTGCTCATTCTTCTCTCAGCTACGGGAGTAGATAAAAATATCATCAATGAAAACAATCATGAAGGAATCTAGATAGGGCTTGAACACCCGGTTTATAAATTCCATAAATGTTGCTGGCGCATTTATCAACCCAAATAACATCACTAGAAACTCATAATGCATGTACCGAGTGCGGAAAGCTGCCTTAGGGACATCGGATGCTCTAATCCTCAACTGATGGTAGCTACATCTCAAATCAATCTTCAAAAATACCTTGGCACCCTTAAGATGATCAAATAAATCATCAATCCTCGACAATGGATATTGTTCTAGATGGTGACTTTGTTCTACTACCAATAATTTATACACATCCTCATAGATCCATCTTTCTTCTTAACAAAGAACATCGGCACACCCCAGGGCGAGACATTATGTCTAATAAAGCCCTTATCAAGCAAATCTTGCAATTGCTCCTTCAATTCTTTCAACTCTAGCGGGGCCATGTGATATGAAGGAATAAAAATGGGCTGAGTGCTCGGAGTCAAATCAATGCAAAAGTCAATATCCTTGTTGGGTGGCATCCCCAGCAGGGCTGCAAGAAATACCTCCGAAAACTCCCGAACAACTAGTAATGAATCCATAGAAGGAACCTCGGCACTAGAATCACGAACATAAGACAAATAATCTAAACACCTTTTTTCACCCATACGTCGAGCATTCATATAGAAATAACCTTATTGATAGAATGACCAGGAGTCCCTCTCCACTCTAATTGAGGCAACCGCGGCAAAGCTAAGGTCACGGTCTTGGCCTGACAATCCAATATAGCATGGTAAGGTGATAGCCAATCTATCCCCAAAATGATGTCAAAATCCACCATATCGAGGAGTAGGAGATCAACACTAGTATCAAGACCCCCCAATAACAACCACACACGAGCGATAGACACGATCTACAATAATATAATCCCCTACGGGCATGGACACATACACGGGAGCACTCAAAGAATCGCGAGGCACAATCACATATGGGGCAAAATAAGATAACACATAGGAGTATGTAGACCCTGGATCAAATAGAACTAAAACATCTCTACTACAAACTGAAACCGTACCTGTCATAACTGCATCGGAGGACTCAGCCTCAGGCCTAGTTGGAATAGCATAACATCGGGGTTGAGCCCCACCACCCTGAACCATATCCTTGGGACGACCTCCTACTGCCTGGCCTCCACCTCTAGCAGCCTGGCCTCCACCTCTAATGGCTTGACCTCCACCTCTAGCGGACTGACCCCTACCTCTAGCTCTCTAACCCCTATATCTAGTTGGTTGGGCATGCAGTGCTGAAATCATGGCATGAGAACTCTACTGCTGCGACTGAGCACCCACTAATCTCGAAAAAGTCCTCTGGATATGCATATACTCACCATGCTCAAAACATCCATCTGAATAATATTGCTGGGGAAACTGAGAATAGCCTTGATAGGCCTGCTAACTTCGATAATAGCTCTAAATAGGAGGTTCTCTGATGAGAGCTGGCGGTGCATTATAAGCTGGTTGCACTAAAGGAGGTACATAAAGACCACGACCCCTTGAATCTCCATGGGATGCTTGAAGCGCTGAATGAAATAGCCTGGGATGATGGCCTCTACCAAAAGTACCTCAACCTCCAGATGAGGTCTCACTGAATCCACCGAAGTGACGAGGCCTCTTGTCAGACCCCTGACCACTCCCCTAAGCTAAAACCATCTCAACTCGTCTGACCACATTGGCTGCATCCTAGAAAGAAATCTCACTCCATGTCTCCTTAGTCATCTGTAATTTGATAGGCTGAGCAAGTCCCCCAATAAATCTCCCCACCCTTTCTCTCTTGATGGGAAGTATAAGAAGAGCATGATGGGCCAAGTCCACAAATATGGTCTCGTATTGAGTGACGGTCATGGAACCCTGCTGAAGGTGCTCAAATTGCCTCCGATAGTCCTCTCTATGAGTGATAGGAAGATACTTCTCCAAGAATAGTTGCGAGAAGTGGTCCCAAGTGAGAGTTGGTGACCTAGCTGGTGTGGCCAAACAATAATCTCTCCACCATTTCTTGGCAGAACCTGACAGATAAAAAGCAGCAAAGTCGACCCTGTTGGTCTCCATTATCCCCATATTTCGTAAAACCTCATGGAAACTGTCCAAATAGTCCTAGGGATCCTCTGAAGATGTACCGCTATAGGTAGTAATGAAAAGCTTAGTGAACCTGTCCAACCTCCACAAGGTATCCTAAGACATAGCTGATCTTTCACCGGTCTATGCTATAATACCCGACAAAAATTACCCCAACTGCTGAGCTACTGGAGTCTAAAACTGGGGAATCATCTGCTCTGGAGAATGAGTAGCGGGAGTATGTTCTCCTCCCCTAGCCCGAGAGATGGTTGGTGCTATAGGAAGTATGTCAGCCTAGGTAACACTCTTAAAAAGGCCTACTAGATGAACCAAATCATCTTAAAGTACTGGGGTAGCCATGAACCCCTCCGGAACCTGAGCTGGGCCCGCTGGAACGGTCTGGGTCGGAACCTCATCATTAAACTCTACCTAAGGCTCTACCGTTGGTGCTGCTGCTCGAACTCTAGGCTAAGCCCTGCCCCTGCCTCGGCCTCTAGCATGACCTTGATCTCGTCCTCTGCCCCTCGTACGAGCTGCCACTGGGGCTCGGGCTGCTGATCAGCTAATGAAGCGGTACGTGTTCTCGCCATCTGTGAAAGAACAGAGTAGAGAATTCAATTAGCATTGAGAGATTAAACCGCAAGATAGAGATAAAAAGAAGTAAAATTGTTCCTAACTCTGTAGCCTCTAGGGGATAAGTACAAATGTCTTCGTACCGATCCCTCAGACTCTACCAAGCTTGCTCGTGAATTGTGAGACCTATGCAACCTAGTGCTCTGATACTGTGATGACCCAGTCAGTCGTCTCATGAGTTACCATTCCATTTCCCCCCATTTCTACGTATTTATGCTTTGTTTATCCGCGTTATATGGTATCGGGTTGGTCGGATCAAATCCGGAATGATTTTGGTAAGGTTTGAGACACTTAGTCTCTTTTAAGGAAGCTTAAGTTGGAAAAGCTAACCGGATGTTGACTTATGTGTTAGAGGGCTTATATGTGAGTTCTGATGGTTCGGTTAGCTTCGGGAGGTGATTTGGGACTTAGGAGTGTGATTGGAATGAGTTTTGGAGGTTCAGAGTAGATTTAGGATTGAATTGGTGAAGTTGATATTTTGGCGATTTCCGGTTGGTAGGCGAGATTTTGATATAGGGGTCGGAATGGAATTTTGAGAGTTGCAGTAGTTCCGTTGTGTCATTTGGGATGTGTGTGCAAAATTTCTGGTCATTCAAATGTGGTTTGGTTGGGTTTTTGATCAAAAGCGTAATTTTGAAGATTTTGGAATTTTAGGCTTGAATCCGATGCGAATTTAGTGTTTTGATGTTGTTTTGAGCATTCCGAAGGTTGGAACAAGTTTGAATGAGGTTTTGGGATATGTTGGCATGTTTGGTTAAGGTCCCACGAGCCTCGGGTGAGTTTCGAGTGGTCAATCGGACCATTTCATGAAGTTTGGAATTGCAGAAATCTGTTGTTCAATGTTGCAAACATTTGACCTTCGCGTTCGCGAGAGGGGAGCTGCGATCACGAAGGGTTAGCTAGAGAAGGCTGAGATTTTGGCCTTCGCATTCACGAGAAAGGATTCGCGTTCGTCAAGGGCTGGGAAGTGATTCATCGTGTTCGCGTAGAGGAAGAGTGGTCAGCTAGGTTTCAGGTATTTTATTCATCGTGTTCGCGATAGGGGGGACGCGATCGCGAAGGCCTGTCTAAGTAAAGCATCGCATTCGCGATGGGTTGTTCGCAATCACAAAAGAGGAAAATCGGTCAAAGTTAATTTGTGCTTCGCGAACGCGAGGATTTGACCGCGTTCGCGAAGAAAGATTTCAGGCCTGGACAGAAGGTTTGAAAGATCATCTTGTCCGTGAATGTGGGGTTTATTTCTTCTATTGTTGGTCATTTTTGGAGTATTTTGAAGGGGATTGAAGAGAGATTCAAGGGATATCACTTGGAGGTAAGATTCTTAGACTTAAAACTCGATTCTAATGTGAATTCCACCTAAATAATCATGGAAATTAAGCCAAAAAAATTGAAGAACTAGGGCTTGGAAACTTAGACCTTTTATTGAGGATTTGAAGGACCATTTGTGGTCTGATTTCAGAACTTTTAATATGTATGAACTCGTGGAGAGATAATGAATCTATTGATGCAAAAATTATCAAATGAGATGTGGGCCCAAGGGTCCGGTTTTGGTAATTTCGGGATTTGTGTCATATTTTGATTATTTTCGCTTGGGCTTCATTCCCTTAGCCTATTTTGACGTCCTCGTTCTGATTTTGGATAGATTCGACGTGAGTGGAGGCCGATTCGAGGGGAAAAGGTGTTGCGAGTTAGATATTTGACTGGATCGAGATGAGTAATGATTGTAAATGATGTTCTAAGGGTTTGAAACCCCGGATTGCGCATCGTAGTGCTATATTGAGGTGACGCACATGCTTGATAACGAGCGTGGGGTCGTGCACTATTGGGGATTGTGATTTGGTCCGTCCCGATTGATGATTTTACCGCATATTTGATCGAAAACTATTTGTTACCACCATTATTTGGGTTGAATGCCATATTTGGGCCTAGTGCCAACTATTTGAACCCTTCGAGGATTTTCATTGCTATTTCCTCACTGTTTTGACTTTATACTTGAACTCAGTCATGTTATTTTCCACTATTTTCATACTCAGCCATGTTTACTCAGTTTTAATACTTAAATAATATTTTAAATGATGATTGGGCTGAAAAACACTGTTTTACTATTGCCCGAGTGGCTTGTGAGGATTTTTGACTAAGTAAGGCCGCGGGCCTATGTTGTGAGGAAACACTGATCATGAATTGAGGCCGAGGGTCTGAGATATGTACGCCACAAGGTGGCTTGATTGATATGAGGCCGAGAGCCTAGTGATGACGCCACAAGAGGGCTTGATATTGCGCTTGGGCCGTAAGGGGCCCCTCCAGGAGTCTGCACAACCCTAGTGAGTGCGGGTACCCATTGTGATGTGAGATTGAGCCCGAGGGGCTGGTATTGTTCTAAGACATTGCCCGAGGGGCGGTTTGTCGGTACTGTGCCCGAGGGATGAACCTTTATGTGTTTACTTTCCTTAATTGCCAGTCAATTACCTGTTTAATAGTTGAAAAAGGTCTTTCATGAGATTACATTTGAGTTAAAGGATTTTTACCTATCTTTCACTAATTTACTATTTTTAAATGGTTTTACTGCTTCATTATAGAATGTTTTGTGCCTTACGTGATTTCTTGCTTTCAGTCTTTATTTATGATTGTTACTCACTGAGTTGGAGTACTCATTTTACTCCCTGTACCCTGTGTGCAGATTCAGGCGTAGCTGGTCCCGCTCCCGAGTGCTAATCATTTTCAGCTCAGGTAGATCCGAGGAGTCTCTAGGTAGCTGTTGGCGTTCGCAGCCCGGAGCTCTTCCCTATCTTATTTCTTCACGTTCTTAGTTTCTGCATTAAACTCTGTAGTATGATTTGGAGTATCCATTTTGTCTAGATGCTCATGACTAGTGACACCCCGGTTTCGGGCTGTGTTGGGTTATTTTCCGTGATTTATGTTATTAATTGCTTAAGCCTTGGTTTTTTTGATCATGCTTTATACTGTTTTCTTAATGTTCATCTGTTAATTACTAAAATAGGAAGTGTCGGCTAGCTTGTCTTCACAAGAGGCGCCATCACGACCGGGTCCGGGTTTAGGGTCGTGACAAGTTGGTATTAGAGTCTAGGTTACATAGGTCTCACGAGTCATGAGCAGTTTTAGTAGAGTCTTGCGGATCGGTACAGGGACGTCTGTATTTATCCTCAAGAGGCTGCAGAACCTTTAGGAAAAACTTCATATTCTTGTCGTGCGAATTTGTTGATCCGAGTACTAAACTTTTGTTATTCTATTCTCTCACAGATGGTGAGGGCATGTACTACCAGTCAAGATGGATGACCACTAGTACCACCAGCTATGGCCACTAGTGGTCGAGGATGCGGTCGTGGTCGTGGTAGGGGAAGAGCAGCTAGGGCAGCACCTACAGATCCACCAATTGCCCCAGTTCAAGATGCTCCAGCAGCACCATTTAGGCACCAGTTTTGCCCATCGTGATTCCGAGTCTTCAGGAGGGCTTGGCTCAGATCTTATCAGTTTGCACTGGCTTAGCTCAGGTGGTTTCAGCCACTATAGACGTAGTTAATTCTTAGGCCGAGGGAGGCAATCAGACTCCCACCGCTCGCACACTTGAGCAGGTCGTACAAAAACTTCAGATGTCGGGGGCGCATCCAAACCAGCCGGTTGTAGCTGCTCAAGACTATGTAGTTCCTGCCATGCTAGAGGACAAGCAGCGTAGGTTGGAGAGGTTAGGTAAACTTTAGCCTCCGACCTCAGTGGTGTAGAGGGCGAGGATGCCCAGGCCATTTTGGACAAGTGTCAAAGGATGCTTCGTACTGCAGGTATTCTGGAGACCAGCGGGGTCGCTTTCACACCTTAACAGTTTTCTGGAGTTGCCTTCACTTAGTGGGAGGATTTTGAGAGGCGTAGGCCTATTGGTGCAACACCACTTACCTGGCAGCAGTTCTCCGTTCTCTTTCTAGAGAAGTATGTGCCGCAGTTTCGCAGAGAGGACCTACGCAGGCAGTTTGAGTGGTTGCGTCAGGGGGAGATGACTGTGTCATAGTATGAGTTGAGGTTCTCCGAGTTGGCTCATCATGCTATCTGGTTGGTTTCGACCGATAGAGAGAGGATTAGGAGGTTTGTTGATGGTCTCACTTATCAGCTCCATATTCTCATGACCAAGGAGAGGGTGATTGGTGCTACTTTCGAGGAGGTTGTGGATATTGCCTATGAGATTGAGTCTGTTCGTCACCAGGAGCGAGAGGAGAGGGAGGCCAAGAGGCCTCGAGGATCTGGTAGCTATAGTGGTGCTCCTTCGAGACGTTAGTCTCATCACAGCAGAGTCCATCCATTCAGGCCTGCTCAGCCAGCTCGCCCAGGTTATCGTGGGGCACCATTGGGTCATGGTTCTCATAGTTCTCATCGGGGCTAGTCATCACTTAGCGCCCTTCCAGCTTAGAGTTCGTCTCATGCTCCATCATATCAGGGTTCTTCTATGCCATGTGCATCTACTAGCTACTCTGGTGCCAGGGGTTCCCTTCAGTCCCCTTCTCCAGCACCTAGGAGTTGTTATGAGTGTGGAGAGATGGGTCATATGTGGAGGCAGTATCCTAGTCGTCTTGCGAGTTCATCTCAGTAGAGGGGTCAGTCATCGGCTTCAGCACCAGTTACTTCACCACCACCCGCCCAGCTAGCTAGGGGTGGAGGTTAGTCAACTAGGGGTCGCCCCAGAGGGGGAGGTCGATTAGGTGGCGGTCAGGCCCGTTTCTATGCACTTCCAGGAAGACCCGATGTTATTGCTTCAGATGCTGTTATTAGAGGTATTGTTTCAGTCTTCCACAGAGATGTCTCTGTATTATTTGATCCCGGTTCCACCTTTTATTATATGTCATCATAGTTTTCTCATTATTTGGGTATGCCCCATAAGTTTCTTGCTTCATCTGTTCATGTATCTACCTCGGTAGGCGATACTGTTATTGTAAACCGTGTGTATCGGTCGTGTGTGGTGATTATTGGGAGTCTGGAGAGCCGAGTGGATCTTTTATTATTGTGCATGCTGGATTTTGATGTCATTTTGGACATGGATTAGCTATCTTCATGTCGTGCTATTCTGGACTGCCATGCTAAGACAGTCACATTGGCGATACCGGGTGTGCCACGGATTAAGTGGCGAGATGTGACTGATTATGTCCCTAGTAGAGTGATCTCTTTCTTGAAGGCCCAGCGTATGGTTAGGAAGGGTTGTCTTTCGTATCTAGCGTTTGTGAGGGATGTCAGTACTGAGACTCCCAATATTGATTCTGTTCCAGTTCTGAGGGATTTTCCCGATGTGTTTCCTGCAGACCTGCTGGGCATGCCACCAGATACGGATATTAATTTTGGTATTGACCTGGTGCCGGTCACTCAACCCATTTCTATTCCGCCGTACCATATGGCACCAGCTGAGTTGAAGGAGTTAAAGGAGTAGCTTTAGGAACTCCTTGATAAGGGGTTCATTCATCCTACTGTGTCACCTTGGGGTGCGCTGGTTCTATTTGTGAAGAAGAAGGATGGCACTATGAGGATGTGAATCGATTATAGGCAATTGAACAAGGTAACAATTAAGAATAAGTATCCTTTGTCTCGCATTAATGATCTATTCGACCAGCTTCAGGGAGCGAGAGTGTTCTCCAAGATTTATATCCGTTCAATTTATCACTAGTTGAAGATTAGGGACTCAAATATTCTTAAGACAGCTTTCAGGACTCAATATGGTCATTATGAGTTCTTGGTGATGTCTTTTAGGCTGACCAATGCCCCATCAACGTTCATGCATTTGATGAACAGCGTGTTCCGATCCTATCTCATCTCAATTGTCATAATTTTGATTGATGATATTCTGGTGTATTCGCGTAGTCAAGAGGAGCACGCGGAGCATTTGAGAGTTCTGTAACAGAGATTGAGGGAGGAGAAGATTTATGCAAAGTTCTCCAAGTGTGAGTTTTGGCTCAGTTCAGTGGCTTTCTTGGGACATGTGGTGTCTAGCGAGGGTATTCAGGTTGATCTGAAGAAGATAGAGGTGGTTCAGAGTTGGCCCAGACCGTTCTCAGCTACAGAGATTTGCCGCTTTCTTGGTTTGGTAGGCTATTATCGCTGGTTTGTTTAGGGATTCTCATCTATCGCATCGCCCTTGACCAAGTTGACTCAGAAGGGCGCTTCATTTATATGGTCGAACAAGTGTGAGGAGAGCTTTCAGAAGCTCAAGACACCCTTGACCACAGCTCTAGTGTTGGTTTTGCCATCAGGTTCATATACCGTGTATTGTGATACTTCAAGAATTGGGATTGGTTGTATGTTGATGCAGGAGGGTAGAGTTA
Source organism: Nicotiana tabacum (assembly GCF_000715075.1). Taxonomy (NCBI): domain Eukaryota; kingdom Viridiplantae; phylum Streptophyta; class Magnoliopsida; order Solanales; family Solanaceae; genus Nicotiana; species Nicotiana tabacum. Next base: position 24,171,688 of record NC_134097.1, on the reverse strand, counting down.
TTGCTTATGCTTCTCGTCAATTGAAGCCCCATGAGAAGAACTACCCCGTTTATGATTTGGAGTTGGCTGTCATAGTTCATGCGTTAAAGATTTGGAGGCATTACTTGTATGACGTATCTTGTAAGGTGTTCACTGATCATCACAGTCTTCAGCACTTGTTCAAGCAAAAGGATCTTAATTTGAGGCAGCGGAGATGGTTGGAGTTGCTTAAGGATTATGATATCACTATATTGTACCATTCGGGAAAGGCCAATGTGGTGGTCAATGCTGGAGTAGTGCATATATTCTAGTTGGGGAGAGACCTCTTGAATTTGATGTTCAGACCTTGGCCAATCGGTTCGTGAGGTTGGATATTTTGGAGCCCAATCGGGTATTGGCTTGTGTGGTTTCTCGGTCTTCCTTATATGATCGCATCAGAGAGCGCCAGTATGTTGATCCACATTTGCTTGTCCTTAAGGATAGAGTTCAACATGATGATGCTAGAGATGTGACCATTGGTGATGATGGGGTGTTGAGGATGCAGGGCCAGATTTGTGTGCCCAATGTGGATGGGCTTCGGGAGTTGATTTTGGAGGAGGCCAATAGCTCGCGTTATTCCATTCATCCGGGTGCCGCAAAGATGTAATAGGATTTGAGGCAGCACTATTGGTGAAGTAGAATAAAGAAAGACATTATGGGAGTTGTAACTCGGTGTCTCAATTGCCAGCAAGTGAAATATGAGCATCAGAGACTGGGTGGCTTGCTTTAGCAGATGGATATTCCAGAGTGGAAGTGGGAGAGGATCACTATAGACTTTGTTGTTGGACTTCCATAGACTTTGAGGAAGTTCGATGCTATTTGGGTGATTGTGGATCGGCTGACCAAGTCCGCGCACTTCGTTCATGTGTGTACTACCTATTCTTCTGAGAGGTTGGCGGAGATTTATATCCGGGAGATTGTTTGTTTGCATGGTGTCCCAGTTTCCATCATTTCAGATAGAGGCACTCAGTTTATTTCGTAGTTTTGGAGGTCTGTGCAGCGAGAGTTGGGTACTCAGGTTGAGTTGAGCATAGCTTTTCACCCTCAGACAGACCGGTAGTCCGAGCACACTATTTAGATATTGGAGGACATGTTGCGTGCTTGTGTCGTTGATTTTAGAGGGTTATGGGATCAGTTTCTACCGCTTGCAGAGTTTGCTTATAACAACAGCTACCAGTCGAGTATTCAGATTGCTCCATATGAGGCTTTGTATGGGAGGCGGTGTAGATCTCCAATTGGTTGGTTCGAGCTCGGTGAGGCTAGGCTATTGGGAACAGATTTAGTGCAGGATGCTTTGGAGAATGTGAAGGTGATTCAGGAGAGGCTTTGTACATCACAGTCGAAGCAAAAGAATTATGCTGACAAGAAGGTTCGAGATGTGTCCTACATGGTTGGTGAGAAGGTTCTGTTAAAGGTTTCACCTATGAAGGGTGTTATAAGATTTGGGAAGAAAGGGAAATTGAGTCCACTATTCATTGGGCCTTTTGAGGTGCTTCGGAGGATTGGGGAGGTGGCTTATGAGCTTGCTTTGCTACCCAACTTGTCGAGTGTGCATCCGGTATTTCATGTTTCTATGCTTCAGAAGTATTTTGGGGATCCATCTCATGTTCTAGATTTTAGCACAGTTCAGTTGGATGATGATTTGACCTATGATATGGAGCCGGTAGCTATTTTGGGTCGTCAGGTTCGGAAGTTGAGGTCAAAGGATATAGCTTCAGTGAAAGTGTAGTGGAGAGGTCGGCCCCTAGAAGAGGCTACCTAGGAGACCGAGCGGGAGATGTGGAGCAGATATCCTCACCTGTTTGAGGCTTCAGGTATGTTTCTTGACTTGTTCGTGAACGAACGTATGTTTAAGTTGGGGAGGACGTGACGACCCGGCCAGTAGTCTCATGAGTTACCGCTTTGTTTCCCCCATTTATGCTTCTTTATGCTTTATTTTTCTGCGTTATGTGGTATCAGGTTGGTCGGATCGAATCTGGAATGATTTTCGTAAGATTTGAGGCACTTAGTCTCTTTTAAGGAAGCTTAAGTTGGAAAAGTCAACCAGATGTTGACTTATGTGTTAGAGGGCTCGGATGTGAGACCCCATGTTTTTTTCTTTTTCTCTTAAGTAATATACGTAGCATGGCATGGTTATATTAGGTATATATGATTCGGTGTAGCACATTGGGAGAATAAGAATGAAAATGTGTGGTAATATCAAAGAACTAAACTAAAGCTGTAGGTCAAAGGAATCCCTTAAACAAAGGTTCGTGGTTAAAGAAATGGCTCGGGTGGCACCCCGCACGTTCGGAAGGTTTAAGTTAATTTACACATGTGGGATAAGACCAAGAGTGTCAAATATGCTAAGAATAATGTGTTATGAGGTATTATAATATCACACTGGTCACATGTTATGTTTTGGAATCAAACAAGTTGCGAAATAAAGGTCGGCAAAAGTTATCGTAAATTTCTCTAATAAATTTTCTAAACTTTAGATCAAATGTATCAGATCATTTATACCAATATATAAAGGGTTATAGGACCCACGGCCTACTGAATCGAAGGTCTACGAGTCTAGTTCGCAACCAAAAAACCCTGACATCAATCCGACATCGGAGTAAAAGGTTATGACTATTTTATGGCGGACTGTCCAGGCTGAAATCGGGTCGCGAACTGGGTCGGATAAAACAAGTAGTATAAGTCAGAAAATTCGACTTTTCAGACCTAAAAACATTTCATTTTCGTCCTAAAACAGTACGAAAGCTGAAGAGAAGATTCCATGGTGTTCTTGAGTGATTAAGGTGCCGTTTTAACGATGTCTATCGTTAAAACTTGACCCCGTACCTAGAAACGCAATCTCTACGCTTTGCAATCGTTTCCCCTTCTATTAGTTGTGTTTGGAGATATTCTTGGAAGATAGGAATTTGTTGTTCTTACTGGTTCTTCAGGCTTTATACTTGGTTTTCTAAGGTAATCATCTTGGGACTCTTTTATGATCGGTTTTACAATATTTTACGGACGTTTCGTCAAGTTAGGGTCATATGGCAAATCTGCCGATTTAAACTCAATTATGAACTGTTTATATGTGCGTATAAGCTGTATATATCTAGTGTTTTCGAAGTTTAGGACGTAAGGAACAACTTTTGTGAAGGAACTACAGTCATTTGAACGTTCGTTGGAGAGGTATGTTAAGGCTAAACATTGTCCTTCCTTTTAGCACGAATTCTGGGAAATTCCTAAGACGTCAAATGTGATATTTTACTATTCTATTACTAGAAAGACCTTCTGTGAAAGGCATTAGGATCGTAGCTGAAGTATTTTTATGATGCTATTAGGTTGATATTCCACTCGTTCGGTTAAATAGGGTATTCAACATCTATATATGTCATTTGTTCGGCTTTCTTAACTATATGTCTATATATGTGAATTCTTATTCGTCTTTGGGTTGTGTGACTAGAAAATAAAGGCATTTAGTATTTGCGATCAGTCCTTCTCCCTTGTTAAAGTGTATCTTAAAATCTCTAAAGTGACACGTCGATTTCCAAAAATCTCAAATATAATTTTTATGTTTAAACTACTAAAACACTTGATTTTTGAAATACTTTCTTTTACTAATTATCAAGAAATCAGGTATAAGGACTAAGTGAAGCACCTTAAGCTTTTTATGAACATCTTCAGAGTTAAGTTATCTTTCTAAAAGTCGAGTTAAGTTTTCAAGCTTATTCAAAAGAAAAGAAAACATATGAGGTTCCACGAGACAATTGTATGCGATACGAAGGTGATTATGAGATCATGAGGATAAGAGTACCTATGAGCCAAGATTGGCTAAGTTCTTGTTATGGCCTATTATGTGCATTCAAAGTTCATATCATACATGGCATATTATGCATGGACTTCGAGCTATAATCGGAGGTAAGGGGCCTATTTGCCCGAAAAACTATATATATTGTACAGATGGCCACAGGTTGGCAATATGATACCGGTTAGCTACCGGAAGAGACCGTCATTGCTAGCATTTGGTTGGGTATGTGCATTTGCATCAATATATATGTATTCATGACATACGATTACACGAGCATACCATGCATATTTGATTACTATGAAGTCAGATGTCGTCCATCGAGGCTATCAGAGTTTCAGTGTCAGGTGGTATCTCTATTACTTTTTTTTACATCAGCTATGTATGATTCTACGGTCTGCCTTGCATACCAGTACATTTTTATTCGTACTGATGTCCCATTGCTTGGGGACACTGCATTTTTGTTTCGTGCGTGCAGGTCCAGGTAGGGACTCTGATCGACCCCTCCGCTTGGATTTCGGGGTTCAGCTGTGAGTTGGTAAGCTCCACCTCTTCCTGGAGCTTTCATAGAATGGTTACTTTTGTTATACAATTTGGGTATAGTCGGGGCCTTGTCTCGACAGTGCTTATGACACTCTTAGAGGCTATTGTGGACATAGTATTCTGGGTTTCTTTTTGTAGCTTTCAGTCTCCAGCCCATAGGCTTGGCATGTATATATATGTGTGTAGGCATGTATGTCTCCAATCGCAGCCTCGTCGGCCAGCTAGTACTTTATTATTTTTGCTCGTCTAGCTTTGTTTGTATGGCTTATTATTATTCAGGTCATGACCTTAATGGTCCAGGCTTAGTTTTTCAGATGTTGTGCTGCCCGATCTGTTGGGCCCCTAGTTTAGTTAGCTAGTATGTTTAGTGGCTAACTTGATCGAATACAGTATCGAGTGCCAGTCGTGCCTCCCCTAGTTTGGGGCATGACAAACTTGGTATCAGAGCAGGTCGTATCCCAGGGAGTCCACAAGCCGTGTCTAGTAGAGTCTTGCTTATGGGTGTGTTGTGCACCACACTTATAATCAGGAGGCTATGAGGCAATTTAGGAATGGTTACATTTCTTTCAATTAATAAATCGTGCTATAGAGCGAAGTTATAAGAACATATGAAATCTAAATCGTGCTTTGTGTTTCTTATCTAACAGGCTACCTACGCTCAGGAGATGGCACAGCGAGAGATAGGTATGGATCCAGGGGAAGGTACCAGTCATTCCCCACCAGGTCAGAGGGATAGATTTCTCTTAGAGGCACACAGTGAGTTTCTAGTACCCCTAGTTTCGGCTTCCCCAGCACGTGTTGGAGCCCCGGGAGATGCAGTACCCCCAGCCTCACTAGTTCCATTAGTACCTATGGCAGCTAGAGACACAGGACCTCCAGTACCTGTTGTTCTCCCATCAGAGACTGGGGAGCAGGGGATGAGGGAGGCAGTTCAGTTGCTGACTAGGATGGTTTCTATTCATGAGCGACAGCTAGAGTCGGGAGCAAATGCCTGGAGAGATTGGACAGGAAGCTCGACGGTACGAGAGTTTCTTCACTTGTCCCCTCCATTATTTAGAGGATCCAGTTCCACTAAGGATCCCCAGGACTTTATAGACCAAATGTATAGAGTATTGAGGGTGATGCATGCCTCCATCATCGAAGCTGTGGAGTTGGCTTCTTTTCGACTACGTGATGTAGTTGTCCTATGGTATGAGGTATGGGAGAGATCTAGAGGACCTAATGCTTCGCCAGTAGAGTGGGAGGACTTCTCTCAGGCTTTTTTAGCCCATTATTTGCCACGGGAGGTTCGGGAAGCCCGTCTTGACCAGTTTCTTAACCTGAAGCAGGGGGATATGGGTGTGAGGGATTATAGCCATAAGTTTAATTCTTTGGCGAGGTATGCACCAGATATCGTACGTACCATGAGGACTAGAGTTTATCATTATGTGGATGGTTTGGGGGATCATCTGATTAGAGATTGTAGGGTAGCATCCCTATCGGATGATGTAGATATTTCCCGCATACAATCTTTCGCTCAGACTACAGAGAACCTTTCCCGTCGGATTCGTGATACTCGTAGGAATAGGGAGCAGAGTAAGAGGGCTCGTACTACGGGGTTTTATAGGGAGCCACGGGGCGATTTTAGGCCCCCACTCCATCGATATCCACCTTGGTCAGCAGGTAGTTTCCCTCCATGTACTCATTGCGGTAAGCTGCACACCGGGCAGTGTAGACAGGGTTCGAGTGCATGTTATCATTGTGGGTAGACAGGACATTTTATTAGTTGGTGTCCGGGGTTAGGGAGAGGTGCACCAGCTCAGCCTTCAGGATCCACAGCAGCCTCTTCGCCCTCAGTCTGTGCTCCCCGACCAGGTCCACAGTCTACTCAGGGCCGTGGTAGGGGGAGAGGTGGAGGAGACACCTCAGGTTCTAGTGGTAGCCACAATCGTTTTTATGCACTCACAGGCCGATAGGATTTAGAGGCATCCCTAGATGTTGTCACAGGTATATTGACAATACATTCTCATGCCATTTATGCATTGATAGATCCCGGCTCTACATTTTCATATATTACTCCATTTATTGCTGGTAAGCTTGACATGAGATCTGAGTTATTGCCACAGTCAGTTGAGGTGTCTACGCTATTTGGCGACTCTATTGTAGCTAATCATGTCTATCGAGGTTGTACAGTGTTAATTAATGACCGTCCAACCTCTGTTGATTTGGTTGAATTGGTTATGCTAGACTTCGATGTCATTATGGGTATGGATTGGTTGGCAGCTTGTTATGCTAATATTGATTGTCGTGCAAAGGTGGTTCGATTTCATTTTCCTGGTGAACATGTCCTTGAATGGAAAGGTAATGCAGCCACGCCCAAGGGTAAGTTTATTTCATACCTTAGGGCTCAGAAGTTTATTGCTAAAGGTTGTATATACCATCTGGTTCATGTCAGGGATATAGATAAGGAGCTAGCGACTCTTCAGTCGGTTCCTATTGTGAATGAATTCCCGACGGTATTCCTTGACGAGCTTCCAGGAATTCCCCATGAAAGGGAAATCGATTTCGCTGTAGATTTGCTTCCTGATACACAGCCTATATCCATTCTTCCCTACAGAATGGCTCCTGCAGAGCTAAGGGAATTGAAGGAACAACTGAAGGACTTTCTCGATAAAGGCTTTATTAGGCCAAGTACATCCCCATGGGGTGCTCCGGTGATATTTGTTCGAAATAAAGATGGCTCCTTACGGATATGTATTGACTACAGGCAACTAAATAAAGTCATTATCAAGAATAAGTATCCTCTTCCACGGATTGATGACTTGTTTGACCAGTTACAAGGTTCCAAATGCTTTTAGAAGATCGACTTGAGATCCAGTTATCATCAGTTATGAGTCAGGGATATTGATATCCCAAAAACAGCATTTAGGACGAGGTATGGCCATTTTGAATTCCTTGTCATGTCTTTCGGGCTTACAAATGCCCCAGCAGCCTTTATGGATCTTATGAACCGGGTATTCAAACCATTCTTGGATGAATTTGTGATTGTGTTTATTAACGACATCCCGATATATTCACGATCGGAAGCCGAGCATGCGGACCACTTGCGAGTTGTATTGCAGACTCTCCAGGACTACAGGTTATATGCTAAATTCTCTAAACGTGAATTTTGGCTAACTTCTGTAGCTTTTCTTGGTCATGTTATTACCGCTGATAGTATCAAGGTTGATGGCCAAAAGATTGAAGCTGTGATGACTTGTCCGAGGCCCTTGAATCCGACAGAGGTTCATAGTTTTTTAGGCTTGGTAGGATATTACCAAAGGTTTGTGGAGGGAATTTCCTCTATCTCTGCACAATTGAAGAAATTGACACATAAGGGAGCTAAGTTTTAGTGGACTGAGGCATGTGAACAAAGTTTTCAGGAGCTAAAGAAAAGGCTTACGACGACACCTGTCTTGACTCTTCCGGATGGCACCGAGGGTTATGTTGTATATTGTGATGCCTCAAGAGTTTGCCTAGGTTGTGTTCTTATGCAGCATGGTAAGATTATCACGTACGCTTCCAGACAGTTGCGGGAACATGAACAGAACTATCCTACGCACAATCTTGAGTTAGCCGCAGTTGTCTTTGCCCTAAAGATTTGGCGGCATTATCTATATGGGGTTCATATTGATGTTTTCACCGACCACCAGAGCCTTCAGTATTTATTTAAACAGAGGGAGCTGAACCTACGACAAAGAAGATGGCTAGAATTACTAAAGGACTATGATGTTGATATTTTATATCATCCCAGCAAAGCTAATATTGTTGCTGATGCCCTTAGCCGAAAGTCCATGGGCAGTCTAAGCCATGTTGAAGGTGATAAGGTCAAGATGACCAAATATCTATGCCAGCTAGCTAATTTGCAGGTGCATTTGGTAGACGCAGAGGGTGGACGCATTCTCGTTCAGAATACAGCAAAATCTTCTTTTGTTACCGAAGTGAAAGAGCAACAACACGAGGATCCTGAGCTTATAAAACTGAGGGAAAGTATTCCACAGTAGAGACAACCTTTATTTGAGCTAATTGGAGATGGAGTCCTTAGATACTAGGGCCGCTTATGTGCACCGACAATCGTAGAGCTTCGCGCCAAGATTCTTTCTGAGGCCCATTATTCTAGATATGCAGTTCACCCCGGAGCGACAAAGATGTATCGGGACTTTCGACAGATCTATTGGTGGAATGGAATAAAAAAAGATATCGCAGAGATGGTAGCCCAATGTCCCAACTGCCAGCAAGTTAAAGCTGAACATTAGAGGCCTGGAGGCCTAACTCAGTATATTGAACTTCCATTATGGAAATGGGACATGATAAATATGGACTTCATCACTGGTTTGCCTTGCACTCCACAGAGGTATGATTCTATTTGGGTAATTATAGATAGACTTACAAAATCTGCTCATTTCCTGCCAGTCAGGACGACATATTCAGCTGAGGATTATGCCAAGCTTTACATTCGAGAGATTGTTCGCCTTCATGGAGTACCATTATCTATTATCTCTGATCGAGGGGCTCAATTTACAGCACATTTTTGGAAATCTTTTCAGAAGGGTCTAGGCACGCAGGTAAATCTTAGCACCGCTTTTCATCCGCAAACTAATTGAAAGGCAGAGCGTACTATTCAGACAGTTGAGGATATGTTACATGCCTGCGTGCTAGATTTTAAAGGAATTTGGGATGATCATCTACCTCTTATTGAGTTCGCTTATAATAACAGCTTCCAAGCTAGTATTCAGATGGACCCTTACGAAGCACTATACGGGCGGAAATGTAGGTCACCGATCGGTTGGTTTGAGGTCGGGGAAGCAGAGTTGCTAGGTCCTAATTTAGTCCAGCAATCAATGGAAAAGGTAAAACTTATTAGAGACCGGTTGCGTACAGCACAAAGTCGGCAGAAGTCTTATGCAGATGTTCGACGACGAGACTTAGAGTTTGATGTAGAAGATTGGGTTTTTCTGAAAGTATCGCCTATGAAGGGCGTCATGCGATATGGAAAGAAGGGGAAGCTCAGCCCCAGGTATGTTGGACCACATAAGATTATTCGGAGGATTGGTAGGGTGGCGTACGAGCTTGATTTGCCTTCAGAATTGGAAGCAGTCCATCCTGTGTTTCATGTATCTATGTTGCGGAAGTGCATTGGAGATCCTTCACGTATTATGCCCATGGAGGATATTCACATTGTTGAAGACTTATCTTATGCAGAGGTACCAGTAGCTATTTTAGATCGGCAGGTAAGAAAGCTTCGAACTAAAGAAGTGGCTTCCGTGAAAGTGTTATGGCGAAATAACAACATCGAGGAAATGACCTGGGAAGCTGAGGAGGAAATGAGGAAGAAGTACCCCCACCTATTTACGACTTAAGGTGAGTCGCATTTAAATAATTGGCAATTATTCCTTTACAACAACTTAATTGGATTTTAAATGACTTGAAAGTGCAATTTAAATTTCTTATTGCGAGATAGCTATACGAAGCCTAGTAGTTGGAATCTTCAGAATTTGATTTATGCTCTACAATGTACCAAATATAGCCTTGAAAATACGTATTAGCGGAAAAGAAATGAAACCAAGGAATTGACTTGACCCATTCGCGGACGAATGTTCCTAAGACTGTGAGACCCCATGTTTTTTTCTTTTTCTCTTACGTAATATAGGTAACGTGGCGTGGTTATATTAGGTATATATGATTGGGTGTAGCACATTGGGAGAATAAGAATGAAAATGTGTGGTAATATCAAGGAACTAAACTAAAGCTGTAGGTCAAAGGAATCCCTTAAATAAAGGTTCGTGGTTAAAGTAATGGCTCGGGTGGCACTCCGCGCATTCGGAAGGTTTAAGTTAATTTACACATGTGAGATAAGACCAAGAGTGTCTAATATGCTAAGAATAATGTGTTATGAGGTATTATAATATCACACTGATCACATGTTAAGTTTTGGAATCAAGCAAGTTGCGAAATAAAGGTCGGCAAAAGTTATCGTAAGTTTCTCTAATAAATTTTCTAAACTTTGGATCAAATGTATCAGATCATTTATCCCAATATATAAAGAGTTATGGGACCCACAACCTACCTAATCTAAGGTCTACGAGTCTAGTTCGTAACCAAAAAAACCTCACATCAACTCGACATCGGAGTAAAAGGTTATGACTGCTTTACCGCAGACTGTCCAGGCTGAAACCAGGTCGCGAACCGGGTCGGGTCAAACAAGTAGTATAAGTCGGCAAATTCGACTTTTCGGACCTAAAAATATTTCATTTTCGTCCTAAAACAGTAAGAAAGCTGAATAGAAGGTTCCATGGTGTTCTTGAGTGATTAAGGTGTGTTTTTAACGATGTTTACCGTTAAAATTTGCCAACGTACCTAGAAACGCAATCTCTACGCTTTGCAATCGTTTCCCCCTTCTATTAGCTGTGTTTGGAGCTATTCTTGGAAGATTGGAATTTTTTGTTCTTACTGGTTATTCAGGATTTATACTTGGTTTTCCAAGGTAATCATCTTGGGACTCTTTTATGATCGTTTTTACAAAGTTCTACGGACGTTTCGTCAAATTAAGGTCATATGGCAAATCTGCCGATTTCAACTCAATTATGAACTATTTATAGGTGCGTATAAGTTGCATATATATAGTGTTTTTCGAAGCCTAGGATGTAAGGAACAACTTTAATGAAGGAACTATAGGCATTCAGACGTTCGTTGGAGAGGTATGTTAAGGCTAAACATTTTCCTTCCTTTTAGCACGAATTCTCGGAAATTCCTAAGACGTCAAATGTGATATTTTACTATTCTATTGCTAGAAAGACCATCTGTGAAAGGCATTGGGATCGTAGCTGAAGTATTTTCATGATGCTATTAGGTTGATATTCCACTCGTTCGGTTAAATAGGGTATTCGAAATCTATATATGTCATTTGTTCGGCTTTCTTAACTATATGTCTATATATGTGAATTCTTATTCGTCTTTGGGTTGTGTGACTAGAGAATAAAGGCATTTAGTATTTGCGATCAGTCCTTCTCCCTTTTTAAAGTGTATCTTAAAATCTCTAAAGTGACACGTCAATTTCCAAAAATCTCAAATATAATTTTTATGTTTAAACTACTAAAACACTTGATTTTTGAAATACTTTCTTTTACTAAATATCAAGAAATCAGGTATAAGGACTAAGTGAAGAACCTTAAGCTTTTTATGAACATCTTCAGAGTTAAGTTATTTTTCTAAAAGTCGAGTTAAGTTTTCAATCTTATTCAAAAGAAAAGAGAACATATGAGGTTCCACGAGACAATTGTATGCGATACGAAGGTGATTATGAGATCATGAGGATAAGAGTACCTATGAGCCAAGATTGGCTAAGTTCTTGTTATGGCCTATTATGTGCATTCAAAGTTCATATCATACATGGCATATTATGCATGGACTTCGAGCTATAATCGGAGGTAAGGGGCCTATTTGCCCGAAAAACTATATATATTGTACAGATGGCGACAGGTTGGCAATATGATACCGGTTAGCTACTGGAAGAGACCGCCATTGCTAGCATTTGGTTGGGTATGTCATACATTTGCATCAATATATATGTATTCACGACATACGATTACACGAGCATACTATGCATATTTGATTGCTATGAAGTCGGATGTCGGCCATGGAGGCTATCAGAGTTTCAGTGTCAGGTGGTATCTCTATTACTTTTTTTTACATCAGCTATGTATGATTCTTCTGTCTCCCTTGCATACCAGTATATTTTTATTCGTACTGATGTCCTGTTGCCTGGGGACACTGCATTTTTGTTTCGTGTGTGCAGGTCCAGGTAGGGACTCTGATCGACCCCTCCGCTAGGATTTCGAGGTTCAGCTGTGAGTTGGTAAGCTCCACCTCTTCTTGGAGCTTTCATAGAATGGTTACTTTTGTTATACAATTTGTGTATAGTTGGGGCCTTATCTCGACAGTGCTTATGACACTCTTAGAGGTTATTGTGGACACAGTATTCTGGATTTCTTTTTGTAGCTTTCAGTCTCCAGCCCATAAGCTTGGCATGTATATATATGTGTGTGTCACACCTCCTCTTACGCGCCCGCGGGGGCGCACGGGGAGTTTTTCCAATTAAAGGACAATCGAAACGGGATTTGTTTATTTATTTCAGAGTCGCCACTTGGGAGATTTTAGGTTGTCCCAAGTCACCAATTTTAATCCCGAATCGAGGAAAAGAATGACTCTATATTACAGTCTGCGTACCAGAAATCCGGATAAGGAATTCTGTTAACCCGGGAGAAGGTGTTAGGCATTCCCGAGTTCCGTGGTTCTAGCACGGTCGCTCAATTGTTATATTCGGCTTGATTATCTGATTTTATACAAGTGTGAACTTATGTGCAGAATCTGAAACTTTTGATCGCTTTTATCATTTACTGTTTTTATCAAGAATTGCAAAGTTGTGAAAATGTATCTCGAACCGCGTTACAATCAATGTACCCGTGGTCGTCGGCACATTTTGACTCCGTTGAGATTTGGATTTGGGTCACATCAATGTGCACCCGAGTTAAGGAAATTAAATTATTAAAGGCGCGCCTAAAGCGACTAGCGTATTTATTTTGGGTAAGACCGTGGAATTTTACTAAACGGTCCATCCCGATGTCCAAATAATTCTTAAAGCAAACATTTATTGAGGGCCCCGCAATTTATATTTTTATTTGGCGAGGCTCATCTCATTCTTATTTTTTTTTTTTAAAAATGAATTTGCAACGTCATGGACACGCATCTCGAACCACGTCACAATCAATGTACCCGTGATTAGAAACACATTTCGACTCCGTTGAGATTTGGATTTGGGTCACATCAATGTGCACCCGAGTTTACGAAGGTAAGATTTATTAAGGCGCGTCCTAAAGAGTCTAACGTATTGTTATTTTAGGAAGGTTGTGAGATTTGCTAAACAACCCGTCCTGGAAACTAAATGCTTCACTAATATACATTTAACAAGGGCCCCGCATCTGCGTTTTGTTTATTTTTATCGAGGCTCATCTCGTTGTTATTTTTAAAGGATATCCTATAGCAACTACGTTTCTTGTCGTGTTTGTCTCTATCAATTGAAAGCAGTAAATAGCCTTAGTCGATTATAAAACCGGATTTAAAGTGCTTTTACAGAATAATAAAATGTGACTGCACTTATGGACAACTAGTCGCAAATTATGGGCCCAAACCTAGCTCATGCGAGATGGCCAGACTTGGGCCCTGTTTTTCCGATACAGGCCTAGCTGATTTTTTTCGATTTGGGCTCGGCCTTCCTGAGGTTGAGGCCTAGAACTGATTCTTTGTTCTTTATCAATTTATATGTGACAAACTAGCAAAAGGGGAAAGAACTTTAACTCATGTGGATAGTTTTCCTACTTGGCCTACATTATAGAATATACTACACCATCAGACTAAGTCTAAAATACAACTTATTACACTGGGAATGTTTTTTCACCTAACAGCATACATACATGACTATCATTCATTAACCTACATTGATATACTGAGCATGTAGGCTACTTCTATTATCCAAACGAAAATGCAACTATTTTATGACATTTAATGTAACAGTTCATGTATACATAAAAAAACAATCTGCAGGTCCTCTCTTTTGCATTCATGCTCAAACTCTCAGCTACATTGGTGGTATCGATTGTGTACCTGGTAAGGAAAGGAAAGGAAGAAGGAGAGTGATCAGTTGAGTAGTATGCAACGAATACAGCAGCAGCAGACACACAGCAACAACACAGCAACAACCAACCAAACCAAGTGTTTTCCACAGCCACAGACAACCAACAATGCCTCCCAGAATACAAGAACTAACAGATAGTCGAGTAATCCCAGGAAAGAGTAGAGAAACCACAGCACTAACAGAGTGTCCAATGCAGCAACACCCACAGTTCAACAACCATAAACAGCTCAGTCAATGCAAGCAACAGAACTTGGCCAAGACAGCTTGACCAAAATGCACTCTTATGCAATTTTCAGACAGTGTTTTGTTGCAATGTTTACTGGAAACTACCTTATGTTTTTCAGTTTTTCTTTGGACTCACTCGACCTCTCTTCAGATTAAAACTCCAGCCTTAAGACTAAAAATTCAACTTTGTTCTTCTCTTTTTCTCAAGACTAAAAGTCCAGCCTGTTTTAGTTCTCGAATGGCCTCTTTATAAGCCAAATGTCCAAGTGCAGCTAAGCTGCCCTCTTTTGCAACTTGCAGTCTGCCCATACTCTTTAAAGCCCATGCCTAAGCATCTTTTGGTGCCAGCCCCTTTATCCCCCACGCCTGGTTTTTGTTTAATCCAGAATTATGGGCTCATTTTATTATTCATTTTAAGCCCCATACCCTTGTGTCTTGTTCCCCATTGGTATTAGTTTAATCCCAACTTAATACCCTACTTGTCAGCCCGTTTAAACTAATCTTTTCTGTCTTTTTCAACACCCCAGAATACCCCTGCTTAACCTTGATTATTACTGCCCTGCCTATTGCAGCATCAGGGCATTTTTGAACTGATGAAAGTTCAAACTCAAGACTGCCTGGACTGAACCTTTTCAGTCAGTTTTACAATGCAAACAAACCATTTCAAACAATGCTGGGGCATTCAGTCAGTGGCAAAGTTCAATTAGTCATGCGACATTATTAGCTCATTCGATTGATTAGTTATAGAAAACTAATCGACGACATTTATCGAGTCAACTATACTAATTATAACAGGTGATAATCAGTCGTTCAAATAAACAACACATACAGGGACCTAAAGGGCTTCGGACAACTTGGTCAGTCACTAGGAACCTATATAAGTTTATTCATGCGACGACCATACTAATCGGACATGCTTATCATAGGACACATTTAAATCATACACAGAAAACAATCGACCAAATAAAAGGTCTTTACAGAGATGAAAGAAATTAAGAAACTATCAGAAAATAACAAACAATTACCACAAAGCATGCTAATGACTTAATCAGCAGTTAATATAAACGAAAAGGGAAAGAAAAACTTACCGACAAAGTTTGAAATCAAAATGGACCCAAATCAGACTCAACTTCAAATTCTTGAGGCCGAACAAACTTTAATCAGGGTGTTCTCACATGAGAACGCCTTGATTAAGGTCTATTAGACCCCAAACCCTTGTCAAGACCGGCCGGATTCCCTAGGTGCATGTGTTCTAAGGTCTAGATTTCCAGATCTGATTTTTAGGGAGTTGTGGGTAGATTCGGACCAAACCAAGCTTGGTTTGGTCACGAGGAAGGTCAGGGGAGTGGCTGATACAAAGATGGTGAGGTTTGGTGTAGATCGAGTTTTGTCTCGAATCTTCAAATCCAGATTCGAGACGATAGGAGATGATTCGAGGTTCGTGGTTAGTGGATTCGTGTTCAGGGGAGTGAGGGGGTCTTAGGGTGTTCAGGGGGTGGCCACCGGCGTTCGTGCCACCGGCTTTAATGGCGAAGGAGACTAGGGCGGCTGCTAGGGTTTGGGGGTTTCAGGGTTCGGGGAAGGAGACGAGTGAGGGGTGGGGTTCGGATAGGGGGTGCGGGGTAAGGGCTGAGTTTATATATGGGGAGGTTGATCGGATCTGAGCCGTTAGATCATATGATCTCAACGGCTTGGATCTGAGGGTGAGAAATGAGACGGGGTCGTTTGGTAGTTAAACGGGGTCGTTTGGTTTAAGTGAGGGGTTGGATCGGATTGGTTATTGGGTCGGGTTTGAACACGGGTTGCTAAAAGGAGGATCTGAGCCGTTGGATTGGCCTGGACGGACGGCTCAGATTGATTTGCCTGAAACGGCGTCGTTTCAGGAGAGGCCTGGGCAGCCGGATTTGGACTGGGTCTGGGCCTGTTATTTTTTGTTTAATTTCTTTTGGCCCAAACCAATTTCCTTCCCTTTTTGTTTTCTAATTTCATTTTTCTTTTAAAACAAAAATAAAATAATAGATAATAAAATAACGAAATTAAAACTAAACAACAATGTAACATTTTAACACAATTATCACAAAATATTTAAGTAAGTTAACTAAAAGCCTAGAACGGACGATGCACACATATATATATATATATATTTTTTTGAATTTTCTTTTACTGACATATATTTTTGTA
Organism: Nicotiana tabacum; assembly: GCF_000715075.1. Lineage (NCBI taxonomy): Eukaryota > Viridiplantae > Streptophyta > Magnoliopsida > Solanales > Solanaceae > Nicotiana > Nicotiana tabacum. The sequence continues at coordinate 24,155,231 of NC_134097.1, read as the reverse complement.
TTTTTGTTTGATAATGACTGGATGCAAAATGGACAGATCCACAAATGACTAACAACACGTGTCACGAAAACTCGAACAATTGTACAGCGAAACCATTTGTTACTATTTTTATTTTCTTTTGGAGCGATTGCTCATAAAGCAAAAATCACGTGCTTACAGCTGCCCCTCTTTGCACGAAGACACGAAGGGTTTTCGCGCAAAGATAAAGCGAGCGATTTTTGCCCGTCCGAATACTCCGTGTGAAGCATTTTTGAAAAATAATTGACCGAACCTTTACTTCAGAGGTTTCCTACATATCCTGGGCTGAACAGGAATCAGGTCAATGTAGTTCGGGAAATTTTGGTAGCTGGGACTACCGTGTGACTGTAGTGTTTGCTGTTGTTGTGCGCTGTTGTATGCTGCTGTAGGATGCTACTGCTCAACCGATCTCCCTATTACATTGCTCTAAAAGGAAAACAAGAAGCTAAGCTAGACTGAGGATCATGAGATCTTATCCATCTTCCACTTGTTCTTGTTGCCTTGCTTTCTTGTCGGCTAACGCTTTCCTCCGGTGCCTTTATCTTGTGACTTTGGGAGAGGATGCTGGTCCTTCGCTGACATTTGAATGCCAGTTTTCATCACTTTGCTTGATCCGCTGGGAACATGACCTGTTCTTCAAACCTTTCCATTGTTTCTTTGGTGGTACGGCTTTTCATCAAAATTGTTATGTTGGGCATGCTATAACGTTCTCAAACTGCTTCTTTTGAGACGCGTTCCTTTTTCCTTTTGAATTGCGCGCTTGCCTCTGCAGTTGTCTGCTTCTTGGTGCTGGGGATTTTATTGTTTCCCGTTTGGGGATCTCTGTTGTACCCTTCCGTCTTCAGGTGGGGTGACTGATTCCAAAATCTAGAGCTAGAAGTATTCCCGCATTATACTGGTGGGCGACCTAGAACTTAAAAGTATTCCCGCATTATACTGGTGGGCGACCTAGAACTTAAAAGTATTCCCACATTATACTGGTGGGCGACCTAGAACTTAAAAGTATTCCCGCATTATACTGGTGGGCGACCTAGAACTTAAAAGTATTCCCGCATTATACTGGTGGGCGACCTAGAACTTAAAAGTATTCCCGCATTATACTGGTGGGCGACCTAGAACTTAAATGTATTCCCGCATTATACTGGTGGGCGACCTAGAACTTAAAATGTATTCCCGCATTATACTGGTGGGCGACCTAGAACTTAAAATGTATTCCCGCATTATACTGGTGGGCGACCTAGAACTTAAAATGTATTCCCGCATTATACTGGTGGGCGACCTAGAACTTAAAATGTATTCCCGCATTATACTGGTGGGCGACCTAGAACATAAATGTATTCCCGCATTATACTGGTGGGCGACCTAGAACTTAAATGTATTCCCGCATTATACTGGTGGGCGACCTAGAACTTAAAAGTATTCCCGCATTATACTGGTGGGCGACCTAGAACTTAAATGTATTCCCGCATTATACTGGTGGGCGACCTAGAACTTAAAAGTATTCCTGCATTATACTGGTGGGCGACCTAGAACTTAAATGTATTCCCGCATTATACTGGTGGGCGACCTAGAACTTAAATGTATTCCCGCATTATACTGGTGGGCGACCTAGAACTTAAAAGTATTCCCGCATTATACTGGTGGGCGACCTAGAACTTAAATGTATTTCCGCATTATACTGGTGGGCGACCTAGAACTTAAATGTATTCCCGCATTATACTGGTGGGCTACCTAGAACTTAAAAGTATTCCCGCATTATACTGGTGGGCGACCTAGAACTTAAATGTATTCCCGCATTATACTGGTGGGCGACCTAGAACTTAGAAGTATTCCCGCATTATACTGGTGGGCGACCTAGAACTTAAATGTATTCCCGCATTATACTGGTGGGCGACCTAGAACTTAAAAGTATTCCCGCATTATTCTGGTGGGCGACCTAGAACTTAAAAGTATTCCCGCATTATACTGGTGGGCGACCTAGAACTTAAAATGTATTCCCGCATTATACTGGTGGGCGACCTAGGACTTAAAATGTATTCCCGCATTATACTGGTGGGCGACCTAGAACTTAAATGTATTCCCGCATTATACTGGTGGGCGACCTAGAACTTAAATGTATTCCCGCATTATACTGGTGGGCGACCTAGAACATAAATGTATTCCCGCATTATACTGGTGGGCGACCTAGAACTTAAAAGTATTCCCGCATTATACTGGTGGGCGACCTAGAACTTAAATGTATTCCCGCATTATACTGGTGGGCGACCTAGAACTTAAAAGTATTCCCGCATTATACTGGTGGGCGACCTAGAACTTAAATGTATTAAAATTGCTTCCCCGTTCTTCCGAGAAAAAATTTCGACAATCGGCAGAAAATTTTCTGCCCCGGTTTTGGTGACTTCCCTGGCGTTGCATCTCGCTGTCATCATCAATCCTTTGTTTTCCTGCAGCAGACAAAAGGATTTAATTAGTTTTTATCGTGGTGGTAGAGGGTGCCTTTCTGGCGGATGATTTTCCTTTCTTCCCCCTTTCTTGCTCTTTGTCCCCATAATTGGTTGGCGGGCAAAGTTGCCTGTTGGGGGTCTCTAGCCTGCTGGGGATTGGTTTTCAATTTATCCCCTTTTCTGCTTTCTCTTTAAACACATGATGTGGGAGTCTTCTTCTAACTCCCGAAACCAATCCCTTTTGGAGCTTACTTCTTCCAAAATTTCCGGGCACAATCCCTGCATTGCCTGGGACCGGCCTTTAAGACTGTTTGTATTATCCTGCATTGGATGAATTCCTCTTCGGTTTCTGTTAGTAAGCTTTGAAAAATCCTTTCAAGACACATTTTAGGCGAAGAAATAAAAGATATGGAAAGGAGAAAATCTTTCTGAACCAATATTTTTTGTGGGAGGAGACAATCAAAAGAACTTATCTGGAGGACACAACTGGTCCCTGTGATCATGGCGTGCACCATAGATTCCCGACCCAGTCTATTTGTATCAATCGATTTGCCGGATGGTCTGACTTGCTGGGGATGATAAATGACTGTCCATGCTGTTGCAAATGTGGTAGCTTTTGTTGATTCGTCTTGTCGCCTCATAGTGCCCTTCGAGGGGTTTTCACTAATGAGACTCTCTCTTTTCTCTCATCTCCCGGCGCCTTATGGTGCCTGTGAAGGTTTTCACCAATAAGACTCTCTCATTTCATATCCCTCATCTTACATCGCCTCTCGGTGCCTGCGAAGGTTTTCACCGATGAGACTCTCTCATTTTATTTCTTTCGAGGAATCGGGGCGTTGTAGATACGACCCTCTCTTCTGGAGATTCCTTTGACTATCAATTCATTCCCAGTCTTACGATCCTCTTCTTTGCTGGGGATTGGTGTATTATTCTCGGTCTTATTCGCCTGACTCGACATCTCTTGAACATTGATCGGGAGGTCTTTTGGACGTTGATGTTGGGTTTGGTGTGGAGTTAAAGAAAGGCTATGAAAAATGAAAATAATTTGATGGGTGGTGCGCTACAAATTTTGGAATCAAATCTTTGTTGGAACTTAAAACATAACCTCTGCCCCAGTTTCTTGCTTGGGGAATTTTATTTTTTACACTTATGTTGCGTTATGTGCGTTACGCACGATGTGCCTATTATGCACACTATGTACATTATGCATCATATATTTACTATGATGCATACTATGACCGAGCCGTGAGGCGCCTACGTATCCTCTTTGAGGAATCAGGTCAAACGTAGTTCCCACGGTTTTGTATTTCTTATGATTTTATCTTCTTCTTTTTTTCTTTTCCTTCTTTTCATTTTCTTTCTCTTTTCTCTTTTTTTTCATGTCTTTTCCATTAGTGATTCCAAAAGAGGGGTATGAAAGAATTACTTAGGCTCGAAGGGGGAAGTAAAGGTTAAAAGTGTTTGGATAGAAGAAAGAATTGCCTCCGTCATCTCATTATTCAACAAATGCCAAATACAAACAAATAAACCAAAAATTGCCATAATTAAAGAAATTACGCATAATATCTCTTGACTGCATCTGAATTGATAGACATGTCGACACATCTACCTTCGACATCTGTCAAACACAAAGCACCGTTGGACAATACTCTGGTCACGATATAAGGCCCTTGCCAATTTGGGGCGAATTTGCCTTTTGCCTCGACCTGATGTGGGAGGATCTTCTTTAATACCTGCTGCCCTACCTCAAACTTCCTGGGGCGCACCTTCTTATTATATGCTCTTGCCATTCTCTTCTGGTACAGTTGACCATGGCACACTGCTGCCAATCTTTTCTCATCTATCAGGCTCAACTGTTCCAATCGAGCTTTTACCCATTCATCATCATCAATCCTGGCTTCAGCGACAATTCGGAGGGACGGAATTTCGACCTCCGCTGGTATTACGGCCTCAGTTCCGTACACCAATAAATAAAGAGTTGTGCCTATGGAGGTTCGGACGGTAGTGTGGTAGCCCAACAAAGCAAAGGGTAATTTCTCGTGCCATTGTCTGGACCCTTCCACCATTTTTCGCAGTATCTTCTTGATATTCTTATTGGCTGCTTCGACTGCTCCATTCGCCTTGGGACGATATGGGGTGGAATTGCGGTGTGTAATCTTGAATTGTTGGCATACCTCTTTCATTAGGCTGCTATTAAGATTCGCACCGTTATCCGTGATGATCACTTTTGGGATCCCAAATCTGCAGATGATATGGGAGTGAACAAAGTCCACCACTGCCTTCTTGGTTACTGATTTGAAGGTTTTAGCCTCGACCCATTTGGTGAAGTAATCAATGGTCACTAGGATGAACCTATGACCGTTGGACGCTGCTGGCTCGATGGGCCCAATGACATCCATGCCCCATGCTACAAACGGCCAGGGTGCTGACATCGTATGTAACTCTGTTGGTGGAGAATGAATCAAATCCCCATGTATCTGGCATTGATGGCATTTCTTCACAAAAGTGATGCAATCGTGTTCCATGGTGAGCCAATAACACCCTGTTCGAAGGATCTTTCTTGCCAATAAATATCCGCTCATGTGCGGTCCGCAAACTCCCGCATGTACCTCTGCCATAATCGTCGTTGCCTGCCTGGCATCTATGCATCTCAACAATCCCAAATCCGGGGTTCTTTTGTACAATATTCCCCCACTGAGGAAGAAACCATTCGACAAACGCCGAAGGGCTCTTTTTTTGTCTCCAGAGGCATGTTCCGGATATATCCCCATCCTGAGGTATTTCTTGATATCATGAAACCAGGGTTCGCCATCTGCTTCTTCTTCTACGGCATTACAGTAGGCGTGCTGATCACGGACCTGGATGTGTAGAGGATCAACATACATTTTGTCAGGGTGGTGCAGCATTGATGTTAAGGTGGCCAAAGAGTCTGCAACCTCATTGTGAACTCTCGGAATGTGTTTGAATTTCACCGATCGAAACTGCTTGCTCAGATCATACAAGCATTGTCGGTATGGTATGAGCTTTAGATCTCGTGTTTCCCATTCACCCTGAATTTGATGTACCAAGAGGTCCGAGTCTCCCAAGACCAAGACGTCTTGGACATCCATGTCAGCAGCCAAGCGCAGACCCAGAATGCAAGCCTCATACTCGGCCATATTGTTGGTGCAATAGAAGCGTAGTTGAGCCGTAACAGGATAATGCCGTCCTGTTTCAGAAATGAGTACTGCTCCTATTCCAACCCCTTTTGCGTTTGCAGCTCCATCGAAGAAAAGCTTCCAACCCGGTTCCTCGGGTAATTCCAACTCATTCGTATGCAACACCTCTTCGTCAGGAAAATACGTTCTTAAGGGCTCGTATTTTTCATTAACGGGATTCTCTGCCAAATGGTCTGCCAGTGCCTGGGCTTTCATGGCCGTCCTCGTTATGTAGATGATATCAAACTCCGTGAGCAGAATTTGCCACTTTGCCAACCTTCCCGTGGGCATAGGTTTCTGAAAGATGTACTTCAATGGGTCCAAGCGGGATATGAGATAAGTAGTATATGAAGACAGGTAGTGCTTCAACTTCTGAGCTACCCAAGTTAGGGCGCAGCATGTTTTCTCGAGTTGAGTGTACTTGACCTCATGCACTGTGAATTTCTTGCTAAGATAGTAGATGGCCTGCTCCTTCCTTCTTGTGTCATCATGTTGCCCCAGTACACAACCAAATGAATTTTCCAAGACCGTCAGGTAAAGGATTAGGGGTTTCCCGGGCTTAGGCGGGACCAATACGGGTGGATTAGACAGATACCCTTTGATTTGGTCGAAAGCCTCCTGACACTCTGCCGTCCAACCTACCGCAGCATCCTTTTTCAGCAGCCGAAATATGGGTTCACAAGTTGCTGTGAGTTGAGCGATGAACCTACTGATGTAATTGAGTCTACCCAGCAAACTCATTACCTCTGTTTTATTCCTTGGCGGTGGCAAATCTCGGATGGATTCAATTTTGGATGGGTCTAACTCAATCCCCCGTCGACTGACGATGAATCCTAGCAACTTTCCTGATGGAACCCCGAATGCGCATTTGGCCGGGTTAAGCTTGATATCATACCTCCGGAGTCTTTGGAAAAATATCCTCAGGTCTGCTACATGGTCCTCCTGACGCCAAGATTTGATGATCACATCATCGACGTACACCTCGATTTCCTTGTGTATCATGTCATGAAACACAGCAGTCATTGCTCGCATGTACGTCGCCCCGGCGTTCTTTAACCCGAATGGCATTACCCGATAGCAGTAGGTTCCCCATGGTGTAATAAACGCTGTCTTCTCAGCATCCTCCTCGTCCATTAGGATCTGATGATAACCCGCATAGCAATCCACAAAGGATCCGATCTCGCGCCCAGCGCAGTTATCGATCAGGATATGAATGTTGGGTAGCGGGAAATTGTCCTTGGGACTTGCTTTGTTGAGGTTGCGGTAATCAACGCATACCCTGATTTTTCCATCCTTCTTTGGGACCGGTACCACATTGGCCAACCACTCGGGATATCGAGTGACCCGAATGACCTTCGATTGCAACTGCTTGATCACTTCTTCTTTGATCTTTACACTCATTTTTGTTTTAAATTTTCTTAGTTTTTGCTTGACCGGAGGGTATGCCGGGTCAGTGGGTAATTTGTGAACCACTAAATTGGTGCTTAATCCAGGCATATCATCATATGACCATGCAAAAACATCTTTGAATTCCCTGAGAGTTTTGATCAATTCTGCTCTGACATTTGGCTCAATGTGGATGCTAATTTTGGTCTCTTGGACGTTATCAGCGTCTCCTAAATTCACAGCCTCGGTGTCATTTAGGTTAGGCTTGGGTTTCTCTTCAAATTGGCACAGTTCTCTGTTTATTTCTTCGAAGGCTTCACCTTCGTCACATTCAGATTCATCATCACAAACGACCTTTTGCATCATTGAGTCGGTTTCAGATTGATTTATTAGACTAGGTCGAAGATCCGCTGTGCATGCCATGTCATTAGAACCAGTGAAAAGAGAACTGTTCAAAAAGAAAAAGAACAAAAACAAAAAATTAAAATGGGACAAAAGAAAAGAACTTTATTAAATTTGCGGGATAAAAGGGTTCACACTTTTACAAAACGAAAGTAAAATTTGGATTACACCCTTGAATAATCCGATCAAACAAACAAACAAACAAAACATTAATCAAAGCCTACTACCAAGACTCCCCTCGGACAGGAAGAGGAGTAACCGTCCAATTGTTGGTCTTGGCCTCAGGCCCCACAAATTGTATCTCTGCTCTGCTGGAACCTTCTCCAGCTTCCACCATACTGACATCCGCGAATAGCCTCTCGAAACTCTGATTCAGGTCTTCATTTATACCGATCAAAGGTCCTCGAATCTTTGGGACCGGCGACCCCTTGGCACTTGCTTTGACAAAAGACCTTGAGAGACGTGGCACTGGTTTAGGCAGAAACCAAACCCTCTTCTTCATTTTTCGCGCTTGCTTCCTATCTGCTACGGTTGGTTTGAACCCCAACCCGAAAGTTTCCAGATTTTTAGGAAGGGAGACAGGTTGGACAATCCCTTGAAGCTCGACTCCCAGGCCTTTTCCCGGCACAAATCCATTACCCAGCATTTCTGAGACCATCATGACCGTTGCGGCAGCTACCCTAGGGTGTGGGATGATTTCTCCTTCAGAAATTTTGTTGGCCGACCCTGTATCGAGAATCTGGTAGACCCAAGGACCTTTGTCATCAGCATGTCTCTATGAAAGGTACAATGGTTCCGCCCATGGTGCATGTTGTATCCTCGCCGTGTAACACGACCTCTTGTCTTTCCCACTCGAACTTCACCGTCTGATGTAGGGTGGAAGGCACCGCTTTGGCTGCATGAATCCAGGGTCGTCCTAACAGCAGATTGTAAGAAACTGTGGCATCTAACACCTGGAATTCCATGGTAAACAGGACCGGCCCAATGGTCAGTTCAAGTACAACATCCCCCACAGTGGCTGTTCCGTTTCCGTCAAACCCCCGGACACAGATGCTATTCTCCCGGATTCTTCCACGGTCGATCTTTAACTGGTCCAGGGTGGATAATGGACAAATATTGGCGCTTGAGCCGTTATCCACCAATACTCGAGTTACCACCGAGTCTTCACATTTGACAGCTAGGTATAGAGCTTTGTTATGCTCTGTACCTTCCACCGGCAGGTCATCATCTGAGAATGTTACCCTGTTCACCTCGAAGATCTTGCTGGCAATGGTTTCCAAGTGGTTTACAGAAATCTCACTGGGTACATGAGCCTCGTTCAATATCTTCAACAGGGTCCGACGATGCTCCTCAGAATGGATCAACAACGACAACAGTGAGATCTGGGCCGGTGTTTTTCTCAGCTGTTCGACCACAGAATAGTCATGTACTTTCATCTTCCTCAGGAATTCTTCAGCCTCTTCTTCGGACACTGGCTTCTTGGTTGCCACTGGGTTGGTTTTTCTTAGCTCCACCGGAGCAAAACATCGACCTGATCGAGTCAGCCCTTGCGCTTCACAACTGACTTCTTCCACCTGTTTTCCTTGGTACGTCACCACTGCCCTTTCATATTTCCAAGGCACAGCCCTGCTGTCAATCATCGGCAGTTGGACCACAGGCTTTATGGTCACCCGTTCTCTACATACCCCTTTCAACACGACTGCCGGTGTGGGCAGGATCCCTGGTATTACCAACTTGCTTGGCTCGGGTTTGCTTGCTATGATGGACGGGCTCTTCCCCAATATCACTACCGGCTTGACGCCTTCTCCCTGCGACTGTACACTTGTTCCTCCACTGGTTAAGACTTCTTTTGGGGCGGCTTGGATCATCATCACTGTTTGTGAGGGTTTTCTTAATTCTCCTCCCTCACACACCAACTCAATCATGTGAGTTTCGTGGTGCGCTGGCAGTGGGTTTTGGTTGATGTTAGGAGCCTCCGGTGTCTGGACCTCGATCTTATTGGTGTCAATAAGATCCTGTATGGAATGTCTTAACTTCCAGCACTTCTCGGTATCGTGCCCGAGCATCCCTGAACAGTATTCACAACTGATTGATCGATCTACATTCTGAGGTGGGGGATTTGGTTCCCGAGTCTGGACGGGACTAACCAAACCCAATTGCCGCAGCTTGTGGAACAAAGCGGTGTAGGTCTCTCCCAGCTCTGTGAAGGTTCTTTGCTTCCGCAACCTGTCATTCCTAGCATCTGGATTTCCCCGGAAGCCTGCCCCTGAAGGATTTCTATATGCCCTTGGCGGAGGGTAGGTGTTTTGTGGTGGTGCATATATGTTCTGGGGAGCCGGTGCGCGCCATTGTGGGCGAACCAGAGGCTGAGTGTATACCTGGGCTTGGTGTACGGAACAATGTGGTTCTCGAGGTGGATAGAAATTTTGTGGTGGGTTGTATGGGTAGTTTGACCTGTGGGGCCTGGGTTGGTTGTAGTGCGGCCTGCCAGCCCTGGACCAACTGCCTGCCTCGATCGTGGCAACCTCTTCTTTCTTTCTTCTCAGCGCACCCCCCGTGCCACTTTGAATATCCTGGGTTGTAGCCTTAAGTGCCGAATAGTTCAAGATCTTGTCCGACCTCAAACCTTCTTCTATCATGACCCCTATTTTGACCACCTCGTTGAAAGATTTTCCAATCGTTGTCACCAAGTGACCAAAGTAGGTTGGATCCAATGTCTGCAAAAAGTAGTCCACCGTCTCTCCCTCTCTCATGGGAGGATCGACTCTAGCTGCTTGTTCTCTCCAGCGGAACCCGAACTCGCGAAAACTTTCCCCGGGTTTCTTCCCAGTTCTTAATAACGTGAGACGGTCAGGGACTATCTCCAGATTGTACTGGAAATGACCTGCAAAAGCCTGGGCCAGGTCATCCCACGTGTACCACCTACTGAAATCCTGCCTGGTATACCATTCCAGTGCAGATCCGCTCAGACTTTGGCCGAAATAAGCTATCAAGAGCTCATCCTTGCCTCCTGCCCCTCTCATTTTACTACAGAATCCCCGCAAATGTGCCATGGGATCACCGTGCCCTTCATATAAATCAAACTTGGGCATCTTGAACCCAGCCGGGAGTTGGACATCCGAGAAAGGGCACAGATCTTTGTATGCCACGCTGACTTGATTGCCCAACCCGTGCAAGTTCCTGAAGGATTGCTCCAGGCTTTTGAACTTTCTCAACACTTCATCTTGTTCAGGGGCCTTAAACGGCTTCTCAACCTCTGCCGGTACTTCCAATTGTGGATTGTAAGCCTGTGGTTCGGGTGCATGGAATGTAGGCTCAGGGGGATAGTATTGGGTATCGTGAGCCTGAAACAATGGCTCACTGGTCGTTCTCTGCAAAGGGGCCGATATGGGTCCCACAAAAATGGGAATATTGGGTGTTGGGAGAGGTTGATGGGGTGGTGGAGCTTGGGAATCATGAGGGCTTCTTTCTTGATGATAAAGGGGATTTGGGCGGCTTGTGGAAGGGCCAGAGTGAGGGTATTCCGGCATGTGTCCCAGTGTTTCAGGGCTCTTTTGTGTTTTGGCTAGGGCTAGTTGCATTGCATTCATCTCTAGTCCCATCCTTTCAATCTTTTCCATCGCTTCTTTTAACAACTGGCTCATCGGCCTTTCTTCCTCATTGCTATTCTCCGAAGTAGTCATGCTTGTTGCTATCGGTCCTTTGGATCTGGTTTGGTATGAATGTGCTGCCAGAATTCTTTAACAACTAACTGTCTGAATCAGACAATAACAAACTTCGTTAGCGTTAGATTTCAACAGATTTGATCATAACACATAGCGGATGTAATGCACCTAGGCAGTTAATCGTTTCTACATGCTTTGCCTCAAACAACATGCGTCATCCCGGTTTGCTCATTCGTCCCTTTTTAAAGTACCTTGGGAAACCCTGTGTTTTATTTTGTATATTTTCTTTCTTTATTAAAAGCGGTCGAATCTTATGGGGATTGCCTACGTATCACGTCCCCGCGTGAATCAGACCAGGCGTAGTTCTGCCTTGAGGCTAACATTTATAAAAAGAAAATGAACAAACATTACATTTGAAAACTTTGTAAAAACAATGTCTTGAAATACACACAAAAGAAAATGATCAACATTACATTTGAAAACTTTGTAAACAATGTCTTGAAATAAACACATTCAAATTGAAATAAAAGATACAATTCTTAACATCTCATAACGTGCCCCACTTTCCACTTGTGTTGTAAATTATTTGATCATTTGCTCAAGGCGGGGCTTGACCCGGATGTCCTCCCAATGTTCGATACATCCTTTCCAACTCCACTGCTAGATGACGGGCAAAGGTGGGTGCATGCTCGGTAAACCTTTCATAATCCATTCCTTGGCAGTTTACATAACTTTGAGAGGTGTAGACCGCCAGGTCGTGGATCTGTGCCCTGCAATTTTGGAGATGTTGGCCTTGATCCTGCAATTGCTGCTGGCGAGTGGTGGCTATATCTCTGATATGGCCTTCACGATCTAGGGCTGACTCTAATAGAGCTCGGAGTCTGGCCTGCTCTAATCTCATCAGCGCTCTTTCTCTATCAATGTCCTCTTGTTGATGCTCTCTGTACCTTCTTGCCTCTTCTAGTTGTGCACGAAGTTGGTCTTCTGATCGTATCCAATGGTCTTTTTCCTTCTCGAATTGTGCCATGTCTTTCTCGGATTGCCTATTTTGGCGTTCCTTATCAGATCTGGCTTCTTCGTTTAATTGTTGGATCCTTTCTTTTGCTTTGCTCAATGCCCTTTCTTTTGCAGCAAGAATGGAATCATAATCCTGCATTCTTTCAAAAAGATTGGCGATGGTTTTTTGATCCTTCCAATTCCTCATTGGCGTTTCAGCAGCCTTTTTCATTTTCAGAAATCGAGCATGAAGACTTTCATTCTCACAGGCTAGACTCTTCTTCTCGCCTTCAGCTTCTTGTGCTTGCAAATCCTTCTCCAGACTGAGGTTCCTTAGATTTTCCTTTAGGGCGTGGATAGTTGCTTTGTATCCCTTCTCTTTTTCTCCCCAGATCAACCGCTCTTGGATTTTATCATTAAAGTTTTGAATATGGGGTCTTTTAGTTGGCCTTCTCAGCTTAGGTTCTGGTTCCTCATCCACGCGAGACCGTTTCTCGAACCACCTTGCATATCCAGGATTTATCTCACCCTTTGTAGTGTCTGGGACTTGAGTATCGCTTTTTAAGTATCGACATCCATTCCACATCTGCTGAAGTAACGCCTCAGGAATAGTGGCCTCTGGGTGTAGTTCGATTTCTTGCGCACTCAAATCTTCATCATCAGGAACTACTTGATATCTTCCTAGTTGTCTTAGGACTCTCAATGGCGCGTATGGCTGGATGCTTCTCAATCCCAATAGTAGCAGATAACTATTTGAGTTTGACATATGTATTACTTCCCTCATTGATAGTCATCCCAAAGTCCATTCAATTTGATTTGCCGTTAGAGCCCTTAGCCGAGATACCCATGCTTCTGTCCCCTCTGGAACCTGATAATTTTTCACTCTTTCCTCATAACCCTCGATGTAATTATCGTTGTTTGGCCTGTACTGTATGATCTTGGGCTGTTGTTGGAGATGTTCAATCAACCACATTTGCAACAAAATTTCGCATCCCTCGAAGACTTTCGCTCCCGTTTTACATAAAGTCAAAGCCCGATAAATGTCCGAGAGAATGATGGGGACAAGGGTGTGGTTTTCCTTGGAGGTGAGGATTTGCACAACTTTTGCGGTGCGAATATCGATGGTTCGTTCTTTGTTCGGGAAGACCATGATTCCTAGAAAAGCCACCATGAAGGCGAAACGACGGTGAACCTGCCATGCGTCTTTGTCTTGTTTGTTAGTAAGGCCTTTCTCATGAATTTCGAACCCATCTGACTTTCCGAACCTTGAATACAAAAAGTTGAAAGAACAACATCCGTTGACGACGTTGCTTTTCCTGATTTGACTGCTGATGTTCAAAAGACCGAAGAATCGATGTACCGAGGGAGCCTTAGTGAATATCAAGCTTTGATTCCTTAAACTTCCGTCAAAACCAACATATCCAGCTACCTCTTCTAATGTAGGAGTGAGCTCGAAGTCAGAGAAACGAAAGACATTGTGAACAGGGTCCCAAAAGGTTACTAATGCCGCAATCAGATCCTCACGGGGTTTAACTTTCATAATGTCCGGGAGATTTCCCAAATGCTTGATGACCCACTTTTGACCATCTTCGCCCAATTCACACCACCACATTTGAAGTTGGAATAGAAACTCTTCTGGATTTGCGGAGGAGGGGTTTTGTGTGGTGCTCATTTTGTATCTGAAATTTTAATTTAATAAAGTCAAGACTCATTTTGAAAACATACTCCAATCATTTTCAGTCGAAAACTATTTCAAAAACTATTTTTTTTTTTCGGGAATTTTTTTTCAAACTATTTTCAAGATTAAATACCTTTATTTCAAGATTTCAAGATTTGAGAGCTATATTTTATTAAAAAAAACCGTTTTATTCCTCAGCTCTTACCATGATTTCATTTAAACCGGTCAGCAAGCATGTTCGAGACAAATGAATGCACATATAGCAAGTAGGATGCATCAGGATGGTCTTTTTATTCCGGGTTCACCTGTCTTAGACAGACCCAACCCCTGTGTTGAGTCCCCTAAGTCAAATGCACGTGATGCAAATAAACGTTCCTACTAGGGATCCGGTGCATGGCTGAGTTATTCTAAGTGTAACCCTGAGGTTGATTGTTCTAAACCTGGCTTACCCAAACGGACAGTTTGAGCCGAAGCGGGGGCAACGTACCGGGAGCACAAAAGTCTGCCCGGCCTAGTTACTTGTCCCAACTCCGTCTTATTTGGCATGACTTTAACAGAAAGGTGGGTCACGCGCACGTGTACACCATAAATTCAGAAGACTCAGAAAGAAGGGTTTTGTAGCAGTTTTATATACACAATTCAGATAATATTAAAGCGGTAAAAGTATCATTTAGCACATTAAGCATATATCATGTAAAAATCAGATAATAAATAAAGCCAAATAACAAAAATTATTCTAAGCTCGAATTCTTAACCCTGAACCAGTGGTTCTGGGTTTCTTATGGTCCCCAGCAGAGTCGCCAGAGCTGTCACACCTCCTCTTACGCGCCCGCGGGGGCGCACGGGGAGTTTTTCCAATTAAAGGACAATCGAAACGGGATTTGTTTATTTATTTCAGAGTCGCCACTTGGGAGATTTTAGGGTGTCCCAAGTCACCAATTTTAATCCCGAATCGAGGAAAAGAATGACTCTATATTACAGTCTGCGTACCAGAAATCCGGATAAGGAATTCTGTTAACCCGGGAGAAGGTGTTAGGCATTCCCGAGTTCCGTGGTTCTAGCACGGTCGCTCAATTGTTATATTCGGCTTGATTATCTGATTTTATACAAGTGTGAACTTATGTGCAGAATTTGAAACTTTTGATCGCTTTTATCATTTACTGTTTTTATCAAGAATTGCAACGTTGTGAAAATGTATCTCGAACCGCGTTACAATCAATGTACCCGTGGTCGTCGGCACATTTTGACTCCGTTGAGATTTGGATTTGGGTCACATCAATGTGCACCCGAGTTTAAGGAAATTAAATTATTAAAGGCGCGCCTAAAGCGACTAGCGTATTTATTTTGGGTAAGACCGTGGAATTTTACTAAACGGTCCATCCCAAAGTCCAAATAATTCTTAAAGCAAACATTTATTGAGGGCCCCGCAATTTGTATTTTTATTTGGCGAGGCTCATCTCATTCTTATTTTTTTTAAAATGAATTTGCAACGTCATGGACACGCATCTCGAACCACGTCACAATCAATGTACCCGTGATTAGAAACACATTTCGACTCCGTTGAGATTTGGATTTGGGTCACATCAATGTGCACCCGAGTTTACGAAGGTAAGATTTATTAAGGCGCGTCCTAAAGAGTCTAACGTATTGTTATTTTAGGAAGGTTGTGAGATTTGCTAAACAACCCGTCCTGGAAACTAAATGCTTCACTAATATACATTTAACAAGGGCCCCGCATCTGCGTTTTGTTTATTTTTATCGAGGCTCATCTCGTTGTTATTTTTAAAGGATATCCTATAGCAACTACGTTTCTTGTCGTGTTTGTCTCTATCAATTGAAAGCAGTAAATAGCCTTAGTCGATTATAAAACCGGATTTAAAGTGCTTTTACAGAATAATAAAACGTGACTGCACTTATGGACAACTAGTCGCAAATTATGGGCCCAAACCTAGCTCATGCGAGATGGCCAGACTTGGGCCCTATTTTTCCGATACAGGCCTAGCTGATTTTTTTCGATTTGGGCTCGGCCTTCCTGAGGTTGAGGCCTAGAACTGATTCTTTGTTCTTTATCAATTTATATGTGACAAACTAGCAAAAGGGGAAAGAACTTTAACTCATGTGGATAGTTTTCCTACTTGGCCTACATTATAGAATATACTACACCATCAGACTAAGTCTAAAATACAACTTATTACACTGGGAATGTTTTTTCACCTAACAGCATACATACATGACTATCATTCATTAACCTACATTGATATACTGAGCATGTAGGCTACTTCTATTATCCAAACGAAAATGCAACTATTTTATGACATTTAATGTAACAGTTCATGTATACATAAAAAACAATCTACAGGTCCTCTCTTTTGCATTCATGCTCAAACTCTCAGCTACATTGGTGGTATCAATTGTGTACCTGGTAAGGAAAGGAAAGGAAGAAGGAGAGTGATCAGTTGAGTAGCATGCAACGAATACAGCAGCAGCAGACACACAACAACAACACAGCAACAACCAACCAAACCAAGTGTTTTCCACAGCCACAGACAACCAACAATGCCTCCCAGAATACAAGAACTAACAGATAGTCGAGTAATCCCAGGAAAGAGTAGAGAAACCACAGCACTAACAGAGTGTCCAATGCAGCAACACCCACAGTTCAACAACCATAAACAGCTCAGTCAATGCAAGCAACAGAACTTGGCCAAGACAGCTTGACCAAAATGCACTCTTATGCAATTTTCAGACAGTGTTTTGTTGCAATGTTTACTGGAAACTACCTTATGTTTTTCAGTTTTTCTTTGGACTCACTCGACCTCTCTTCAGATTAAAACTCCAGCCTTAAGACTAAAAATTCAACTTTGTTCTTCTCTTTTTCTCAAGACTAAAAGTCCAGCCTGTTTTAGTTCTCGAATGGCCTCTTTATAAGCCAAATGTCCAAGTGCAGCTAAGCTGCCCTCTTTTGCAACTTGCAGTCTGCCCATACTCTTTAAAGCCCATGCCTAAGCATCTTTTGGTGCCAGCCCCTTTATCCCCCACGCCTGGTTTTTGTTTAATCCAGAATTATGGGCTCATTTTATTATTCATTTTAAGCCCCATACCCTTGTGTCTTGTTCCCCATTGGTATTAGTTTAATCCCAACTTAATACCCTACTTGTCAGCCCGTTTAAACTAATCTTTTCTGTCTTTTTCAACACCCCAGAATACCCCTGTTTAACCTTGATTATTACTGCCCTGCCTATTGCAGCATCAGGGCATTTTTGAACTGATGAAAGTTCAAACTCAAGACTGCCTGGACTGAACCTTTTCAGTCAGTTTTACAATGCAAACAAACCATTTCAAACAATGCTGGGGCATTCAGTCAGTGGCAAAGTTCAATTAGTCATGCGACATTATTAGCTCATTCGATTGATTAGTTATAGAAAACTAATCGACGACATTTATCGAGTCGACTATACTAATTATAACAGGTAATAATCAGTCGTTCAAATAAACAACACATACAGGGACCTAAAGGGCTTCGGACAACTTGGTCAGTCACTAGGAACCTATATAAGTTTATTCATGCGACGACCATACTAATCGGACATGCTTATCATAGGACACATTTAAATCATACACAGAAAACAATCGACCAAATAAAAGGTCTTTACAGAGATGAAAGAAATTAAGAAACTATCAGAAAATAACAAACAATTACCACAAAGCATGCTAATGACTTAATCAGCAGTTAATATAAACGAAAAGGGAAAGAAAAACTTACCGACAAAGTTTGAAATCAAAATGGACCCAAATCAGACTCAACTTCAAATTCTTGAGGCCGAACAAACTTTAATCAGGGTGTTCTCACATGAGAACGCCTTGATTAAGGTCTATTAGACCCCAAACCCTTGTCAAGACCGGCCGGATTCCCTAGGTGCATGTGTTCTAAGGTCTAGATTTCCAGATCTGATTTTTAGGGAGTTGTGGGTAGATTCGGACCAAACCAAGCTTGGTTTGGTCACGAGGAAGGTCAGGGGAGTGGCTGATACAAAGATGGTGAGGTTTGGTGTAGATCGAGTTTTGTCTCGAATCTTCAAATCCAGATTCGAGACGATAGGAGATGATTCGAGGTTCGTGGTTAGTGGATTCGTGTTCAGGGGAGTGAGGGGGTCTTAGGGTGTTCAGGGGGTGGCCACCGGCGTTCGTGCCACCGGCTTTAATGGCGAAGGAGACTAGGGCGGCTGCTAGGGTTTGGGGGTTTCAGGGTTCGGGGAAGGAGACGAGTGAGGGGTGGGGCTCGGATAGGGGGTGCAGGGTAAGGGCTGAGTTTATATATGGGGAGGTTGATCGGATCTGAGCCGTTAGATCATATGATATCAACGGCTTGGATCTGAGGGTGAGAAATGAGACGGGGTCGTTTGGTAGTTAAACGGGGTCGTTTGGTTTAAGTGAGGGGTTGGATCGGATTGGTTATTGGGTCGGGTTTGAACACGGGTTGCTAAAAGGAGATCTGAGCCGTTGGATTGGCCTGGACGGACGGCTCAGATTGATTTGCCTGAAACGGCGTCGTTTCAGGAGAGGCCTGGGCAGCCGGATTTGGACTGGGTCTGGGCCTGTTATTTTTTGTTTAATTTCTTTTGGCCCAAACCAATTTCCTTCCCTTTTTGTTTTCTAATTTCATTTTTCTTTTAAAACAAAAATAAAATAATAGATAATAAAATAACGAAATTAAAACTAAACAACAATGTAACATTTTAACACAATTATCACAAAATATTTAAGTAAGTTAACTAAAAGCCTAGAACGGACGATGCACACATATATATATATATATATTTTTTTTTTGAATTTTCTTTTACTGACACATATTTTTGTATTTTTGTTTGATAATGACTGGATGCAAAATGGACAGATCCACAAATGACTAACAACACGTGTCACGAAAACTCGAACAATTGTACAGCGAAACCATTTGTTACTATTTTTATTTTCTTTTGGAGCGATTGCTCGTAAAGCAAAAATCACGTGCTTACAGTGTGTAGGCATGTATGTCTCCAATCGCGGCCTCGTCGGCCAGCTAGTACTTTATTATTTTGGCTCGTCTAGCTTTGTTTATATGGCTTATTGTTATTCAGGTCATTACCTTAATGGTCTAGGTTTGTTATTTCAGATGTTGTGCCCGATCTGTTGGGCCCCCAGTTTAGTTAGCTAGTATGTTTAGTGTCTAACTTGATCGAATACAGTATCGAGTGCTAGTTGTGCCTCCCCTAGTTTGGCGCGTGACATCGGATGTAAGTTCCAATAGTTCGGTTAGCTTTGTGAGGTGATTTGATACTTAGGAGTATGATCAGAATGCGTTTTAGAGGTTCGGAGTAGATTTAGGCTTGAATTGGCAAAGTTGATATTTTGGCGATTTATGGTTGGTAGGCGAGATTTTGATGTAGGGGTCGGAATGAAATTCCGAGAGTTGTAATAGTTTTGTTGTGTCGTTTGGGATGTGTGTGCAAAATTTTAGGTCATTCGTACGTGATTTTGTTAGGTTTTTGATCAAAAGCGTAATTTTGAAGATTTTGGAATTTTAGGCTTGAATCCAATGCGAATTTTGTGTTTGATGTTGTTTTGAGCGTTCCGAAGGTTGGAACAAGTTTGAATGAAGTTTTGAAATATGTTGGCATGTTTGGTTGAGGTCCTGGGGACCTCGGGTGGTCAATCGGACCATTTCATAAAGTTTGGAATTACAGAAATCTTTTGTTCAGTGTTGCAGACATTTGACCTTCGTGTTCGCGAGAGGGGAGCCGCGATCGTGAAGGATTAGCTGGAGAAGGCTAAGATTTTGGCCTTCACGTTCGCATAGAGGAAGAGTGGTCAGCTGGGTTTGAGGTGTTTTATTCATCGCGTTCGCGATAGGTGGAATGTGATCACGAAGGCCTGTCTGAGTCAAGCATCGCGTTCGCGATGGGTTGGTCGCAATCGCGAAAGAGGAAAATTGGTCAAAGTTAATTTGTGCTTCGCGAACATGGGGGTTTGACCGCGTTCGCGAAGAAGGATTTCAAGCCTGGGCAGAAGGTTTAAAAGGTCGTCTTGTCCGCGAATGTGGGGTTTATTTATTTCATTATTGGTCGTTTTTGGAGCTTTTTGAAGGGGATTGAAGAGGGATTCAAGGGGAATAACTTGGAGGTAAGATTCTTAGACTTAAAACTTGATTCTAATGTGAATTCCACCTAAATAATCATGGAAATTAAGCCAAAAAAATTGAAGAACTAGGGCTTGGAAACTTAGACCTTTGATTGAGGATTTGAAGGACCATTTGAGGTCGGATTTCAGAACTTTTGATATGTATGAACTCATGGGGAGATAAGGAATCTATTGATATAAAAATTATCGAATTCCAAGACGTGAGCCCGGGGGTCAGGTTTTGGTAATTTTGGGATGTGTCGTATTTTGATTATTTTTACTTGCGCTTTGTTCCCTTAGCCTATTTTGACGTCCTCGTTCTGATTTTGGATAGATTCGACAAGAGTGAAGGCTGATTCGAGGGGCAAAGGCGTCGCGAGTTAGAGATTTGACCGGTTTGAGGTGAGTAATAATTGTAAATGATGTTCTGAGGGTTTGAAACCCCGGATTGCACATCGTAGTGCTATATTGAGGTGACCCACATGCTTGATTACGAGCGTGGGGTCGTGCACAGTTGGGGATTGTGACTTAGTCCATCCCGATTGACTATTTTACCGCGTATTTGACTGAAATCTATTTGCTATCATCATTATTTGGGCTGAATGCCAACTATTTTAACCCTTCGGGGATTTATATTGACATTTCCTCATTGTTTTAACTATATACTTGAACTCAATCATGTTATTTTCCATTATTTTCATACTTAGCCATGTTTACTCTTTTTTTAATACTTAAATGATCTTTTAAACGATAATTGGGCTGAGAAACACTGTTTTACTATTGCCCGAGTGGCTTGTGAGGATTTTTGACTGAGTAAGGCCGAGAGCCTATGTTGTGAGGAAACACTGATCATGGATTGAGGCCGAGGGCTTGAGATATGTGCGCCACGAGGTGGCTTGATTGATATGAGGCCGAGAGTCTAGTGATGATGCCACGAGATGGCTTGATATTGCGCTTGGGATGTAAGGGGCCCCTCCAAGAGTTTGCACACCCCCAGTGAGTGCGGGTACCCATTGTGATTTGAGATTGAGCCCGAGGGGCTGGTATTGTTCTGAGACATTTCCCGAGAGGCGGTTTGTTGGTACTATGCCCGAGGGGCGAACCTTTATGTGTTTACTTTCCTTAATTGCCAGTCAATTACCTGCTTAATAGTTGAAAAAGGTCTTTTCATCAGATTATATTTGAGTTAAAGGATTTTTACCTATCTTTCACTGATATACTATTTTTAAATGGTTTTACTGCTTCATTATAGAATGCTTTATGCCTTACATGATTTCTTGCTTTCAGTGTTTATTTATGTTTGTTACTCACTAAGTTGGAGTACTCACTTTACTCCCTGCACCCTGTGTGCAGATTCAAGCGTATCTTGTCTCGCTCCCGAGTGCTGATCATTTCCGGCTCAGGCGGATCCGAGGAGTCTCTAGGTAACTGTTGGCGTTCAGAGCCCGGAGCACTTTCCTATCTTATTTCTTCATGTTCTTTAGTTTCTGCATTAAACTCTGTAGTATGATTTGGAGTATTCCATTTTGTCTAGATGCTCATGACTAGTGACACCCTGGTTTCGGGCTGTGTCGGGCTATTTTTCGCGATTTATGATATTAACTACTTAAACCTTGGTTTATTTAATCATGCTTTATACTATTTTCTTAATGTTCAACTGTTAAATACTGAAATGTTAAGTGTCGGCTGGCCTTGTCTTCACGAGAGGCACCATCACGACCAGGTCCTGGTTTAGGGTCGTGACAAGTTGGTATCAAAGCCTAGGTTACATAGGTATTACGAGTCATGAGTAGGTTTAGTAGAGTCTCGTGGATCGGTACAGAGACGTCTGTATTTATCCTCGAGAGGCTGCAGAACCTTTAGGAAAAACTTCATATTCTTGTCGTGCGAATTTGTTGATCCGAGTACTAAATTTCTGTTATTCTATTCTCTCACAGATGGTGAGGACACGCGCTACCGGTTAGGATGGACAACCACCAGTACCACCAGCTGTGACCACTAGAGGCCAAGGACGCGGTCGTGGTCGTGGTAGGGGTAGAGCAGCTAGGGCAGCACCTGCAGATCCACCAATTGGCCCAGTTCAGGATCAGGTCCTAGTTATGGACGCTGCAGCAACACCAGCTCAGGCACCAGCTGTGCCCATTGTGATTCCGGGTCTTCAGGAGGCCTTGGCTCAGATCTTATCAGTTTGCACTGGCCTAGCTCGGGCGGTTTCAGCCACTACAGCCGTAGCTACTTCTCAGGCCGAGGGAGGCAATCAGACTCCCATCGCTCGCATACCTGATTAAGTCGTGCAGGGACTTCAGACGTCGGGGGTGCATCTAGCCCAGCCGGTTGTAGTGGCTCAGGACTATATAGTTCCTACCATACCAAAGGATGAGCAGCTTAGGTTGGAGAGGTTTGGTAAACTTTAGCCTCCGACCTTCAGTGGTGTAGAGGGCGAGGATGCCTAGGGCTTTTTGGACAAGTGGCAGAAGATGCTTCATACAGCGTGTATTCTGGAGGCCAGCAGGGTCGCTTTCACTACTTATCAGTTTTCTGGAGCTGCCTTCACTTGGTGGGAGGATTTTGAGAGGCGTAGGCCTGTTGGTGCAGCACCCCTTACCTGGCAGTAGTTCTCTATTCTCTTTCTGGAGAAGTATGTGCCGTAGTCTCGCAAAGAGGAGCTACGCAGGAAGTTTGAGTGGTTGCGTCAAGGGGAGATGACCGTGTTGCATTATGAGTTAAGGTTCTCCGAGTTGGCTCGTCATGCCATCTGGTTGGTTCCGATAGATAGAGAGACGATTAGGAGGTTTGTTGATGGTCTCCCTTATTAGCTCCATATTCTCATGACCAGGGAGAGGGTGACTGGTGCTACTTTCGAGGAGGTTGTGGATATTGCCCGTGAGATTGAGTCTGTTCGTCACCAGGAACGAGAGGAGAGGGAGTCCAAGAGGCCTCGAGGATCTGGTAGCTATAGTGGTGCTTCTTCGAGAGGTCAATTTCAGCATGACAGAGGTCGTCCATTCAGGCCTACTCAGCCAACTCACCCAGGTTATCGTGGGGCGCCATCTGGTCATGGTTCTCACAATTCTCATATGGTCCAGTCATCACTTAAAGCTCTTCCAACTCAGAGTTCATCTCGTGTTCCATCAATTCAGGATTCTTCTACGCCATGTGCATCTGCTAGCTACTCCGGTGCGAGGGGTTCCCTTCAGTCCCCTTCTCCAGCACCTGGGATTTGTTATGAGTGTGGAGAGATGGGTCATACGTGGAGGCAGTGTCCTCATCATCTTGCGAGTTCATCTTAGCATAGGGGTCAGTTATAGGCTTCAACGCCAGTTATTTCACCACCACCCGCCCAGCCAGCTAGAGGTGGAGGTCAGTCAGCTAGGGGTCGCCCTAGAGGGGGAGGTCAATCAGGGTGGCGGTCAGGCCCGTTTCTATGCATTTCCAAGAAGACCCAATACTATTGCTTCAGATGCTGTTATTATAGGTATTGTTTCAGTCTGCCACAGAGATGCCTCTATATTATTTGATCCCAGTTCCACCTTTTCTTATGTGTCATCATACTTTGCTCGTTATTTGGGTATGCCCCATGAGTTTCTTGCTTCACCTGTTCATCTATCTACCCTGTGGGCGATACTATTGTTGTATATCGTGTGTATCGGTCGTGTGTGGTGACTATTGGGGGTCTAGAGACCCGAGTGGATCTTTTATTATTGTGCATGGTGGATTTCGATGTCATTCTGGGCATGGATTGGCTATCTCCGTGTCGTGTTATTCTAGACTATCATGCTAAGACAGTCACATTGGCTATACCAGGTGTGCCACAGATTGAGTGGTGAGGTGTGACTGATTATGTTCCTAGTAGAGTGATCTCTTTCTTAAAGGCACAGCGTATGGTTGGGAAGGGTTGTCTTTCGTATCTAGCGTTTGTGAGGGATGTCAGTGCTGAGACTCCCAGTATTGATTCTGTTCCAGTTGTGAGGTATTTTCCCGATGTGTTTCCTGCAGACCTGCCGGAAATACCATCGGAGAGGGATATTGATTTTGGTTTTTACCTGGTGCCGGTCACTCAGCCCAATTCTATTTCGTCGTATCGTATGGCACCAGCAGAGTTGAAGGAGTTAAAGGAGCAGCTTCAGGAACTCCTTGATAAGGGGTTCATTCGGCCTAGTGTGTCACCTTGGGGTGCGCTAGTTCCATTTGTGAAGAAGAAGGATGGCACTATGAGGATGTGCATCGATTATACGCAATTAAACAAGGTAACTATTAAGAATAAGTATCCCTTGCTTTGCATTGATGATCTATTAGACCAGCTTCAGGGAGCGAGAGTGTTCTCCAAGATTGATCTCCATTCAGGTTATCACCAGTTGAAGATTAGGGACTCAAATATTCATAAGACAACATTCAGGATCTGATATGGTCATTATGAGTTCTTGGTGATGTCTTTTGGGCTGACCAATGCCCCAGTAGCGTTCATGCATTTGATGAACAGGGTGTTCCGGCCCTATCTCGACTCGTTTTTCATAGTCTTCATTGATGATATTCTGGTGTATTCGTGTAGTCAGAGGAGCAAGCGGAGCGTTTGAGAGTTGTGTTGCAGAGATTGAAGGAGGAGAAGCTTTATGCAAAGTTCTCCAAGTGTGAGTTTTGGCTTAGTTCAGTGGCTTTCTTGGGGCACGTGGTGTCTAGCGAGGGTATCCAGGTTGATCCGAAGAAGATAGAGGCGGTTCAGAGTTGGCCCAGACCATTCTCAGCTATAGAGATTCGGAGCTTTCTCAGCTTGGTCAGTTATTATCGTCGTTTCATGGAGGGATTCTCATCTATCACAACACCCTTGACCAATTTGACTCAGAAGGGTGCTTCATTGGTATGGTAGGACGAGTGTGAGGAGAGCTTTCAAAAGCTCAAGATAGCTTTGACCACAGCTCTAATGTTGGTTTTGCCATCAACTTCAGGTTCATATACTGTGTATTGTGATGCTTCGAGAGTTGGGATTGGTTGTGTGTTGATCCAGGAGGGTAGAGTTATTACTTAACTTCTCATCAATTGAAGCCCCATGAGAAGAACTACCCCGTTCATGATTTGGAGTTGGCTGCCATAGTTCACGCATTGAAGATTTGGAGGCATTATTTGTATGGCGTGTCTTGTGAGGTGTTCACTAATCATCGCAGTCTTTAGCACTTGTTCAAGCAAAATGATCTTAATTTGAGGTAGCGGAGATGGTTGGAGTTGCTTAAGGATTATGATATCACTATATTGTACCATTCGGGAAAGGCCAATATGGTGGCCTATGCTTTGAGCCGAAAGGCAATGAGTATGGGGAGTTTGGCATATATTCCAGTTGGGGAAAGACCTCTTGCAGTTGATGTTCAGGCCTTGGCTAATCGATTTGTGAGGTTGGATATTTTGGAGCCCAGTCGGGTATTGGCTTGTGTGGTTTCTCGATCTTCCTTATATGATCGCATTAGATAGTGCTAGTATGATTATCCACATTTGTTTGTCCTTAAGGACAGAGTTCAGCATGATGATTCCAAAGATGTGACCATTGGTGATGATGAGGTGTTGAGGATGCAGGGTCGGATTTGTGTGCCCAATGTGGACGGGCTTCGGGAGTTGATTCTAGAGGAGGTCTATAGCTCGCGGTATTCTATTCATCTGGGTGCTACGAAGATGTATCAGGATTTGAGGCAGCATTATTGGTGGAGAAGAATGAATAAAGACATTGTGGGATTTGTAGCTCGGCGTCTTAATTGCCAGCAGGTGAAATATGAGCATCAGAGACTGGGTGGCTTTCTTCAGCAGATGGATATTCTAGAGTGGAAGTGGGAGAGGATCACTATGGACTTTGTTGTTGGACTTCCACGGACTTTTAGGAAGTTCGATTCCATTTGGGTGATTATGGATCGGTTGACCAAGTCCGCGCACTTCATTCCTGTGTGTACTACCTATTCTTCTGAGCGGTTGGCAGAGATTTATATCCGGGAGATTGTTCGTTTGCATGGTGTCCCAGTTTCCATCATTCAGATAGGGGAACTCAGTTTACTTTGCAGTTTTGGAGGTCTGTGCAGTGAGAGTTGGGTACTCAGGTTGAGTTGAGCACAACTTTTCACCCTCAGACGGACGGGCAGTCCGAGCGCACTATTCAGATATTGGAGGACGTGTTGTGTGCTTGTGTCATTAATTTCGGAGGGTCATGAGATCGATTTCTACCACTTGCAGAGTTTGCTAATAACACCAGCTACTAGTCGAGTATTTAGATGGCTCCATATGAGGCTTTGTATGGGAGGCGGTGTAGATCTCCAGTTGGTTGGTTCGAGCCCGGTGAGGCTAGGCTATTGGGGACAGATTTAGTGCAGGATGCTTTGGAAAAGGTGAAGTTTATTCAGGAGAGGCTTCGAACAGCGCAGTCGAGGCAAAAGAGTTATGCTGACAGGAAGGTTCGAGATGTGTCCTACATGGTTGTTGAGAAGGTTCTATTGAAGGTTTCGCCCATGAAGGGTGTTATGAGATTTGGGAAGAAAGGGAAATTGAGTCCGCTGTTCATTGGCCCTTTTGAGGTGCTTCGGAGGATTGGGGAGGTGGCTTATGAGCTTGCTTTGCCACCCAGCTTGTCGAGTCTACATCCGGTATTTCATGTTTCTGTGCTTCGAAAGTATATTGGGGATCTGTATCATGTTCTGAATTTCAGCACGGTTCAATTAGATGATGATTTGACCTATGATGTGGAGCCAGTAACTATTTGGGTCATCAGGTTCGGATGTTGAGGTCAAAGGATATAGCTTTAGTGAAAGTGCAGTGGAGAGGTCGGCCCATGGAGGCTACCTGGGAGACCGAGCGGGAGATACGGAGCAAATATCCTCAGTTGTTTGAGGCTTCAGGTATGTTTCTTGACTCGTTCGAGGACGAACGTTTGTTTAAGTTGGGGAAGATGTGACGACCCGACCAGTTGTCTCACGAGTTATTGCTCTATTTCCCCAATTTCTGCTTTTTTATGCTTTGTTTATCCGCGTTATGTGGTATCGGGTTGGTCAGATCGAATCCGGAATAGTTTTGGTACGGTTTGAGACACTTAGTCTCTTTTAAGGAAGCTTAAGTTGGAAAAGTCAACCGGATGTTGACTTATGTGTTAGAGGGCTCAGATGTGAGTTTCGATGGTTCGGTTAGCTTCGAGGGGTGATTTGGTACTTAGTAGCATGATCGGAATGAGTTTTGGAGGTTCGGAGTAGATTTAGGCTTGAATTGGCGAAGTTGATATTTTGGCGATTTTCGGTTGGTAGGCGAGATTTTGAAATTGGGGTCGGTATGAAATTCCAATAGTTGCAGTAGTTCAGTTGTGTCATTTGGGATGTGTGCGCAAAGTTTCAGGTCATTCGGACGTGGTTTAGTTAGGTTTTTGATAAAAGCATAATTTTGAAGATTTTAGAATTTTAGGCTTGAACCCGATGCGAATTTAGTGTTTGATGTTGTTTTGAGCGTTCCGAAGGTTGGAACAAGTTTGAATGAGGTTTTGGGATATGTTGTCATGTTTAGTTGAGGTCCCGGGGGCCTCGGGTAAGTTTCGGGTGGTCAATCGGACCATTTCATGAAGTTTGGAATTGCAGAAATCTGTCGTTCAGTGTTGCAGACATTTGACTTTCGCATTCGCAAGAGGAGAGTCGCGATTATGATGGGTTAGATGGAGAAGACTGAGATTTTAGCATTCGCGTTCGCGAAGGGCTGGGAAGTGATTCATCATGTTCGTGAGGTATGCTCCGCGTTCGCGTAGAAGAAGAGTGGTCAGCTAGGTTTGAGGTATTTTATTTATCGTGTTCGTGATAGGGGAAACGCGATTGTGAAAGCCTGTCTGAGTAAAGCATCGTGTTCACGATGGGTTGGTCACAATCGTGAAAGTGGAAAATTGGTCAAAGTTAATTTGTGCTTCGCGAACGCAAGGGTTTCACTGCGTTCACGAAGAAGGATTTCAGGCCTGGGCAGAAGGTTTGAAAGGTCGTCTTATCCGCGAATGTGGGGTTTATTTCTTCCATTGTTGGTCGTTTTTGGAGCTTTTTGAAGAGGATTGAAGAGGGATTCAAGGGGAATCACTTGGAGGTAAGATTATTAGACTTAAAACTCGATTCTAATGTGAATTCCACCTAAATAATCATGGAAATTAAGCCAAAAAAATTGAAGAACTAGGGCTTGGAAACTTAGACCTTTGATTGAGGATTTGAAGGACCATTTAAGGTCGGATTTCAGAACTTTTGATATGTATGAACTCGTGGGGAGATAAGAAATCTATTTATGTAAAAATTATCGAATTCCGAGACGTAGGACCGAGGGTCGGGTTTTGGTAATTTCGGGATTTGTGTCGTATTTTTATTATTTTTGCTTGGGCTTCGTTCCCTTAGCCTATTTTGAAGTCCTCGTTCTGATTTTGGATAGATTCGACACGAGTGGAGGCCGATTCGAGGGGCAAAGGTGTCGTAAGTTAGAGATTTGACCGGTTCGAGGTGAGTAATGATTGTAAATGATATTCTGAGGGTTTGAAACCACCAATTGCACATCGTAGTGCTATATTGAGGTGACACACATGCTTGATGACGAGCGTGGGGTCGTGCACAGTTGGGGATTGTGACTTAGTTTGTCCCAATTGACTATTTTACCGCGTATTTGACTGAAATCTATTTGCTATCATCATTATTTGGGTTGAATGCCATATTCGAGCCTCATGCCAACTATTTGAACCCTTCGTGGATTTATATTGACATTTCCTCACTATTTTGACTTTATACTTGAACTTAGTCATGTTATTTTTCACTGTTTTCATACCCAACCATGTTTACTCTTTTTTTAATACTTAAATGATCTTTTAAACGATAATTGGGCTGAGAAACACTGTTTTACTATTGCCCGAGTGGCTTGTGAGGATTTTTGACTGAGTAAGGCCGAGGGCCTATGTTGTGAGGAAACACTGATCATGAATTGAGGCCGAGGGCTTGAGATATGTACGCCACGAGGTGGCTTGATTGATATGAGGCCGAGAGTCTAGGGATGACGCCACGAGATGGCTTGATATTGCGCTTGGGCCGTAAGGGGCCCCTCCAGGAGTCTGCATACCCCTAGTGAGCGCGGGTACCCATTGTGATGTGATATTGAGCCCGAGGGGCTAGTATTGCTCTGAGACGTTGCCCTAGGGGTGGTTTGTTGGTACTGTGCCCGAGGGGCGAACCTTTATGTGTTTACTTTCCTTAAAGGATTTTTACCTATCTTTCACCGATTTACTGTTTTTAAATGGTTTTACTGCTTCCTTATAGAATGCTTTGTGCCTTACGTGATTTCTTGCTTTCAGTATTTATTTACGTTTGTTACTCACTGAGTTGGAGTACTCACTTTACTCCCTACACCCTGTGTGTAGATTCAGGCGTAGCTGGTCCCGCTCCTGAGTGCTGATCATTTTCGGCTCAGGTAGATCCGAGGAGTCTCTAGGTAGCTGTTGGCATTTGCAACCCGGAGCTCTTCCCTATCTCATTTCTTCATGTTCTTAGTTTCTGCATTAAACTCTGTATTATGATTTGGAGTATTCTGTTTTGTCTAAATGCTCATGACTAGTGACTACTCGGTTTCGGGCTGTGTTGGGTTATTTTCCGCGATTTATGTTGTTAACTACTTAAACCTTGGTTTATTTGATCATGCTTTATATTGTTTTCTTAATGTTCAACTGTTAAATACCGAAATGGGAAGTGTAGGTTGGCCTTGTCTTCACGAGAAGCGTCATCACGACCGGGTCTGGGTTTAGGGTCGTGACAGATACCAACTTCTCACAATACGAATTTTCCACTGTCGGGACCGTGATAGCACCTAACATTATACTCACTAGGCAAGATGACGTTACAAAATATTTCACCTTTTTCCTTTATCTTTTATAATTAAAACTTAACAAAAGTAAATCAACGGAAATAAAAGCGAAAGTACATAATTTGAATGATTATCTTTATGCTAGTAACGAAAGCCGAAATAGATACCACCTAGAATCTGGTGTCACAACTCACGAATAGTCTACGAATACTACAAGTAGTGGTTTGAAAGAAAATACATCTGTCTCGGAGAAAGTAAAATAGAAAATGAAGTAAAGATAGGAGGGGACGGTAGGGCCTGCGGACGCCTGCAGGACTACCTCGGGTCTCCTAAGTGCAGTACTAGCAACCAACCTCTCAATTAGTCACTAGCTCCGTAATCTGCACAGGAAGTGTAGAGTGTAGTAGCAGTACAATCGACCTCATGTACTGGTAAGTGCCGAGCCTAACCTCGACGAAGTAGTGACGAGGCTATGATAGGGCATAACAACATATATAACCTGCAACAATTTATACTAAAACAGAAAGAAAATACATAATGAAATATAACAGAAACTTGCATTAAATAAATATGGAACCCAGTCGTTCTACCAATACTCAGCTATAAGCAATCCTTAAGGGAGTTTCAACATCACACTAATGAACCTCAGCAGAAATGAATACATAAACAATAACTGATGCGGTGTGCATCCCGATCCCACGATATAAACAATAGCAGTATCAATATTCACCCTTATTACTCCTTGTTGCGGCATGCAACTCGATCCCACCAGTCCACCCTTTACTCCTCAATATATCACCCTTATTCCTCATATTACTGCGTGCAACCCGATCCCACCAGACAATCACATTCACCCTTATTCCTCATGTTGCAGCGTGCAACCCGATCCCAATATATATAATAGCACCAATCACAAGATAAAAACGAGTGTTTCAAAATTGACTCAAATCCTCCACAACACTTATTCCTCAAACCAACACAATGGAATATCACTACAACTATAAAACTTCACCTGTTAGAACTACACAACGAGACCAACCAAAGTGTACCATGAAGTACCAATAACCAACATAAATCAATAGTGTAATATAAAGGAACTATGGAATAATTAACAACACCGATAGAGAAACAACATTTAGCTAGAAGCATTTAGACATGGAATCATCAATAATCAAATAGCTATTAAGGCAGGAAAGCAATATATGGGGAAATGGGGAAAGGAAGCAGGCTAAACAAGTAATTTGGCGACGCATAGGTGCTCGTCACCACACCTATGCGCCACACACATGGGATTTCACATAGCAAGAAAGTCGGGGATCCTTAATCCCTCAATTCAAGGTTAGACCAAACACTTACCTCAAGTCAACGGGTATTTTAAAGCTCAATCACCATTTTACCTCTCGATTCCACCACCAATTTAATCGTATCTAGTCATAATTAAGTTAATAACATCAATAAATGCTAAAAAAAACCAATTCCAATGCATAATTACATATTTCCCAATATTTTCCCCAAAAAGCCAAAATCAACCTCGGGACCGCTTGGTCAAAATTCGAAATTCGGACAAAACCTGATTACCCATTCACCCCGGAGCCCGAATATACAATATTTAAGGTCTAAATCCCCAAATTTTGAAATTCCTAAATTCTACCCAAAACACCCAATTTCCCCGTGAAAAAACCTAGATTTTGTGATGGAATCTTGTAAAAATATGAAATAGATTGAAAGAAATGAGTTAGAAATCGTTTACCTATGATTTGGGGAAGAACTACTCTTTAAAAAATCGCCTCTTCAAGCTTAGGGTTTGAAAATTTGAGAAATGAATTGAAAATTCGTCTAAGTCCCTTTTTGCACAGTTACAGATGTCGCATTTGCAACCAGTGCTTTGCAATTGCGAAGCTCGCAAATGCGAGACAGGCATTGCAATTGCGAACCTGCCACATTTCTGCTATTGTTGTAATTGGGAACCTTTGGTCGCAATTTCGAGGATTCCCCCTTCCTTGACTACTTCGCATTTGTGAAGGTTGGTTCGCATTTGCGAATCCTGCTGGCCCAGGCCTTCTTCGCAATTGCGATGAAGACCTCGCAATTACCATGCCTATTTGGCTCGCAATTGCGAAGCCTGATCTTGCAATTGCAAGATCAGAGCCCTGCAATAGATACCAGATACACCAGCAATTCCCTAAGTTCCAAAATCACTCCACAGCCTATTCAAAACTCACCCGAGCCCTCGGGGCTCCAAACCAAACATGCACACAAGTCTTAAAACATCATACGAACTTGCTCATATGATCAAATTGCCAAAATAACACCTAGAACTATGATTCAACACCAAAACGCATGAAATTTTCAAGATAGTTTCAACTTCCTATTTTCTTAACCAAAGGTTTGAATCACGTCAAATTACTTTCGTTTTTCACCAAATTTCACAAATAAGGTTTAAATATTATAATGGACCTATACGGGTTTCGGGACCAAAATACGGTCCTGATACAAACAATATCAAACATTATTCAATTTCTAAAAACCATTATATTTTCAGTTAACAATTTATTTTCAAAATTTGATTTCTAGGGAAAGGGACCTAGAAATTCAATTCCGGACATCCGTCCAAGTCCCATATATTACTACGGACCCTTCAGGACTGTAGGAACACGGATCCGGGTCCGTTTACCTAAAATGTTGACCAAAGTCAACAAAATCATCTTTTAAAGCCAAAAATTATCTTTTCTTAAATTCTTCACATAAAAGCTTTTCGAATACGCGCCCGGACTGCACACGCAAATCAAAGAGAAATAAAATGAGGTTTTCAAGGCCTCGGAACACGGATTTGGATTCTAAAATTAAAGATGGCCCTTTGGGTCATCACATTATGATCATATAAGTATATTGTTATGACCACTTTTTTCATGGGAATAACATTCAGTTACGGTCTGGAAAAAATTATATTCTATTACATATGAGTTTTGAACATTATTTGGTAGAATTAGAAAATATAAATTATGATGACTAAATGGTATTTAAGCATGACACATTTAATATGCTTGCTTAATCTGATATATATACTTTGTTTTAATTTTGTTAGCGCTCGAAACTTGTAACGATTCAATCGGTCGTTTTGTGTAATTGCACCATGTTATCCATTTTATTGCTTCACACTTATGTGTTTATAATTTTATGACTTACAAGGTAGATTGGTTTCATTCCAGGAAGCTTTCGGGTTGATATGGACCCTTGATTCTTGACTTTGAAGATTGAATTTATAAAATGTTGACTAACCTTTGACTTTTGTGAAAATGACCCCGGAATAATATTTTTATGGCTCTGATAGCTTCGTATTGTGATTTTGGACTTTGGTCATGCCCAGAATTGATTTTGGAAGTCTGTAGGTTGATTGGTGTTTACTTGCAGAAATTTGGCAATTTTAAAGTTGAAAAGTTTGACCGTAGGTTGACTTTTAGCTATCGAGCTCAGAATTTAATTTGGGACTTGGAATAGGTCCGTTATGGTATTTTTTAACTTGCCTGCAAAAATTGATGTTGTTTAGAGTTGATTTGTTAGTATTCGGACAATTATTTGTAATTCTAGAAGTTCTTAAAATTTTCTATGAAAATCACGTGTTTTAGAGATCAATTCATAGTTTTAGATGTTAGTTTGTGTTTTGATCATGAGAGCAAGTTCATATGATATTTTTAAATTTGTGTGAAGGTTTTGTTTGGAGCCCCGAGGGCTCGGGTATGTTTCAGAAGGTTTTTGGACTGAAAATGGCAAAATTTGATGTATGGTGCTTTGCTATTGCAAATGCAAACATCAGGCTTGCATTTACAAAGGTAGTAGGTGAGGGGAAATTGTCGCAAACATGAACTCCCCTTCACATTTGCCTAACCAGCAGGAATTGTACAGTGTTCGCAATTGCGAACAATTGTTTGCTTTTGGGATGTTCCCCAGTTCGCAATTGCGAAGACTCTATCTCAATGGCGATGTATGTTGAGTCTCTCAGGGTTCCCATTTGCGAGCCCTAGTTCGCATTTACGAGGGCTCGCAAATGCGAACTCTATATCGCAATTGCGACATCTGCAACGGGTTAAAGAGCTAGGTGATAAGATTTTTGAACTCATTCTCACATTTTTCAACCCTAGACTTGGTAGGAAGCGATTTGGAGAGGGAATTTTCACCTATAAACCTTGGGTAAGTTATTCTAATCTATTTATAATCATATTCCATCAACATTGTTTGATAAAATTGAGTCGATTTTGGTTAGATTTGAGATGTATGGAGGCGAATTAAGGGAAAAGTTATTTCCGAGTGTTGAATTGGCTAGTTGGCGTAAGTGTCTTGCCTATCTTCGTGTGGGAGAATTACCCTTAATATTTGTATTGTTTGATTCAATTGTGCTAAGTGAAATCTG
This sequence comes from Nicotiana tabacum, assembly GCF_000715075.1. NCBI lineage: Eukaryota > Viridiplantae > Streptophyta > Magnoliopsida > Solanales > Solanaceae > Nicotiana > Nicotiana tabacum. The sequence continues at coordinate 24,121,059 of NC_134097.1, read as the reverse complement.
TGTACGCAAGGTGACAAGTAAGTACATGAATTTGACTGGTTTAGGCTATTTAGACTATATTCATGTTTTAATTGAATGACATATCATGTTCTGATTCTCTTAGTCAAACTATTCGTACTTGTGCTAGTCTATCCTTACATAACTTAAATGATTTCGTTAATACTTGTTCTACCTCCTAATTGATCATTTTCTCTTATGCTGTAGTAGAATTTGTTGCCTCTTTTATTATTACATGTTATCTCTTCATTGTTAATTATCATTATTTGAAGTTATTGATCGTGTTATCTCTTTCCTTATTGATTATCATTTACTTGAAATAATCGTTCATGTTATCCCTTTCCTTGTTAATTTTCATAATTTGAAACTCATTGCCACATGTTATCTGTTTTATTGTGGGTTGGGCTTTTTGGCCCATTTTGGGCTTTTGATTAAAGATTCGACCTTTTTTCAAGTGGGATTGGTTCCTTTAGCAGTGTTTGATGTATTTGAGTTATTTTTGGTTAGTTTCGAGCCGTTCAACGGTCGGAACTCGCAGGATGGCATTTTTGGAGCATCGCTTGGCTTGCTCGGTATTGGAATTGGCTTGTTCGAGGTAAGTAACTCTTCTAAACTTAGTGTTGAGGGTATGAAACCCCGAATTATGTGCTATGTGATTGATGATGAGGTGACACACATGCTAGGTGACGGGCGTGTGGGCATGCACCCTATGAATTGAAACTCCGTTATTTTCATGGCACTATGTAGTTACCTAATCTTACATGTAACTAGGGGTGCTCATCGTTCGGTTTGGATCGGTTTTTCCCTAAAAAGAAACCAAACCAAGTAAGTCGGTTTTTCAAATTTTAGAACCAAACCAAGTAAGTCGGTTTTTCAAATTTTAGAACCAAACCAAACCAACTAAGTTAGTTTTTTCTTGATTTGGGTTATGTCGGTTTTTCGGTTTTTTCAGTTATTTGTCAGTTTTTTCTTAAATATAAGACATACACTACCAAACACATATTTCGATGACCATATTTTCAATGTAACACTATCAAATTAATTGCCCTTTGAGAAATCTATTATTTACCAAGATATATTGATGATAATTGAATCAAATAGTGATGAATAATTTAAGGACTCAATTAAAAATATATTATTTTTAACATGAAATAGATTCTTACACTTAACAAAAGAAAACTACCAATCAAACTAGAATGTAAAGGTAAGGACTTGTACTAAAAGTGCAAACGATTAACATTTACTATAAAAAAATTGAAACTTTGTATAAAAGTATACATATATATAGGTGTAATAATAAATTTAAAATAGCTACTCCTATATTCGGTTTGGTTTGGTTTTATTTATTAAAACCAAAACCAAACCAAATTTGATCGGTTTTTAAATTTCAAAACCAAAACTAAACCAAACCAAAAAGTATCGGGTTTTTTTTGTCGGTTTGGTTTTGTTTTCGGTTTGGTTCGGGTTTTCGGATTTTTATGAACACCCCTACCTGTAACCATGAAATTTCTAAGTACTTGAGATATTGAGCTGTGATCCATGCTAGAATCCATGTCTAGGCTACATGCTTATCCGATTGGGACCCACTAAGGTCATTTCTGTTGTTGAGCTATCTGCTTTCATTGCATTATATACTCAGTCATATGTATTCATATGCATATCATATCTCAGTCTCTGTTACTATTTATTGATACATCACATCATTATTTTTGGGCTGATATTTCATGACATTGAGAGCCCGAGAGACTGGAGAGATTGATGACCGAGTGAGGCTGAGGGCCTGGTGAGGATATATATATGGGATCGGGCTGCACACCACAGCATATTTTAATGATATATGCCAAGATTGGCTTGTTATAGTGCTTGGGCTGAAGGAGCCCCTCCGGAGTCCGTACACACCTCCAGTGAGCGCAAGTACCATACTGAGTGCGAGTGTCGAATGCCGAGTGAGTAGGAGGATAGAGTGACTGTGAGGATTGAGTGGCTGTGAGGACTGAGTGACTGGGAGGACTGAGTGAATTGATACTCTGAGAGTATGCATATGGTTTATTACTGAGTCGCATCGTATTTGACATGCACATGATATATAGGCATAGAGATGTATTTTTCTCATGTCGTACGATATCACGTCATTCATGACTTCTCACATATATTGACATATGGGCATAGAGAGGTATTTTGCATTTGCTATCTTGAGAGAAAATGATATATCATATTTACTGTTCAAAGGATTTTTGGGAAAAACTGTGACTTTTCAAACTTACTTCTATTTTTGACATTTTCGATAAAGGATTTGGGTTTCATTCATATACTTGAAAAGCGGAACTATTTTTGGAAAACTATGAAAAAGATGAGCATTTTATCTTTGAGTTACTTCTTTATTTAATTGCTTTATGTTGTTTTGAATTGTTTTATGCTATTGGTGTTGGACCCGACCTATGTTCCTGCTCGTCACTGCTTTCAACCTAAGGTTAGGTTTGTTACTTATTCAATAGATTGGGTCGGTTATACTGATACTACACTTCTGCACATTGCGTGCAGATGTTGACTATTGTTGTTGTTGTACTCGACGGTTTCCGGATTTGAAGATTTGTGTTCCTGTTGTAGTTGCCTCTTGTTCATGGATGCCTTAGATTTATAAAAACTCTATTTATGTACTTTTCAAACAGAAGATGTATTTACTTCATATCAGCTTTGTAAATTCTATTCTTAGAAGCTCATGATTTGTACTATCAGTCTTTGGGGGAATGTATAAGATTTAGATAATTCCCTTTGTTTAATTGTCTTACTAATATTAGTGGAATTGAATAGTTATTAGCTACCTTACCTAGCGGGTCGTGTTAGGTTCCATCACGACTAGTGGCTTTTGGGTCGTGATAATGTCCATGTGTCAAATGTTGTAATACAATTTTAGGAACACGTAAGATTGTAGCTGCACATTTGAAAGTATATGGAATAATTCAAAATTATACTTTTTGGTATCATCATGGAGAAGTTTTAGGTGAGTCATAATCTGAATGTGATGATGAATATGATGATGAAGTAAAGAAGTGTGAGAGTGATGATGAAATACGAGAAATTTTGTGTGATTTATATCCTAATATTGATGGAGGCACACGGGCATTGGTTCTGATGACTTCCTTGAAGAACTGAATATTGAAGAAGAAAACTTTTACAGCTTATTGAAGGATTTTGAGCACCCACTATATCAGAATTCTAAATGTTCAAAGTTTTCTACTTTGATTAAATTGCTTCACATAAAAAGTAGTGGTGTTTGGAGTAATGAGTCATTGACAATGTTATTGAAAAAGTTAAAGGATGAATTATAGCCTGATGGAGCTAACTTGCCATGCTCATATTATGAGGCAAAGAAGGTAATTCGAGATCTCGGGCTTTCTTACCTAAATATTAATTCTTGTAAAAACAATTGCATATTATATATGAAGGATGATAACTGCTTGAATCATGCAAAATTTGTGGCGCGACTAGATGGAAATTGGATAAATATAGCGGGGAAACAAGGAATAAAAATGGTAAAAAGGTAGCATCAAAGACTTTACGCTATTTTCCATTAAATCCTAGGCTTAAGAGGTTGTTCATGTCTTCAAAGACAACTTCTTTAATGATATGGCATCAAGATGAAAGAGTTGATGATGGAACGATGAGGCACCCAGCTGATTCAATGGCGTTGAAGTCTTTTGATGAACTTCATCCCTCATTTGCAGCTGAGCCTCGTAATGTTCGACTTGGACTTGCTAGTGATGGATTTAAGCCATTTTGAAATTCAAAAACCTCATATAGCATTTGGCATGTGGTATTTATTCCTTATAATTTACCACCTTGGTTGTGTATGAAGCAAGAAAATCTTATTTTGTCAATGCTTATTCCAGGTCCAGATAGTCCCGGAGATGCAATTGATGTTTATCTTCAACCCTTGATAGACAAATTGAAGGAGTTAGGGAAATTGGTATTGAGACCATTGATGCATCTACCAGACAGAATTTTAGTGTCACGCCCCGAGCTTAGGGGCGAGACCGGCAGCCGGTGCCTTATCTATCCTTGCGTACCACTTGCGACTAAGAGGCTCTGTATATGTAATGTCATACTCTGTCCATGTCCCACATTACAATATAATGTGCGAAGCAAAATATAAAACTAAATATAGAGATTAACGCTGAATAAATGTCAACATAAAGTTAGGTCGGCAAGGCCGTCATAACCACTATAACTGACAAGCCAACAAAATATACGTACATGGCCTACAAGCCCAATATACTACACTAACTGACAGGATATGTCTACGATCCTCTACTGATAGATGTATGTGCTCGGAATAGGGCCCCGACCTACCCATAAACTAGCTACATATAAACACAAGATGTACACAAAATTTCTAGACCCGGCAACTCCGAAGGATGGGGAGCTTACCGATAAAGCTGAACTCGAGCAACACCTACTGAGGAGGTCTACATGTTTGTCTGTCTGAACCTGCACCAATGAAATGCAGGCTCCCCCAGAAAGGGACATCAGTACGAAATAATCTACCAAGTATGTAAGGCAATATACTAAAAGCTAAAACTGAATTGATAATATAATAACTGAAAGCAAATGTGGGTTAAAGTTAATCTGAAGATATGCTTATGTGTTGATACTAACTCTATTCTCTCAATAAAGTAAGTAAAATAGTCGTTGTTACTCCCCGCAATGTTACGTCAATATTACGTCCCGCAGTATTATATTACGACAATGTTATGCTCTGTAGTAATATGTTACGATGATGTCACCCTCTGCAGTAATATATTACGATGATGTTATGGCCAGCAGTATTAAGTTACGATAGTGTTCTAACCTGCAGTATTACATTACGGTAATGTCAGATTTCGCAGTATTATGTTACGACGATGTTTCACCGTACAGTATTTTACATTGAATTTGTCGTAAGGTAATTTACATCAGTCCAAGAAAAAGATTATTTAGGGATTATAAGGATTATGCTATTTCACAAGTGATTAGTAAATTCATGAAGGTGAAAGGGGGATCAAGTCTAAGAAAATGAATTTTTATCAAAGTTTGGCATTTTGGGATAAAATACGGCCCGAGCTAAAATACCCAGTATTTATGGACTAGTGCCATACAAAGTATTACATGGCCATAATAGTAAGGTGTACAAGGTATGTTATAAGAGAGTAGTGTTTAATTAAATTGAGATAATTTTTAAATTATACGGGTAATTGATTAATTATTGGGTAATAGGACATTACTTAATTATCTAATAAGTGGATAAGGATCTTTTATGAGCTGCCACATGGCATTAAGCCAAGCCAAAGTGGCATCAATGTTTGATGAGTCTTAAGACATGGCTTGTCTTGATTACACATAAAAAGGATTACAAATAAACCAAAGGACAAAAACAAAAAGCTGACATATTATACTCATATTGAAAGCCTTTACATTGAACATCTCATGTGTTGTTACGTCCATTTTCATTATTGGTTCTCGTTACGTCCTTCACAAAGAAGAAACTTTTTTTCATTATTGGTTCTCACTAAAAGGTAAAGCTTTTTAATCACCCTTTGGCGAGGTTCTCATCTTCCTGGAGGTCGCCTGCTTGTTCCAAAATGAGCCATCCAAGTTCCAACTTATTTTTGTGGTCGGAACCTACCTATTCACTTGTCTAAGTTTTATGATGAAGTTCTCTATGCTACAACCAACTAAATGCTTTTTATTCCAAATAAAAGAGAGTTAGACGGATTGTCAAGAGAATCGGTCCAGGTATGTTAAGGCTATCCCTTCTATTCTTTTGGCATGATCCATACGATACGAACAAAACATACAAATGCACAAATTCCATAAATGACTCTATTCATAGAAGTATTAGAGATATCTATTTTCTTGAATTTCCATGTGTCATAATATATTATCTTCTGTTCATGGGTCTCAGAATAATACACAGTTGAAAAAGTTTATCCGGAAAATATATTGGGATTATTACGTATTTTTCATGCATTTCACTCATTTATACATGTGCATTGACCCATGACCAGATGGTGTTATATATGCGTATATATGTAAATATATGTATATGGTATATGGGAAAAGGTTACGGTGTTATATACGCACCACCACCTGATTAGCTGGTATATGATGATGATATTGCCCATAGTGGCTAAAATATGATTCAAACGGTGTTATATACGCGTATATATATATGTATTCAAATGACAATATATACGCGTATATATGTATGTATATATATATATGTGTATATGGGATATGGGAAAGGTTATGGCGTTATATACGCAGCACCACCTGATCAGCTGGTATAAGATGATGATTTTGCCCACAGTGGCCGATATGATATGATGGGATGCTCTCAAAGGCTGATGATATTATGAAACATGTACCTATGCACGACATGACATTCATATGCATATGTATGACGCTAAAAGTATTTCATGATTTACAAAGTTATTCCGAATTATAGGTTGAGTCAAGTACTCTATATTTCTTCTATGTTTGTTATGTACTTATTTATGTGCCATACATACTCGGTACATTTTTCATACTGACATCCCTTTTTCCTGGGGACGCTGTGTTTCATGCCCGCAGGTCCCGATAGACAGGTCGAGAGCCGTTCAAGTAGGCTATCAGCTCAGTGGAAAATATTGGTGCGCTCCATTTGCTTCGGAGTTTCTTGTTTGGTTAGTATGATTTAGATGTGTATTGTTTGGTATGGCGGGACTCTATCCCGACCTTTATGACATTTATGTACTCTTAGAGGCTTGTATACATATGTCATATACGTGAAAGATTGTACGGCCTTGACGGCCTATGTTTGAGTTTATAAATGATTATGTTGGCCAACTAGGCCCGTATGTCACTTGTATATAATGATGTAATAAGAAATATACATTACGTTGGTACTCGGTCGAGTAAGGTACCAGGTGTCGATCTCGCTCCCAGGTTCAGGGCGTGACAAAAGTGGTATCAGAGCAGTTCTGTCCTAGTGAGTCTACAAGCCGTGTCTAGTAGAGTCTTGTTTATGGGTGTGTTGTGCACCACTATAAGCAGGAAGCTATAGAGCATTTAGGATTGCCACTCTTTGTTCTTATTCTAGATCGTGTGGTAGAGCTCATTTATAAGAATTCAAATTCCAAAATTCTATTTTATTCGTAATAAGACGATATCTAAAGAAGGTTGGAAAAAGATATGGTTGTGGAAGAGCTGAGTCAAAGGACTTGGATTTTTGTATAATGTCTACAATAAGTAAATGTGTGGTCTTTGGCAGATCATGAGTGCACTGAAAGGTGTAAGCTTCCTGATAAGAAGCCTTAAGGCAAGAATACCTATCCACCTTAATGGTGAAAGACAATGAGAGATTCAGAAGATAAATACAAGTTTCAGCAAGCAAAAGAAGCAAGATGATGAAGAGTATGAGGCGCCCAGTTGATGAAGATTATTAGCATTACAGTTCCGGCAGAAAAATATAAGCATTAAGAGTTACCCTCAACAGTAACAAAGGTATGTACAATTGGTCGTACCCATCTCAGTTATGCCTTGTGGGAGCTAACAGGTGCAGTTTAAGAAAATGACGGAACATCAGGACCTAGCTGGGGTTAGAGTAAACCAAAATGGTAATGGATTGTTTGTGTTAGTTGACATTTCCGAAGGATATTGCAAGTGAGCTAGTAAATCTCCTTGTGAGACACCCAGATGGTATACTTTAAAATAGTGCAGCCAGATATGTGTACTACAAAGACATGCACTATAAGCCTTGAAGGGATAAATATTACCTTAGTGCGGCTCCCGCCCCCAGTAAAGAAAGAATGTTAGTTAATTGAAAGAGCTAAGGGATGGAGCAAGGGGAGCCAAAAGCAAAAGAATGTTTTGTTTGAGTTTTCAGAGTAAAGCAGTAGACATAGATAATTAGCGGGAGATAAGAAGAGAGTTAATAAAGCATTATGAGTAAGATATGATACATTGATGATAATGGTAGAAAAAAATGAATGACAGTATTATAGAGTCTATATTCAAGGGGAGATAAATACAAGAGGTGACAGGCCTTGAGGCAACAAGGGAGTATAGGCCATAAAGTTATATCCTCATTTCGAGAAACAAGTTTGTGACTCCAATGCAACTACCAAAAAGAAGAGTTAAACCCAGAGTTATAGAAATTAGTATGGGCTGGTGAACAAGACAAACTAAACATGAATGAGGGGCTAAGTGATTTGATAATAGTCAGCATCATGAAAATTTTAGATTTTCATTACGGCAATGATAGAATAAACAACAAAAGAAGATTCATGAGAAATTCCGAGAATGGTCGTTCAGGAAGATGCTTCCCTAAAGTAAGAAATGTGAGCAAAGTTAATCTTAAGGGACTGTAGGTGCTAGTTACACTAAGTGCCACCCTCGTGAGTAAGAAATTTTGTTTTCTTGGTACAAAAGGATTATCGCAAGGCGAGTAAGGGTCATCGATGATGTGAGAAGACGCCAAGGCTGAAGAGGTAAAACATCTACATGTAGACCATTGTAGTGCTAAATCTTAGTACACCCCTAAAGGGGGGAATATAGAGTGATATGGCACTAAGTCAGAATTAAGTGGTTCTAGTGACTATGGAGTGGTAAAGGAAGAATGCGATAAATGATAGAGGAATGAGATGGAACTTATCCAAATCTTACAAATACGCTATGATTTAAGAATATTATGTAAGCACGACGTCAAGAAGAGGAAGTAAAGGTTCTTGCCCGAGCTGTTATTAATAAATAAGGAGCCAGTGCGAGACGTAAGTTAAGACAAAGAAAATAAATCAAGAAAGATTACGAGGAATGTTGATATGAGAATGGGCCAACGAGTAGTTAGTAATTGGTCAGGAAGATCCCAGTTGTAGCTAAATAAGAGGTTATAAACGAGTCATCAGATCGTGTAAGATAAATATAGTAGAGCCCAACATGGAGAATAGTCTTGAAGAATATCATTATAATACTTGAGATATATTCAAACAAGAGTCGGGGTAGCTAAAGGTACTGTATGAGTGTTACGGGGATAAAAGAAAGTGCCACTGGGAAGGTAGTCAAAATATCAGTTCAGAAGCAACCATACAAGCACAAAGACATGGAAGTAAGCAACTACAAATGATTATAGGCAAGCAAGGACATCAAAAAAGGGTTCGTAATAAGCTCACAGCTTTACGAGAGTCAAAGGTTCTCCCTAAGTACTACAGTAATGGACTAGCTGAGGAAATGAGGAAGAAGGCTTCAACTTAAGCACAGTGACCTAAAGAGGAAATGGTCTTGTAACAACAGTTTCTACCTTGCAGTATTACATTATGGTAATGTCAGACTTCGCAGTATTAAGTTATGATGATGTTGCACCCTGCAGTATTTTACATTGAATTTGTCGTAAGGTAATTGACATCAATCCAAGAAAAAGATTATTTGGGGATTATAAGGATTACGCTATTTCACAAGTGATTAGTAAATTCATGACGGTAAAAGGGGGAGCAAGTCTAAGAAAATGAATTTTTGTCAAAGTTTGGTATTTTGGGATAAAATACGGCCCAAGCTAAAATACCTGGTATTTATGGACTAGTGCCATACAAAGTACTACATGGCCATAATAGTAAGGTGTACAAGGTATGTTAAAAGAGAGTAGTATTTAATTAAATTGAGATAATTTTTAAATTATACGGGTAATTGATTAATTACCGGATAATAGGACATTACTTAATTATCTAATAAGTGGATAAGGATCCTTTATGAGCTGCCACATGGCATTAAGCCAAGCCAAAGTGGAATCAATGTTTGATGAGTCTTAAGACATGGCTTGTTTTGATTACACGTAAAAAGGATTACAAATAAACCAAAGGACAAAAACAAAAAGTTGTCATATTATACTCATATTGAAAGCCTTTACATTGAACATCTCATGTGTTGTTACGTCCATTTTCATTATTGGTTCTCATTACGTCCTTCACAAAAAAGAAACTTTTTTTCATTATTGGTTCTCACTAAAAGGTAAAGCTTTTCAATCACCTTTTGGCGAGGTTCTCATCTTCCTGGAGGTCGCCTGCTTGTTCCGAAATGAGCCATCCAAGTTCCAACTTAGTTTTATGGTCGGAACCTACCAATTCACTTGTCTGAGTTTTATGATAAAGTTCTCTACGCTACAACCAACTAAATGCTTTTTATTCCAAATAAATGAGAGTTAGACAGATTGTCAAGAGAATCGGTTCGGGTATGTTAAGGCTATCCCTTCTATTCTTTTGGCATGATCCATACGACACGAATGAAACATGCAAATACACAAATTCCATAAATGACTCTATTCATAGAAGTATTAGAGATATCTATGTTCTTGAATTTCCATGTGTCATAATATATTATCTTATGTTCATGGGTCTCAGAATAATACACAGTTGAAAAAGTTTATCCGGAAGAAATATTGGGATTATTACGTATTTTTCATGCATTTCACTCATTTATACATGTGCATTGACCTATGATCAGATGGAGTTATATATGCGTATATATGTAAATATATGTATATGGTATATGGGAAAAGGTTACGACGTTATATACGCACCACCACCTGATCAGCTGGTATATGATGATGATATTGCCCACAGTGGCTAAAATATGATTCAAACGGTGTTATATACGCGTATATATGTATGTATATATATATGTATATGGGATATAGGAAAGGTTATGGCGTTATATACGCACCACCATCTGATCAGCTAGTATACGATGATGATTTTGCCCACAGTGGCTGATATAATATGATGGGATGCCCTCAGAGGCTGATGATGTTATAAAACATGTACCTATGCACGACATGACATTCATACGCATATGCATGATGCTAAAAGTATTTCATGATTTACAGAGTTATTCAGACTTACAGGTTGAGTCAAGTACTCTATATTTCTTACATATTTGTTATGTACTTATTTATGTGTCTTACATACTCGGTACATTTTTCGTACTAACATTCCTTTTGCCTGGGGACGCTGTGTTTCATGCCCGCATACTTTTCGGGACATGAATTTTTCTTTATTACTCGTTATCAAACTCATGTAATTACTAGATCATGCCAAAATGAAATTAGGGCTTAGCCTTAACTAATGAGTCATTTGTTTTGGGTGGTGGCTTGCTGCCACATGGGGTGGGGAGGGGCTTTTAATCTTATCCTATAATTAATAATTAATTAGGTATTATCCCGCTACCCGATAATTAACCAATTACCTACATAATTAAGAATTATCTCAAATTACTTAAAATTCTACTTATTTTTAATATAGTTTATACAGCATACTATCATAGTCATATGGTACCTTGTATGGTACTAGTCCATAAATATCGGTTATTATTGTTCGGCCCGTATTTTATCACAAATGGACAACCTTCAACGAAACTCATTTTCTACCCTTTATCCTTCATGGCACTTACTTATCGCTTGTTATAAATAGCATAAATATGCTAACCTCAAGATAATCTCATCCCCGAGTCTATGTCAATTAACTGAAGACGAAACATTAACGTATGAGAAACGCGAGATGTAACATTCTTCCCCCCTTAGAAATATCCGTCCTCGAATGTTTACTCTTAGATACCTTGGAAAGATTTTTTTTTTCCAGAGTCTTCTCCGTACACTAGACTAAAACCAACTCGTACGCAGCCAGAAAACATACTATACATGCCACACTTGGCCTCACATAGTTGTCCATTATAAATTTGGAACGTCTAAAACAAAAGCTTACCTAAGGACCTACTGGCCTGAATAGGGTTGTGCTAAGGTATCCCATCTCGAGCCATATCTCCAGTTTGAAATAGGTGGGATTATTTAGACTTCATTTCTTCCTCCGCTTCCCATGTCATCTCTTCCACGTTCTTGATTCTCCATAAGACCTTCATGGAGGCTACCTCCTTATCCCGTACCTTGCGGATTTGTCGGTCTAGGATTGCAATCGGAATTTTCTCGTATAACAAGTCCTCTGTAATCTATACATCGTCTATAAGCACCATAGGATCGCCAATGCAATTCCGTAACATAGATACATGAAAAATTGGATGGACAGACTCCAATTCCGAGGGCAATTCTAACTCATAAGCTACTTGGCCCACTCTCCGAATAATCCTATAAGACCCAATATATCGTAGGCTAAGTTTGCCTTTCTTGCCAAAACTCATCACACCCTTCATAGGTGACACCTTTAGGAATACCCAGTCATTAACCCCAAACTCTAAGTCTCATCGCCGCACATCAGAATATGACTTCTAAGGACTTTGAGCTGTCAACAGTCGCCCCCGGATAAGCTTTACTTTTTCTATGTCCTGCTAAACCAGGTCTGGCCCATGTAATCCAGATTCTCCAATATCAAACCACCCTATAGAAGAACTGCACTTACACCCATACAAAGCCTCGTACGGAGCTATCTGGATACTTGAGTGATAACTGTTATAATATGCAAACTCGATAAGAGGTAGATATTCATCTTAACTTCTTTTAAAATCCAACACACATGCTCGTAACATATCCTCGAGCGTTTGAATTATGCGCTCATCTTGTCCATCAGTTTGTGGATGAAAATGTGTGCTAAGATTCACCTGAGTTCCTAAACCTCTCTGAAGTATCCTCTAAAAATGTGCTGTAAATTGGGCCCCACAGTCAGATATAATAGATACTGGTACTTCGTGTAGTCGTACTATATCCTTAATATATAATTTTGCATAATCTTCTTATGTGTATATAGATCTGACCGGTAGGAAATGAGCTAATTTTATGAGCCTATCGACTATCACCCATATGGAATCGAACTTACAATGAGAACAAGGTAAACCCGTGATAAAGTCCATGTTTATCACCTCCCATTTCCAACTCGGGATCTCTATTGTCTGCATTATCCCTCCGGGCTTCTGGTGCTCTATCTTCACCTGCTGGCAACTAGGACACTGAGCGACATACTCAGCAATGTTTTTCTTCATATCGTTCCACCAGTACACATCCTTAATGTCATGATACATCTTCGTCGACCTAGGGTGAATGAAGTACCACGAATAATATGCCTCTAACATAATCATGTCTCGTACCCTTGCTACATCTGGAAATCACAAATGACCTCTGTATCTTAGAACCCCATCTCCCTTGATCTCTAACAACGGCTTCTTCTACTGTAAAAATCGCTCTCTTAACTCAACCAACTCTAGGTCCTCGTATTGCCTCTCCTTTACCTCAACTATGCGAGATGAATTTGCAGTATTTTGGAGTACAACTCCACCATCGGCAGAGTATACTAACCAAACCCCCCAAACAAGCCAATTGATGAATCTCTCAAGTTAATTGTCTTTTTTCGGCCCCTACATATGATAAGCTACCCATAGATCGGTGACTTAAGGCATATGCTACAACATTAGCTTTCCCTGGATGGTTGAGAGTGTTAACATCGTAATCTTTCAATAATTCAAGCCATCGCCTCTGTCGCAAATTCAACTATTTTTGCTTGAAGATATATTGCAGGCTTTTATGATCTGTGAATACATCAACATGAACACCATATAAATAATGATGCCGTATCTTAACTGGATGGACAACCGCAGCTAACTCAAGGTCGTGGTTCGGATAATTTTGTTCGTGCTTCCTTAACCGCCTTGAAGCATACGCAATTACCTTCCCATGTTGTATCAGGACACATCCTAACCCAACACCTGAGGCATCACAATACATGGCATAACCATCTGGACCCTCTGGAAGTGCTAGAACTGTCGCTGAGGTCAACCTGTTATTAAGCTCTTGGAAACTCTCCTCACAGGCCTCTGTCCACTGAAACTTAGTTGCTTTCTAAATCAACTTCATTAGTGTTGCTGATATAGAAGGAAAACCCTCTACGAACCTCCGGTAGTATCCTGTTAAGCCTAGAAAGCTACGAATCTCTGTCGGGGTGGTAGGTCTAGGCCAGGATTTCACAACCTTAATCTTTTGAGTGTCTACCTTTATACCTCCATTGGATACAATGTTCCCCAAGAATGCTACAGACTTCAACCAAAACTCACATTTTGAAAACTTAGCATATAATTTATTATTACGGAGGGTTTGGAGTACCTCTCAGGTGGTCCACATGCTCATCCTCTGATTGTGAATAAACCAGAATATCATCAATAAAGACTATCACAAACAGATCTAAATATGGAAGGAATAGACTATTCGTAAAGTCCATAAATATGGCAGGTGCATTCGTCAACCCTAATGACATGATAAGGAACTTGAAGTGGTTATATCGGGTCCTGAAGGCTGTCTTGGGAATATCTTTCTCCAGAACTCTGACCTGGTGGTACCCCGACATCAAATCTATCTTTGAAAAGCATCTAGCTCCCTGCAGATAATCAAACAAGATGTCTATCCGTGGAAGTGGAGACTTATTCTTAATAGTGACCTTTTTTAGTTGCCTATAATCGATACACATCCTCAGTGAGCCATCTTTCTTTCGTACAAACAGTACCGGTGCACCCCAAGGTGAGGTACTAGGTCTGATGAAACCTTTCTCCAGCAAATCTTTTAACTGCTCCTTCAATTCGGCAAGTGTCATTCTATATGGAGGGATGGATATTGGTTGCATTACCAGAAGTAAATTGATGCTAAAATCGATCTCTCGCTCTAGAGGAATACACGGAAGTTCATCTGGAAATACATTCGCGGACTCCTTTACTACTGGAATAGACTGGAGTGTAGGTATCTCAGCATCTACATCTCTAACTCACACAATGTCATAGATGCATCCCTTTGTGATCATTTTTCTCGCCTTCATGTAGGAAATAAACCTACCTCTGGGTGTTGTTGTATTATCTACCCATTCAAGGACTGGCTCACCCAGAAAATAAAATCTGGCTATCTTTGCTTGTTAATTAATAGTGGCATAGCAAGCTGCCAATTAGTCCATGCCCATGATAGCATCAAAATCCAACATCTCTAGCTCAACTAGGTCGGCTGAGGTCTGCCGACCACCAACTGACACCATACAACCTTGGTAAACCCGTATAGTAATAATCGATTCTTTGACCGGTGTAGATACCGTAAAAGGATCACTTTGTATTTCAGGCACTATACCAAACTTCCCCACGACAAATGGGGTAATACTCGATAAAGTTGATCCTGGGTCTATCAAGGCATAAGCAACGTGAGAGCAAATGGTCAACATACCTGTCACAACATCTGGTGAAGACTCCTGGTCCTGTCGTCCTACTAAAGCATAGCTACGATTCTGGTTATCACCTGAACTGGAACTTCTACATCTGCCTCGACCTCTACAGGCCAAAGACTGAGACCCGCGCCCTGAAGGATGCACGGACATAGATGATCCTATTGCTAAATTCGTTGGTTGCGCCATACCCCTAGAATCTCTATTTGCGCAATCTTGCATCATATGCCCAGAACATCCACATATATAATAAACATCAGAACCAGCTCAGCATTAGCCCAAGTGTCCTCTACCGCAGATGGCACACC
Organism: Nicotiana tabacum; assembly: GCF_000715075.1. Classification (NCBI taxonomy): domain Eukaryota; kingdom Viridiplantae; phylum Streptophyta; class Magnoliopsida; order Solanales; family Solanaceae; genus Nicotiana; species Nicotiana tabacum. Next base: position 24,105,557 of record NC_134097.1, on the reverse strand, counting down.
ACTATGGAAATGACCATGTCTGCCTTAGACCTCACTGTCGCTGTAAACCCGATGCCTGGGAACTTTTACCTGGTCATGAATGAGTGTAACAATCATACTTGTAGCCCTACGACTGAGGTGGTGGAGGCCTAGGCGGTTGTTCGAAGTATTGGGGCCTATAATTACCCTGAGATTGCTCCTGAGACCTGGCAAATCTCATCCTCTTACGCTGCCCTAACTTAGTCCTCTATATACCTTACTGCCGACGCTTGCCCCTTTCTATATTCTGGGCAAATTACTGAATCCGGGAGATATACATACTATCCTGCAATGCAGTGGTGGCACATGCCTCGATAAACTCTGGGGCCAACCCTGCTATAAACCTGTGGATCTTATCCCGCAAGTAGCAACTATGGATGGTGCATATCTGGCCAATGAGTCAAAACAGAGACTATACTCTCGAACACTTATATTACCCTACTTGAGGGCTTAAAACTTATTGACTCGGGCCTATCGGATCTCCCGTGGTAAGTACTGGTCAAAAATGCATCTAAAAACAATTCCCAAATAGCTGGAGGTGCATCACATCCCCTGGACCTTTCTCATCCCTTGTACCAAAGGATGGCTATATCCTAGAGTCGAAAAGCTGCTAGCTCAACTGCCTCTTTCTCCGTGGCATGCATAACTCAAAATATCCTGTGAAGCTGATCTATGAAATCCTGTGGGTCATCCCTCTAATCTGTCCTCGTGAACTGTAGGGGACTCAAAGCAATAAACTCTTGAACCCTTGAACTCCCAGACCCCTCAGAAAGTCCTGCACTAGCAGATGCCCTAGCCTGTTGCTGGGTAGCTACCAACTGCGTCAACAAATGCACCGCACTCCTCAAGTCCTAATCAGATAGAAACGGAGGGGGAACTGGATGTGCGATCTCCCTATGAATCTCCTCAGGTGGTAGAGGAGCCGGTAATAGCTGGGTAGGGGTCTCTCCTTAGTCCTTAGATTCGGCCCCATCTACTAGGGGTACCCTTCTAGTCTCCTCACCTACTGATGTTTCTCTCCTCTAGCTAGTTGTAGTCTTCCTAGTTACTGTCATATGTGCATGCAAACACCAACACATAAGGTTAACTCAAACTTCCTATAACTTAGTGGCTACAACACGATTTAGATTTGAAAGAAAGGTAACCAACTCCTAAATTTCTTGTAGTCCCCTGCTTATATAATGTGGTGCACCACACATTTATAAACAAGATCCTACTAGACTCCATAGGACAGAACTACTCTGATACCACTTTTGTCACGACCCCGAAACTGGGGACGAGACCGGCATCTGGTGTCTTACCTATCCTTGGGTACCACTTGCGACTAAGAGGCTCTAAATATGTGATGTCATACTCTGGCCATGGGCCACATTACATGATAATGTGCGAAGCAAAATATAAAACTGAATAGAGACTAACGATGACTAAATGTCAACATAAAGCTGGGCCAGTAAAGCCGTCATAATCACTATAACTGACAAGCCAACAAAATATATGTACAGGGCCTACAAGCCCAACATACTACACTAACTGACAGGATATGTCTACAAACCTCTACTGATAGATGTATTTTTATCGGAATAGGGCCTCGACCTACCTATAACAGATCAAACTTTGGACGAGCATATCTACATATATATATATATATATATATATATATATATATATATATATATATATATATATATAACTGATGTGTCGTAGTAGGCTCGCTCATACGCTCTCGGCCATAAAAGGCTCTGTATCTCGACCAACTGGGCTCGCTCATAATTGCTCGGCCATAGTAGGCTCGGTATATAACTTACCATCTGATCAGAGATTGCCCAATAGGGGCATGTCCATCAATTATAGCTCGATGGTAATAAAAATATTGTAATACTATATATATAAACTCTCTGCTCTCTTGACTGAAAAAAGAAAATACTCAATTGAATATTGTACTTACAAGACTAGGAAAAATATACGTAAATTCTGGGACATGAATTTTTCTTTATGTCTCGTTATCAAACTCATGTAATTACGAGATCATGCCAAAATGAAAGAAGGGCTTAGCCTTAACATACCTGGAGTAGGGGAAATCTACGTGATATTCTTGAGAAGGTTTACACTGTGCTCCCTTAAAATTTCAAAATCTCACATTGCTTACGATACTACGAAACCTCTGTTTGAATCTTTAAAGATCCTTAGCTTCATATGACTTTCAACGGTGGCGTCAGGTGCCTTTTTCGTCTGCTTCTGATGGGCCTTTTCTATTTTCTCCAATGTTGAAGATATTAATCTCTTAATTCTTAAAATATATGTAGCCGCCTAATGTTTTAGAACATCTGTTTAAGAGATTTGTTTAATTCTATCAGATGTTGAAGGCTTTTCTCTTAATATATTACCACCTACCCAACATGACTAATGAGTCATTTGTTTTGGGTGGTGGCTTGCTGATACATGGGGTGGGGAGGGATTTTTAATCTTATCCTATAATTAATAGTTAAGTAGGTATTATTCCGCTACCTGATAATTAACCAATTACCCACATATTTAAGAATTATCTCAAATTACTTTAAATTCTACTTATTTTTAATATACTTTATACATCATACTATCATGGCCATATGGTACCTTGTATGGTACTAGTCCATAAATATTGGTCATTACTGTTCGGCCTGTATTTTATCCCAAATCGACAACCTTCAACGAAACTCATTTTCTTTAATTCGTGTACCTTTTATCCTTCATGGAACTTACTTATCTCTTGTTATAAATAGCATAAATATGCTAACCTCAAGATAATCTCATCCCCGGGTCTAATCAATTAACTGAAGACGGAATTTTAACGTACGAGAAATGCGAGATGTAACATTTAAGTTGTGTCGTGCCCCCTTTTTCCTCGCGGAGTCCGGGTTTCGACATTCTAGGACAACTCCTTTCCTTTTGGGAATTGGGTATGAGATTTGAAGAGTCGTCACCTAACGGATTAAGGTGCATTAGCGAACCTAGAACAAATAACTCATGTACTAGTTTACGTCATCATAGATTGGGTAAGGGCTCGAAATTACCTTGAGGGGAAGGTGTTAGGCACCCCTCGAGGTCCACAACATTGGGTCCCGGCCAAACTCAATTTAAGCGATTTAGTCATACAGAAATTTAAACAAATAGGAATTATTTTAGAACGGGAATAAAGGGGGTCCTAGTTTATTAGCCTATAGGATCACTTTTGTGCAATACTCGGTAGCCTGCCTCAAATAAGAGGTGTTACGCGTAGCATTAGTGCACAGGTCATCATATCATTTATTACCCGATTACGCTCCTCTTAATTATTACCTAAGCATTCTAAACGCATCAAAAACGTATCCTATGTGTGCACTACCCATCCCTTACTTGTGGCCCTGGAGGTGTCTAGGACCTCTATTTAAGGTGATTCTAGACTCACCTATGGTGCTTAAAAGGAGAAAACTAAGCGACAAACAAAACGAGTAGGATTGTCACATAAAAGATCACTTAAGGGGGCTCATATTTACCTCCACAAATAGACAAACAAATTCACTCTATTCAAGCAAGAAATTTTAAAATGATTAGGGTCCTCTAGGAAGGATATCTAAATGGGCACAAAATATGCAACAGTTTTATTAAGGCGAGTCAGTGAATCCTTATCACTTTGCCTACTAATTTTTATCACTTACTGAAGTTGGGCCTGTTTATAAGCAGTCAAACAAATGCAGTTTTAATTGTCCTATAGGCTTGCCTAGGTGATAATCGGGCAGAATCCTATAGACATGGAATCTTAATGTTAATCAGCATGCAATTATAAACCAGTGATTAATTTAAACAGGCAAATTTTTATCTTTTAGACCTTATAGGCATGCTTTCTAAGTGCTGAAATTGATTACAAGCGTTATTTCACGGCATAGAAACTGATTTTATACACGTTCCCTATAGCTATGATATCTAAGTAGTCAAAACTGATTTTAAATATGATTTCCTGTGGACATGATATCTAAGTATTCATGCTGATTTCAAACATGATTTCCTATGGACATGATATTTAAGTGAGCAGAATGTTATACGAGTTGATAATTCCCAAAAAAGATCTTATAGGCATAGTTTCTAATGCACATTGAAACTTGAGAATATGCATGAACATGAATTTTGATACAGAATTGATAAACGTCCTATAACAGGATTTCTAGGATGTAAAGTGGAAATTCAAGACAAATATGAGGATAAGGCCTATAGGCATGGTTTCTAATGCATATAAATAATCACAACAATCCTATAGGCATGATTTCTACCCGATCCCAACAAAGATATATAAAAATCCCTCCCAGCTTTACTAATAACCCCATATCTATTTTTACAAGAATTATTATTACAAACCAAAAGAAATGAATCAAATAATGAAAATTACTATACTATAAGGAGCCTTGATGGGCCCAAAAGTAAACCTGGAAGCTAGGCCTTCAATCAAATCTGGAGTCCAACATGCAGTCCATAATACACCAAATGGGCTTCTAGTGTGTCAAAGTTCCCAAGGGCCTCAGGCCCCCGGGCAATGCTCACACCAGAACCTTTTCAAAGAAGTAGTTTTTGTAAACAAGTTTGGAAAGGCCAGCCCCAGTGTGTCAGAGTTTAGAGGAGTTCCATGGACTCCTAGGCAGTGCTCACACTAGAGGGGTAGGATCCTAGATATCTAAGAGTAGGAGTTGAAAATAGTATATGAAAATAGGAGATAGTTTTAGGAAAAAATAGTTTGGATTTTAAAAGTGAGTAGAAAAAGGTTACAAGATTAAAACTACAAACAAGACCATATTCAGCAGATTGTTCAAACATGTATTCCAGCAGTCAAATAGTAGATAGAACAGAGTCACAATCAATTCAAACAAGGTTCCACATTGCCTGGGATTGACTTAGTTCATTAGTTATCACTAGGTGAGCATATGGACATGTATTAAATAGGGAATAGCATGCTGGGATCAGAGTCTTAATCAGACAATTACACAGAAAAGGCAGCAGGGGTTGAGAGCATAGAAATCATTAATCAGGAACTTGTTAAGGTAAACACATAAAACAGGACAGGAAGGAAAGCATGCTAGTTGAGAAACAAGTAGACAAGTATCTTGGATCAAATAGGAACATGCTAAAGTATATGAACCATATTGACATATTGGACAAGACAAATTCACAAGAGTTAAGGCATGCTAGTTAACAAAAACATAAAGCAGGCAGAGGTAGGTTGATATCTACAACAGAAAAATTACATAACATATTGAATATGACATAGTAACAGAGATAGACATGCTGATTAAGAGCAATAAACAGGAAGCACATAGGTCTAACTACATAGCATATTGAATGATAATAGAAGTAGTCATGCTGATTAAGAGCAATAGACAGGAAGCACATATGTTTAACTTCATAGCATATTGGATGATAGCAGAAGTGGAGGCTTACCAGTTAAGTGATAGCAAATAGGAAGGTGAAATTATGCAGAATCCAATAGTCTAGCCTTGGCTTTTAGTCGGCTAGATAGTGCAACAAACACAAGTAACAGAAAGATTTGCAATAGATAGTGAATAAGAGCAAGAGTTTGTGGGTGGGTGTGACTTTCTGAGTGTGTTCGTATGTTTGAAAGAAACCAGAATGGGGTTTATATAGCACTTAGCAAGGTAAAACAAATAAGACAAAGAATAATAGAGTTCATAAATAAGGTATACAAATAAAACATGTTAGTTAATTGGGGCTAAACCCAACTAATTAGTACAAACAGAATCCAAGAAAGACACATTAAAATAAGGGGAATCAATTATCAGCCCCATATTGGGATTCAAATAAGGTAGGAAATAAGTCATAGGCAATTTATAAGTCGGTTAGAGTAAATCAAAACCTAGAAATCAAGCTAATAAACTAATTAAGGCAAGTAGTACCAATTAGGACTCATAAATAAGGAAAATAGGTAAAAATCATAGAGAAGTACTAATTTCAACAGAAAGATATGATTCCAAACCCTAATTAGGAGGATAAAATCAAGTATCCTATGTTAATTGACAGGACAAAGAATAACGAGCAAATATTGAAGCGAACAGTGAAATAATTAAACAAACAAGGGATTAGAACATTGGCATGACAAAATCAGTAGAACTAGTAAAGATAATCAGATTCAAGCACTTAGAAACTTTAGAAACTTTTTGCAGAGAACTTAAGAGGAAACCATAGTTTTAGGAAATATTGAAATCGATTAATAATAAGGAAAATCAGAAGGGTTTTTAAAGAAATAGCAGATAAACTTAAGATCATCTCAAATCTACAAGGATCTGAACACACTCAAGTAGAAAGAGATTAGGGTTTTGAAAAGTGGAGAGAGATTAGAAAAATCGAGTTAAGAACCAGAGTTCCAAGCCATAATCATAAAGATAACAATACTTACAAACATAGCGATTAACGCAAGGCAGGTTCATCACAAATGAAGAGTTTAGGTCGACTCTGAGCTGAGTCTTTTGAGATTCCTTCAAACCACGAAGAAATCGAACAAATAGAAGAGGTAAGAGGCCGGCGGGGGCCTGAAATCATAAAGAAATCCCATGGAACGGGGTGTTTTCCGGTGACGCGACTAGGATTAGGGGAGAGCTTGAGAGAGAAGAGAGGAGAACAGGGAAACAGAGGCGGCGTAATGGGAAAAGTGAGCAAGGTTTGGGGTGGGAGATTATTTAAAAATGGTAACTCTTTCTTGGACTGTTGATCTCTAAGATCAACGGCCATGATTTGATTTGGGGGTTGGACGGGTTTTATGAAATGAGTCAGGGTGTTTAGGCTATGAGTATTTGAGTTGGGCTGTGGGTAATGTTTTGGGCTAGGTCCAAATTAAAATAAATTTAAAGAGTCTATTTGTTAAATACCCAATTAATTGATAAAATATTTTATAAAAAAAGGTAATAAATGATAAAAATATTGTTAGTGCATAAAAATGAATTTAAATAATTATTTAATATTTTAAAAATATAAAAATATTTTTTCTGGTGAAATAAAGTAATTAAGCACTTATTAACTTATTATTGCGAAGCTATTGCAATTATAACCCTAAAAATATAAATGTGGCAATTCATGAAATAATTAAAGCTTAGTATAAATATAACTGATAAAAATTAAGCAGTAAAATTTTTATAAAACCATTTGTGATGCAATTAGTAATTATTTATACAATAAAAGACTAGGATAAATTAATAAAATTCTTTAAAAATGCAGAAATTATGGAATGATATCAATTGATGCTCATCCATGGTTTTAAAGATGTATATGCATTTTTGAAAATAATATAGGGAAAAATTGGGTATAACAAGCTGCCCATCTTTACCTGGGAAGGATGAAAGAGTTATCGGGTAAAGATATGATGTCCAGTTTTGACAGAGTAAGGCGATTTGAGAGACATAGGTCGTACTCTAGTTTCTGAGCTGCCTATATATCCCTGGTTTTACAAGAATTAGGTTGTGTGTAGTTCTGGATTCACTGGCAAAATATACCGATGAAGTTATCACAAGAACGGACACAAGGTTTCGAATAGATGAAATGGTTACGGTGAGCAGTTAGGTTTGAAAAAGTATGAAGGAGCGGGTTTGCACTTGTTAGGATAACGGTTGCTCATCGGGTTACCTACAAATGAAAGACGCACTACACGCATATATTTTGCATAAATTTAAACATGATGCAAATTCCCTTCAAACAATTAGAATTGTCTTTGGACGGTTGAGGATGACGTCCTTAGACCATGATGTCTCGGGCCATGAATTGCGCGGTAAGGGATTCGCAGGCTATGAAATGATGTTCTCGGGCCATGAAAATGGTACCTCCGAACCATGACACCTTTGAATAATTATATGCAGGTATTGAGAGATCCTCAGGTCATGATATGGTGTCTTCAGGCTATGAGGATGATGGCTTCGGACTATGATGCCTTTGGACAAGTTGGCTATACATCAGCCTATGAAATGCTTAGCCTTGCGCAGAGTTTGGGGGGTAGAGCTTAGCCCCGAGAGAAGAAGATGATGCAAAGTTTAGAATAGAGCAACACTTATGCATGGGGAGACAATGCTTAGTCCCATGAGAAGGCAGTGCTTAGCCTTATGCAAATAGGGAGGCAGGGCTTAGCCTCATGCAAGATTTGAGATAGGGATTAGTCTCATAAGAAGAGAAGGCAATGCTTAGCCTTACGCAAATATGGAGGCAGGGCTTAGCCTCATGCAAGATTTGAGACAGAGCTTAGTCTCATGCAAAGAGAAGGCAGTGTTTAGCCTTATGCAAATGTGGAGGCAGGGCTTAGCCTCATGTAAGATTTGAGACAGTGCTTAGACTCATGCAAGAATCGAGACAGGGCTTAGTCTCATGAAAGGAGAAGTCAGTGCTTAGCCTTATGCAGATATGGAGGCAGGGCTTAGCCTCATGCAAAATTTGAGATAGGTCTTAGTCTCATGCAAGGAGAAGGCAGTGTTTAGCCTTATGCAAATATGGAGGCAGGGCTTAGCCTCATGTAAGATTTGAGATAGCGCTTAGTCTCTTGCAAAGAGAAGACAGTGTTTGGCCTTATGCAAATGTGAAGGCAGGGCTTAGCCTAATGCAAGATTTGAGAGAGTGCTTAGTCTCATGCAAAGAGAAGGCAGTGTTTATCCTTATGCAAATGTGGAGGCAGGGCTTAGCCTCATGCAAGAATTGAGACTAGGCTTAGTCTCATGCAAGGAAAAGGCAGTGCTTAACCTTATGCGGATATGGAGGCAAGGCTTAGCCTCATGTAAGATTTGAGACAGGGCTTAGTCTCATGCAAAGAGAAGGCAGTGCTTAGCCTTATGCAGATATGGAGGCAGGGCTTAGCCTCATGCAAGATTTGAGACAGGGTTTAGTCTCATGCAAGGAGAAGGAAATGCTTAGCCTTATGCAAATAGGGAGGCAGGGCTTAGCCTCATGCAAGATTTGAGACAAGGCTTAGTCTAATGCAAAGAGAAGGCAATGCTTAGCCTTGTGCAATGAACAAGAAGCAGATAGGAGTAGAATATTTCTTAGCTTGAGATATATTTGCGTCTGGTGGCCTGATTGATAGTGATTTTTATATGTGTATATTTGCGAATAATCTTGTTATGTTCATCGTGCCTGCATCTAAAGAAAAATCGTGAGTTTTTTAGGGGAGGTTGGTTCGTGCCCTTGTTTGCTTGCTTTGCTTTGCTCTATTCTGGGGCCCTATTTAAGTCATCCTGGGTAACACCTGGCTGATGTAGAAATAGAGTTTCGAAAAATATGCACTTATTTGATAAAATAGAGTTATTTTAGAAACATAATGTTATATAATATTATGTGAATTAGATGAACTGGTGACTGTAATGCTTTTAGAGACATTGCGGCTTCCTTGCATTAGAATTTTGAGGGTCCTCCTCCAAATTCTCCCCCAGTTTGATCCTTTGGTCGTTTTGCATGCAATGAAATTTGTTGGATCTACTCCGAAATTTGGAGAATCATTCTCAAAATTTTGCCCCAATTACTTAACCGATTTCTAACTATCAAGCATATGATGGTGTCGGCTGGACTTGTTCCGAAATTTTGAGGGTCCTCCTCAAAATTCTGCACAGTTTCTGGTTCTAAGGGAAAATGACAATTTTATTAAGATATGACCGAACCCACAGGGCTACCTACGTATCCCCTCTTAAACAGGAATCAGGTCAACCGTAGTTCAGTTACATCAGATGAATGAGTGTAAACAATCTAAACATAGTATCTCTTAACTACATCTAAATTGATGGGTTTTGGCCAAACTTCTCCTTCTATTTCTGCAATTATGAGTGCTCCTCCTATTAGCACCAGGTGAACCATGTAAGGACCTTGCCAATTGGGTGACAATTTCCCTTTGGCTTCGTCCTGATGCGGGAAGATCCGTTTCAAAACCAACTGCCCTGGTTCGAATTATCTTGGTCTGACCATTTTGTTGAAAGCTCTGGACATGCTATTCTAATAAAGCTGACCGTGACATACTGCATTCATTCTTTTTCCATCTATGAGGGTTAGTTTCTCGTAGTGTCTCCTTATCCATTCTACATCACTAAGTTCGGCTTCCTGTATGATCCTTAAAGAAGGAATTTCTACCTCGGCTGGAATGACTGTTTTGGTACCATAAACTAGTAAATAGGAAGTTGCCCCAGTTGATGTGCGGACCATAGTGCGGTATCCCAATAGGGCAAAGGTTAACTTCTCGTGCCATTGTTTGTGATTTTCTACCATCTTCCTTAGTATCTTCTTGATGTTCTTGTTGGCAGCCTCCACAACTCCATTCATTTGAGGCCCGTATGTTGTAGAGTTTTTGTGCTTGATTTTGAAGGTTTCACACATGGCTTTCATCAGGTCACTGTTGAGATTGGTGGCTTTATCAGTGATAATGGACTCGAGAACCCCGAATCGGCAAACAATACGATCCTTGACAAAATTTGCGATGACTTTCTTGGTTACAGCTTTATAAGATGCAGCCTCTGCCCATTTTGTGAAATAGTCGATATCCACTAAATTGAACTGGTGCCCGTTAGAAGCGGCGGGCTCGATTGGACCAATGGCGTCCATTTCCCAGGCAACAAAAGGCCAAGGTGCACTTGTTTCATTGAGCTCATTAGGTGGTACCCTATCATGTCTGCATCTACCTAACATTGGTGTCATTTCTGGATGTTCTGGATGCAATCCGTTTCCATGGTCATCCAAAAATATCCCGCTCTGAGTATCTTCTTGGCTAGGACAAAACTGTTCATATGTGGTCCGCAAGTTCTGGAATGTATCTCCTCAAGCAATCTGGAAGCCTCCTATGCGTCAACACACCTTAACAACCCCAAATCAGGAGTTCTTTTATACAGGGTCCATCCGCTTTGGAAGAAGTGACTGTACAACCTCCGCGGTGTACATTTCTGAGTATGGTTTGCATGTTCTGGATATTCTCCTTTTTCCAAATATTCTTTGATGTCGTAGAACCAAGGTTTTTCCTCTGTTTCTTCTTCAACATGAGCACGGTAGGCCTGTTGATTATGGATCATCATCGGGATGTGATCGATGAAATTCGTATCTGGATTTTGTATAATAGATAATAAGGTGGCCAGTGCGTTTGCGAACTCATTTTGAATTCAATATTTGTGAATATCTTCATCAATTCCTGTATATGATACAAGTATGGTAGTATCTTGGTGTTCTTCGTAGCCCATTCTCCTTGAACCCGATGTACCAAAAGATCTGAATCGTCAATTACCAGCAACTCTTGTATATTCATATCGATGGCCAAATTGAGCCCCACGATACAAGCCTCATATTCTGACATATTGTTGGTGTACGGAAACCTAAGCTTTGTAGACACCGGGTAATGTTGGCCTATTTCTGATTCCAAAACTACTCCAATGCCCACTCCTTTTAAGGTTTGTAGCCCTATCAAAGAACATTCTCCAACCGTCGCAGGCTTCAGCAATGTCCTCTCCTACGAATGATACTTCTTCATCAGGAAAATATGTTTTTAATGGTTCGTACTCTCCTCCCATAGGATTTTCATCAAGATGGTATGTCAATGCTTGTCCTTTGACCGCCTTCTGAGTTACATAGATGATATCGAACTCACTTAAAAATATTTGCCACTTGGCTAACTTCCCGATTGGCATGGGCTTCTGAAAGATGTACTTCAGAGGGTCCATTCTGGATATGAGGTATGTGGTATAGGCACAGAAGTAATGCCTCAATTTATGAGTTGTCCATGTCAAAGCACAGCAAGTGTGTTCCAGCAGAGAATATCGTGCTTCATAAGGTGTGAACTTCTTACTCAAGTAGTATATGGCTTGTTCCTTTCTTCCTGTCTCGTCATGTTGTCCCACAACATATCGGAAATCCCCATCTATTACGGACAGATAGAGTTGCAAAGATCTCCCGAGTTCTGGCGGGTCTAGGACTGGCGTTGTAGACAGGTATTCCTTGATTTTGTCAAAAGCCTTCAGACAGTCCTCAATCCAACTAGTTTCAGCATCTTTCCTCAACATTTGGAAGATGGGTTCACATATTAGCGTGGACTATGCTACGAAGCGGCTGATGTAGTTGAGGCATCCTCGGAAGCTCATCACATCCGTTTTACTCTTTGGTGGTGGTAACTCTTAGATAGCCTTGACTTTGGACGGTCCAATACGATTCCTTAGTGGCTGACGATGAATCCCAACAGCTTTCCTAGGGGAACCCCGAATGCACATTTTGTAGGGTTTAGTTTTAGATTGTACCTCCTTATCCTGTCAAAGAACTTTCTCATGTCTGTTAGGTGATATGTGGCCTTCTTGGATTTGATGATGTTGGCGTCAACATACATCTCTATTTTTTTATGTATCATATCATGGATGATGGTTGTCATGGCTCTCATGTAAGTAACCCCGGCATTCTTTAGACCAAATGGCATCATTTTGTAGTAGTACACTCTTTATGGTATAATGAAAGTCGTTTTCTCTATCTTCTTCGTCCATCCAGATCTGGTGGTAACCCACGAAGCAATCTACAAAGGATTGGAGTTCATGCTTGGCGCAATTGTCGAATAGGATGTGTATATTTGGTAGTGGAAAATCCTCCTTGGGACTTGCTCTATTAAATCTTGATAGTCAACACACACTCTGACATTCCCATCTTTCTTCAGAACTGGTACAATGTTGGCTAACCAGACTGGGTACTCAACTACCCTGAGGACTTTTGATTTGATCTGCTTAGTGACTTCCTCCTTGATTTTAAGACTCATGCCTGGTTTGAACTTTCTCAGTTTCTACTTCATTGGCAGACACATTGGATTGGTAGGCAACTTCTGAGCCACTATGGATGTGCTCAGACCGGTCATGTCATCATATGACCATTCAAAGATATCCTCATATTCCTTCAGGAAACGAATGTACTCTTCCTTCTTTGACGGTGATAAGTGAATGCTTATGTGAGTCTCCTTGACGGTTTTGGTGTCTCCTAAATTGATTGCTTCGGTATCGTCCAGGTTGGACTTAGCTTTGTTCTCAAAGTTTTCAACTTCTCTGACAACTTCCTCAGGTATTTCAACTTCTTCTTCTGAGTCACTATCCTTATATTACGTTGTCTCATCACATGTCACAGTCATCGGTTCATCAGGAAAACTAATAATAACGTTGTAGACAAAAAAATGTGAAAGATAATAATGAATACTAAATAGCAGTGCGTTAATTAAATTTGAAAATATCAAAAATAGCTACGGCTCGATGACTCGAGCAATTATTTCGAAACAAAATGCATCTTTAAAACAAAATTACTGAAAATATCTTAAATGCCTAGCATGGCTATAAAAACAAATCAGGCCAATTGCCAAGCTACACAGGGACTCGGCGGGCCCGGGATGGTGTGGCAGCCAAATTTTTTAGAACAGATCCCTTCTCCATAGTCTGAATGTTGAGGCCTTCTTCCTCCTACTCCTCAATTATCACATTACAATCCATATTCTCGGCGTCCAGGAACAAGTTTCTCAACCCAGCCAAAGCTTCTTCCTCTGCAGATCCCCATATTGTATCGGTCTGGTGAAAAGTCTAACTTAGGTGTGGTACCTGGTTGCTCGAGAGGGTAATAAGGACCATGCCATGGAGGCGACCAATCATCATATTATTGCTAGATGTTTGGATATCCCAGCCCAAAAGTTATGTTGTGACGTTTCAACTATATCGGTTTGGAAATGCCCTGGAGTTCCTTACCAAGCCCTTTGCCAGGTTCACACCGAGACCATGCCAGTGTGCTTTCTATTTTGTTACTCCACCCCTTGTTCTTCTCAATTGCGTTGACATGTTCAATGTGGTGATAAGTTTCTCCACCCAGCCTTCTTCTATTCTCGATAATCGGGATAGTTTGACTGGTGTAAATGGGGTTACTTCCATCTCTGTGAATGATTACCTCCTGATGGTTCCATTAGAACTTCATGGACTGGTGTAGCATAGAAGCCACAGCACCAGAAGCATGTATCTAAGGTCGACCCAATAGAAGATTGTATGTAGCTGATATGTCTAGTACTTGGAACTCAACATTGAACCAAGTTGGTCCCATCTATAGACAAAGGTTAATCTCCCCAATCATGGCCCTTTGAGACCCATCAAATGCTTTCACGTTCATACTTCCTGCTTGTATCTCATAGAAATCTTTGCCCAACCTTTTCAGAGTAGTCAATGGATAAATGTTGAGGAAATAACCCCTATCTATTAGGACCCTGGAAATGAATTTATCTTCAAACTGTACTGTGATATGCAGTGCCCTGTTATGACTTAACCCTTCAGGCGGTAGTTCATCCTCGTAGAAGGTGATCTTGTGACTCTCCAGTACTTGCCCTACCATGTTGGCCATCTCTCCACTGGTGATATTGTTGGGCACATAAGCTTCATTCAACACCTTCATCAAAGCACTCTTATGCGCCTCTAAATTTTGCAATAGTGACACGATGGATATTTGGGTGGGGGTCTTGTTTAAATGATAGACAACAGAGTATTCCTTCGCCTGTACTTTCCTCTAAAGATCATCCGGTCCTGTTTCAATGATAGGTTGTTTGGTATCAGCCTTCCTTGCTTGATCCTCCCAAATTTTTGGGTGTATAGATCCTTCCAGTTCTGGTCATTCCCTATGCGGCACCAGATTCTTCCATCTTTTCTTTTCCCTTTCGCCTAGCTTCGGCAACGTAATCCCAAGGTATGCCATTGGACTTGAAAGGAGGCATGGTTGCTACTGTCACTGTGAAAGGAATGGCCACTTCTACCTCAAATAGACCAGGTGTGGCTGCGGGTGATGTTACCTCTACCTCAAATGGAACCAATGTTGTTATCTCAACCTCAACTAGCGGTTGTACCTTGACCATAATGGGATTGAGCGTGATTGCGGGCTTCTTTGGATCGTCGCCCTCTTTGATAAGTCCAATTGATCCCTCGGGATCTCACTCCTTATCAGTTTCTATCACATTGATCCATTCGCCCCTATGATCTGGAAGAGGATTGTTACGGACGTTGGGTGCAGCTTTCTTCGCCTGTATGACCTTATTATTGATCAATGTCTGGATCTTATCTTTCAATGTCTGGTACTCATCAATGGTGTGCCCCTTCATACTAGAATGATATGCATAAGTTTTGTTTGGATTGACCCATTGAGATGAATTTTCCCTTGCCACAGTGGGAATAGGGGTGACATAACTAGCAGCCTTCAATCTTTTGTACAACTGGTCGATGGGTTCAGCAGTGGCGGTGTATTGTCTGGGTGGTTTGCGATCAAAATTAGGTCAGGGTTTCTGGTAATTTGGACGAGTTGGAGGTAAATGATAGTAGGTTGGGTGGGTGTTATAAGTGTGATAGGTGGTGGCGGGATGAGAGTATCTGGGAGGTAAGGGTCGGTATGTAGGTGGAGGTGTTTGGTATGTGAGTGGAGATTTTAGACCTTGGGCCACCATTACTGGCCCTACTTATTTCTTCTTTGATATGCCACCTGATTGCAATGCTTTGTTCGTGGCTTGCAATGCCTCAAAATTTGTCACCATCCCACTTTTAATACCCTCTTCAATCCTTTCCCCAAGTTTGATGATATCGGAGAACTTATGATTCTCAATAACCATTAGCCTTTCATAATAATGTGGGTCATATGCCCTGACAAAGAACTTGTTCATCTATTCCTCGTCTAATGTCGATCTGACCTGGGCTACTTCTGACCTCCATCGAGTAGCATACTCGCAGAAAGTATCAATTGGCTTCTTCTTTAGGTTCTGGATATTGAAGACATCTGGTGCATTCTCCGTATTGAACCTGAATCGGTCCATAAAGTATGATGCCATGCTCACCCAATTGGCCCATTTATTAGGATTCTAGATTATGTACCAGGATAGGGCATCTCCGGTAAGACTTCTCATAAAGAGTTTCATTCGAATCCTTTCATATTTTCCGATCCCCACAAACTTGTCACAATAAGTTCTCAATTGAACCTTGGGATCACCTGTTCCATCAAAAAATTTGAACATGGGAGGTTTGTAACCCTCCGGTAGTTCCACATCTGGTTGTATGCATAAATCCTCGTAGTTCATACCTTTTATCCTTTTACATCCTTCAACACCCTAAACTCGACTTTTCAACTTCTTGAGTTCCTCGGTTATGTTCTTGATGAGCAGGTCCTTCTCAGCGGATTCTAGTGTATAGGAGATTGGTTTAGTGGAGTGAGGTAGGGTTTCCACGTATATGGGGTTGTTTTGGTATGTGCCAGAGATTTGGGTATAGTGGTGGTCGTTGGTCGAGTTTTGAGGATCCGTAATAGGTTGTGGTGTGTTTTGAGGAGTGTGATAGGTAGTGGTTTTTGGGTACTGGTTTGGTTAATGATGGTGTTTTGGAGGAGTTAGTACCGGTAGAGGATTTGGATTTTAAGGTGGTGTGGCGTATTGATGGGGTGTGGGAGGATTTTGTGGACATTGGTTTGGCATATTTTGAGGAGGTACTGGGTTTTGAACATTTTGTTGGTTAACATCTAAGACGTTCAGAGTGAGGGCGAGGTTTTCCAAGTTGTGGACATGATCAAGTTCTCCCTGTAACTCCAGTATTTTCTGCTCCAATTGCAGGACCAAATCATTCTGGCCTGGAGTACTCCGACCGCCTAAAGTTTCAATATTCTCAACATTTTCTTTTCGTATACCACTCAAGTCATCTATCTTACCTTTTCCTCTGCTTTTTGGATTACTCAGAGGAGAAGGAGGTGGAGGGCCTCTAGATCTGGTGTGATATGTTGATGACGCCAGTATGTGCGAACTAACCTTAGGGGATGGAAATAATAAAATAAAGAAAAACAAAAGGTAAACAAGTCAGTAATGATTCTGAAAGTGTTTGCAGTATTTAAACACATATTGCGGGAAGATAAATCCGCGTCCTAATTTGGGATCCTCGTTATGCCTGAGGTAGGCCTAGTGACAGATAGATTTGGAGAATTTCAGTGCCAATAATTGCATCATTTCAATAATATAAAAATAGATGAATCTAAAACGACACTAAATAAGATAAGTCACTAATGGCACTTGGCCTTCTTACATTTGAAAAAGTAAATAAACCTAATCTACTTGGTCCCATAAGGACCTTCTCCAGGCTGGATGCTTTTGTCGATCAAATTCCCCAGTTCGCACAGGTTCAGCAGTACATCTGCCTTCGTTAGATGTCCTCCTTCGCTTCCTTCAGCATTCTGGAAATCTATGACTCTCTTCCTCATTTATCCATTCAATTCCATTAGACTGTACTCCAAATATTCCAACATTTCACTTGATTTAACAGCCATCTCTCTCCTTTCATTAATTAGTTCCATATCGGTCTTGTGTCGCTCCATATGCTCTGCCTCGGACTCGTGAACTCTTTTGCGCAATTTGTTGTACTTCACTTGTGCCTCGGCAACTTCATCTATGGCTCTATTTCCTGGACCAACCATTGGCTCGAATATTCCTGCTATGTTGTCCTCTAACCATGATAGGTAAAAGTACACATGACCAGCATGATATCGATCTGGCTCGAAGGTATCCTTTTCCACGTAATTTTCAAATGCCACATATGTTGAGCTTCACATTTGTATGGGACGTCGTCATCTTGAAAATTTTCCCTGTAGTGACTCATTTTAGCAACTCGTGGTATGAACTGCTTCCTGTTTGCCTGTCTCATAACTCTGATGGGAGCATAATGGTATATGCCCCTCAATTTGGTCAGTACCAAGTGTGGAACATCCCTAGATCTGATGATGAACTCGTCAGTAGGGAACCACTCGAACATCCATTGAACCTGATCCTCGGTCAAAATGCTGAAAAACTGCGCCCATCCTATAGCATTTTCGGGTTGAGCAAACCTGTCTGGGATATATGACATTCTCTTAGGATTATGGAAAGTTATGTGGTCATTCCACGGCCTTTACGGAAGCTTTTGACGGTATTGACCCTTTCGGAGATGCTCTAACAACCAAACTTGTAACAGCAGATTACAACCTTCGAAGTATTTGTACCCCTTCTGACAGCGCTCTAAGGCTCGGTATATGTCTGCTATGATCATAGGGACAATGGTATATGTTTGCCCCTCGATCCCATCCATCAAGGTTTTGGCTATCATGGCAAGTCTGGTTTGGATTCTATCCCCTTGGATTGGAACACTAACATACCCAAGAAACAGACAATGAACACAAAAACCCTACAGTGGATCCAACCCAATGAAGTGATAGAGAACTCGTCATCGAAGATATGATAAGATCTGTTGTGACCGTATCATTCAAAGAGGAAGTCGAAGGGTATGTAGGAATTCTACAGACACTCCAAGTCATCATTCTTCTTTAATCCCATCATCTTTAGAAACCCCCTAGTAGAGCGATTTTTCGGCACCAATAAACCAGGACTATCCCAAGGTAGCCAAGCGAATCCCCCTATTTCTTCCAAGAGAGGGGTCATTTCTATGTTTCCAAAGCAAATCACGACTCTTTCTTGTCCCAGAACATTGTGGCAGCTTCGATTAACATGTTGTTTGGCTGGAGGTCCAATAAAGAAGGCAAATTTCCCAAGACCCTTTTCACATGATTCTTATCACTTGATGGAAGATCCTCCCACCAATCTAGCAACAATGGTGGTATGTTACGGACCATGTCAAACCTGAGGACTTCGTGCCTTATTTTCTGCAAAACAAATATGGTTAGGCCCTTTCCTCCTCCAGATCTGACTATTTATACAACAATGATTAGCATATTGGCAATTATTTCTCCAAAATTAATGCACACAATCATGGTTGCATCCGTTGTGATTATGGAAAACGCGATGGACTTTTGGACAAGGCTTGTCTTAAAGGGTTATTATGTGGAAAACATATTAACTCGGATAAGTTTGATCATGATGCATGTACAATTAATCAGAGTAAGATTTGTAGAAAGGTCTAGACTGGTACCCTCAAGTGGACAACTTGAGGGGGAAAGGCACGAAACCGTCGACTGCACTGCTGATTGACTAGTTTTATCGCAAATACGCCTTTCCGAATTTAAAGGTGATATATAGGAAGGGCACAAACACTCACCAAGCGTTTCTATAGGATTGATTGTGCACAAGTGGAATATGATGTTGAGCATTATTTATGCAACAACAAATAGCATGTTTTCACGTATTTGCACGTTAAAAATAATAAATGCAGTATTTAATAATTGAAAGACATTTAAGAAAGAAAACAAGTAGACAAGTCAGTTTCTATAATAAAGGAAATCGTAAATGCTTGAAAAATAGGCAATTAAATCCAAATAAATGGGGTAGGAAAGGGTGCACATGTATTAACAGCATAAAGCATGCTTAAGACTAATTAATAAAAACAGGTTTGTTATGATAAGAGCCTAAAATATCCCAAGTAGAGTCGCCATGCTATCGCGCCCTCTTTTTCCTCGTGGAGTTCGGGTTTCGACATTCTAGGACAACTCTTTTCCTTTTGGTAATTGGGTATAATATTTGAAGAGTCGTCGCCTAACGAATTAAGGTGCATTAGGGCACCTAGAACAAATAACTCGTGTACTAGTTTATGTCACCAGATATTGGGTAAGGGCTCAAATTACCTTGAGGGGAAGGTGTTAGGCACCCCTCGAGGTCCATAATGGTGGGTCCTGGCCAAATTCAATTTAAGCGAATTAGTCATAAAGCAATTTAAACAAATAGAGATTATTTTAAAACGGGAATAAAGGGGGTCCTAGGTTTATTAGCCTATAGGATCACTTCTGTGCAATACTCTGTAACCTTCCTCAAATAGAGGTGTTTACGCATAGCATTAGCGTACAGGTCATCATATCTTTTACTACCTGATTACCCTCCCCTTAATTATTATCTAAGCATTCTAACAGCATCGAATACATATCCTATGTGTGCACTACTCGTCCCTTACATGTGGCCCTGGAGGTGTTTAGGACCTCTATTTAAGGTGGTTCTAGACTCACCTATGGTGCTTAAAAGGAGAAAACTAAGTGACAAACAAAATAAGTAGGACTGTCACATAAAATATCACTTAAGGGGGCTCATATTTACCTCCACAAATAGACAAACAAATGCACGCTATTCAAGCGAGAAGTTTTAAAACGATTAGGGTTCTATAGGCAGGATATCTAAATAAGCACAGAATATAGAGTTGTTTTATTAAGGCGAGGCAGTAAATACTTATCAGTTTGCCTATTGATTTTAATCACGTACTGAAGCTGGGCTTGTTTATAAGCAGTCAAACAAACACAATTTTAATTATCCTATAGGCTTGCCTAGGTGATATTCGGGCAAAATCCTATAGACATGGTATCTAAACATTAATCAGCACGCAATTATAAACCAGTGATTAATTTCAACAGGCGAATTTTTATCTTTTAGACCCAATAGGCATACTTTCTAGGTGCTGAAACTGATTACAAGCGTTATTTCACGGCATAGAAACTGATTTTATACACGTTCCCCATAGGCATGATATCTAAGTTGTCAAAACTGATTTTAAATATGATTTCCAATGGACATGATATCTAAGTATTCATGTTGATTTCAAACATGATTTCCTATGGACATGATATCTAAGTGAGCAGAATGTTATAGGAGTTGGTAATTCCCAAAAAGATCTTATGGGCATGGTTTCTAATGCACATTGAAACTTGAGAATATGCATGAACATGAATTTTGATACAGAATTGATAAACGTCCTATAACAGGATTTCTAGTATGTAAAGTGGAAATTCAGGACAAATATAAAGATAAGGCCTATAGGCATGGTTTTTAATGCATATAAATAATCACAACAATCTTATAGGCATGTTTTTACCCGATCCCAACAAAGATATATAAAAATCCCTCCTAGATTTACTAATAAACACATATCTGTTTATACAAGAATTATTATTACAGACCAAACAAATGAATCACATAATGAAAATTATTATACCATAGGGAGCCTTGACAGCCCAAAAGTAAACCTGGAATCCAGGCCTTCATTCAAATCTGGAGTCCAACGGGCAGTCCATAATACACATAATTGGCTTCTAGTGTGTCAAAGTTCCCAAGGGCCTCAGGGACCCTGGGCAATGCTCACACCAGAACCTTTTCAAAGAAGTAGATTTTGTAAACAAGTTTGGAAAGGCCAGCCCTAGTGTGTTAAAGTTCGGAGGAGTTCCATGGACTCCTAGGCAATGCTCACACTGGAGGGGCAGGACCCTAGATATCTAAGAGTAGGAGTTGAAAATAGCATATGAAAATAGGAGATAGTTTTAGGAAAAAAAATAGTTTGGATTTTAAAAGTGAGTAGAAACAGGTTACAAGATTGAAACAACAAACAAAACCATATTCAGCAGATTGTGTTTAAACATGCATTCCAGCAGTCAAACAACAGACAGAACAGAGTCACAATCAATTCAAACAAGGTTCCGCATTGCCTGGGATTGACTTAGTTCATTAGTTATCACTAGGTGAGCATATGGACATGATTAAACAGGGAATAACATATTGGGATTAGAGTCTTAATCAGACAATTACATAGAAAAGGCAGCAGGGGTTGAGAGCATAGAAATCATTAATCAGGAACTTGTTAAGGTAAACACATAAAACATGACAGGAAGGAAAGCATGCTAGTTGAGAAACGAGTAGACAAGTATCCTGGATCAAATAAGAACATGCTAAAGTGTATGACCATATTTATATATTGGACAAGACAAATTCACAAGAGTTAAGGCATGCTAGTTAACAGAAACATAAAGCAGGCAGAGGCAGGTTGATATCTACAACAGACAGATTACATAACATACTGAATAGTACATAGTAACAGAGATAGACATGTTGATTAAGAGTAATAAATAGGAAGCACATAGTTCTAATTACATAGCATATTGAATGATAATAGAAGTAGTCATGTTAATTAAGAGCAATAAACAGTAAGAACATAGGTTTATCTTCAAAGCATATTGGATGATAGCAGAAGTGGAGGCATACCAGTTAAGAGATAGCAAACATGAAGATGAAAGTATGTAGAATCCAATAGTTTTGCCTTGGCTTTCAGTCGGCTGGACAGTGCAACAAACACAAGTAACAAAAAGATTTGCAATAGAGAGTATGTGTGAATAAGAGCAAGAGTTCGTGTGCAGGTAAAACAACTAAAGCAAAGAATAATAGAGTTCATAAATAAGGTATACAAATAAAATCAGTCAGTTAATTGGGGCTAAACCCAACTAATTAGTACAAACAGAATCCAAGAAAGACACCTTAAAATAAGGGGAATCAATTACCAACCCCATATTGGGATTCAAATAAGGCAGGCTAATAAACTAATTAAGGCAAGTAGTACCAATTAGGAGTCATAAATAAGGAAAATTGGTAAAAATCACAGAGAAGTACTAATTTCAAAAGAAAGATATGATTCCAAACCCTAATTAGGCGGATAAAATCAATTATCCTCTATTAATTGACAGGACAAAGAATAACGGGCAAATATTGAAGCGAACAGTGAAATAATTAAACAAACAAGGGATTAGAACATAGGCATGAAAAATCAGTAGAACTAGTAAAGATAATCAGATTCAAACACTTAGAAACTTTTGAACCTTTTTGCAAAGAACTTAAGAGGAAACCCTAGTTTTAGTAAACATTGAAATCGATTAATAATAATTAAAAACATAAGGTTTTTCAAAGAAAATACTAGATAAACTTAAGATCATCTCAGATCTACAAGGATCTGAATAGATCAAGTAGAAAGAGATTAGGGTTTTGAAAAATGGAGCAAGATGAGAAAAATCTAGTTAAGAACCGGAGTTTCAAGCCATAATCATAAAGATAAAAATACTCACAAACGTAGCGATGAACACATGGCAGGTTCATCAAAAATGAACAATTTAGGTCGACTCTAAGTTGAGTCTTTTGAGATTCCTTCAAACCACGAAGAAATCGAACAAATAGAAGAGGTAAGAGGCTGGCGGGGGCCTGAAATCATAGAGAAATCCCATGGAACGGGTTGTTTTCCGGTGACGATGTCTAGGGTTAGGGGAGAGCTTGAGAGAGAAGAGAGGAGAACAGGGAAACAGAGGCGGCGGAATGGGGAAAGTGAGTAGGGTTTGGGGCGGGAGATTAATTAAAAATTGTAACTCTTTCCTGGATCGTTGATCTCTGAGATCAACGGCAAGGATTTGATTTGGGGGTTGGACGGGTTTTATGAAATGGATTAGGGTATTTGGATTGTGGGTATTTTAATTGGGATGGGGGTAATGTTTTGGGCTAGGTCTGAAATTAAAATAAATTTAAAGAGGCTATTTGTTAAATACCCAATTAATTGATAAAATATTTTTATAAAAATATGTAATAAATGATAAAAATGATGTTGGTGCAATGAATTTAAATAATTACTTAATATTTTAAAAATATAAAAATATTTTTTCTGGTGAAATAAAGTAATTAAGCACTTATTATTGCGAAGCTATTGCAATTATAACCCTAAAAATATAAATGTGGCAATTCATGAAATAATTAAAGCTTAGTATAAATATAACTGATAAAAATTAAGCAGTAAAATTATTATAAAATTATTTATGATGCAATTAGTAATAATTTATATAATAAAATACTGGATAAATTAATAAAATTCATAAAAAATACAGAAATAATGGAAAGATATCAATTAATGCTCATGCATGGTTTTAAAGATGCATATGCATTTTTGAAAATAATATAGGAAAAAATTGGATATCAACAGTCGCCCCTCTTTACCCGAGAAGGATGAAAGAGTTATCGGGTAAAGATATGATGGCCAATTTTGACCGAGTAAGGCGATTTGAGAGACATAGGCCGCACTCTAGTTTCCGAGCTGCCTACATATCCCTGGTTTTATAGGAATCAGGCCCTGTGTAGTTTTGGATTCACCGGCGAAATATACAGATGAAGTTATCACAAGAACGAACACAAGGTTTTGAATAGATAAAATGGTTATGGTGAGCGGTTAGGTTTGAAATAGTATGAAGGAGCGGGATTGCTCCTTTTGGGATAACGGTTGCTCATCAGGTTACCTGCAGATGAAGACGCACTACATGCATATATTTTGCGTAAATTTAAACATGATACAAATTCCCTTCGTATCATGAGAATTGTCTTTGGACGGTTGAGGATGACGTCCTTAGACCATGATGTCCCTGGCCATGAATTGCGCGATAAGGGATTCACAGGCCATGAAATGATGTTCTCGGGCCATGAAAATAGTGTCTCTGAACTATGACGCCTTTGAATAATGATATGCAAGTGTTGAGAGATCCTCAGGCCATGACATAGTGTCTTCAGGCTATGAAGATGATGCCTTCAGAATATGATGCCTTTGGACAAGTTTACTATACATCAGCCCATGAAATGCAAAGATATGATACCAAAGGTAATAACAAGGCAATTCTTAGACTTGTGTAGAGTTTGGGGGGGCAGAGCTTAGCCCCGAGAGAAGAAGATGATGCAAAGTTTAGAATAGAGCAACACTTATGCAAGGGGAGACAATGCTTAATCCCATGAGAAGGAAATTCTTAGCCTTATGCAAATATGGAGGCAGGGCTTAGCCTCATGCAAGATTTGAGACAGGGCTTAGTCTCATGCAAAGAGAAGGAAGTGTTTAGCCTTATGCAAATATGGAGGTAGGGCTTAGCCTTATGCAAGATTTGAGACAGTGTTTATCCTCATGCAAGAATCGAGACAGGGCTTAGTCTTATGAAAGGAAAAGGCAGTGCTTAGCCTTATGCAGATATAGAGGCAAGGCTTAGCCTCATGCAAAATTTGAGATAGGTCTTAGTCTCATGCAAGGAGAAGGCAGTGCTTAGCCTTATGCAGATATGGAGGCAGGGCTTAGCCTCATTCAAGATTTGAGACAGGGCTTAGTCTTATGCAAGGAGAAGGCAATGCTTAGCCTTATGCAAATAGGGAGGCAGCGCTTAGCCTCATGCAAGATTTGAGACAGGGCTTAGTCTCATGCAAAGAGAAGGAAGTGTTTAGTCTTATGTAGTAAACAAGCAACAGATAGGAGCAGAATATTTCTTAGCTGGAGATATATTTGCGTCTGGTGGCCTAATTGATAGTGATTTTGATATGTGTATATTTGCGAATACTCCTGTTATGTTCATCGTGCCTGCATCCAAAGAAAAATTGTGAGTTTTGTAGCGGAGGTTGGTCCGTGTCCTTGTCTGCTTGCTTTGCTCTATTTTGGAGGCCCTGTTTGAGTCCTCTTGGGTAACACATGGCTGCCATAGAAATAGAGTTTCAGAAAATATGCACTTATTTGATGAAATAGAGTTATTTTAGAAACATAATGGTATATAATATCAAGTGAATTAGATGAACTGATGATTGTAACGCTTTTAGAGATATTGTGGCTTCTTTGCATTAGAATTTTGAGGGTCCTCCTCAAAATTCTGCCCCAGTTTGATCCTTTGGTTGTTCTACATGCAACGAAATTTGTTGGATCTGCTCCGGAATTTTGAGAATCCTTCTCAAAATTCTGGCCCAGTTACTTAACCGATTTCTGACTTTCTAGCATATGATGGTGTCGGCTGGACTTGTTCCGAAATTTTGAGGGTCTGCCCCAGTTTCTGGTTCTAAGGGAAAATGAAGATTTTATTAAGATATGACCGAACCCACAGGACTGCCTACGTATCCCCTATTAAACGGTAATCAGGTCAAGTGTAGTTCAATTACATTAGATGAATAAGTGTAAACAATCTAAACATAGTATCTCTTGACTGCATCTGA
Organism: Nicotiana tabacum; assembly: GCF_000715075.1. Taxonomy (NCBI): domain Eukaryota; kingdom Viridiplantae; phylum Streptophyta; class Magnoliopsida; order Solanales; family Solanaceae; genus Nicotiana; species Nicotiana tabacum. Next base: position 24,079,798 of record NC_134097.1, on the reverse strand, counting down.
ATTGATGGGTTTTGGCCAAACTTCTCCGTCCATTTCTACAAGTATGAATGTTCCTCATATTAACACCCGGTGAACCATGTAAGGACCTTGCCAGTTGGGTGAAAATTTCCATTTGGCTTCGTCCTGGTGCGGGAAGATCCATTTTAGCACCAACTGCCCCGGTGTGAATTATCTTGGTCTAACATTTTTGTTGAAAGCTTTGGACATTCTATTCTACTAAAGTTGATCGTGACATACTGCGTTCATTCTTTTTCCGTCAATAAGGGATAGTTGCTCGTAGCGTCTCATTATCCATTTTGCATCATTGAGTTCGGCTTCCTGTATGATCCTTAAAGAAGGAATTTCTACCTCGGCTGGTATGACAGCTTCGGTACCATAAACCAGTAAATAGGGAGTTTCCCCAGTTGATATGCGGACTGTAGTGCGTATCCCAAAAGGGCAAAGGGTAACTTCTCGTGCCATTATTTGTGATTTTCTACCATCTTACTTAGTATCTTCTTGATGTTCCTGTTGGCAGCCTCCACAACTCCATTCATTTGAGGTCTGTATGCTGTAGAATTTTTTAGCTTGATTTTGAAGGTTTCACACATGGCTTTCATCAGGTCACTGTTGAGGTTGGCGGCATTATCAGTGATAATGGACTTGGGAACCCCGAACCAGCAAACAATTTGATCCTTGACAAAATCTGCGACGACTTTTTTGGTTATATATTTGTAAGATGCAGCCTCTACCCATTTTGTGAAATAGTCGTTAGCCAATAAAATGAACCGGTGCCCGTTAGAAGCGGTGGTATTGATTGGACCAATGACATCCATTCCCCAGGTAGCAAAAGGCCAAGGTGCACTTGTTGCATTAAGCTCATTAGGTGGTACCCTTATCATGTCTGCATGTACCTGGCATTGGTGGTATTTCTGAACGTACCAGATGCAATCTGTTTCTATGGTCATCTAAAAATATCCAGCTCTGAGTATCTTCTTAGATAAAACAAAGCCGTTCATATGTGGTCCAAAAGTTCCAGCATGTATCTCCTCAACCAATCTGGAAGCTTCCTTTACGTCAACACACCTTAACAACCCCAAATCAGGAGTTCTTTTATACATGGTCCCTCTTCATTGGAAGAAGTGACTGGACAACCTCCGCAATGTGCGTTCTTGAGTATGGTTTGCATGTTCTGGATATTCTCCTTTTGCCAAATATTCTTTGTTGTCGTGGAACCAAGGTTTTCCATCTATTTCTTCTTCAACATGAGCACAGTAAGCCAGTTGATTATGGATCCTCACCGGTATGGGATCGATGAAATTCTTATCTGGATGTTGTATCATTGATGATAAGGTGGTCAGTGCGTCTGTGAACTAATTTTGAATTCTGGGCACATGTTTGAATTTTATCTTTGTGAATCTCTTCATTAATTCCTACACATGATACAAGTATGGTAGTATCTTGGTGTTCTTCGTAGCCCATTCTCCTTGAACCTGATGTACCAGAAGATCTGAATCGCCAATTACCAGCAACTCTTGTATATTCATATCGATGGCCAAATTGAGCCCTATAATGCAAGTCTCATATTCTGCCATATTGTTGATGTATGGAAACCTAAGCTTTGTGGACACCGGGTAATGTTGGCCTATTTCTGATTCCAAAACTGCTCCAATGCCCACTCCTTTTAAGGTTTGTAGCCCTATCGAAGAACATTCTCCAACCGTCGCAGGCTTCAGCAATGTCCTCTCCTGCGAATGATACTTCTTCATTAGGAAAATATGTTTTTAATGGTTCGCACTCTCTTCCCATAGGATTTTCATCAAGATGGTCTGTCAATGCTTGTCCTTTGACCGCCTTCTGAGTTACATAGATGATATCGAACTCACTTAAAAATATCTGCCACTTGGCTAACTTCCCGGTTGGCATGGGCTTCTGAAAGATGTACTTCAGAGGGTCCATTCTGGATATGAGGTATGTGGTATAGGCACAGAAGTAATGCCTCAATTTATGAGTTGTCCATGCCAAAGCACAGCAAGTGCGTTCTAGCAGAGAATATCGTGCTTCATAAGGTATGAACTTCTTACTCAAGTAGTATATGGCTTGCTCCTTTCTTCCTATCTCGTCATGTTGTGCCAAAACACATCCGAAAGCCCCATCTAATATGGACAGATAGAGTAGCAAAGGTCTCCCAGGTTGTGGCGGGACTAGGACTGGCGGTGTAGACAGGTATTCCTTTTTATCAAAAACCTTCTGACAGTCCTCGGTCCAACTAGTTTCAGCATCTTTCCTCAACATTTTGAAGATGGTTTCACATATTACCGTGGACTGTGCTATGAAGCGGCTGATATAGTTGAGACATCCTAGGAAGCTCATCACATCCTTTTGGCTCTTTGGTGGTGGTAACTCTTGGATAGCCTTGACAATGAATGGGTCCAACTCGATTCCTCGGCGACTGACGATGAATCCCAACATCTTTCCTACGGGAACCCCGAATGCACATTTTGTAGGGTTTAGTTTTAGATTGTATCTCCTTAGCCTATCAAAGAACTTTCTCAAGTCTGCTATGTGATTTGTGGCCTTCTTGGATTTGATGATGACGTCGTCAACATAAACCTCTATTTTTTGTGTATTATATCATGAAAAATGGTTTCATGGCTCTCATGTAAGTATCCCAAGCATTCTTTACACCAAATGGCATCATTTTGTAGCAGTTCACTCCACATGGTGTAATGAAAGCCATTTTCTCTGCGTGTTCTTCGTCCATCCAAATCTGGTAGTAACCCGCGAAGCAATCTACAAAGGATTGGATTTCATGCTTGGCACAATTGTCGATCAGGATGTGTATATTTGGCAGTAGGAAATCGTCCTTGGGACTTGCTCTGTTAAATTCTGATAGTCAACACACTCTGACTTTCCCATCTTTCTTCGGAACCGGTACAATGTTGGCTAACCAGACTGGGTACTCAAATACCCTGAGGACTTTGGCTTTTATCTGCTTAGTGACTTCCTCCTTGATTTTTAGACTCATGTCTGGTTTTAACTTTTTGAGTTTCTGCTTCACTGGCGGACACACTAGATTGGTAGGCAACTTATAAGCCACTATGGATGTGCTCAGACCTATCATTTCATCGTATGACCATGCAAAGATATCCTCATATTCCTTCAGGAAACAAATGTACTCTTCCTTCTCTGACGGTCATAAGTGAATGCTTATGCGAGTCTCCTTGACAGTTTTGGCGTCTCCCAAATTGATTGTTTCGGTTTCGTCCAGGCTGGACTTAGGTTTGTTCTCAAAGTTCTCAACTTCTCTAACAACTTCCTCAAGTATTTCATCTTCTTCTTCTGAGTCATTATCCTTAAATTACATTGTCTCATTACATGTCACAGTCATTGGTTCATCAGGAAAAGTAATAATAACGATGTAGAGAAAAAAATGTGAAAGATAATAATGAATACTAAATAGCAATGCGTTAATTAAATTTGAAAATATCCAAAATAGCTACGGCTCGATGACTCGAGCAATTATTTCGAAACAAAATGCGTATTTAAAACAAAATTACTGAAAATATCTTAAATGCCTAGCATGGCTATAAAACAAATCAGGCTAATTGCCAAGCTACCCAAGGACTCGGCGGGCCCAGGATGGTGTGGCAGTCCAATTGTTGAGAACAGCTCCCTTCTCTATAATCTGAATGGTAAGGCTTTCTTCCTCCTCCTCCTCCTTAATTATCACATTGCAATCCATATTCTTGTTGTCCAGGAATAAGTTTTTCAACCTAGCCAAAGCTTCTTCCTCTGCAGATCCCCATATTGTATCGGCCTGGTGAAAAGTCTAACTTAGGTGTGGTACCGGCTGCTTGATAGGGTAATAAGGACCATGCCATAGAGCCGACCAATCATCATATTCTTGCCAGGTGTATGGATATCCCAGCCTAAAAGTTGTGTCGTGAGGTTTCAACTGTATCGGTTTGGTAATGGCCTGGAGTTCCTTCCCAAGCCCTTTGACGGGTTCATACCCAGATCATGCCAGTATGTTTTCTATTTTGTTACTCCGCCACTTGTCCTTCTCAATTGCGTTGACATGTTCAATGTGGTGATAAGTTTCTCCACCCAACCATCTTCTATTCTTGATAAGCGAGATAGTTTGACTGGTGCAAATGGGGTTACTTCCATCTTCGTGAATGATTACCTCCTGATGGTTCCATTCGAACTTCACGGCCTGGTGTAACGTGGAAGCCATGGCCCCAGCAGCATGTATCCAAGGTCGACCCAATAGAAGATTGTATGTAGCTGATATGTATAGTATTTGGAACTCAACATCAAACCAAGTTGGTCCCATCTGCAGAAAAATGTTAATTTTCCCATTGTGGCCCTTTGAGACCCATCAAATGCTTTCACGTTCATACTTCATACCTGTATCTCATGGAAATCTTTGCCCAACCTTTTCAGAGTAGTCAATGGACAAATGTTGAGGCTATAAACCCCATCTATTAGGACCCTGTCAATGAATTTATCTTCAAACTATAACATAATATGCAGTGCCCTGTTGTGACTTAACCCTTCAGGCGGTAGTTCTTCCTCGTTGAAGGTGATCTTGCGACTCTCCAGTACTTGACCTACCATGTTGGCCATCTCTCCACTGGTTATATCGTTGGGCACATAAGCTTCATTCAACACCTTCATCGGAGCACTCTTATGCGCCTCTGAATTTTGCAATAGTGATAGGATGGATATTTGGGCGGGGGTCTTGTTTAAATGATTGATGACAGAGTATTCCCTTACATGTACTTTCCTCCAAAGATCGTCCGGTCCAGTTTCAATGACAGGTTGTTTTGCAGCAGCCTCCTTGCTTGATCCCCCCAAATTTTTGGGTGTATAGATCCTTCCAGTTCTGGTCATTCCCTGTGCGGCACCAGATTCTTCCATCTTTGCTTTTCCGTTTTGCCTAGCTTCGGCAACGTAATCCCAAGGTATGGCATTGGACTTGAATGAAGGCGTGGTTGCTACTGTCACTGTGAAAGGTGTGGCCACTTCTACCTCAAATGGACCAGGTATGGCTGTTGGTGATGTTACCTCTACCTCAAATGGAATCGATGTGGTTATCTCAACCTCAACTTGCGGCTATACCTGGACCACAATAGGATTGAGCGTGACTACGGGCTTGTTAGGATCATCGCCTCTTTGATAAGTCCAATTGATCCCTTGGGATCCCACTCCTCATCAGTTTCTATCACATTGATCCCTTCGCCCTTATGATCTGAAAGAGGATTGTTGCAAATGTTGGGTGCAGCTTCCTTTGCCTGTATGACCTTATTATCAATCAATGTCTGTATCTTATCTTTCAATTTCTGACACTCGTCAATTGTGTGCCCCTTCATATCGAAATGATATGCATAGGTTTTGTTTGGATTAACCCATTGAGATGAATTCTCTATTGCCACAGCAAGAATAGGGGTGACATAACCAGTAACCTTCAATCTTTCGTATAACTGGTCGATGGGTTCAGCAATGGCGGTATATTGTCTGGGTGGTTTGCGAACAAAATTAGGTTAGGGTTTCTGGTAATTTGGACGAGTTGGAGGTGAATGATAGTAGGTTGGCTGGGTGTAATAAGTGTGATAGGCGTTGGTAGGTTGAGAGTATCTGGGAGGTAAGGGTTGGTATTGACTCGAGCAATTATTTCGAAACAAAATGCGTATTTAAAACAAAATTACTGAAAATATCTTAAATGCCTAGCATGGCTATAAAACAAATCAGGCTAATTGCCAAGCTACCCAAGGACTCGGCGGGCCCAGGATGGTGTGGCAGTCCAATTGTTGAGAACAGCTCCCTTCTCTATAATCTGAATGGTAAGGCTTTCTTCCTCCTCCTCCTCCTTAATTATCACATTGCAATCCATATTCTTGTTGTCCAGGAATAAGTTTTTCAACCTAGCCAAAGCTTCTTCCTCTGCAGATCCCCATATTGTATCGGCCTGGTGAAAAGTCTAACTTAGGTGTGGTACCGGCTGCTTGATAGGGTAATAAGGACCATGCCATAGAGCCGACCAATCATCATATTCTTGCCAGGTGTATGGATATCCCAGCCTAAAAGTTGTGTCGTGAGGTTTCAACTGTATCGGTTTGGTAATGGCCTGGAGTTCCTTCCCAAGCCCTTTGACGGGTTCATACCCAGATCATGCCAGTATGTTTTCTATTTTGTTACTCCGCCACTTGTCCTTCTCAATTGCGTTGACATGTTCAATGTGGTGATAAGTTTCTCCACCCATCCATCTTCTATTCTTGATAAGCAAGATAGTTTGACTGGTGCAAATGGGGTTACTTCCATCTTCGTGAATGATTACCTCCTGATGGTTCCATTCGAACTTCACGGCCTGGTGTAACGTGGAAGCCATGGCCCCAGCAGCATGTATCCAAGGTCGACCCAATAGAAGATTGTATGTAGCTGATATGTATAGTATTTGGAACTCAACATCAAACCAAGTTGGTCCCATCTGCAGAAAAATGTTAATTTTCCCAATTGTGGCCCTTTGAGACCCATCAAATGCTTTCACGTTCATACTTCATACTTGTATCTCATGGAAATCTTTGCCCAACCTTTTCAGAGTAGTCAATGGACAAATGTTGAGGCTATAAACCCCATCTATTAGGACCCTAGCAATGAATTTATCTTCAAACTATAACATAATATGCAGTGCCCTGTTGTGACTTAACCCTTCAGGCAGTAGTTCTTCCTCGTTGAAGGTGATCTTGCGACTCTCTAGTACTTGACCTACCATGTTGGCCATCTCTCCACTGGTTATATCGTTGGGCACATAAGCTTCATTCAACACCTTCATCGGAGCACTCTTATGCGCCTCTGAATTTTGCAATAGTGATAGGATGGATATTTGGGCGGGGGTCTTGTTTAAATGATTGATGACAGAGTATTCCCTTACATGTACTTTCCTCCAAAGATCGTCCGGTCCAGTTTCAATGACAGGTTGTTTTGCAGCAGCCTCCTTGCTTGATCCCCCCAAATTTTCGGGTGTATAGATCCTTCCAGTTCTGGTCATTCCCTGTGCGGCACCAGATTCTTCCATCTTTGCTTTTCCGTTTTGCCTAGCTTCGGCAACGTAATCCCAAGGTATGGCATTGGACTTGAATGAAGGCGTGGTTGCTACTGTCACTGTGAAAGGTGTGGCCACTTCTACCTCAAATGGACCAGGTATGGCTGTTGGTGATGTTACCTCTACCTCAAATGGAATCGATGTGGTTATCTCAACCTCAACTTGCGGCTATACCTGGACCACAATAGGATTGAGCGTGACTATGGGCTTGTTAGGATCATCGCCTCTTTGATAAGTCCAATTGATCCCTCGGGATCCCATTCCTCATCAGTTTCTATCACATTGATCCCTTCGCCCTTATGATCTGAAAGAGGATTGTTGCAAATGTTGGGTGCAGCTTCCTTTGCCTGTATGACCTTATTATCAATCAATGTCTATATCTTATCTTTCAATTTCTGACACTCGTCAATTGTGTGCCCCTTCATATCGAAATGATATGCATAGGTTTTGTTTGGATTAACCCATTGAGATGAATTCTCTATTGCCACAGCAAGAATAGGGGTAACATAACCAGTAACCTTCAATCTTTTGTATAACTGGTCGATGGGTTCAGCAATGGCGGTATATTGTCTGGGTGGTTTGCGAACAAAATTAGGTTAGGGTTTCTGGTAATTTGGACGAGTTGGAGGTGAATGATAGTAGGTTGGCTGGGTGTAATAAGTGTGATAGGCGTTGGTAGGTTGAGAGTATCTGGGAGGTAAGGGTTGGTATTTAGGTGGAGGTGTTTGGTATTTGAGTGGAGATTTGGGCCTTGGGCTACCATTACTGCCCCTACTTCTTTCTTCTTTGATATGCCACCTGATTGCCACGCTTTGTTCGTGGCTTGTAGTGCCTCAAAATTTATTACCATCCCGTTTTTAATACCCTCTTTAATCTTTTCCCCGAGTTTGATGATATCGGAGAACTTATGATTCTCAATAACCATTAGCCTTTCATAATATTGTAGGTCATGTGCCCTGACAAAGAACTTGTTCATCTGTTCCTCATCTAATATTAGTCTGACCTTGGCTGCTTATAACTTCCACCGAGTAGCTTACTCGCAGAAAGTCTCAAAAATGGCTTCTTCTTTAGGTTCTGGATATAGAAAACATCTGGTGCATTCTCCGTATTGAACCTGAACCGGTCCATAAAGTCTAATGCTATGCTCACCCAATTGGCCCATTTCTTAGGATTCTGGCTTATGTACCAGGATAGGGCATCTCCGGTAAGACTTCTCATAAAGAGCTTTATTCGAATCCTTTCATCTTTTCCGACCCCCACAAGCTTGTCATAATAAGTTTTCAATGAACCTTGGGATCACCTGTTCCATCAAACATTTCGAACTTGGGAGGTTTGTATCCCTCCGACAATTCCACATCTAGTTGTATGCACAAATCCTCGTAGTTCAGACCTTCTATCCCTTTACCTCCTTCAACACCCTAAACTCGACTTGTCAACTTCTTTAGTTCTTCGACCATGTTCTTGATGAGCAGGTCCTTCTCTACGGATTATGGTGTATAGGAGATTGGTTGAGTGTATTGAGGTAGGGTTTCCACATATATAGGTTTGTTTTGGTGGGTGCCAGGGATTTGGGTGTAGTGGTGGTCGTTGGTCGAGTTTTGAGGATAGGGAATAGGTTGTGGTGTGTTCTGAGGAGTGTGATAGGTATGGGTTTGTGGTTACTAGGTTGGTTTATGATGGTGTTGTGGAGGAGTTAGCACCGGTAAAGGATTGGGATTTTGAGGTGGTGTGGTGTATTGACGGGGTGTAGGAGGATTTTATGGACGTTGGTTTGGCATATTTTTACGAGGCGCTGGGTTTTGAACATTTTGTTGGTTAACATCTGCGACGTTGAGAGTGAGGGAGAGATTTGCCAAGCTGCGGACCTGCTCAAGTTCTCACTGTAACTTCAGTATTTTCTGCTCCAATCGCAGGACCAAATCATTCTGGGTCGAAGTACTCCGACGGTATGAAGTTTCAATATTCTCATCATTTTCTTTTTGTATACCACTCAAGTCATCCATCTTAGCTTTTCCTCTGCTTTTCAGATTACTCAAAGGAGGAGGAGGTGGAGGGCCTCTAGATCTGGTGTGATATGTTGATGATGCCAGTATGTGCAAACCAAACTTAGGGGATGGGAATAATAAAAATAAAAATAAAAACAAAGGGTAAACAAGTCAGTAATGATTCTGAAAGTGTTTGCAGTATTTAAATACATATTGCAGGAATGTAAATTTGTGTTCTAATTTGGGAGCCTCGTTGTGCCCGAGGTAGGCCTAACGACAAATAGATTTGGAGAATTTCAGTGCCAATAATTGCCTCATTTCATTAATGTAAAAATAGATGAATCTAAAATGACACTAAATAAGATAAGTCACTAATGGCACTTGGCCTTATTACATTTGAAAAAGCAAATAAACCTAATCTACTTGGTCTCAGAGGGACATTCTCCAGGCTAGACGCTTTTGTCGATCAAATTCCCCAGTTCGTGCAGGTTCAGCAGTAGGTATGCCCTCGCTAGATGTCTTCCTTCACTTCCTTCGGCATTCTGGCAATCGGTGACTCTCTTCCTCATTTATCCCTCCAATTCCATTAGACTGTACTTCAGATATTCCAATCTTTCGCTTTATTTAACAGCCATCTCCCTCCATTCATTAATTAGTTCCATATCGGTCTTGTATCGCTCCATATGCTCGGCCTCGGACTCGTGAACTCTTTTGTGCAGTTTGTTGTACTTTATTTGTGCCTCGGCAACTTAATATATGACTCTATTTCCTGGACCAACCCTTGGCTCGAATATTCCTGCTATGTTGTCCTCTAACCATGATAGGTAAAAGTACACATGACCAGCATGATATCAATCTGGCTCGATGGTATCCTTTTCCACGATAATTTTCAAATGCCACATATGTTGAGCTTCACATTTGTATGGGACATCGTCATCCTGAAAATCTTCCTTATAGTGACTCATTTTAGCAACTCGTGGTATGTCATAACTTCTTGTTTGCCTGTCTTATAACTCTGATGGGAGCATAAGGTTATATGCCCTTCAACCCGATCAGTACCAAGTGTAGAACATCCCTAGATCTAATGATGAACTCGTCGGTAGGGAACCAATCGAACATCCATTGAACCTGATCCTCGGTCAAATTGCTGAAAAACTGCACCCATCCTATAGCATTTTCGGGTTGAGCAAACCTGTATGGATTATAAGTCATTCTTGTAGGATGATTGAAAGCTATGTGGTCATTCCACGGCCTTCACAGAAGCTCTTGACAGTATTGACCTTTTTAGAGATGCTCTAACAACCAAACTTGTAACAGCAAATTACAACCTTCGAAGTATTTGTACCCCTTCTGACAGCGCTCTAAGGCTCGGTATATGTCTGTTATGATCATAGGGACAATGGTATATGTTTGCCCCTCGATCCCATCCATCAAGGTTTTGGCTATCATGGCTAGTCTGGTGTGGATTTTGTCCCCTTGGATCGGGAACACTAACATACCCAAGAAATAGACAATGAACAGAAAAACCCTGCGATGGATCCAACCCAAAGAAGTGATGGAGAATTCGTCATCGAAGATACAATAAGATCTGATGTGACTGTATCGTTCATAGATTAAGTCAAAGGGTATGTAGGAAATCTTTAGGCACTCCAAGTCATCATTCTTCTTTAATCCCATCATCTTCAGAAACCCCCTAGTAAAGCGATTTTCCGGCACCAATAAACCAAGAATATCCCAAGGTATCCCAGCGAACCCCCTATTTCTTCCAAGAGAGGGGTAATTTCTATGTTTCCAAAGCAAAACATGGCACTTTCTTGTCCCAGACATTGTGGCAGCTTCGATTAACATGTTGTTCGGCTGGAGGTCCAATAAAGAAGGCAAATTCCCCAAGACCCTTTTCACATAATTCTTATCACTTGATGGAAGATCCTCCCACTAATCTAGCAACAATGGTGGTATGTTACGGACCATGCCGAACCTGGGGACTTCGTGCCTTATTTTCTGCAAAACAAATATGGTTAGGCCCTTTTCCCCTCCAGATCCGACTATTTATACAACAATGATTAGCATATTGGCATTTATTTCTCCAAAATTAATGCACACAATCGTGGTTGCGTCCGTTGGGATTATGGAAAACTCGATGGACTTTTGGATGAGGCTTGTCTTAAAGGGTTATTATGTGGACAACATATTAACCCGGCTAAGTTTGACCATGATGCATGTACAGTTAATCAGAGTAAGGTTTCTAGAGAGGTCTAGACTGGTACCCTCAATTGGACAACTTGAGGGGGAAAGGAACGGAACAGTCGAATGCACCACTGATCGACTAGTTTTACCACAAATACGCCTTTCCAAATTTAAAGGGTGATATATAGGAAGGGCGCAAACACTCATCAAGAGTTGCTATAGGATTGATTGCGTATGAGTGGAATATGATGTTGAGCATGATTTATGTAACAATAAATAGCATGTTGTCACGTATTTGCCCATTAAAAATGATAAATGCAGTATTTAATAATTGAAAGACGTTTAAGAAAGAAAACAAGTAGAAAAGTCAGTTTCTTTAATAAAGGAAATCATAAATACTTGAAAAATAGGCAATTAAATCCAAATAAGGTGGGAAGGAAAAGGGTGCATTTATATTAACAGAATAAAGCATGCTTAAGACTAATTCACAAAAACAAGTTTGTTATGTCAAGAACCTAAAATATCCCCAGTAGAGTCGTCATGTTGTCGCGCCCCCTTTTTCCTCATGGAATCCGGGTTTCGACATTCTGGGACAACTCCTTTCCTTTTGGGAATTAGGTATGAGATTTGAAGAGTTTCCACCTAACGAATTAAGATGCGATAGGGAACCTAGAACAAATAACTCATGTACTAGTTTGTGTCACCAGATACTAGGTAAGGGCTCGAAATTACCTTGAGGGGAAAGTATTAGGCATCCTTCGAGGTCTACAATGGTGGGTCCTGGCCAAACACAATTTAAGCGAATTATTCATAAAGCAATTTAAACAAATTGTAATTATTTTAAAATGGGAATAAAGGGGGTCCTAGGTTTATTAGCCAATAGGATCACTTCTGTGCAATACTCGGACCTTCCTCAAATAGAGGTGTTACGCATAGCATTAGCGCACAGGTCATCATATCCTTTACTACTCGATTACCCTTCCCTTAATTATTACCTAAATGTTCTAACAACATCAAATACGTATCCTATGCATGCACTACCCGTCCCTTACTTTTGGCCCTGGAGGTGTTTAGGACCTCTATTTAAGGTGGTTCTAGACCTACCTATGGTGCTTAAAAGGAGAAAACTAAGCGACAAACAAAACAAGTAGGACTGTCACATAAAAGATCACTTAAGGGGGCTCATATTTACCTCCACAAATAGACAAACAAATGCACGTTATTCAAGCAAGAAGTTTTAAAACGATTAGGGTCCTATAGGCAGGATATCTAAATGAGCACAGAATATGCAGCAGTTTTATTAAGGCGAGGCAGTAAATACTTATTAGTTTGCCTACTGATTTTTATCACTTATTGAAGTTGGGCCCATTTATAAGTTGTCAAACAAACACAATTTTAATTGTCCTACAGGCTTGCTTAGGTGATAACCGGGCAGAATCCTATAGACATGGTATCTAAAAGTTAATTAGCACGCAATTATAATCTAGTGATTAATTTAAAGAGGTGGATTTTTATCTTTTAGACCCTATAGGCATGCTTTCTAGGTGTTGAAACTGATTACAAGTGTTATTTCACGGCATAGAAACTGATTTTATACACGTTCCCTATAGGCATGATATCTAAGTTGTCAAAACTGATTTTAAATATGATTTCCTATGGACATGATATCTAAGTATTCATGCTGATTTCAAACATGATTTCCTATGGACATGATATCTAAGTGAGCAAAATGTTATACGAGTTGATAATTCCCAAAACGATCCTACAGGCATGGTTTCTAATGCACATTGAAACTTAAGAACATGAATGAACATGAATTTTGAGACAGAATTGATAAGCGTCCTATAACAGGATTTCTAGTATGTAAAGCGAAAATTCAGGACAAATATGAAGATAAGTCCTATAGGCATGGTTTCTAATGCATATAAATAATCACAACAATCCTATAGGCATGATTTCTACCTGATCCCAATAAAGATATATAAAAATCCCTCCCATCTTTACTAATAACCCCATATTTGTTTTTACAAGAATTATTGTTACAGACCAAAATAAATGAATCACATAATGAAAATTACTATACTATAGGGAGCCTTGACAGGCCCAAAAGTAAACTTGGAAGTCAGGCCTTCAATCAAATCTGGAGTCCAACAGGTAATCTATAATACACCAAATGGGTTTCTAGTGTGTCAAAGTTCCCAAGGGCCTCAGGGACTCCGGGCAATGCTTACACCAGAACCTTTTCAAAGAAGTAGTTTTTGTAAATAAGTTTGGAAAGGCTAGCCCCAGTCTGTCAGAGTTCGGAGGAGTTCCATAAACTCCTAGGCAGTGCTCACACTGGAGGGGTAGGACCCTAGATATCTAAGAGTAGGAGTTGAAAATAATATATGAAAATAGGAGATAGTTTTAGGAAAAAATAGTTTGGATTTAAAAGTGAGTAGAAACAGGTTACAAGATTAAAACTACAAACAAGACCATATTCAGCAGATTGAGTTCAAATATGTATTCCAGCAGTCAAACAGTAGACAGAACAGAGTCACAATCAATTCAAATAAGGTTCCACATTATCTGAGATTGACTTAGTTCATTAGTTATCACTGGGTGAGAATATGGACATGTATTAAACAAGGAATAGCATACTGGGATCAGAGTCTTAATTAGACAATTACACAGAAAAGGCATCAGGGGTTGAGAGCATAGAAATCATTAATCAGGAACTTGTTAAGGTAAACACATAAAACATGATAGGAAGGAAAGCATGCTAGTTGAGAAACAAGTAGACAAGTATCCTGTATCAAACAGGAACATGCTAGAGTGTATGAACCATATTGACATATTGGACAAGACAAATTCACAAGAGTTAAGGCATGCTAGTTAACAGAAACATAAAGCAGGCAGTGGCATGTTGATATCTACAACAGACAGATTACATAACATACTGAATAGGACATAGTAACTGAGATATACATGTTAATTAAGAGCAATAAAGAGGAAGCACATAGGTCTAATTACATAGCATATTGAATGATAATAGAAGTAGTCATGCTGATTAAGAGCAATAAACAGGAAGTACATAGGTTTAACTTCATAGCATATTGGATGATAGCAGAAGTGGAGGCATACTAGTTAAGAGATAGCAAACAGGAAGGTGAAAGTATGCAGAATCCAATAGTTTAGCCTTGGCTTTCAGCCGGCTGGATAGTGCAATAAACACAAGTAATAGAAAGATTTGCAATAGAGAGTGTGTGTGAATAAGAGTAAGAGTTTGTGTATGGGTGTGACTTTCTGAGTGGGTTCGTGTGTTTGAAAGAAATTATAATGGGGTTTATATAGCACTTAGCAAGGTAAAACAAATAAGGAAAAGAATAATAACGTTGATAAATAAGGTAAATAAAATCAGTCAGTTAATTGGGGCTAAACCTAATTAATTAGTACGAACAGAATCTGGGAAAGACACCTTAAAATAAGGGGAATCAATTACCAGCCCCAGATTGGGATTCAAATAAGGCAGGAAATAAGTCATAGGCCATTTATAAGTCAGTTAGAGTAAATCAAAACCTAGAAATTAGGCTAATAAACTAATTAACGCAAGTAGTACCAATTAGGAGTCATAAATAAAGGAAATAGGTAAAACTCACAGAGAAGTACTAATTTCAACAGAAAGATATGATTCCAAAGGTATTCAACCACTTGTCCCAGAGGTATTCAAAATAGCGGGTCGAGGATCTTACTGGGTTATATTTACATATAACTCACTTCGTATCTGCATATCTATGCAGATACTATTGGTGAAGGCGGAGCTAATAGCTGACGAGTTCGCTAGAGTGGATTCGGTTATTGAGGTGAGCCGCCGCATTGTTCGTGGAGGCTTTCAAAAGAGTCTTTATCATTTATCCATATGATGTCTTTTGTAATTCTCTTAGATACTCCATGGTCTAGTGTAGAATTTGGGCTAGAGTTTTAATTTAATATTTGAGATACTAATTTTCAGAATTAATTATCAATTTATTTGGATACTTTAATTAACCAAATATTGCAAATTAATGGTTAAGGTATGAAAGTATGGTTCTCCTGGCAGGTGGTGTTAGCTGGGTGTCAGTCACGTCTAGGGGGTAATTTGGGACGTGACAAGTATCAAGTACTTCGGACAAATCTATGTCCAGGGAAATCCATCATTCAATAATATCATACGCGCTCACTGAGGGTGTGTTACAAACTCTAGAACGGCTCCTATAGCCCAAGAGCTATCATAATCATCAATATAACTGATGCGTCGTGCAGCCCGATCTCATAACTGTCACTCATATTCAGGCTCTCGGCCTCACTCAGTCATCAATCTCTCCAATCTCACTCATGGGCTCACAATGTCATGAAAACAAACCCAGAACAATGATATGATGATCAATAAATAACTAAGACTGAGATATGATATAAAAATTCATGAACATGACTGAGTACGGAATATTAATAAAAATAGTGAGATGACATAAAGAAACGACCACTAAGGGTTCCAACAATACCGGCATAAAGCCTAAATATGATATCTAGCATGATTTACGGCTCAACTACTGTATCACATGATGAAAACATGGATATCAACGGGATAGAGTCACTAAATGGTGCCATGGAATCACCCAGGTGTGAGCACGTAATTTTTGCCCTACACGAATTACTCTCATAAATTCAAAACAAAGCAATTTCTTCCATCGTTTACAATTTTGTGGATTTTTGTGGCATTTTCTATTAATTGTTTGCATATTGACTGGGCATGTTTATTTTTATTTAATTAATGAAAATACAAAAATAGGCTGCATTTACATTTAGGATTTAACTTTGCATTTTAAGAATTAATTAGTAATTAAGTTGCTTTACGAAAATGGAAAATCACAAAATAGTTTATTTTGCTCTTTAGTTTTGATTTTTTAATTTTGGTAGTTTTTCTTTAATTTGGTATTTAATTAGTCGTGGTAATTATTATTTAGAGTTAGTTAATTCAATTTGATGGGATAATTTATTTAGGAATTAAGTTAGGTTTATGTTTAATTTTGATTTTGATTTAAAAGGAATTAGAAAAAAAAACTAATTTGAAAAAGAAAGAAAAAGAATTGAATAAGAAGCCTGGGTTTGGGACATTCTTGTTTAAAAATCTATAGGCCCAAATATTTTGCCCTGAAACCCGTCCCGTTTTTCAGCCCTGACCCGCCCCAATCAGGTCCGCCCTACCTCAAAATTAAAACGACGTTGTTTAGTGCAAATGTGATCCTAGCCGTCGAGGTTTGTCTGATCTAACGGCTCAGAAGTGAGGGATACTTAATATATAAAGGTTCGAACTAGCCACCACCACCCCCCAGACCCCTACCCCTCTCATCTCCTTCACCGAACCCTCATCGCCTCCGCCGTGAACCGCTGCCGAAAATCGTCTCCGCCGGCAGCGTTACTCCAATTGACCCCATTTTTACAACACCGATTCTTCTCCTTCTCCTCTTTCTAAATCACCAAATCCCCACCCTCGAATCCCAGCCTAGCCTCTCGAATCTTGCATCAAAGAGAGTGGCTGAAACCCTAACTCATCCAATTAACCCCAAATTTACACCCTAAAACCCCCGGCCCTTTCTCGTTCAGATTAGCTAAATCACTGCCTTCAAATCACCCTAGACCACGTCGAATCTTGAATCCAAGTTTGAACCCTAAAAATTCCAAAACTTCCGAACCGAGATTTCGTTGAAGATTTTAGGTCTAGTATGATTTTATTCGTATGTTCTTGATAAGAACACCCGATTAATATCAAATTAGGCCGAGAATTGGAAGGTTTGAAGACTCAATTTCAGTTTCTACCATCCGAGTTTTGTAGGTATCTCCTCTTTTCTTTTGTTTAATCTTTCCTTCCTTTCTTTCCATCATTTTTCTATATTCTATTTTCTTCTTTTCTTCTAGTTTCTTTCTCGCTTCTTCCTAGTTCTTCAGGGTCATGTTCTTTATGCATGTTAGTATTAACTTGTTTAATTAACGTGATTCCATTTTTTGTGTTAGATTGGTTCGAACTTTTTTTATTTTTCCTTTGAGCCCAAGACCTCATGAGTTTTTATGACTTGGTAGGTCACTTAGGCCGATAAAGTTTGTTGTTGATTTTGGAATTTGGGTTTGTCAAAATTCAATTGGATTTGGATCCTGAAAATTTGAAGTCCAAGATCATGATATACAGACCCATACCAAATTGATTTGGGTCAATTTGACACATGCTCTGTCCGGTTTTTTCAGGTAATAACAGGGTCATTAAGGGGTAATTTGGGTAGTCTAGGCTTGGGAATCTCTTTGTAACTGCGTGGGGAAGCTTCTAGGAAGCTGGGGAAGGGATTTGTTTGCAATACTGATTTCTAACCAAGGACATTTGAGCTAAAACAAAAATTAGAAAAGGGGCAAAGAGCAATTTCTGAAATGTATATTTGTTGCCCTAACACCCCTCTATAAAGCCTGACTTTCCAAAAGAATGAAGGGGGATTTTTGGCGGGGGGGGAATCATAAAATGTCTGAAAACACTAAAAGAAAACAAGAGGTTACTGTTCCATTGCATTTCCTTCTATAATTTTGAAGATTTTAAACTTCTGAAGAATTTCTGATTAATCTAGCGCCGAAATGAATTGAGTTTGAATGTTTGAAAGTTTGTTTTGAGGTTGCTTTGGTCAGTTGTTCGATTAAGACTGTCTTGTACTGCTTCGTATCTATTTTTCTGGTTTGAATTGGTGTTGATGGTGCTGAGTTCTGCTAAATACTGTTGTTGATTCCTCACTTTGTTCTTTGTTGTCAATATCCAGGTACTTATTCTAAGACCTACAGAATGTGAATCCAAATTTGATGAATGAAATGGACAGGGAACCTTGAAGCAGTGCATTAAATTTGTTCACTTTATAGCTTAGCCGTATTTTTGCTTTGCTCGTAAAATGTCACTCATGTCTTTTGGAAATCATCAGAACGTGTAGAGTAGTCTGATCTCCCCTTTATCATGTTCACCCTTAATTATTTAGCTTTAAGCATGTTCTGTAATACTGGGTAGATCATGGATTTTGGCCCTTGAATGAGTTCGAATTCGTGTTAGTAAGACTTTAATTTTGTAATTGCTAATTTCATGTTGGTTTGTTATGAACTCTGGTTAGTTTTTTGGCTAAGAGTTGCTGAGATTCTCTAATGAAGATGTACGTTTGAGTTCACTGAGAAATGACAAATTGTTGGTTTGGTCTTACTTATGCGAGATTGGTTTGATTTGTTTTAAATCTTCAGGTCTTTATTTTAAGTTAATTTGGAGGTCTGGAAATAAGTTGCCTACTTCCAGTTATTTAAATTAACCTTTCAACTGCTTGCAAACCAAATCATTGTTGAATGACATATGATTGTCCATTGATAAGCTAGAAGATGATTCCCAAAGTTTGCTTATATGTGTATTGGTCCCATGGTTAGTCTTTTGAATTTATGTGGGCCGTTTGTAACGCCAAGCATTATTCACGCAATGTGGGGACTCGATACCGAATCGTGTGCTCAGTGGTTGTAAGGCCCCAAAATTTGGGCTTCACGCTGGGCCCAAATTTTAACTTCAAACCATTAGCTCCTTTCTCTTATTAAAAATACATTCTGTCAGCTTGAACCATAGTAGGATCCTCGCCCATTGATGATTGGGTAATTGAGTTTCTTTAATTAGTGGGGGTGAGCCGTACTAGATAATAAATAGTTCATGACCATCCAAATATAATTTGAATTCCCTTTTAATCCTTAGAATTCGAGGCGTGCCATTTAGCGAATTTTCCATGGCCCTCGCAAAGCTGCAAATGCATTAGTTGCTTTAGGCGCACATTTTAATAATATTACCTTCCTAAACTCGGGTGTGCATTTCATGTGACCCAAATCCAAATCTTAACAACGTTGAAAAAAATGTATTTCGGATTGCGGTGCATTTCATGTGCCGTGGTCCAAAGACATGTTTTAGATGGCGTTGAAATCTTCCTTAAAATAATTAAAAACGGTTTAAAGTTAAAATTTGCACATAGGTTCATAATTGTTTAAAATAGGATAATTAAGCCGATTATAACAGTTGAGCGACCGTGCTAGAACCACGGAACTCGGGAATGCCTAACACCTTCTCCCGGGTTAACAGAATTCCTTACCCGGATTTCTGGTTCGCGGACTGTAATACAAAGTCAAGCTTTTCCTCGATTCGGGATTAAACCGGTGACTTGGACACCACAAATTTTTCAAGTGGCGACTCTGAATCTTTTAACAATAAATCTCGTTTCGATTGTCCTTTAATTGGAAAAACTCCGTTATACCCTTCCGGGGTATAGTGAAAAAGGAGGTGTGACACCAGGTCACAATTCTCATGGTGCAAGCCCGCACGCCCGTCACTTAGTATGTGTGTTACCTCAATATCAATCACATAACACATAATTTGGGGTTTCGAACCCTCAGAACCAAGTTTGGAAGCGTTACTTACCTCGAACCGAGCAAAATCCTACTCTGCAATGCTCTTGCCTCTCAAATAGACCTTCAAACATTCTGAATATAGCCACAAGTAATACAATACAATCAATATAGGTTAAAGGGATCAATTCTACAAGAAAACTACCAAAATAGAGTCAAAATCAAAAATCGACTCAAGCCCGGCCCCCGAGCCCACATCTCAAAATCCGACAAAAGTCACAAAACTTAAAAGTCCATTCACTCACGAGTCTAACCATACCAAATTTATCAAAATCCGACCTCATTTGGTCACCCAAATCCCCAAAATCCACTCTCCAATTCTCAAGTCCTAATCTCCCAAATTTCACCTCAATACCACATAATCTAGGTGGGAAAATCAATGGTAAACAAGATTTATGATCAAAATCGAGCACAAGAAGCTTACCTCAGAATTCCCCTCGAAAATCCTCTTCAAAATATGCTCTGCCCAGGTTTTTCGCACTTACGGCTCAATTTTCGCATCTGCGGAGCCACATTACGGACCAAACTCCACTTTTGCGGGAATCACTGCCTCCGCTTCTGCGATCAAGTGACCGCATATGCGCTCATCGCATGTGCCGAAGTCACATCGCAGGTGCGGTCCAAGCTCGCACATGTGCCCTGAAGTCCGTTTCTGCGACCATCGCAGGTGCGGGGAATCCATCGCACTTGCGTCCTTTGCCCAGATCTTCCTTAGTCGTATCTGCGACCCTTTTGTCGCTTCTTCGGGCTGCGGTTCCCACTCCGCAGGTGCGGTTACACCAGTAGCAGGAGCACTTCAGCTGCATTTTCTCAACTCAAATCAAGTTGTCAACCATCCAAAATAATCCTGAGGCCCTCAGGACCACAACCGAACATACCAACAAGTCCTATAACATCATACGAACTTAGTCGAACCTTCGAATCACGCAAAATAATATCAAAACACTAAATTACACCTGAATTCAAGCCTAAAGAATTTCTAAACTTCTGAATTCCACAAACGATGCCAAAACCTACCAAACCACGTCCGAATGACCTCAAATTTTGCACACAAGTCAGAAATGACACCACGAAGCCACTCCAACTTCCGAAAATTCAATCCGATCCCGATATCAAAATTTTCACTGCCAGCCAAAATCGTTAAAATTCTAACTTTCGCCAATTCAAGCCTAACTCTACTACGGACCTCCAAATCACATTCCGGACACGCTCCTAAGTCCAAAATCAACTAACGGAGCTAACGGAACCATCAAAATTCAAATCTGAGGTCGTTTACACATAAGTCAACATCCGGTCAACTTTTCCAACATAAGCTTTCAATTAAGAGACTATGTGTCTCAATTCACTCCAAAAACCACTCCAGATCCGAACCAACTAACCTGATATATCATAATATAGCTGAAGAACACAAAAGAAGCAGGAAATGGGAGAACGGGACTATAACTCTCGAAACGACCGTCCAGGTCGTTACACAATTAAAGCTAATTACCCCTACCTACCCACCCATTCCAACTTTTTTTTTACTTATTTGGCTTAGCTTAGCTTGATTTGGCTTAACTTGATTGGCTAGGCTTGGCTCAGCTTAATTTGGCTTGCCTTGATTGGCTTGACTCTGCTTGATTTGTTTTAGCTTGGTTTGATTTATAGTATCTTAATTTGACTTCATTTGATTGGGTATTAAAAAAATGTGTAGGAGAAAACAAAGTGGGTAGGGACAGGCAAATACTTTCCGCTCCACGGGTATTCGAGTTAAAATAAGATGTATCTAATGCCAAGATCATAATGATAAGTGCATTTTAAGAGCCTTTTATTTTGAACTTGATTCCCATTTGTTTTATTATGCTATAGATTGTTACAATCATTTTCATCAGATGATATTCCACATCAAAAATTAAACTTGAACAATTTTAATTTTTAATTTTTTTAGCATTTAATACACTTTATTTTTAAAATTATAAATTCATATCTATTAATTGTACTCTTTGTCAAAAATAATAGTAATAAAATTTCTCTTCGAGATAAAATTAAATACTAAGATTCTAGGAAATGCACACAAGTATTAAGATTTAAGTTAAAGTTCAGCAGCAAATAAAAGCTTATCACTTTGACCTCCAACATTTTTATTTTGGCCCCATTATATGTTTTGTGGTTATTTTCATACTTTTCTCGAGAAACGTTTTTGCTTTTACACATATGTGAATTTGGAGATCAAGATTATGGTAAATAATAATGTTAAAGCGAACTACGCAAGTATTTCACATGTTCTCGTATTTAATTTACTTATATAACATTCGTAATTCACTCATTTGACTAATTTAAAAAATGAATGCTTCATTAAAAGAAAAGAAAAAGTGTTCGCTATCAAAACGTTTTCATTCTAATTATTAGATTATGTGCTTTCGTAGACACATTTTTTGAATAATAGATAACAAAGATTAAATATCAAAATATAGACAGATAAGTTAACGAGAAATCCACAAACCCAAATAAACTAATTATATGTAGTTCTAAAATGAAAAAAAAAAAAAAAAAAAATAGCACATCTTTATTTTACAAGTTATTATGGTTCCATCCTGCAAATTAAAGACTGCAAAACAATATGTACAAATATTAAACTAGTCTAAACAAAGGAAAAATCTACTCAAGTGAAGAATCCCTTTTCTGAACAGTTCTTGAAAAAACTAAAACATCGTCAAGTTGTTGAGCACCCTCTTTCTTCTTCATCTTATTAGTAGTACTGGTGTTTGGATTTTCACCATCTGTGATAATTGCTTCTCTAATGATTTCTCTGGCTTTAGCCATGGGATCATCCTCCTCTTTCTTTTCCATTTGTTCATTCCTCTCTTTTGTTGCTTCCATTGATTTCTTTTTCACTGCTTCCTTCTTTTGCTATCAAATGAAGATAAAGACACTCAGGTTTTTTTGGTATATAAAAAGTTGATATGCATTTACGTGTAGGAGCATAAAAGTTTACACGTGTATTAGGTCCAGCACAACATGGAAGTTGTCTTTATCTTTTTAAATACCGGTGTTGTTTGAGTTTTTCTTTTCTTTTTTCAATAAAAAATTACCATTGAAGGAAAGCGTTGGAGCAACGTTAAAGTTTTTGATATATAAATTACGAGTTCAAACAGTGAAAGCAGTCACTAATGCTTGAATTAGGATAAGTATAAGTGATTTATATTACACCATTCCTCGTACTCTGCATGAATACAAAATACTTTGAGTAGAGCGCACCTAACTACTCAATGTGTTGCTTTAGTTAATTTCCATATGCCTAACTATTCTATTTGGTATCTACTACTTCAGCAGTATTCTTAAGAGTTAATTTGCATACACTTCACTATTCTACAAATACTTGTTACTTTCTACTATGAGTAGAGGACACTGGATAATTTTGTTGTTTTTTGTACTTTTTACCTCCCCTATCATTGCTTTCTAGCTTTCTAGGAGTATCTGTTTATTTCTTCTTTTTTGGCACATCAACTAAGGGAAAGACAGTTTGCAATTACCCCCCCCCCCCCACTCTCAAATACTTTCTTACAATAATGAGTTTAAACACTAAACTTGAGTAATTTTCGCATTTTATTGACCAGTAGTAGGCCAGAAATCACAATTGGCACAATAGTTCATGTCAGGCAAAAGATGACACATACAAAGATAAACCAAATATGTAAAGTTGAACAAGCACTTCCACTTTGAAATTGAACATTGCGAAAAAGTCCTGCAGCCCAAAAGGCCAAAAACAAGAGGCAACCGGCATAGTAGATCCAAAGACTAAATTTAACCTCGACAACAAAACCTGAAACCTGGCTAGTACCATATTACAGTTCAAACTCCAAAAACCAACTTCTAAAGAAACAAAATTTGCTGCAGCTTAGTGAGATTCTTTTAGTTCATCCTCCTGATGAGCTCATTGATGTAATTCTCGCGGTTTCCAGCGTCACCACCTTCAACATAGTGGTTTCTCTTCTTCTTCAGTCCACCAAGAGGTGCCTTAAGCTGGAACGGCCATAGGAAGTTGTTAGCCTCCTTGAAATGTGGTCCGACAGTAATGATCTCGTGGACAAGATCTTCGATGCAAATAATTCCATGTTTGCCCAACACCTGCAATAAAGGTACATTTTGATGAAACACCAGTAGAGATATTAAGGTGTCGAAAATGTATATGTTTTGTATATTAAGTATGAATATACATATATATACATAGAAATACATAAATATACATAAAATATAGATATAATATACATATTTTATACATAATCAATGTACATGTTTTGTATATTTGGGCTCCTGTAATTATTTTGGCCGCAGGGACCAAAATGAAAAAGCTTTTTTGTTATGTTAACTAAGAATGAACTTCAAAAATACATTTGGCACTGACCTGCTCAATGACGGAATTGTCTGTCAAAGCAATTCTCTGCTTCTCTACCTTGCCGTAACCTCGTTTGTAGATCAATTCTCTAATGCTCTTCAGGTTGGGATAACTGTGAAGATAAAAGAGATACAGCAACCAATAATTATAGGGGAACTCCGTAAATGAGAATCAACCCCGGAAAGATACAACGCTTGAGAAATTCAATAGAATGGTACCCGTAAGTAACATAGGGCTCAACCCTGTGCAGCATGTTCACGGTTGCCTTGTTAACTTTCAGGAAGACACCGTTGAAGATCTGCAACATAGCGAAGAGTCCTCTCATAAGACAAACAGAAATGAGTCGGGGAAGTAATAAACAATGAAGAAAAAGAAAGATACTTTTAGAAAAGGAACCAATGAAACAGTAATCAGCAAGTCTACAACAAGAGCATATCCATCTGTATTGCCTGGGGATAGGTTTGTTATGTTCACTCGACACTCGCACCACAACTTAGACTTGGTAACCAAGAGGCACTAGCAGAAATCATGAACTAACTACAAATCATAAAATAACTACCAAGTAAAATGGCTGCCCATTCATGAATTTTCATACGGTACAGCATTAAATTATGCAACGTGACGTGATAGAAAGTGTAATAGATGAATCAAAAAAGCAAGGACAAAAAAGAACATGTAATGAATGATCCAACAAAATGATGCAAAGCCTACAGCCCTACATGATAATGTCAAATTCTGTTTTGGCATGACAATCACAGTGGAAATTGCAAGTTAAATGCTACTCTAACTATATTTCCGGCGAAAACAAAACCTAACTGACCATAATAATAATGCGATCTGCAGCAAATGCTGACCAGATAGAATCACTTAAGCTTACAAACTGGCATGGAAACCGTATAAGAGAAAATAGATTCCCATATTAAATAAAGTAGATTGATCATACTTTTTGTGCCACAAGTGATAGCTAATACTTGAACCAATTCATACATAAATAAACAGGAAGCATAAATAAATTACCTGTCGCAATCTAAGAAGCTGCAGAATCTTTTTTGTCTGAGGAGCCATCGCATTAATACTAAAAATTGAAAACGACAGTCAATAACTCCGACTTTATTCATCAAATTCAGGGGAAATCAAACCGGCAACATCTTACCCACGGATTCTGATGATGAAGAGCAACTTTGCCTCTGGGTCAACATAGAATCCTCCCTTCAATCGTGCCTCGCGCTTCAATTGGATCAACTCCCTCTCCTAAAGACATAAATACAGTTCTTGAATACCACAGTAATAGAGAAAAAATCAGTTCTTTTCACTGATATATTGGGCTCATAATTACCTGCGCCTCATACTCCTTAGCGTACTGCTTAGCTCTGTTGTAGATCAGTTTGCGGTTCTCAGTATTCTTTTTCTTGGCTGCTTCAAGCTCTTGCTTCTTTACAAGGGCCCACTCCTCACTTCTTTTCTGCTTCTTCAGTACAGACTCTGGGACCAGTACACCTCCCTCACCCATGACTCTGTCATGTGGAAGAGCCCAGAAATATAAGTTAATACACGTTTATCAACACATTAAGATCGAGAATCCTACTTGCTTCAGATGCAAAAGTTTTGGGATGACAATTTCAAGTCCCCACCCCCCACCCCCCAAAAAAAACCATACTTCAAAAAAAATCATTGAATGTGTTTCATTTAGCATTTCCTTTCCTTATGCTACCTATCCATGAGGTTGACCGAGACCTATCATCACAAAACTCTTTAGACTTTTCATTTAAGGATATGATAATTCTTGATTTCCCACTAAATATTTAACATCACTTTTCAGGTCAAATGTCACACAATAAAATCTTTGAAAATTGTTCGTCCTACAACTAGGATTACATGATTCAAATTTCATCAAATTCAAATCCAAAAAAACACACAGTTCGCTAAACCGCCCGAAAGGAATAAATGGTAATGAATATTCAGGTATCTAGGGGTACTTTGCAAATACTCTCGATAATCACGCTACCACATAACATAATCATAGCCAAGGAAAAAAATAAACAATAGATTCTAGCACAAAACTAGAATTAAATAGCCCAAAAACCACAAAAACAATGAGTCTTTCAAATGAAAAACTAAATACACAATAAATGAATTAACAAGCAGATAATAACAAAATACCTAAATCGGGAAAAGAAAAAACAGAGAGAACTTACAGGGAAGTACACCTAAAATTCCAAAGCAAATCAAAGTGATGCCATTATATTAAACTAAAAACAGAACTAAAACTGTAAAACATGTTACACAAGCACATTTCAACAAAACTAAAACTCAGATCTTTTCACTAGCTAAAACCCCAGAAATAATGATTCTTTTAAATGCTCAAAATCTCATTACTGTCTACATAAGAAACTAAATGAAATATAACATAAAACCTGAATCAAAAAGCCCAAGAAAAAAAGCCAAAGATAAAACTAAATAACAAAAAAGATACAAACTTTTCACACAGAAGATGATTTCTTATCAAATGCTCAAAAGAGAAATACAATGCCAAATATAATACAAAACCGTTGGACAATATGAGAAAATGGGATTACCCTTTTAGCTGTGCAGCAGACTGAGGATGTCTGTTTGGTCTGACTCTTTCTCCACAATCACAACTACACGGCTGCTGAGCTGATGATATATTAGACCCTAGGGTTTGGGGAGGAATATCTATTGACATTAAGTTTTGGGCCTGTTTGCATTGGACTGCATGGCCCAAATTTAGTTCTAAGACCAACTAATGAGGCCCAAATTATCTAAGTATCTAGAAGAATTAACCTAAATAGCCGCTCATCTAATCTTATATATTACTAATGCAAGTATTAGTTATACAACCTATTTGGTATTATCCTATGTATAACTAATACATAGCAAATCATGGTATTAGCAATACCAAGGCTATTAATGCATGCATTAGCATGGTTAAAGGCCAAATTATCCTTAAAGTCCTTTAAAGCTAAAGAATATGGAGGGCATTTTTGTAAACAAACAATTTTCGAACGATATTTTGCTAAGTGACTTTATGCTTTTAATATAATAATAATAATAATAATAATATAGATAAAAAGCCTCACCATTTCCTTCACATTAGAGTGAGTAAGGTCTCATTTGTTTGCACTTAATTGAGGTCTGAATCTTAATTATTCAGATCTCAGACATTAAGTGCGTTTGTTTTTAAAGTCTGAATCTTAATTATTCATATCTTAATCACTAAGTGTGTTTGCTTTTTTTACTTCACAACCACTTAATGCGTTTGAATAGGTTTATATGATTAAGATCTATAATAGAGACTTAATTTCATTAAAATGCTATCACATATCCATTATTAACTGCCGCCACCGCCTACCATTATCAACTACCACCATGCCGCTGCCGCCATCACCACCATCATCCTCAATCATAGCCGCCACCATTATCGACCATCACCACCCACTATCCCCACCACTCCGACCACCATTATTCTCACCCACAATCAACACTCATCCGCTCCAACTACCACAACTGACCACCCCATCATCATCAACAATTACAGGCGGTACCGCCCATCATTATAACCTACCACCAACCACTTTCCTCAGTCACAACTACTACCACCACCTGCCTTATTAACTATCACCACCTACCACCATCATCCTCAATCATAATCGCCACCACTACAAATCACTACTAGCTACTAGCATGAACCACCATCATCAACCAAAACTACCACCAACCATCGCCTCTAGTCGGCATTCACCCACTTGCCATCACCACCAACAACTATCATATTTTAAAAACTCATATATTATATTGATAGAATACTAGATTAGTTAGTATTTCATTTGAATTTTATGTTTATTAATTTTCAAATAAAGATAAATTTTATACATTCAGATTTTAAAATCAAACAGTCTTAACTATTTAGTATTCAGATCTTAATATATTCAGATGTGTATTCAGATTCAGATGTCTTAATCTTAATACACATCTTGATATTCAGATGTGTATTAAAATTCAGACGTCTTAATTTAAAAAAAAAACAAATGAGGCCTAATATCCTCAACATGTTTCCAAATTTCTATTTCATTTTTTCAAGTTTTAAATATTAGAAAAAGTGGTAACTTATTAATTAATAAAGAATTCATTATCATCTTTAATAATCACATCAGGAAGTAAATACCCTTTCAAGACCTTCTAATTAATATATAACCTTATTATTTTCTTATACAGTCATAGAAATACACTCGATCCTTTTTTCTGGTTTTTAAGTTTTTAGTTTAATTTCATTAGTTATCATCAAGTTTTAGTCCTCTAAAGACTAACATAAGCTTTTTCTTAGCCACCAAAAAACTACCGTTTTACTACTTCTTAATTAAGAGGGAATACAGGCACCTCAGGGTCAACATGCCTGTCTGTCATAAATAAGGGTATTTTTGTAATTTGAATAAAACAGAGTAATACGATTGGCTGGGAACGAATCTTACTGTAGCTGTTACATAAAATCTTTAACGATTTGACGAAATTGTCCCTTATTTATCTTATCAACCAGTAGCACGTTCTTCTGACAAGTGTCAACTCTATCTACTTGTCATGAGTATTGCTAACTGCTAATTATAGTTTCTTCTTTTTCTTCCTTCTAAAAGTTAAATATAGTTTAATATATTAATAGCATAATTTTGTTTTGCCGTATTACTACATTGATCTTATTCAATTCTTGTAGCTATTTTTATGCCTAACTTTAGTTTTAATTTTAATTACATAACATTAAAAAAAACTTATTGTTGGCATTTGGATCTAAAAGTTAAATATAGTTTAATATTTTAGCAGTATAATTTATTTATACGTTGTTTTGCCGCATTACTACATCGATAATCTTATTTAATTTTGTAGCTATTTCTAAGCCAACTTTAGATTTTAATTTTAATTACATAACATAAAAAAACGTAACTGACTGTGGGCATTTGGATAATATTTGATTAAAGTTGAAAAATTAGATCAACTGAAGTTGAAGTTGAAAAAATATATATTTGATAGTTAAAATTATGATTGGATATGAATTTTACTTGTAAAGAAGAAATTAAATTATGAGTGAAATTTTTTATTTCAGTAGAATGCTCCTCAAAAAAAGTTTAACATAATGCTTCGCTACTATCTCCATCGTATCTACCGAGCTAAAAAATGCTTGTTCAAACTTTATGATTCCCTGAGATATTAATGTTTTTATACTATTTTCTCTAGAAAAAGTATTAAACAATTGTACTTATTGTTGGCATTTGGACAAAATTTATATCACAATATTAGATAAATATAAAGTTTAAAATTTAATTTGCCTGCAATTTAAAATAATTACATAGTTTGACCTTTTTCTTTGCACGTGTAATTGCTTAGTTAATATAAAATTAAGCGTAATTAAAATCAAGGAAGGAGCTTATAATTCAAACAGGAGTTCATCTCCATTGAGGGAAAATCATTTTTGATCAATTTGAATAGTGATATTTCAACTGATGTGATCTAAGAGAATAGTTTTAAAGAGAAGAACACTTTATATATAAGTAACACCTCAAAGATTAAACAACATCCAAATCAACCATGTATGAAAATGCATGTATTCCAAATATTTTAAAATAAATTTTTTGGTAATGCAAAATAGAAAGGGGTATAGCTTGTTAGTTTTGCTTATGAAGACTTATGAAGAGATTTAAAAATTTAGGTGCTTGATTTTGTTAATGGCATTGCCATTTTCAGATACTTAGTGTCTTTGATTGAATATTTGGATGCAAAGTCGCAAACCACTATTAATAACATAAGTGTGTTCGAATTATAGATGGAAGTAGACATATGTATAAAGAAAAAGGTGCTTCGCAAATGAAAATCCAATGTAATTACATTTTAAAAAATATCTGGGGAAAAAAAGTGATAACAAAGGCCGGTTTAATGATATTGAATTTCTCTACCAATAAAAAATTACTTTTCTATCAGACACTTTGAGGATCTAACATAAAGTTTACACGTTTAAAAATTAATTTCTAATCACAAGAAGACATAAAAGGTGAAAATAACTAGAAGAATCTAATGATCAAATGTAAAAGAAGAATTCTCAGCGAATTTATAAAGGACTCAAAACAAAAATGGTAAAATAAAAAGGATAATTTTGTAGTAATTCTTGGGTTGTCGCCCTCAATCTAGCTCTCTGTTTTTATTTGAACTGTGCACTTTCCTTTGAACAATTATATCTTTTATTTGAATTATTATATGAAAATTGAAGTTTTCTATGATGTTAAAATTTGTATTGTCAGAATATGTAAGTTTGGCATAAATTAGTTATGCTATTTAACGCAACCTAATTATGAAATAAGTTCCGTTTAAAATTTATTTTCTAGATAATAGTTTGGGACCAGTAATAACAATGTGTGTGTATATATATAGTACTGTTTAGCGATGTTATTTGGCGGTGCGCAGCACATGGTATCTTACTAGTATGTCAAAAAGGGTGAAAACTTACCTGCAATGACATCTATATCAAATCAAACTAACGGTTTCGTGGTGTAAAAGTTTGAATGTGCTATCAGATCATTTACAAACTCATGTGGTGCTTTACTCATTACCATCTCTTTCATATCCACGGATATCTAAATATATTCTTGATGAGGTCCGTCTCATTGAAGAAGTATTAGGCATGTGCCTAATAAAAGTTTCTTTGGTTTGGTAATCAACCTTGTTGAATTAGTTTGGTTTGGTAGCCAACTTTGTTGAATTTCTTTGGTTTGGTAGCCAACTTTGTTGAATTGTGAAAAGTGTGTGTAAATTGTCAAATATGGTAGGCTTTAGAGAGTGAAACTTTGGCTATAAAATGAGAGCTTCAACTCTCATTTTCACACACCAACAAAGAGAGAAAGAAATAGTGAGGTTTCACAGACAAGGTATAAGAAAATAGTCTGTGAGGAAAATAGAGAGTGAGCGATATTGTAGTGAGGTGGGAATATCAAAAGAGGGTTATTTCTTTTGAGTGTTGTAGTGGTCTTTGGAGTATTTATCTCCGACCTACAAAGTGTAAAATTCCTTACTATAGTGATATCAGTTGCTCCTCTCGGGCCCGTGGTTTTTTCCCTTATTAAAAGGGTTTTCCACGTAAAAATCTTGGTGTCGTTGTTACTCTTTTATTCTTGTTAATTACCGTATCTCGATGCTACATTATTATTCCATTTTTATTACCGTGAATATTATTTTGACAAGGGGTTTATTCCCAACAATTCTCGCTACTTTTAAATAATTTGATAGATGTCTTAGAGAGGAACTGAAAGTTGTCAGCAATACTTACTCTAAGAACTTTCTCTTCTCTCTCTCTTATTTATAAAAGTAAATAGCTTCTTTGATATCTTTTGTTTTATATTTTTAATCTATTTTTCCAAAGTTAATAAGGCCGCATTTTGCTTCACTTATCACGCTTTTGTCATTTGCGAATAATTTATTTCCTCACAATCAAGTAGTAATTCGCTACAAGGTGTAATGACTCGGTCGGTTGTTTTATGAATTTCAGCTCCGTTTCTCCTATTTCTGCTTCTTTATGTCTTGTTCAGTTGTATTATGTGGTATCGGGTTGGTTGGTTCGGGTTCAAAGTGGTTTTAGAGAAGTATGAGACACTTAGTCTCTTTTGAGTAAGCTTAAATTGGAAAAGTCAACCGGATGACTTATGTGTAAAAGGTCTCGGATGTGAATACCGATGGTTCGGATAGCTCCGTTAGGTGATTTTTGGCTTAGGAGCGTATTCGGAATGTGGTTTGAAGGTTCGTGGTAGATTTAGGTGTGAATTGGCGAAATTGGAAATTTGGCCTTTTTCGGTCGGCAATGGAAATTTTGATATCAGGGTCGGAATGGAATTCTGGAAATGGGAGTAGGTCCATTGTGTCATTTGGGACGTGTGTGCAAAATTTTAGGTCATTCGGATGAGGTTTGATATGTTTTTGGATCGGTTGAGGAATTTAAAAGTTTCTAAGTTCTTAGGCTTGAATCTGAGGTCGATTTGGTGTTTCGATATTTTTTTGAGTGTCGCGAAGATTGGAATAAGTTTGAATAGTGGTATATGACTTGTTGGTATCTTTGGTGGAGGCCCAGAAAGCCTCGAGATGAATTCGGATGGCTAACGGAAGGATTTGAAATTTGGTTGAGCAGCTGAACTTTGTTGCTTCTGTCATTCCGCACCTACGGATTGGGAACCGGAGGTGCGAGTCTCGCAGCGAAAGCGAGATAGGGGCCGTATATGCGGAGAGTTGAGGAGCTGAAGAGAACCGCATATGCGCATAAGGACCGCACCTACGAGCCCGCAGGAGCGGGAAGCTAACCGCAGAAGCGGGAATCCCAGGGTTAAGTGAAAACTGCATCCGCGATGGTTTTTCCGCAGGTGCGGCGTCGCAGAAGCAACTTTGAGCCCGCAGATGCGGAAAACACTGGACAGAAGGTATAAAAAGGTCTTCTTCACGAATTTTGCTAAGTTTCTCCATTTTTGAAAACGGGAATTGAGCTTGGGCAGTGATTTCTTCAGTTGGGTAAGCCACTTAAGCTTTATTACTTATGTTTATGACCACTTTTCTATTGTTTAATCATGATATTAGTGGAAATTAGGGAAGAAAGTTGAGAGATTAGGGCTTAAAATTGGAAAGCTTTGAGTGGGGATTGGAGGGGCCATTTGAGGTCCGATTTCGATGCTTTTGGTATGAATGGATTCGTGGGAGGATAAAGATTCTAGTGATGTAATTTTTATCAAATTTCGAGACGTGGGCGAGGGGGGGTTGGCCAATTTCAGAATTTTTGAGTTAATTTGATAATTTCCGTATGGGTTTCATCCCTTTAGCGTATATTGATGATAATATACTAATTTTGGTTATATTCAGAGTATTTGGAGGCCGAATTGAGAGGCAGGGGCGTCGCGGACTAGAGTTTGGCTTGGCTTGAGGTAAGTAACGCTTCCAAACTTGGTTCTGAGGGTTTGACCCCGAACTATGTGTTCTATGATTACTATTAAGGTGACGCAAATGCCAAGTGACGGGCATGTGGGCGGGCACCGTGAGAATTGCAGCCTGGATCATTCCATGGCACCGCTTAGTAACTCTTTCTTGTTGATATCCATGTTTCTATCATGTGATTAAGTAAAGGGATAATTTCATAAAAATACAATTAAACAAAATACATTTCAACCGCTTAGCCTAAAACAATATCTTCATCGGATGGCCCAATAAATATTAACAATCAATTCTTTTTCTAGCAATATGATTTCATTCACATGGTATGACAAGATTTTTTTTCACTCTCTCAAGGTTACAACTTTTCCCTCCCCCCCCCCCCCCCCACATCCCCCGCATTCCCCCTCAAAACTTTTGTCTGTGTCTTTGTTTTTTTTCTTCCCCAACGTAAATACCAACAAATTATGTATTAAAATAAATATTTTCTCCTATTTTCTCTTTTTCTTATGGAAAAACATGATTTTTTAATGAAATATACCAATCTTCTATTACTCTTTTAAATGGTAAATCATTTGGGTTTTCACATATCAAAATTGTTAATCAAAATTTAAATTAAAAGTGAAATTTTATGTGCAATTGCTGAAGCAATTCAACAAGATAAAAGAAAAATCAAAACTTGATTAAAAAAATTGTAGAATCCTTCTAGCACATATAAAAACTTTTTCATATTTCACATAATGAAAAAGAAGAGAAGAAAGTGTCAAACTTCCATGGAGGCCTCTTATGTAATGACATTGTATCTAGATTCTTATAAACTAAAAAATATATAATTATATAGCATTGTACATAAATATACATATTTATACATAAGTATACAATACCATATAACTGTATATGAACACTAGTTATACAATATTTTCAGTAGAAAATACATTGTGCCAAACACTACACTAACTGTAAACAATATAGCAACTTGTATAAACATGTATAATACTGTATAAGAGGTATTTATGCATTCATATACATAATTATACATTATTATATAATGTCGATACAAACTGCTACATGGTTATGATTTTTTATTCCAACTTCGAGTTGTTGCAGCATGTATTACAACTTTATGCGAACGATTCTGAATTTAATACCCAGACAAGATACATCCATTTTTATCCGAGACTTCAAACTCCTAACAATCCTGATTCGAATTTCAAACTTCAAATTCTTCCAAAATTAGTGGTTATTTCTCAGCGCAAATCAAGTTTGAGAGCTAAAGATTTCAGATCTGCGTGGGTTTTCATTTTTCTTTCAAAATCTTCAATTCTTCTTCTGCTTGCCACCATCGGACTTGGCAGGCTTGGACGATGGAGGAGGAGTCTGAGCCAGAAGTGTGTAGAGAGTAAGGGGAGGAGGAATAATGAAGGCCAGGGTAAGAGAGGATGATGGAATCTGTTTGGGTTAGAAAGAAAGAAAAGACTTGGTTGGGAGAGAATTGGGAATGAACAAAAAAAGAAAGAAAAAACCTTTTAAGTGCTTTGGGCTAACTGATGAAAATTATTTTACAATATATGTACAATCTGGGTTAAATCGGGTAAGGACCTAAAATATGGGCCTATTTTTGTTGATATGTTGGGTCAACTAACAATGAAGGTAATTTTCTCTTAAGTAAATATGCTGTAAAAACATGCTAGATATCCTGTTAGGGCTTCACGCCGATACTGTTGAGACCCGAGTGATCATTTCTTGCTGTCATCTCATTACATTCATTGATATTCTGTACTCAGTCTTGCTCATGCATATCATATCATGTCTCACTCTCGTTATTATTATTTGGCACATCATATCATTGTTTCGGGCTAGTTTCATGACATTGTGAGCCCATGTGTGCGTGAGATTGGAGAGTGATGATTGTGTGAGGCAGAGAGCCTGATTATGAGTGACAGTTATGGGATTGGGCTACACGCCGCAGCGGTTATGTTGATGATTATGATAGCGCTTGGGCTGTAGGAGCCCCTCTGGAGTATGTAACACACCCCAGTGAGCGCAATTGATTATATTCAGAGATGGATCTTTGAGATGGATCTTCTCCATAAGGCTGGTTGGCCTGTTCCTCGATACTAGAGACCAATGATCTGTGATGTGTATATATTCCAGGATGGATCTTTCCTGGGCCGTATGAGCCATATACAGTACTGAGCAGGGGCAGACCCACCTTATTGCAAGGGGGTTCAGTTGAACCCGCTTCGTCGAAAAAATTAATTATTTTTACTTGTTAACTTCATCAGAAAATCATGAAAGCAGATAATATTGTAAGAGATCAACCCACTTGACACAAATAGAAGCTGCAGAGCAGCGACAAAGGGGGTTCATTTTGGGGCCAGACGTCGCAAGTTCGAATCTCTGCTAAAGCGCAGACTTAGGCGTGTTCCACAATTCATTATATGTCCAGTTGTCACTTTGTTATTTTCTATGTTGTCTTCTTTTCCTACTTCTCTTTATACTTTTTTTTGGTAACTAAATAATTTTATTACCAAGTAATATTTTACACGCAACTTCTTACTATAGCTTGTTCTGGACATAAGTCCCAGACTAAGCTATTTCTTCTGTATCGCTCCCCCCCCCCCCCAAAACTTTCTATACATTTCAATGAACAATAGGATAATAATTCAACTCTAGTAATCTTCCCTTCAATCGTTGCTTCGCATTCCCTCTTCAATGCAGATCCTGTGCTAGTAGTCTAGTAATTGTTTCAGCATTTCTTTGTGTTGCCTGAAAAACTCTTGCATTCCTCTCTTGCCGTATATAGTATATGCTCACAGCTAGCATCATCCTGTATATTTCAGCATTTGCACTTCTTCCATGACAGTGTTGCTCAGCCCATTTCAGTTCATGCTCCCTGTCACACCTCCTTTTTCCGCGCCCGCGGGGGCACATGGGAGTTTTTTCCAATTAAAGGACAATCGAAACGGGATTTGTTTATTTATTTCAGAGTCGCCACTTGGGAGATTTAGGGTGTCCCAAGTCACCAATTTTAATCCCGAAGCGAGGAAAATGATGACTCCATATTACAGTCTGCGTACCAGAAATCCGGATAAGGAATTCTGTTAACCCGGGAGAAGGTGTTAGGCATTCCCGAGTTCCGTGGTTCTAGCACGGTCGCTCAACTGTTATATTCGGCTTGATTATCTGATTTTATACAAGTCTGAACTTATGTGCAAAATTTAACTTTTAACCGCTTTTATCATTTACTGTTTTTATCAAGAATTGCAACGTTGTGAAAATGTATCTCGAACCGCGTTACAATCAATGTACCCGCGGTCGTCGACACACTTTGACTCCGTTGAGATTTGGATTTGGGTCACATCAATGTGCACCCGAGTTTAAGGAAATTAAATTGTTAAAGGCGCGCCTAAAGCGACTAGCGTATTTATTTTGGGTAAGACCGTGGAATTTTACTAAATGGTCCATCCCGAAGTCTAAATAATTTTTAAAACAAATATTTACTGAGGGCCCCGCAATTGTATTTTATTTGGCGAGGCTCATCTCATTCTTATTATTTTTTTTCAAAAAATGAATTTGCAACGTCATGGACACGCATCTCGAACCACGTCACAATCAATGTACCCGTGATTAGAAACACATTTCGAATCCGTCGAGATTTGGATTTGGGTCACATAAATGTGTACCCGAGTTTAGGAAGGTAAGGTTTATTAAAGCGTGTCCTAAAGAGACTAACGTGTTGTTATTTTAAGAGGGTTGTGAGGTTTGCTAACAACCCGTCCTGGAAACTAAATGCTTCAATAATTTACATTAAACAAGGGCCCCGCATCTGCGTGTTTTGTTTATTTTCATCGAGGCTCATCTCGTTCTTATTTTAAAAGGATATCCTATAGCAACTACGTTTCTTGTCGTGTTCGTCTCTATCAATTGAAAACGGTGGATAGTCCTAATTAATTACATGCTTGCAAGTTGTTTGTAATGGAATTCGGAAATGCTTAACAACAAGTCGGGACCGAAGCTGCGTGCACAGTCGGCCAAACAAATAATCCTGGGCCCAAATCCAACCCACGCGCGGTTGGCCAGACCTGGGCCACTGCTCGCTCGATGCGGGCCTGCCTGATCTGTCCTCGACCTGGGCTCGACCCTTGTGAGGTTGAGGAGTGCAGGCTTGCGCCGTTTATTTTAAGGCAATGGTTTGCCAATTATAGGGGGACAATTTATCAAAAGGACACAAAATTAACTAACATGGATAGTTCTATGTATTTAAAGCCATGCTAACCTTATAAAACCTAAGATACAACCTACTGCTTTGGGGACCCTTTTATCTATCAGCCTACATATACAAACTAACATTCAATCACCATATATTGATATCTACTGGGCACACAGGCTACCTTCAATATCTAAACAAGAATGTAAACTATTATACATTAAATGAGGTTCAATATAACAGTCTATGTACGAAATAAACAACTTCAGCTCTTCTCTTTTATATTCATGCTAAAACTCTCAAGTTACATTGGCACTGTTAATCGCGTACCTGGTATAGCAAAGCAGAAGAAGAAGGAGAATTGTCAGCTGAGGGGTATGCGGCAAATACAACAACAACAGATAAACAGCAATAACACAGCAACAATCCAACAACCACAAATGTTTTCCACAGCCCACAAACAACCAGCAATATTTCCCAGAACAAAGAAAACCAGCAAATAGTCGAGCACCAAATGAGCAATCCCAGGAAAGAGTGATGAAACAACAGCAATACCAGAGTATTCAATGCAGCAACACCAACAGTTCAACAATCACAAGTAGCTCAGTCAATGCAAACCACAGAACTTGGCCGAGACAGCTTGACCAATATGAACTCTTATACAACTTTTCAGACAGTGTTTGGTTACAGTGTTTACTGGAAATTAACTTATGTTTTCAGTCTTTTTCTTTAAACTCACAAGACCTCTCCTCAGACTAAAAATTTTCCAGCCTTTTGTTTTTTTCTCTTTCTGAAGACTAAAAGTCCAGCCCTCTTTTTGTTTTCGAATGACCTATTTATAAGCCAAAGACTAAGTGCAGCTAGGCTGCCCCCCCCCCCCCATCTGCAACTTGCAGTCTGCCCATACCCCTTAAAGCCCATGCCTAAACATCTTTTGGTGTCAGCCCCCTTTATTCCCCACGCCTGGTTTTTGTTTAATCCAGAATTATGGGCTCATTTGTTTATTCATTTTAAGCCTCATACCCTTGTGTCTTGTTCCCCATTGGTATTAGTTTAATCCTAAATTAGTACCCTACTTGTCAGCCCATTTATACTAATCTTTTCTGTCTTTTTCAACACCCCAGAATGCCCTTGTTAACCCTGGATTATTACTGCCCTGCCTATTGCAGCATCAGGGCACTTTGGGCTTTGAACATTCGATTTCAGAACTGCCCCAACCTGGCCTTTAATTGTTTACAATGTAGTTACAAACTACCGTTCATGGGTAATGCCCAACATTCAAATCACAATACAGGCTCATTAGTCATGCGACATTATTAGCTCATTCGATTCATTAGTTATAGAAAACTAATCGACGACATTTATCGAGTCGACTATACTAATTATAGCAGGTAATAATCAGTCGCTCGCATAAACAATACGTTCAGGGACCTAAGGGGTATCAGACAACTTTTGTTAAATTACTGGGCCTATATGAATTAGTTCATTTGACGATTAATCTAACTGACGATCATGTTTATCACAGAGAGTATTCAGAACAAACAGAAGACAATCGACCAAATAAAAGGCCTTTAACAGAGATGGAAGAAATCTGAAATAAAAATAACAACATAACAAACAAACACCACGAAACATGCTGACAACTTAATTAGAACTAAAACAAAAGAAAGGAAAACTTACCAAAAGAGTTTGAAATCAAAACGGACCCAAATCAGATTCAACTTCGAACTTTTGAGGCCGAACAAACTTTAATCAGGGTGTTCTCACATGAGAACACCTTGATTAAGGTCTATTAGACCTCAAACCCTTGTCAAGACCGGCCGGATTCCCCAGGTGCATGTGTTTCAAGTTCTGGATTTTCAGATCTAATTTTTAAGGAGTTGTGGGTAGATTCGGACCAAACCAAGCTTGGTTTGGTCACGAGGAAGGTTAGGGGAGTGGCTGATACAAAGATGGTGAGGTTTGGTGTAGATCGAGTTTTGTCTCGAATCTTCAAATCCAGATTCGAGACGATAGGAGATGATTCGAGGTTCGTGGTTAGTGGATTCGTGTTCAGGGGAGTGAGGGGTCTTAGGGTGTTCAGGGGGTGGTCACCGGCGTTCGTGCCGCCGGCTTTAATGGCGAAGGAGACTAGGGCGGCTGCTAGGGTTTGGGGGTTTCAGGGTTCAGGGAAGGAGACGATGAAGGGTGGGGTTGGTATAGGGGGTGCGGGGTAAGGGCTGAGTTTATATATGGGGAGGTTGATCGGATCTGAGCCGTTAGATCATATGATCTCAACGGCTTGGATCTGAGGGTGGGAAATGAGACGGGGTCGTTTGGTAGTTAAACGGGGTCGTTTGGTTTAAGTGAGGGGTTGGGTCAGGCTGGTTATTTGGGTCGGGTTTGAACATGGGTCGCTGAAAGAGGTCATGAACCGTTAGATCGGCTGGGACGGACGGCTCAGATTGATTTGCCCGAAACGACGTCGTTTCAGGAGGTGCCTGGGCAGGCCTGGTCTGGACTGGGCTGAGTGATGGTTTGGGCCTGTTTTTGTTTCATTTATTTGGGCCCAACCGATTTCAACTTTCTTTTGTTTTCCAATTTAAAGAAAAATAAAAATAAAAATAATTAATAAAACCAATGAAATTAAAACAAATAACAATATAGCACTTCAACATAATTATCATAAAAATAAAAATGTTTAAGTAAGTTAAATCACAACCTAACACGGACGACGCACACATATATATTTTGAATTTTCTTTTGGAGTGGTTGCTCGTAAAGCAAAAATCACGTGCTTACAGCTGCCCCTCTTTGCACGAAGACACGAAGGGTTTTCTCGCAAAGATAAGCGAGCGATTTTTGCCCGTCCGAATACTCCGTGTGAAGCATTTTTTGAGGGAGATTTGACCGAACCTTTGCTTCAGAGGTTTCCTACATATCCTGGGCTGAAACAGGAATCAGGTCAATGTAGTTCGGGAAATTTTGGTAGCTGGGACTACCGTGTGACTGTATTGCGTGCTGCTGTTGTGCGCTGTTGTATACTGCTGTAGGATGCTACTGCTCAACCGATCTCCCTATTACATTGCTCTAAAAGGAAAACAAGAAGCTAAGCTAAATTGAGGATCCTGAAATCTTATCCATCTTCAACTTGTTCTTGTTGCTTTGCTTTCTTGTCGGCTAACACTCTCCTCCGATGCCTTTATCTTGTGACTTTGGGAGATGATGCTGGTCCTTTGCTGACGTTTGAATGCCAGTTTACATTACTTTGCTTGATCCGCTGGGGACACGACTTTCTTCTTTAAATCTTCCAATGGTTTCTTCAGTGGTATGTTTCTTCATCAGCATCGCCATGCTGGGCATGCTACAACGTTTCCAAACTGCTTCTTTTGAGATGCGTTCCTTTTTCCTTTTGAATTGCACACTTGCCTCTGCAGTTGTCTGCTTCTTGGTGCTGGGGATTTTATTGTTTCCCGTTTGGGGCTCTCTGTTGTACCCTTCCGTCTCCAGGTGGGGTGACTGATTCCAAAATCTAGAGCTAAAGAGTATTCCCGCATTATACTGGTGGGCGACCTAGAACTTAAAAGTATTCCCGCATTATACTGGTGGGCGACCTAGAACTTAAAAGTATTCCCGCATTATACTGGTGGGCGACCTAGAACTTAAATGTATTCCCGCATTATACTGGTGGGCGACCTAGAACTTAAAAGTATTCCCGCATTATACTGGTGGGCGACCTAGAACATAAATGTATTCCCGCATTATACTGGTGGGCGACCTAGAACTTAAAAGTATTCCCGCATTATACTGGTGGGCGACCTAGAACTTAAATGTATTCCCGCATTATACTGGTGGGCGACCTAGAACTTAAAAGTATTCCCGCATTATACTGGTGGGCGACCTAGAACTTAAAAGTATTCCCGCATTATACTGGTGGGCGACCTAGAACTTAAATGTATTCCCGCATTATACTGGTGGGCGACCTAGAACTTAAAAGTATTCCCGCATTATACTGGTGGGCGACCTAGAACTTAAATGTATTCCCGCATTATACTGGTGGGCGACCTAGAACTTAAATGTATTCCCGCATTATACTGGTGGGCGACCTAGAACTTAAAAGTATTCCCTCATTATACTGGTGGGCGACCTAGAACTTAAAAGTATTCCCGCATTATACTGGTGGGCGACCTAGAACTTAAATGTATTCCCGCATTATACTGGTGGGCGACCTAGAACTTAAATGTATTCCCGCATTATACTGGTGGGCGACCTAGAACTTAAATGTATTCCCGCATTATACTGGTGGGCGACCTAGAACTTAAATGTATTCCCGCATTATACTGGTGGGCGACCTAGAACTTAAAAGTATTCCCGCATTATACTGGTGGGCGACCTAGAACTTAAATGTATTCCCGCATTATACTGGTGGGCGACCTAGAACTTAAAAGTATTCCCGCATTATACTGGTGGGCGACCTAGAACTTAAAAGTATTCCCGCATTATACTGGTGGGCGACCTAGAACTTAAATGTATTCCCGCATTATACTGGTGGGCGACCTAGAACTTAAAAGTATTCCCGCATTATACTTGTGGGCGACCTAGAACTTAAAAGTATTCCCGCATTATACTGGTGGGCGACCTAGAACTTAAATGTATTCCCGCATTATATTGGTGGGCGACCTAGAACTTAAATGTATTCCCGCATTATACTGGTGGGCGACCTAGAACTTAAAAGTATTCCCGCATTATACTGGTGGGCGACCTAGAAACTTAAAAGTATTCCCGCATTATACTGGTGGGCGACCTAGAACTTAAAAGTATTCCCGCATTATACTGGTGGGCGACCTAGAACTTAAATGTATTCCCGCATTATACTGGTGGGCGACCTAGAACTTAAATGTATTCCCGCATTATACTGGTGGGCGACCTAGAACTTAAAAGTATTCCCGCATTATACTGGTGGGCGACCTAGAACTTAAAAGTATTCCCGCATTATACTGGTGGGCGACCTAGAACTTAAAAGTATTCCCGCATTATACTGGTGGGCGACCTAGAACTTAAATGTATTCCCGCATTATACTGGTGGGCGACCTAGAACTTAAAAGTATTCCCGCATTATACTGGTGGGCGACCTAGAACTTAAATGTATTCCCGCATTATACTGGTGGGCGACCTAGAACTTAAAAGTATTCCCGCATTATACTGGTGGGCGACCTAGAACTTAAAT
Organism: Nicotiana tabacum; assembly: GCF_000715075.1. Lineage (NCBI taxonomy): Eukaryota > Viridiplantae > Streptophyta > Magnoliopsida > Solanales > Solanaceae > Nicotiana > Nicotiana tabacum. The sequence continues at coordinate 24,037,324 of NC_134097.1, read as the reverse complement.
GTATTCCTGCATTATACTGGTGGGCGACCTAGAACTTAAATGTATTGAAATTGTTTCCCCGTTCTTCCGAGAAAATTTTCGACAATCGGCAGAAAATTTTCTGCCCCGGTTTTTGGTGACTTCCATGGCATTGCATCTTGCTGCCCTCATCAATCCTCTGTTCCCCTGCAATAGACAAAAGGATTTAATTAGTTTTTATCGTGGTGGTAGAGGGTGCCTTTCTGGCGAGCAATTTTTCTCTCTTCCTCTTTTCTTGCTCTTTGTCCCCATAATTGGTTGGCGGGCAAAGTTGCCTGTTGGGGGTCTCTAGCCTGCTGGGGATTGGTTTTCAGTTTATCCCCTACTCTGCTTTCTCTTTAAACACATGATGTGGGAGTCTGCTTCTAACTCCTGAAACCACTCCCTTTTGGAGCATACTTCTTCCAACATTTCCGAGCACAATCCCTGCATTGCCTGGGGCCGGCCTTTAAGACTGTTTGTATTATCCTGCATTGGATGAATTCCCTTCGGTTTCTAGTAGTAAGCTTTGAAAAATCCTTTAAAGACACATTTTAGGAAAAGAAATAAAGATATGGAAAGGAGAAAATCTTTCTGAACCAATATTTTGTGGGAGGAGACAATCAAAAGAACTTATCTGGAGGACACAACTGGTCCCCGTGATCATGGCGTGCACCATAGATTCCGACCCAGTCTATTTGTATCAATTGATTTGCCCGATGGTTTGACTTGCTGGGGATGATAAAGGAGTGTTCACTTCGTTTCTAATGTGGTAGCTTCGCTGATCTGTCTCGTCGCCTCATAGTGCCCTTCGAGGGGTTTTCACTAATGAGACTCTCTCTTTTCTCTCATCTCCCGGCGCCTTATGGTGCCTGTGAAGGTTTTCACCAATAAGACTCTCTCATTTTATATCCCTCATCTTACATCGCCTCTCGGTGCCTGCGAAGGTTTTCACCGATGAGACTCTCTCATTTTATTTCTTTCGAGGAATCGGGGTGTTGTAGATACGACCCTCTTTTCTGGAGATTCCTTTGACTATCAATTCGTTCCCAATCTTACGATCCTCTTCTTTGCTGGGGCTTGGTGTATTATTCTCGGTCTTATTCGCCTGACTCGACATCTCTTGAACATTGATCGGGAGGTCTTTTGGACGTTGATGTTGGTTTTGGTGTGGGGTTAAAGAAAGGCTATAAAATTGAAGATAATTTGATGGGTGATGTGCTACAACTTTTGGAATCAAACCTTTGCTGGAACTTAAAAACATAACCTCTGCCCCAGTTTTCTTGCTTGGGGAATTTATTATTTATACTTATGTTGCGCTATGTGCGTTACGCACGCTGTGCCTATTACGCACACTATGTATATTATGCATCGTATATCCACTATGATGCATACTATGACCGAGCCGTGAGGCGCCTACGTATCCTCTTTGAAGAATCAGGTCAAACGTAGTTCCCCCGGTTTTGTATTTCTTTATGATTTCATCTTCTTCTTTTTTTTTCTTCTTTTTTTTCTTCTTCTTTTTTTTTCTTTTTTTTTTCTTTTTCATTTTCTTTCTCTCTTTTTTCATATCTTTCCCATTAGTGATTCCAAAAGAGGGACATGAAAGAATTACTTAGGCTCGAAGGGGGAAGCAAAGGTTAAAAGTGTTTGGATAGAAGAAAGAATTGCCTCCGTCATCTCATTATTCAACAAATGCCAAATACAAACGAATAAACCAAAAATTGCCATAATAAAAAAATTACGCATAATATCTCTTGACTGCATCTGAATTGATAGCCATGTCGACACATCTACCTTCGACATCTGTCAAACACAAAGCACTGTTGGACAATACTCTGGTCACGATATAAGGCCCTTGCCAATTTGGGGCGAATTTGCCTTTTGCCTCGACCTGATGTGGGAGGATCTTCTTTAACACCTGCTGCCCTACCTCAAACTTCCTGGGGCGCACCTTCTTGTTATATGCTCTTGCCATTCTCTTCTGATACAGTTGACCATGACACACTGCTGCCAATCTTTTCTCATCTATCAGGCTCAACTGTTCCAATCGAGCTTTTACCCATTCATCATCATCAATCCCGGCTTCAGCGACAATTCGGAGGGACGGAATTTCGACCTCCGCTGGTATCACGGCCTCAGTTCCGTATACCAACAAATAAGGAGTTGTGCCTATGGAGGTCCGGACGGTAGTGCGGTACCCCAATAAAGCAAAGGGCAATTTCTCGTGCCACTGTCTGGACCCTTCCACCATTTTTCGCAGTATCTTCTTGATATTCTTATTGGCTGCTTCGACTGCTCCATTTGCCTTAGGACGATATGGGGTGGAATTGCGGTGTGTAATCTTGAATTGTTGGCATACCTCTCTCATCAAGCTGCTATTAAGATTCGCACCGTTATCCGTGATGATCACTTTTGGGATCCCAAATCTGCAGATGATATGGGAGTGAACAAAGTCCACCACTGCCTTCTTAGTTACTGATTTGAAGGTTTTAGCCTCAACCCATTTGGTGAAGTAATCAATGGTCACTAGAATGAACCTATGACCGTTGGACGCTGCCGGCTCGATGGGCCCAATGATATCCATGCCCCATGCCACAAACGGCCAGGGTGCTGACATCGTATGTAACTCTGTTGGCGGAGAATGAATCAAATCTCCATGTATCTGGCACTGATGGCATTTCCTTACGAAAGTGATACAGTCGTGTTCCATGGTTAGCCAATAACACCCTGTTCGAAAGATCTTTCTTGCCAATATATATCCGCTCATGTGTGGCCCACAAACTCCGGCATGTACTTCCGCCATAACCGTCGTCGCCTGCCCGGCATCTATGCATCTCAACAATCCCAAATCCGGGGTCCTTTTGTACAATACTCCTCCACTGAGGAAGAAACCATTCGACAAACGCCGAAGGGCTCTTTTTTGGTCCCCAGAGGCATGTTCTGGGTATATCCCCATCCTGAGGTATTCCTTGATATCATGAAACCAGGGTTCGCCATCTGCCTCTTCTTCTACGGCATTGCAGTAGGCGTGCTGATCACGGACTTGGATGTGCAGAGGATCAACATACATTTTGTCAGGGTGGTGCAGCATTGATGCTAAGGTGGCTAAGGCATCCGCAACCTCATTGTGAACTCTCGGGATGTGTTTGAACTTTACCGATCGAAATTTCTTGCTCAGATCATGCAAGCATTGTCGGTATGGTATGAGCTTTAGATCTCGTGTTTCCCATTCACCCTGAATTTGATGTACCAAGAGGTCCGAATCTCCCAAGACCAAGACGTCTTGGACACCCATGTCAGCAGCCAAGCGCAGACCCAGAATGCAAGCCTCATATTCGGCCATATTGTTGGTGCAATAGAAGCGTAGTTGAGCCGTAACAGGATAATGCCGTCCTGTTTCAGAAATGAGTACTGCTCCTATTCCAACCCCTTTTGCGTTTGCAGCTCCATCGAAGAAAAGCTTCCAACCCGGTTCCTCGGGTAATTCCAACTCATTCGTATGCATCACCTCTTCGTCAGGAAAATACGTTCTTAAGGGCTCGTATTTTTCATCAACGGGATTCTCTGCCAAATGGTCTGCCAGCGCCTGGGCTTTCATGGCCGTCCTCGTCACATAGATGATATCAAACTCTGTGAGCAGAATTTGCCATTTTGCCAACCTCCCCGTGGACATAGGTTTCTGAAAGATATACTTCAATGGGTCCAAGCGGGATATGAGATAAGTAGTATATGAAGACAGGTAATGTTTCAACTTCTGAGCTACCCAAGTTAGGGCACAGCATGTTTTCTCGAGTTGAGTGTACTTGACCTCATGCACTGTGAATTTCTTGCTAAGATAGTAGATGGCCTGCTCCTTCCTCCCTGTGTCATCATGTTGCCCCAGTACACAACCAAATGAATTTTCCAAGACTGTCAGGTAAAGGATTAGGGGCTTCCCGGGCTTAGGCGGGACCAATACGGGTGGATTAGACAAATACCCTTTGATTTGGTCGAAAGCCTCCTGACACTCTGTCGTCCAACCTACTGCAGCATCCTTTCTCAATAGCCGAAATATGGGCTCACAAGTTGCTGTGAGTTGAGCGATGAACCTGCTAATGTAATTGAGTCTACCCAGCAAACTCATTACCTCTGTTTTGTTCCTTGGCGGTGGCAAGTCTCGGATGGATTCAATTTTGGATGGGTCTAACTCAATCCCCCGTCGACTGACGATGAATCCTAGCAACTTTCCTGATGGAACCCCGAATGCGCATTTGGCCGGGTTAAGCTTGATATCATACCTTCGGAGTCTTTGGAAAAATATCCTTAGGTCTGCTACATGGTCCTCCTGACGCCAAGATTTGATGATCACATCATCGACGTACACTTCTATTTCTTTGTGTATCATGTCATGAAACACAGCAGTCATTGCTCGCATGTACGTTGCCCCAGCGTTCTTTAAACCGAACGGCATTACCCGATAGCAGTAGGTTCCCCATGGCGTAATAAACGCTGTCTTCTCAGCATCCTCTTCGTCCATTAGGATCTGATGATAACCCGCATAGCAATCCACAAAGGATCCGATCTCGCGCCCAGCGCAATTATCGATCAGGATATGAATGTTGGGTAACGGGAAATTGTCCTTGGGACTTGCTTTGTTGAGGTTGCGGTAGTCAACGCACACCCTGATTTTTCCATCCTTCTTTGGGACTGGTACCACATTGGCCAGCCACTCGGGATACCGAGTGACCCGAATGACCTTAGATTGTAATTGCTTAATCACCTCTTCTTTGATCTTTACACTCATTTCTGTTTTAAATTTCCTTAGTTTTTGTTTGACCGGAGGGTATGCCGGGTCAGTGGGCAATTTGTGAACCACTAAATCGGTGCTCAATCCAGGCATATCATCATATGACCATGCAAAAACATCTTTGAATTCCCTGAGAGTTTCGATCAATTCTGCTTTGACATTCGGCTCAATGTGGATGCTAATTTTGGTCTCTTGGATGTTATCAGCGTCTCCTAGGTTCACAGCCTCAGTGTCATTTAGGTTAGGCTTGGGTTTCTCTTCAAATTGGCACAGTTCTCGGTTTATTTCTTTGAAGGCTTCCCCTTCGTCACATTCGGATTCATTATCACAAACGACCTCTTGTATCATTGAGTCAGATTCAGATTGATTTATTAGACTAGGTCGAAGATCCGCTGTGCATGCCATGTCATTAGGACCAGTAAAAAGAGAACTGTTCAGAAAGAAAAAGAACAAAACAAGAAATTAAAATGGGACAAAAGATAAGAACTTTATTAAATTTGCAGGATAAAAAGGGTTCACACTTTTACAAAACGAAAGTAAAGTTGGGATTACACCCTTGAATAATCCGATCAAACAAACAAACAAACAAAACATTAATCAAAGCCTACTACCAAGACTCCCCTCGGACAGGAAGAGGAGTAACCGTCCAATTGTTGGTCTTGGCCTCAGGCCCCACAAATTGTATCTCTGCTCGGCTGGGACCTTCTCCAGCTTCCACCATACTGACATCCGCAAATAGCCTCTCAAAACTCTGATTCAGGTCTTCATTTATACCGATCAAAGGTCCTCGAATCTTTGGGATCGCTGACCCCTTGGCACTTGCTTTAACAAAAGACCTTGAGAGGCGTGGCACTGGTTTAGGCAGGGACCAGACTATCTTCTTCATTTTTCGCGCTTGCTTCCTGTCTGCTGCGGTTGGTTTGAACCCCAACCCGAAAGTTTCCAGATTCTTAGGAAGGGAGACAGGTTGGACTATCCCTTGAAGTTCAACTCCCAGGCCTTTTCCCGGCACAAACCCATTACCCAGCATTTCTGATACCATCATTACTGTTGCGGCAGTCACCCTAGGGTGCGGGATGATTTCTCCTTCAGAAATTTTGTTGGCCGACCCTGTATCGAGAATCTGGTAGACCCAGGGACCCTTGTCATCAGTGGTCTCTATGAAAGGCACAATGGTTCCGCCCATGGTGCATGTCGTATCCTCGCCGTGCAACACGACCTCTTGTCTTTCCCACTCGAACTTCACTGTCTGATGTAGGGTGGAAGGCACCGCTTTAGCTGCATGAATCCAAGGTCGTCCTAACAGCAAGTTGTAAGATACCGTGGCGTCCAACACCTGGAATTCCATGGTAAATAGGACCGGACCAATGGTTAATTCAAGTACAACATCCCCCACAGTGGCGGTTCCGTTTCCGTCAAACCCCCGGACACAGATGCTATTCTCCCGGATTCTTCCACTGTCAATCTTTAACTGGTCCAGGGTGGATAATGGACAAATATTGGCTTTTGAGCCGTTATCCACCAATACTCGGGTTACCACCGAGTCTTCACATTTGACAGCTAGGTATAGAGCTTTGTTATGCTCCGTACCTTCCACCGGCAGGTCATCATCTGAGAATGTCACTCTGTTCACCTCGAAAATCTTGCTAGCAATGGTTTCCAGGTGGTTTACAGAAATCTCACTGGGTACATGGGCCTCGTTCAATATCTTTAACAGGGCCCGACGATGTTCCTCGGAATGGAGGAGTAATGACAATAGTGAGATCTGGGCAGGTGTTTTTCTCAGCTGCTCAACCACAGAATAGTCTTGTACTTTCATCTTCCTCAGGAAGTCTTCAGCCTCTTCTTCTGACACTGGCTTCTTGGTTGCCACTGGGTTGGTTTTTCTTAACTTCACCGGAGCAAAACATCGACCTGATCGAGTCAGCCCTTGCGCTTCACAACTGACTTCTTCCACCTGTTTTCCTTGGTACGTCACCACTGCTTTTTCATATTTCCAGGGCACAGCCCTGCTGTCAAGCATTGGCAGTTGGACCACCGGCTTTATGGTCACCCGTTCTCTACATACCCCTTTCAACATGACTGCCGGTGTGGGCAGGATCCCTGGTATTACCAATTTGCTTGGCTCGGGTTTGCTTGTTATGACGGACGGGCTCTTCCCCCATATTACTACCGGCTTGACGCCTTCTCCCTGTGACTGTACATTTGTTCCTCCACTGGTTAAGACTTCTTTTGGGGCAGCTTGGATCATCATCACTGTTTGTGAGGGTTTTCTTAATTCTCCTCCCTCACACACCAACTCAATCATGTGAGCTTCGTGGTGTGCTGGCAGTGGGTTTTGGTTGATGTTAGGGGCCTCCGGTGTCTGGACCTCGATCTTATTGGTGTCAATAAGATCCTGTATGGCATGCCTTAACTTCCAGCACTTCTCGGTATCGTGCCCGAGCATCCCTGAACAGTATTCACAACTGATTGAACGATCCAAATTCTGAGGCGGGGGATTTGGTTCCCAAGTATGGACAGGACTAACCAAACCCAATTGCCGCAGCTTGTGGAACACAGCGGTGTAGGTTTCTCCCAGTTCGGTGAAGGTTCTTTGCTTCCACAACCTGTCATTTCTGGCATCTGGATTTCCCCTGAAACCTGCCCCTGAAGGATTTCTATATGCCCTTGGTGGAGGGTAAGTGTTTTGTGGTGGTGCATATATGTTCTGGGGAGCCGGTGCACGCCATTGTGGGCGAACCGGAGGCTGAGTGTATACCTGGGCTTGGTGTACGGAACAATGTGGTTCTCGAGGTGGATAGAAATTTTGTGGTGGGTTGTATGGGTAGTTTGACCTGTGAGGCATGGGTTGTTTGTAGTGTGGCCTGCCAGCCCTGGGCCAACTGCCTGCCTCGATCGTGGCAACCTCTTCTTTCTTTCTTCTTAGCGCACCTCCCGTGCCGCTTTGAATAGCCTGGGTTGTGGCCTTAAGTGCCGAATAGTTTAAGATCTTGTCCGACCTCAAACCTTCTTCGATCATGACCCCTATTTTGACCACCTCGTTGAAAGATTTTCCAACTGTTGTCACCAAGTGACCAAAGTAGGTTGGATCCAATGTCTGCAAAAAGTAGTCTACCATCTCTCCCTCTCTCATGGGAGGATCGACCCTAGCTGCTTGTTCTCTCCAGCGGAACCCGAACTCGCGAAAACTTTCCCCGGGTTTCTTCCCAGTTCTCAATAACGTGAGACGGTCAGGGACTATCTCCAGATTGTATTGGAAATGACCTGCAAAAGCCTGCGCCAGGTCATCCCACGTGTACCACCTGCTGAAATCCTGCCTGGTATACCATTCCAGTGCAGATCCGCTCAGACTTTGGCCGAAATAAGCTATCAAGAGCTCGTCCTTGCCTCCTGCCCCTCTCATTTTGCTACAGAATCCCCGCAAATGTGCCATGGGATCACCGTGCCCTTCATATAAATCAAACTTGGGCATCTTGAACCCAGCCGGGAGTTGGACATCTGGGAAAGGGCATAGATCTTTGTATGCCACGCTGACTTGATTGCCCAGCCCGTGTAAGTTCCTGAAGGATTGCTCCAGGCTTTTGAACTTTCTCAACACTTCGTCCTGTTCAGGGGCCTTAATCGGCTTCTCAACCTCTGCCGGTACTTCCAAATGGGGATTGTAAGCCTGTGGTTCCGGTGCGTGGAATGTAGGCTCAGGGGGATAGTATTGTGTATCGTGAGCCTGAAACAATGGCTCACTGGTCGTTCGCTGCAAAGGGGCTGATGCGGGTCCCACAAAATGGGAATATTGGGTGTTGGGAGAGGTTGATGGGGTGGTGGAGCTTGGGAATCATGAGGGCTTCTTTCTTGATGATAGAGGGGATTTGGGCGGCTTGTGGAAGGGCCAGAGTGAGGGTACTCCGGCACGTGTCCCAGTGTTTCAGGACTCTTTTGTGTTTTGGCTAGGGCTAGCTGCATTGCATGCATCTCTAGTCCCATCCTTTCAATCTTTTCCATTGCCTCTTTTAGCAACTGGCTCATCGGCCTTTCTTCCTCATTACTATTCTCTGAAGTAGTCATGCTTGTTGCTACCGGTCCTTTGGATCTGGTTTGGTATGAATGTGTTGCCAGAATTCTTTAACAACTAACTGTCTGATATCAGACAACAACAAACTTTGTTAGTGTTAGAGCTTAACAGATTTGATCATAACACATAGAGGATGCAATGCACCTAGGCAGTTAATCGTTTCTACATGCTTTGCCTCAAACAACATACGTCATCCCGGTTTGCTCATTCATCCCTTTTTAAAGTACTTGGGAAACCCTGTGTTTTATTTTGTATTTTTATTTTTATTTATTAAAAGCGGTCGAATCTTATGGGGATTGCCTACGTATCACGTCCCCGCGTGAATCAGACCAGGCGTAGTTCTGCCTTAAAGTAAAGAAACACACAATTCTTGTGAAATCATTAAATTCATTCTCAAAATTTTGCTATTACAAATTACATCAAGCAAGGAATAGCAATAGTACAGACTCCACAGTTCTTAACCCGTTTTGACTAAAAGAAAGGAAAATAACATATGGAAAAACGACAAAGCCAAATAAACAGGACTCAACCAAAGATTAATTTTCCAACTTAGGGACCCGCGAGGCATCATTCGGCCTTTCCGCGGCCCTTGGTGTGAGGTCCCTCTGCAGGTTTTTCAACTCATTCATGATTCGGTGGACGCAACCCATGATGGAAACAAGGAGGGTCTTTCGAGGCTTTTGCTCGCATGCCAGGCATCTCATGTAGATGTAATGCCCAATCTCGTCGATCTTTCCCCGAATGTTGTCCCTTTCTGTGAACAAATGCCTTATCTGTTGGTTCTTCAATCCCAGTGTTTGCGCATTGTTGGCAAGCTGATCCTGGAACATCTCCATTTGCCTTTCCATTCTGGTCATTGCATCGCAACATTGCCTTCTGTCGGCTTGGGCATCTCGTGTTCGCTTGAGGATCCTTTCTCGAAGAGAGGCATTCGTTTCCCTTAATGTCCCGACGCTCAGTTCATACTCCCTTATGACTCGTTGCAGGTGCTGCCTCCGAGCCATCGCACCTTTTGCCCACTTGGTTCGCAATTTTGCCGTGCTGGCCCTGGCTTTTTCCAAATCTTCCTGGCATTCCGCAACCTGATCCTTTAACCCTGCTATCAATCTTTTATCTGCCCGGCTTCTCAGCTGGCTATTAGCCTCTTTTTTCATTCTCTGGATCTGAGCTTTGAGGACCTCGCCTTCTCTGATTAACCTGTTCTTTTCTCCCTCGTGGGCGGCAGACTGTAATTGGCACTCAAACCTCATATCCTGAACTTGTTGCTTCAGTTTGCCTGCTTTGACAAGATATTCCTGCTCTTTGGCCAACCAGCCCCACTGTTCTTGTGAAGATTTGGCAAATTCTTGCAGGTGAGGTCTTTTGGTCGGTCTTCCAGATGATGTCTCCCCTTTGTACCAGGCCTGATACCCGGGCGAAACTTCCCCTTTTGCCCGATTCATTACACAAGTATTTGCTTCTAAGTATTGACATTGGCTCCAAATTTGACGAACCCTTGCTTCAGGAAACTGGCCGTCGGGACTGATCTCGATTACCTGGATGCTCAGATCCTCATCTTTCGGCACTATCTGATACCTCCCAAGTTGCCTTAAAACCCGATGCGGTGCGTATGGTTGAATGCTCTTAAGTCCCATTAAGAGAAAATGGGGCCTAGCTGCTGGCATGTATATGACTTTGTCGATCGATAACCATCCTAGCGCCCATTGTATTTGACTGGCGTTGAGGGTATGGAAATATGAGGTCCATGCTGTGACTCCTTCTGGTAGGTAGGTTTCATTAACTTTGGTATAGAACTCCTTTATGCAGGTCTTTCCTGCGGATCCATGGCTCAGAAACTGGGCTCGGTGACATAGGTGTTCGGTCATCCACATTTGCAACAACAAATTGCAACCCTCGAAAAAGCTTCCTCCGGCTTTGCAAGAAGTGAGTGCCCGGAATATATCAGATACTATCATGGGCGCCAACGTACTATCACTCTGTGTGAGCAACGTACTGACGACCCCTGCTATCTTTATGTCAATATTCCCGTCTTTTCTTGGGAATACTAGTAGTCCTAAGAAAGTTATTATGAAAGCAATCCGTCTATGTTCTTCCCACTTTTGGCGATTACCTTTGCTGCACAACTGGTTTTCTGGCTTGTCGAATCCTCCTATGTGACCATATCTTTGATATATGAAACTCATGCTGCAAAAACCTTTTGCCAAGTCAGGGTTATGAATTGTTCTGACTATCTTTAAGGAGTCCAGGAACCGGTGTATTGCTACAGCTCTTGGAGCAATCAGATATTTGTGCCTCAAAGGAGTCTCAGCGCTGCCGATATACCCTGCTATTTCTTCTAAAGTTGGGGTAAGTTCAAAATCTGAGAAACGGAAGACATTGTGCGCAGGATCCCAGTGGGGGACTAGTGCCCTTATGATATCTCCTCGTGGCCTGATATCCAACAAACTCGTGAGGCCTTTCAGATACTTCTTGATTTCGTCATGCCCTTCTTTGCCCAAATCATTCCACCAGAGCCGCAATTGGAGGGGAATTTTATTCATGATTGAAAAGGGTTCATTCGGAATCGTGCTCATTCTGCACATTTATTAATAAGATTTTAACAACGACACTTATCCTGATAAAACAAAAATATATGCGATTTTTTGTGAATTTTCGTATATATATATAAAAACTTTCTAAAGAAGTCAATAACGGAAAATATTTTAGATTTTTGTTTCGAACACTGGGAGCCTGAAAGGACTTTTCTAGACCTTTAGCAAGACAAATACTTTTGCCACAAATAAAGATATATATACATTTTGAAGTAAAGCAAAACTTTTGAACTTTTCATATATATATATATATATATACATATATTTGCAACAAATAATAAAAGTAAAGACAACACAAGACTCTTTTTATTATTATTTTCATAAAATAACCATTTTAAAAATAAGATCTCTTTTTTTTTTTAATTTTTATGACAAGACAAATTCTATATTTCTATTGATATTTTATTTTTTTGAAAAACAGAACAACGACTTTTTTTTTCAAAATTTTGGCAGAGTTTTGACAGTATTTGTTTTTTCTTTTTTTTCAACAATAAACAATCAATTCCTAACCGTTATTTCCTCTTTTTTTTTCACAATATTCCAAACACCGGTCAACATGCGGGCATGAGACAAATAAATGTACGGAAAACAATAGGATGCATCAGAATGGTCTTTTCATATCAGGTTGCTAGTCCTAGACGGACCCAACCCCTGTGTTGAGTCCCCTAAGTCATATGCAACATGATGCAAATAAGCGTTCCTACTAGGGATCCGGCATGAAGTCACGTTATTCTATGTTCAAAACCTGGGTCGGTGTTCTAGACAGTGTACCCGAGCGGACAACTCGAGCTGAGGAAGGAGCTCCTTTCCGGGAACCAAAAGGCCAGCCGGCTTAGAAACTTTCCGAGCCTCTTTTTATTTAGGGTATGACACTAACAGAATAGGGAGTCTCAACCAGTGAGCACATCCCCGGAGGTAAGAAGAGAAAGGTTTCGGCACAGTTTATATACAGTTCAAATAATATCAAAGCGGTAAAAGCAGCATTTAGCACATTAGGCTCAGAACATGTAATAATCAGATAATAAATAAAGCCAAATAATAACAATTATTCTAAGCTCGAATTCTTAACCCTGAACCAGTGGTTCTGGGTAAAAAATCCCCAGCAGAGTCGCCAGAGCTGTCACACCTCCTTTTTCCGCGCCCGCGGGGGCACAGGGGAGTTTTTTCCAATTAAAGGACAATCGAAACGGGATTTGTTTATTTATTTCAGAGTCGCCACTTGGGAGATTTAGGGTGTCCCAAGTCACCAATTTTAATCCCGAAGCGAGGAAAATGATGACTCCATATTACAGTCTGCGTACCAGAAATCCGGATAAGGAATTCTGTTAACCCGGGAGAAGGTGTTAGGCATTCCCGAGTTCCGTGGTTCTAGCACGGTCGCTCAACTGTTATATTCGGCTTGATTATCTGATTTTATACAAGTCTGAACTTATGTGCAAAATTTAACTTTTAACCGCTTTTATCATTTACTGTTTTTATCAAGAATTGCAACGTTGTGAAAATGTATCTCGAACCGCGTTACAATCAATGAACCCGCGGTCGTCGACACACTTTGACTCCGTTGAGATTTGGATTTGGGTCACATCAATGTGCACCCGAGTTTAAGGAAATTAAATTGTTAAAGGCGCGCCTAAAGCGACTAGCGTATTTATTTTGGGTAAGACCGTGGAATTTTACTAAATGGTCCATCCCGAAGTCTAAATAATTTTTAAAACAAATATTTACTGAGGGCCCCGCAATTGTATTTTATTTGGCGAGGCTCATCTCATTCTTATTATTTTTTTTCAAAAAATGAATTTGCAACGTCATGGACACGCATCTCGAACCACGTCACAATCAATGTACCCGTGATTAGAAACACATTTCGAATCCGTCGAGATTTGGATTTGGGTCACATAAATGTGCACCCGAGTTTAGGAAGGTAAGGTTTATTAAAGCGTGTCCTAAAGAGACTAACGTGTTGTTATTTTAGGAGGGTTGTGAGGTTTGCTAACAACCCGTCCTGGAAACTAAATGCTTCAATAATTTACATTAAACAAGGGCCCCGCATCTGCGTGTTTTGTTTATTTTCATCGAGGCTCATCTCGTTCTTATTTTAAAAGGATATCCTATAGCAACTACGTTTCTTGTCGTGTTCGTCTCTATCAATTGAAAACGGTGGATAGTCCTAATTAATTACATGCTTGCAAGTTGTTTGTAATGGAATTCGGAAATGCTTAACAACAAGTCGGGACCGAAGCTGCGTGCACAGTCGGCCAAACAAATAATCCTGGGCCCAAATCCAACCCACGCGCGGTTGGCCAGACCTGGGCCACTGCTCGCTCGATGCGGGCCTGCCTGATCTGTCCTCGACCTGGGCTCGACCCTTGTGAGGTTGAGGAGTGCAGGCTTGCGCCGTTTATTTTAAGGCAATGGTTTGCCAATTATAGGGGGACAATTTATCAAAAGGACACAAAATTAACTAACATGGATAGTTCTATGTATTTAAAGCCATGCTAACCTTATAAAACCTAAGATACAACCTACTGCTTTGGGGACCCTTTTATCTATCAGCCTACATATACAAACTAACATTCAATCACCATATATTGATATCTACTGGGCACACAGGCTACCTTCAATATCTAAACAAGAATGTAAACTATTATACATTAAATGAGGTTCAATATAACAGTCTATGTACGAAATAAACAACTTCAGCTCTTCTCTTTTATATTCATGCTTAAACTCTCAAGTTACATTGGCATTGTTAATCGCGTACCTGGTATAGCAAAGCAGAAGAAGAAGGAGAATTGTCAGCTGAGGGGTATGCGGCAAATACAACAACAGCAGATAAACAGCAATAACACAGCAACAATCCAACAACCACAAATGTTTTCCACAGCCCACAAACAACCAGCAATATTTCCCAGAACAAAGAAAACCAGCAAATAGTCGAGCACCAAATGAGCAATCCCAGGAAAGAGTGATGAAACAACAGCAATACCAGAGTATTCAATGCAGCAACACCAACAGTTCAACAATCACAAGCAGCTCAGTCAATGCAAACCACAGAACTTGGCCGAGACAGCTTGACCAATATGAACTCTTATACAACTTTTCAGACAGTGTTTGGTTACAGTGTTTACTGGAAATTAACTTATGTTTTCAGTCTTTTTCTTTAAACTCACAAGACCTCTCCTCAGACTAAAAATTTTCCAGCCTTTTGTTTTTTTCTCTTTCTGAAGACTAAAAGTCCAGCCCTCTTTTTGTTTTCGAATGGCCTATTTATAAGCCAAAGACTAAGTGCAGCTAGGCTGCCCCCCCCCCCCATCTGCAACTTGCAGTCTGCCCATACCCCTTAAAGCCCATGCCTAAACATCTTTTGGTGTCAGCCCCCTTTATTCCCCACGCCTGGTTTTTGTTTAATCCAGAATTATGGGCTCATTTGTTTATTCATTTTAAGCCCCATACCCTTGTGTCTTGTTCCCCATTGGTATTAGTTTAATCCTAAATTAGTACCCTACTTGTCAGCCCATTTATACTAATCTTTTCTGTCTTTTTCAACACCCCAGAATGCCCTTGTTAACCCTGGATTATTACTGCCCTGCCTATTGCAGCATCAGGGCACTTTGGGCTTTGAACATTCGATTTCAGAACTGCCCCAACCTGGCCTTTAATTGTTTACAATGTAGTTACAAACTACCGTTCATGGGTAATGCCCAACATTCAAATCACAATACAGGCTCATTAGTCATGCGACATTATTAGCTCATTCGATTCATTAGTTATAGAAAACTAATCGACGACATTTATCGAGTCGACTATACTAATTATAGCAGGTAATAATCAGTCGCTCGCATAAACAATACGTTCAGGGACCTAAGGGGTATCAGACAACTTTTGTTAAATTACTGGGCCTATATGAATTAGTTCATTTGACGATTAATCTAACTGACGATCATGTTTATCACAGAGAGTATTCAGAACAAACAGAAGACAATCGACCAAATAAAAGGCCTTTAACAGAGATGGAAGAAATCCGAAATAAAAATAACAACATAACAAACAAACACCACGAAACATGCTGACAACTTAATTAGAACTAAAACAAAAGAAAGGAAAACTTACCAAAAGAGTTTGAAATCAAAACGGACCCAAATCAGATTCAACTTCGAACTTTTGAGGCCGAACAAACTTTAATCAGGGTGTTCTCACATGAGAACACCTTGATTAAGGTCTATTAGACCTCAAACCCTTGTCAAGACTGGCCGGATTCCCCAGGTGCATGTGTTTCAAGTTCTGGATTTTCAGATCTAATTTTTAAGGAGTTGTGGGTAGATTCGGACCAAACCAAGCTTGGTTTGGTCACGAGGAAGGTTAGGGGAGTGGCTGATACAAAGATGGTGAGGTTTGGTGTAGATCGAGTTTTGTCTCGAATCTTCAAATCCAGATTCGAGACGATAGGAGATGATTCGAGGTTCGTGGTTAGTGGATTCGTGTTCAGGGGAGTGAGGGGGTCTTAGGGTGTTCAGGGGGTGGTCACCGGCATTCGTGCCGCCGGCTTTAATGGCGAAGGAGACTAGGGCGGCTGCTAAGGTTTGGGGGTTTCAGGGTTCAGGGAAGGAGACGATGAAGGGTGGGGTTGGTATAGGGGGTGCGGGGTAAGGGCTGAGTTTATATATGGGGAGGTTGATCGGATCTGAGCCGTTAGATCATATGATCTCAACGGCTTGGATCTGAGGGTGGGAAATGAGACGGGGTCGTTTGGTAGTTAAACGGGGTCGTTTGGTTTAAGTGAGGGGTTGGGTTAGGCTGGTTATTTGGGTCGGGTTTGAACATGGGTCGCTGAAAGAGGTCATGAACCGTTAGATCGGCTGGGACGGACGGCTCAGATTGATTTGCCCGAAACGACGTCGTTTCAGGAGGTGCCTGGGCAGGCCTGGTCTGGACTGGGCTGAGTGATGGTTTGGGCCTGTTTTTGTTTCATTTATTTGGGCCCAACCGATTTCAACTTTCTTTTGTTTTCCAATTTAAAGAAAAATAAAAATAAAAATAACTAATAAAACCAATGAAATTAAAACAAATAACAATATAGCACTTCAACATAATTATCATAAAAATAAAAATGTTTAAGTAAGTTAAATCACAACCTAACACGGACGACGCACACATATATATTTTGAATTTTCTTTTGGAGCGGTTGCTCGTAAAGCAAAAATCACGTGCTTACACTCCCATGTCATCACCTGTCTATAGATCCTCACCCATTACAGCATAGCAGTCCATATTTGTGTATAGAATGAACATGTAAAGAAGAGATGATCAGTAGTCTCTACTTCTGTATTGCATAGTGGACAAATATCATCTTCTACACAGTCCCATCTTCTCAATCTGTCTCTTGTTTGAAGTCTCCTATGAGCAGCCAGAAACATGATGAATATCCACTTAGGTAGTCCACTGTAGTTACAAATGAGTATTCTCCATGAAACTTTGCTAAATTGTCCTCTTTGCTTCAAATACATAGTTTTGATCGGGAATGTTTCCAGTCTAAGCACATCTTCCTCTGTATACCCAGCTTCTTCAAAGTATTATTTGGCTTTAAAAATCTTCTGAATCACCCAAGATACTTGTTTTGGCTCATCTCCCCACCCTGGATTATATTTCTTATAGTACACATGGACTCACTGCACCCACATTTTGTCCTTCTTCTTGCATAGATTCCACAATAGCTTGCATATTGCAGCTTTATTCCATAAGCCTATGTCCATCAAATTCTTTATACCTTCTTTTCTCAGCTTATATCCATTATAGTTGTTCTTATTAAACTCTATTTTACTTTGCTGAGATTATTTGTAGTTGTTTAATTTAATGAGTTTAGTTTATATTTGTTATTGCTTATTTGTATTATATTGAAAGTTCTAGTTTGGTGTATAATCTCTTTTACTTTAATGTTTGTATCAATTAGCTTAGTTTATAATTCCATTTTTATTTTTATTTTGTTTGTAAATACTTATAATGTTAAATTTCTTACAATTATAAGATTTTTAAGTTGGTTACATTTTTTTTAAAGTCAATAAATTTATAAATTTATTGAAGTTAAATTTGTTAATATATATAGATAGAATTCTAAAATTAAAAGTAAATATTTTTTTTTAAAAAATTCAACTTTGATTAAAAAATAGCGTCAATGACTTTATTTTGAGGTCACATGATGAACAAAATTGAGTAGTGAGCAAATTGTATTAACCGATACCGCTTATATTAGTGGCTACTATGCTCTTTGACTGAACCCGCTTGTATAAAATTCTGGGTCCGTCACTGGTACTGAGTGGATGATCATTTGAGATTGTGGGCACATGAGGCACTCAGCATGGTGCATTCCATACAACATGTGCACTGACATATAGATGTAGCACAGTCTCATTTCTTTACCATGTTCATATCTACTCTATTCCCTGTTTTGAACTATCTATTTAGCTGAAAGCATGCCTACGTTTCTGTACGTTATTTCTGTTATCTTTGAGGAGGTTGAGTTCGTCACTATCTCTCAGTCCATAGTTTGGACTTGTTACTTACTGAGCTGTTGTACTTATGTTACCTGTGAGCACGTGATTTTTGCCCTATATGAATTACTCCTATAAAATCCGGAGAAAATAGGTTTTATGTTAATTATTTGCCATATTAGGAATTTTTGTAGAATTTTCTTAATTATTTGAATTTCTGCGCATGTTTAATTTTTATCTAAACCATGAAAACAAAAACCAAAAAATGTCATGCATTGCATTTAGGATTTGTTTTTATATTTTTAGAATTAATCAGTAATCATTTGTTTTATAGAAAAATAAAAAATTATAAAAAATAACTCACTTTGCATTTTAACTTTTTAATTTTGAATTTTATAATTTTTCTTTTAATTTAGGAGTTATTTAATTTTTGTAAATACTATGGCTAGTAATTAGCTTAATTTGAAAAATTAATTTAGTTTTAAGAGTTAATTTAGGTCTTAAATTAATTTGGAAAAGAAAAGAAAAATTGAAAATTAAAAGAAAAGGAAAAGATTCAAATAAGAAGGTTGACTTTTGGGCCAATTCAGCCAACCCAATTAAAATTTCCCAAGACCCGTTCAAAATCCGGCCCAAACCTACGCCTTTACTCGGTCCAGTCTTCACAGCTTAACCAAACGACATTGTTTTGAGTTTGTTTGGTTTGAACAGATCCTGGCCCTTCGTCTTTCATCATCCAACCGCCAGAGAAGCCTCATTGAATTCATTTAAAAATGTCCAAACAACCTAGGACTCGATCATTTCCACTTCATCTTCCTCATCAGACCTCTAACCCTAGCGCCGCCCTTGAAATCCTTCACCATCTCCGGCCGGCGCCGGCTTCCAAATCCTCTCAAAACTTAACCACACAATCCCCACACCCCATGGAACACGAATCTAACACTAATATCCCCAAAATCCCCACTCTTACTCTCAAATCCCAAATTTGATGCCCAAATTCGAAACCTTAATTTTGCCCGTTTTCCAAGTAGAAGCAGTTTTCATGGGACGATAATGAGTCGGGACCTATTCCAGTCGATTATGCTCTTCGAGGATGAGTGATTAGCATGGATTTCAACTTGATTCGAAGTCCATCAGCCCCATGCAAGGCCAAAGACCGACAAATCTTGCCAAAACAAACCTCACTCATGTGTTTCTAGTAAGATAGTGCATGTTTTCTTTTTTTGATTGTATACCCTTTTATTCTTTAACTTTGTTTTCCTCCCGCTTCTGATTTCACCTCTTCTTCTTACCATTCCTTCATTCATTTATTGCTGCCACGGTTTATTCAAAGTAGTAGGTCAAGTTCCTCTTGTTTTCTTTGTTTAAATCAGAGTTCCGTTAAATCTGTAAATGGTACCAGTATGCCCAATTCTACTATGCTTCTGTTTTATTCTTTTTCTTCCTAGCTGAATTAGTCATTGGGTTTGGGTTCATCATGTTGGGTTCTACTGATTATTTTGAGTTTTTTGTATTTTACTCGATTTGTTTCATTACCTTACTGATTTGGGATCATGTTTGGGATTTATGGCGGTCCAAACATGGGGCATTAAAGCCCATTGGTTTAGGCCCAGGATTGGGATTCAAGTAGCCTACTTTGTCTCAGACTAAGAAGGTTAATAATGGAATTCGAGGGGTAATTTGGGGAGTTTGGATAAGGGAATCTTCATTAACTGATTGGGAAACTTCTAGGAAAGTGGGGCTTGGGACTGACTTAGCAAGCAAACTAGAAAATCAGGGTCTAAAGTGAACAAATTGGAAATTGGGGAAGGGGTAATGGTTAAATGGCAGAACCAATTATGCTGCCCTAGAAGCTTTCTATAAAAGGCATGTTCCTTCATAGCCAAGGCAGATTTTAGAGATTAAAAAGTCTGAAAAGTTAGAAACGGCTGAAAGATAGTTACTCACTGAAAAAAGCTTTGAAAATTAGAAAGAAAGGAGAAAAATCTCACAATCACGGTTCCATTATAGTTTTGCCTTTTCATATTTCTGGGAATTTTAAAAGTTCAAGCATACTGCTATTCTCTTGGGTTCAAACGATGGTATTAGCTGTTTAAATTTGTTGTTTACTGCTGATCGAATGTTGTGGCTACTGTTATTGCTTTGATGAGAAGCTCTGTTGTTTGTTCTTATCATTCCAGGTATTCTTTTGAACCATGAATGGCAAATAAGGCTTGAATATGTGTTGTATGGAAGATACATGTTCTGCTGAAGTCAATGAGGATCCTTTTGTTTTGGAGTTTTATTTTTCATGTCTCTTTTAGGCTATCCAGATTTTATCCCATTTTTCCTTGTCCATCTCTTTGTTTATTATGTTTAAGTTTGCTCTGATGTTTCTTTTGTGAATGGAGTTTGTTCTATGGTATATGTTCAAAAACGCATGTTGAGAGTAGTGAGTTTATATAGCAGTCTTGTTTAAAGTCATAGTACAATCAGCTCATTGTTTATTATTCATTGAAATGAGGATCTGAACATTTTTAATGGCTTTGAGGTTTGTTTGTCATTTTGAAGGATGAGTTCCAGTCCCATGTTATGTGTATTTTGGAAGAGATTTCATGTGACTGCATAAACAATGTCCAAATAGGTTGTATTAGAAGTCAAATGTTGTTATGGGTAGTTGAATGTATGCATTTGACAATTCAATACTTGTTTAAGGTTATTTGGAATTGGATCCGATGTTTGGAATTAGATAGAGCTGAGCCTATATTAATAAATGTATTCTTTATTTGAAACCATGCTAGTGTTTGGTTTGAAGTCCTGAATTCTATTAGATTTTAAATGATGAGATAATTATGTATGAGTTATTATAACATTAAGGGATGTATTTTATTATAGAATGTGACTTGGCATTAAAAATATGCTTTGCATCTGTTTAAAATTTGCAAGAGTTTGTCAGTAGTCATTTTTATCTCAAGTTTTCATGAAGGATTGTAATTTTGCTCAATTGACCATACTGAATCACGTAACTGGGCCTTTGGCGTTGGCCCAGTTGTGCCCAATGCCTCTTTGACGTTCATTTGAGCATTCTAGGCTTCATGCGAGCCCGATTCCCCTTTCGTGTTTTGACATGTAAACTTTCAAAAGGCAATTGGGCTTGCTGCCAACTTGGGCCCTTCAAACAACCAAATGCCCGATTTCTTTCAACACCAATCCTTTAATTATTAGGTTTAGTTTGAACATTAGCTTAAAAAATAAATTAGAATTTCCTTAGTCTTTTAATCAATTAATTAGACTCCTTTAATTAGATCGAGGTACGCCGTATTAGCAAAACCTACAACTTATGGCCTCGAAGATTAGATCAAGAAATCTTTTAAGAATAATTTGAGGCGTGCCATGCCAAATAAATTTATAACCTATGGCCATCATGTAATTATTACTAACTCTCTAAAAATCGGGGTGTGCCATCAATTGAATTTTCCATAGCCCTCGCAAACTAGTTATTAATATGAAATTTCGTAGTTGCTTTAAGCACACTATTTAAATTGATTTTCTTTTAATTAATAACTTCGGGTGTACATTTCATGTGACCCAATTTCAATTCTTAGCAACGTTAAATAGAACGTGTCGTTAACCGCGGGTGCATTTCATGTGGCGTGGTTCAAGACATGTTTAAAATGGCGTTGAATCTTCCTAAAAGCGTTTTAAAATAATTAAAAGTGATTTCAAAAGCTAGAATGCACATTAGGTTTTAAACATGTGATTAATCAGATAAATAGGCCAATATTAACAGTTGAGCGACCGTGCTAAAACCATGGAACTTGGGAATGCCTAACACCTTCTCCCGGGTTAACATACTTTCTTACCAAGATTTTTATGTTTGCGGACTGTAAAACAGAGTCAATTTTCCTCGATTCGGGATTCTAAACTGGTGACTTGGGACACCATAAATTATCCCAAGTGG
The DNA here is from genome assembly GCF_000715075.1 of Nicotiana tabacum. NCBI lineage: Eukaryota > Viridiplantae > Streptophyta > Magnoliopsida > Solanales > Solanaceae > Nicotiana > Nicotiana tabacum. The sequence goes on along the minus strand of NC_134097.1, from coordinate 24,015,450 downwards.
CGACTCTGATTTTTAAATAATAATCTTGTTTCGAATAATGTCACTTAAATTGGAAAAACTCCCTTATACCCATCCAAGGGTAGGGAAAAGGAGGTGTGACAGCTCTGGCGACTCTGCTGGGGACAAGAACCCAGAATCTCTGGTTCAGGGTTCAAGAATTCGAGCTTAGAATAATTATTATATTTGGCTGTATTTATTATCTGATTTTATTTACATGCTTGGGCCTAATGTGCAAAATGTTGCTTTTTACCGCTTTGATATTGTTGAACTATATATAAATTGATACGAAACCCTCATCTCCCTGAGTCTTCTTAATCATCTGGGAAGTGTGTACTTCGTGTGACTTCTCTTCTATTAGAGTCATATCCCAATTTTAGAACGAGGTTCGGACAAGTTGCAAAGCCCGTGAAGCTTCTGTATTCCCAGTACGCTGCCCCCCTTAGCTCGAGCTGTCCGCTCGGGTAAGCCAGGTCTAGAACAAATAAACCCAGGTTTTTAAACCTACAATAACATAGCCTCATACCGGATCCCTAGTAGGAACTCTTGTTTGTATCACGCGCATTTGACTTTGGAAACTCAACACAAGGGTTGGGTCTGTCTAGGACAGGTGTACCCGAAATGAAAGACCATCCTGATGCATTCTACTTGTTACTTGTGCATTTATTTGCTTCGGATTGCATGTTGACCGACTTATGAATAATGGAGAAAAGTTGGGGAAAAAATCAATTTGAGGGTTGAGGGAGATAATTACCCGTTTTGAAAAACCCGATGTCCAAAAGTACCGAAACTCTGCCGAAATTTTGAAAAAAAAAGAAAGAAAATTTGTTTTGAAAAATATTTGGTATTGTTTTTTCAAAACTTCCCGAACTACGCAAGTTTGATTCTCACAGGATGTGGGATACGTAGGCAACCCTCATCGGGTCCAACTCCTTTTGCAAAAATAACCCAAAAAAATGTGAAGTGTCGTTGTTTTGTCATAAATAAATTAGGTGGCGCCATTCTTGTCCAAAATAGCCAAAAAATGCCCCAAAAGGCGCCGGAAGGCTGTTTTGCAAAAATAGCCACCTAGGGTCCTTTTTCAAAATTTTGGTTGATTAACAAAAACAGCCCTAATTTTTTTTATTTTTTTATTATTAGCTTGAGGTGCTGAAGGGTTGTATTTGCAAGAATGTTTTGTTCTAAATTTTGTGAAAATGAGTGTTTTTCTCTTGAGTCAAAGTAAACCACAGTCGTTTAATCAATCACCTTAAATAAATATGCAAGATGAGCACAATTGAAAATGAACCTTTCACAGTCGACGAGGAAATCCCGTTAGAACTACATATGTGGTGGAATGATTTGGGAGAAGTCAGCAGAAAAACTGTAATAAAAGCTTTGGGTGGTCTTGTTGGGCTTCTGAAGATAAAGCCGAGGAAGGATATAATTGAGGCTTTGATACCCTTCTGGGACCCAGCACATAATGTGTTCCATTTTGCTGATTTTGAGCTAACTCCTACGCTGAAGGAAATAGCAGGCTACACTGGTTTTAGTGAAAATCTCAGAAATCAATACCCTGTGACACCTAGAACAGTGACTCCCCATAAGTTCCTGGATCTACAAAGCATCAATCGGGAAGTTCAAGACGGAAACTTGGCTAAGGGGTTATGCACATTCTATTTCTTGTACCGACGTTACATGAATCCTCATGGTTTTAAGATGCCAGATACCGGTCTTACTCATTCGGGAAACAAAGACAAGTGGGAAGCTCGGCGGGGATTGGATTTTATAGTGGCATTCTTGGGTGTTTTGATTTGTCCAAGAAAGGATGGAAACATAGAATTGGGGCTCGTGGGAATAGCCGACTTCATGACTAAAAAGGCAAATGACACCATTATAGCAATGATGATCTTGGCAGAGATTTACTGAGCTCTAACTGTCTACCGAGAATGGGGAAAGTTTTTTGAAGGATGCAATATGCTTATACAACTCTGGATGGAGGAACACCTTTGCCACCATCCGAGGTACATGAACTGTGGCATGACCGTTCTTGAATGCATTGAAAAACATGAACAACGGGTGGAGGGCTATGAGTTCCCGGATGGTACGGAAGCATGGTTTGCACACTTGAGCTCCCTGACTGCAAACAAGATTGAATGGACATTCGGGTGGCTCTCGGTCAGTGAAGTCATTTATATATCAGTTGAGGTGTGTTTTCTTCTATTGATGGGTCTCCGGAGCATTCAAACTTATGCCTTGCACAGAGTTTTATGCAAGTTAGGCAGGTACCAGACCATCCCACATGATGAGGATTTGAGTCGGCAGGTCATCGAACTGGAACCAAAAGTTGCTTTCCCGAAAGAAAGGGTGTGTCGGATTTGGCATCAATGTAGGTTCTTAGAGCCAAAGACTCAGGTAAGAGACCTATCCAAAGCCGAGTTGGAGCCTAGTTACACAACTTGGTACGGTAAGAGGTCTCAAATCCATCTAGAGCCCAAACGGCCCGCAAAAAGGCTCCATGTCCAACAATTCACTGATGGAGCACAGGAGCAATGGGATTTGTTGGCAAAAGAGGCAAACTACAGAGCCACCATAAGCAAATTGGAGGGACAGATTCAAGATCTTAAATTTGACAAAAGTGTACAGGCCGCTGTCGATAAAGGGGAGAAGAAGAAATTGGCTCAAGAAAACATGGTCGTTCGAGCACAGATCCAAAAAATGAAAATAGCTCTTGAGAATCAGGAAAGTAGACGAAAGGATGAAAGACTCATAAATAGTCTCAAGAGGAAAATAGTTGAGTGTGAGGATGATCTGGAAAAATCCGAGGGTAATCTGGCGAAAGCCCGGGCACAGTTAGCGAAGAACGCAGAGGGGCGAGCAGAGTTTGTCCGGCAGTTAAAAAGGAGATATGAGGGAATAGTTACCAATTTAAAGAAAAGGCTAACTACCCTCGAAAATGAGATGGCCAAGCAAGTGCCCAGGTTCTAGAAGCTAGGACTTAGCAAATAGCGTGTTTGCTCCAAGAAAAGGGTATCATCAGGGAGAAGGTTAGAGCAATTGCTGACTACATCGTCATGAAGTGACATGAATGTGAAGACATGACCAGAACCACCTTTTTTGTCGCAGTAATGACCTTAGTTCATCAAATAATGAGTGACCTAGAGAGCCTTCAAAGGGATCTTGCACATAGGCCCATAGCGAGACCGACTTGATGTCCCGCGGGCCCCTGGAGCAGTTAAGGCATTGATATATTCATGATTTTTATTCGAGTCTGTATTTTCATTTTCTTTGTTGGAGTCTGTTATTCTATTTTTGGGTCTGTATTTTCATCTTTTTGTTGGAGTCTGTTAGTCCCTTTTTTCGAGTCTATTAGTTTTAATGATTAAATTCAGTAGGATGAGTCATTGTAATCAAAACATTTTTTTATAAAAAATTTGAAAACTCCAAATGTTTTTTGATTTTTATGCTTATCCCCTAGAACTACGCTTGGTCTGATTCATGCGGTGTCATGATACATAGGCAATCCCCAAATGATTCGATCATAACCGTGAAATGGAAAAAAAAAGGAGAGAAAACAAGAGAATTGCGGGAAAGAAATAATGGCAAAACAAGAGAGGAAGATGAGAGAATAAAGAAAAGCAAGAATCAAGCAAAAGAAAAGCAGGAATGAAAAAGAGAGAAGTTGTAAAATGGAAATTAGGGAAAGTCGGGATGACGCAAGCAACCGATCAAATACATAATAGAAAATGGTTAACTGCTTAGGTGTGTTGCATTCCCAATGTGCGGTTGCCTATCTATTAAGCACTAATCGTTAACAAGTTTGTTGTTGTCATCAAGTCCAGGTAGGTGGTTAGTTTGTTTGGCATTCTAGCAACTCATCCATATAACACCAGGTCCAAAGACAAGTTGATCATGGCTAACCAAGAACTAGATGCAAGTGTTATTGATCCATCAAGGGAGGGGGAAGAGTCTGATGCTAACTTGAAAGAGGAGTTGTATAAGTTGAAACACCAGATGGCAGAGATGTACCAGGCATGGGCAAAAGGGCATCCACCACTATCCTACCCCGCCAACCCTGCTTTCGTCCTGCCCTTGGATCAATCCCAAGAACCTCCCACTGTTGATTCATCTCCAGACTTCCCTATTTACCACCACTACTAGGGCACCACCTCCGAAACACCACAAGCACCACCACCCAAACCAGTCTCATACCCTCCTCCACCAGCCACCCTTGTTTTCGTGGCACCCCCACCCGCGACACTCCATCGATTCTCCAGTGAGACTTTATTCCAGACCCAAGATAACCAATACTATCCTCCAGAGCCTACTTTCAAGGCCCCAGAGCCTTACTCCTATACCCCATGTTTCGATTTCCCTGTTGAGACTAAGAAACCACCTAAGAACCTAGAGCAGGAGGAGATGTTCAGGAAGGTTAGAAGTCTGGAGCAGCCATTCAGAAACATGCAGGGATTGGGAGGCCAGGTGAGCGTAGCCTACAAGGATTTATGTCTATTTCCCGATGTTCAGTTGTCTGTGGGATTTAAGATGCCGAAGTTTGATTTGTATGATGGGCACGGAGATCAAGTCGCCCACTTGAGGTGATTCTGCAGTAAAATGAGAGGAGCCGGTAGGAAAGATGAGCTATTGATGGCATACTTTAGCCAGAGTTTGAGTGGTTCGACATTGCAGTGGTACACTCATCAGGATCACAACAGATGGTGTACCTGGGATGATTTGGCCCAAGCATTCTCCCGTCATTTCCAGTACAACATTGAGATTGTTCCAGATCGTTTGTCTTTAACTAAGATTGAGAAGAAGCCCAGTGAAAGTTTCAGAGAATATGGCTTTCACTGGAGAGAACAAGTGGCAAGAGTTAACCCCCCGATGGAGGAAAGCGAAATGGTGGAGTACTTTCTGCAGGCTCTAGAGCCCACTTACTTTGGCCATTTGATATCGACCATAGGCAAATCGTTCAACGAGGTAGTGAAGATGGGTGGCATGGTGGAAAAGGAGCTTAAATCAAGTAAAATCATGAGTTACTCGGCTATCAAAGCAACTACCCAAGCTATTCAGAATGGTATTAGGGGAGTGATTGGAAAGAAGAAGAAAGAAGATGTGGCAACAATTGATTCAGGATCATGGTTTGAACCCAGGGGCCCGTCACATCAATATACCCAGCCTCGACCCCATCATCAAACCTACACTCAAACCTCATATAATCCACCCCAATACTACTTCCCGTCACCAGAACCTCATGTTTCTGTTCACCACGCCCAAACATATACTCAACCTCCTACCTACGCATAATGGCGTGCCTAGCCCCAAAGAACACCTATCCAGCTCCACGAAATGCTTACCCACCCTCACGAGCCTACCGAAACCCTACCGGCCCCGATTTCCGACCCAATCTAGCATTCAAAAATGAGAGGTTGCAGTGAAAGAAAACCTTCACCCCATTGGGAGAATCTTATACCAATTTATTCCATAGATTGAGGCAGTTGGATATGCTGAGGCCAATTAAGTCGAAATTGTCAAACCCTCCCCCAAAGAATCTTGATTACTCTGTGAGCTGTGAATATTGTTCTGGTACTTCAGAGCATGATATAGAGAAGTGCTGGCACCTAAAAAATGCCATATAGGAGCTCATTGACACAAACCGGATTGAAGTCCAAACTCTAGAGGCACTCAACATCAACCAGAACCCATTGCCAACCCACCAGGAAACAAACATGATCGAGATAGTACATAAGGGAGGGGATCCCAAGAAGCTTTCACAGACTGTCATGATGATTTAGTCTAGTGAGGTCAAGCTAGTTAAAAAATCAACAGTTGAAGGATCAGTGAACAAGTTGACCAAGGCAAATGGTGAATCATCTGTGTTAGTCAAGGAAGGATCCCCTAGTGATGTTGCGGTGAAGCAAGAAAAGTCAAAAGTGGTTGTGCCAGGAGTGGCAAACAAGCCTTTCATAATTGTAGAAGGTGCCCGTACGGATCCTGTCATCATCAAGCCTGTAACCCAGCTGCCGGTAATCAGCATCAAGGCCATCCCATGGAACTATGAACGGGTGATAGTGACCTATAAGGGAAAGGAAGTGAAAGAAGAAGTCAATGAGGCCCAGTGATTAACTCGTTCAGGGAGATATTTTGCCTCAGAATAGTTAAGGAAAGCTAAAACATCCATAGATAAACCAGTTCTGGTGAAGAAAGCAGTGATTGAAGAAGAGGTAGAGGAGTTTCTGAGAAAAATAAAGGTACAAGATTATTCCATCGTGGAGCAGTTGAGAAAGATGCCTGCTCAGATTTCATTGTTGTCATTGTTAATTCACTCAGACGAGCATCATCGGGCCTTGATGAAAATTCTGAACAAGGCTCATGTTCCCGAAAAAATTTCAGTAAACCATCTAGAAAAGATCGCCAACAAAATATTTGAGGTGAACAGGGTCACCTTCTCTGATGATGAGTTGCCTGTGGAAGGTACTAAACACAACAAAGCTCTCTATCTTACGGTAAAATGTGAAGATTTTGTGGTTACTAAGGTATTAGTTGACAATGGATCCAGTGCAAACATATGCCCACTCTCTACTTTGAACAAGTTGAAAGTGGATGATGAGAGGATTCACAAGAACAACATCTGCGTTCGGGGATTTGACGGTGGGGGGAAAGGTTCAGTTGGTGAATAGTACTTGAGTTGACAATAAGACCGGTGGAATTTACCATGGAGTTCCAAGTGCTGGACGTAGCCATCTCTACAATTTGTTGTTAGGTCAACCTTGGATTTATGCCGCCAAAGTAGTCTCCTCCACTCTGCACCAGATGGTCAAGTTCGAATGGGATAGACAAGAGATCGTCGTGCATGGTGAAGATAACTTGTGTGCTCACAGTGATGCCTCTATACCGTTCATTGAGTTTGAAGATGACAAATGGACTTGGGTCTATCAAGTTTTTGAAATAGTGTCGGAAGAGAAGATTCCAGAAGGGAAATGCGTTCCAAACCCAAAGATAACCTCCACATCAGTCATAGTGGCCTTTGAAATGCTGAAAAATGGCTTTATGCCCGGTAAAGGTCTGGGTGCATCTCTCTAGGGTATCGTACAACCGGTGTCCCTCCGTAAGAATTTGGGTACGTTCGGTCTTGGATTCAAACCTACAGAGGCAGATGTGAAAAGGGCTAAAAGGTTGAAACAGAAGGCGTGGGTACTTCCAAAGCCTATTCCGCATCTCTCTAGGTCTTTTGTCAAGCCCGGTGCCAGGAAACACCCAGTGACGACAGTTCCAAGTTCTGTGGTTAACATTGATGAGGAGTTAATTAGAAGGTTCCAAAGGTTGTTTGATGATGTGAACATGGTGAAGGTTGGAGAAGGTTCTAGCAAAGCGGACGTGCACTTCGTCGGGCTGAATGCAAAGGTTAGCAATTGGAAGGCTACTCCTCTCCCTACCCGGAAGGAGTCTTGGTAGTTTGTTTTGTTTTCCTTTCTAGCTGGGTCATTCCAGGGTGTAACCCAAACTTTTGTTTTCCGCTTGTTGATGTACAAACCTTATTATCCTTTATTTTCAATGAAATGCAATTTCCCTTTTCCATCATTCCTGATATTTTTATTTTTGTTTTTATTTTCTTCTCTGTACAGTTCTTTTTATGCTGGTTTCAATGACATGATATGCATGGAGAATCTTCCGCCTAGTCTTAAAAGTCAATCTAATTCTGAAATAATAATTCAAAAAATAGAGTGTGATGATTGTTGATACCCAATTTTTTTCAATATATTTTTAATATGCAAAATACTTTCAAAACAGCATGAATATGCATATATAAGTATGTCCCAAGGTTTTAATATTTTTTCTCTTAATTTTAAGGATTTTTAAATCAATTTATTGCGTTATTTTAGCAAGAAAAACTCAATAATTGTTCCCAAAATCATCATTTTGGTCATTCATCTATTGGATTCTCATATTTGCATTAATTATATCTAACATAATTTTTGCATATTTTTTATAAATTTATTTAGTATTTTTAAAGCTAAATTGCACGTAATTGCGATATTAGCCTTTTTAAGATTTAATGGTGTTTATATTTATAAAATTAACTTCAGTATTTTTAATTGGATAATTATGTATTATTAATCATTTTAGTGATTTTAATTTATTTCTGGAAATCATTTTACTATTTTTTATAAAATAAATAAAGGAAAAATGGTTATGTAAATGATAGCCCCATTTGTATTTCAATTTTGGCCAGATTTGAACCCCTAATTAAACCCAATCTCAAATCCAATTACCCAGCCCAAATCCTAAATCTACCCGGCCCACGACCCATTTGAATAACCCGCCCGAATCCCCATTTAATCCAGGCCGTTGATCAAATTGATCAACGGCCACCATTCACCCTTCCTAAATTAAACCAAACGACCCCCCCAAACCCCTCTTATTTCGCTCACTCAACCGACTCTCTCTCTCTCTCTCTATCTCTGGTTCTCTCTAGAACCTTCCCCTTCCCCTTCCTCTCCGATGAGTCTCATCCATCTTCGCCGGCCATATCCTGGCCTGAATCTATGGTGGTCTCACCACCTACCAACCTTCCATGGTGCATACACGCTCGTTTGCTGAGGTTTCATGGCCTGACCACGAAGAAGCTTCATCCATGCCTCGTTGATTCAAGTTTTATGGCCATCTCTGGCCTTGCTCCGGCAAGCTATGTCTGTGTCAAGCCTGGCTTCGATTCCTCCTTCTTTGATCCAGGCCTTTCTCACTGTTTGGGTTCCTCTGAAACCCTAGCTTTTGAGGTTTTTCTGATCTCTTTAGATCTATTCCAGATCCATGTTTTCCCTCAGTTTTTAAATGATTTCTTGATATTTCTTTCAAAGCTATGTTTTCAAAACCCTTTATTTTTTTTCTGACCTAGGGTTTCTGAGTTATTTAGAGGCTTCTCTGATTTTTTTTTCTTTTGTGTTTTTTTTACTACGTTTCTTCTACTGTGTTCTCTGTGATTTTCTTATTAAGTTTCTTCCACTTTGTTCTTAATTAGTTTCTTCTACCATGTTTCTTTATATGTTTCTCCTACTGTGTTCTGATTAGTCTTCTTCTACTATGTCTCTTATTAGCTTCTTCTACTATATTTCTTTGAGCTCTTCTACTGTGATTCGCTTGTTGCTCTATTACTATATTTCTCATGAGTTTTCATTACTGAAAAAGCATGTCGAAGGCCCCAGTTCCCTTCTGAGATCTTTGAACTTGTTTTCGACTAGTATCTTCTTCTTGATTACTTGTCCTCTTATCTCGACACTCGATTGATGGTAAAACCCTAGAATTTGGGGTTCATCCGAGTTTGAGAACATTAGCTATGTGATATGTTTGTTCTTCATCTTTAAAACCGTCTGATTTCAGAAACCCTAACTATTTCGAGTTTCTGAATTTGTTTCTCAACTGAGTCTTGAAATCCTTGTTTCAACCTCTGTCTCTTTAAGCAATTCTGATTTTCCACTCAACTCTTCTAAGATCTTTTACACTTGACCTTTTGTATGTTATTTGATGCTACTTATCTTCTATATTGCTAACATATGTGACTACCATGCTCCAGTAGTCTATTATCTACTGATTTTGCAATGACACGTCATTTCCTTTCAGCTTAGCATGTTTGTATGCTCTTTATATGTGCTGAATTTCCCTCTAAAATGGCCTTCAAATTTGTGATTAGTTCAGACTTGCTTCTGTATAGGTTTGATTGATTTCTTTCCTTGTTTGCTGATTTCTGTGTGACTCGACTTAATTTAAAACTTTTCTCAGCTTTTCTGACTTGGTTCATTCATGGACCAGGGATTACAAAATCTCTGATCCTCGATTTACTAGCTACTAATTGATTTTTCTTACCTTATTTATGTAACCGTGTCTTTTAGAATTCTGCCCTTAAGTAACTTCTTATGTATTTACCCCTAATTGAATGCTTTGCACAAGATGTTTATTTGATTTCTTCCTTTAAATAGTTTTCCCGTTTGAATCTGAGTTCCTTAATTAAGGAAAATCTTGTATTGATTGATTTTTTAATTGATACCCCAGTCCCTTAATTGTTTTCTTACCTTATTTCTGCCTATTTTCCACACTATAAATACACTACTCTTTCATTAGCACAAAAGAATCTATCCCTCACTCATAGTTTTCTTAGGAAACTACACTTACACACAATAGTATTCTCTCTTATTTGCTTGCATCGTGGCCAGTTTACAAGACCTACTGCTTTTCTCTATTTGTTTTTTTGAAACCGGTATGTTCTGATTTAAGCTTTAGCACCACGACAATATGTTTATTTACTGCTTTTGTATCCATGCCTACTTACTGTTTCTGTACATTTCAACACTTAAATTAGCATGCTGATTTCTTTCTGCTTGTTTCTATTATGAATCTCAAACCCTGCCCCTATGTGTTTGAGTTATGGCTTAAGGCATGACAATATGCAAATTATTGTCCATGAATTAAGCTTGATCCCTTGGTATCCTAGCCTCTAATAGTGTGTTCTAACAGGCTTATGAGTGTGCTAGCATTCACCATTGATGGGTATGCCCACAGCCTGCCCTTGGATCTTTACAATCTCCTCGTTCCCCTGTACCCCTATGTGTATTTATTTGTACCTGCTTCATTTCCCCTTTACCTCTCTTAGAATTCTTTTCTGCACTTGCACTCCCTCTTAGTCTTTAAGTTCTGTCCCCTTCTTGTGAGCCTTGCCTTGGGACCTTGAGTTCCTTCTGAACTTGGACACTTGAGGGCTGGCCCTTCCACACTACACTTGTCCTAATCTGAATCAGGCTCTCCTTTGGTTGTACTTTTATTTTTTTCTAATGTATTTTACTTTATTCTGGGTTGTAATAATTTTGTAATAAACATTTGGGGCTGGTTAGTGAAAGGGCGGGTAACTATGTATGTAAAGGGTAGATGCCATGCATATAGGTATTTCTGAATTATGTACTCTCACATAAATGCCATGACTATAGGGATTTCTGAATTCTGCATAGATACCACGTCTATAGGTTTTCAAACTCTGCACATTCAAATGCATATAGAAAGCACGTCTATAGGGAATTCTGAATGTCCATTTTTCATATAGAAATCATAATCATAGGTCTGCTACTCTCGTCTGGAAATCATGCCTATAAGTCAATCTGAATTCTGCATATGCATATAGAAAATATGCCTATAGATCTTTCTGAATCTTGTATATCCATTTTCTCATATAGAAGTCATGTTCATAGGTCTTAAACAAATTTCTGCACCTAGATACCATGCTCATATGACTTAAACATCCAATTGCACTTCGGTATCATGTCTTAAACATAATTTAGCATCTAGATATCATGTTTAGCAGGACGAGGTGATACATTTCTATACTACATCTACAAGGTTTTAAAATCAGTAACGCCTAGAAAGCATGCCTATAGGAGTTTCTAATTGAATCTGATTCGCCTCACTTAATGTTAGATATAAAAATCAGTAACAATAGATATTGTCAATTGCAAAGCTTATAATCAATTTGTTTGAATTCTGCCTTTCTTTTAATAATCTGAGTCTCTCACTTAGTCAGTTTAATGAGTACGCAGATAGGGTTTCAAATAATTCATTTCAAGTTTTACTGTTTTTTGAATCATGCCTATAGGACCTTTTTCCTAACACTTCGGCAAGCCTTAGGGTGATAACTGCCAACTAAATCTGTTCTATTAACTACAATCAGCAGGCAGTCCTGATTCGGGCTTCTCATCTGAAATATGTAATAAATCAGTCTGCCTCAACCTCTAAGTTCTTTCACATTTAGTATTTAATTAGACCCTAAACAGTACGTGCAAAACATGCTAAATTACGTGCTTCTTTGACTAAAGGAGGTATATCTGAGCCTTTTTGCCTGTTATGTGCTTTCCCCCAATTTGTTATATATGTTCTTGCATGTCACCTTAAAATTTTGCCTTTGAAACTACAAATAAGCCGATATCCTTTCCCTTTAGGATTAGTAGTCCTAAATGCCTCCGGGACTGACAGGATTGGGGCGGGTAATAGCATACAATGAGTAAACGAGATCATTCCACGCTTTAATACCTTAACAGGGTTGGAAGGGTAGATATGGATATGATGACCACGCGATAACGTCACGTGTAGCCCCTCATTGAGGAGTGATTACCGGACGTTGTGTGGGGTGATCCATATTAGTAATAAACCTAGGACCCCCTTTTCTTTATTTATTATCTTCTTTTTTTTTAAAGAAAAATCGACTTTTTTCTTCTTTCCAACTTTATTTGTTTGTAAACACTTATGTGAAAATCCCCTCTTATTTGAAGCTTTGTTTGTTTACGTGTTATTTGCACCTAAGTTCACAACAATACTCTGGCCGGAAACCACACTAGTGGATCCTGAGGGGTGCCTAACACCCTCCCCTTGGGGTAATTTCAAGCCCTTACCCTATCTTTGGTTACTCAAATTAAACTCTCTTGGTGTCCTAATGCACCTTAATTATGAGGTGGCGACTCTTCAAATGCAAACCCAGATTCCCAAAAGGGAATGAGTTATCCTCCCAAATGTCATAAACCCGATTTCGCTCGAGAAACAGGGGGCACGACGGCGTGGAGAATCTGCTGGGGATTCTTAGGCTTTTACCATTTCAGACTATTATTGTGAATTTATGCTTCTTTATGCGCAATTATCTGTTTATTTCTTTCAAGCATTCAATTTTTCTTTTCGATTGCAAAACTGACTTGTCTTTTTGTTTCTTTCCCTTATTACTTTCCTTTACTGCTTTCCTTTACTACCGCTTTAAATTATTTAAAAAAAACTGTTGTATTTGCTGCTTTCCTAACATACAAATACGTGACAACCTGCTTTAATTGTTGCATAATCATGCTCAACATCATATTCCACTCGTGCCAAACAAAATACCATAGCAATGCTTATAATGAGTGGTTGCGCTCTTCCAATATTATCACCCCTTTAAATCCGGAAAAGGCATATTTGCGGTAAAACCAGTCGATCAACGGTGTAGTCGACGGTTCCATGCCTTTCCCTCTTGAGTTGTCCGCTTAAGGGTACCAGTCTAAAACCCCATAGAAACCTTACTCTATTTAACTGTGCATGCATCATGGTCAAACCTAGCCAAGTCAGTTATGTTGCCACATAATGACTCTTTAAGATAGCCTTGTCCAAAGTCCACTGGGTTTCCTAAAACCCAAACGGACGTTACCACGTTCTGTGCATTTATTTGGAGAACTAAATGCTTTTATGCTAATTGTTGATATTAAATAGTCGATTCTGGTGGGGGTAAGGGCCTAACCTTGTTTGTCTTGCAGAAAATAAAGAACGAGGTCCCCAGTTTCGGTATGGTTAGCATGCCCCCACTCTTGCTAGACTGGAGGAGGAGTCTTCCATCAGATGACCAAATCAATGAGTGGAAAGAGAGGGTTGCCAAAGCTAGCAAAAAGTTGGAATATCTGGAATACAGTCTGCTGGAATTGGAAGGAAAAGTGAGGAAGAGAGTCGCTGACTGCCAGAACGCTGAGGGAAACGAAGGAGAACACCTGGCAAAGGCATTTTTACTGATGAACCTATGTGAGCTGGAGGATTTGATCAACGAGAGCATTTAACCTGAGGAAGGTCCTTCTGGGACCAAGTAGATAGGAATTCACTTTTTCGTTTTATGAATGTGATAGGGCCAATGGCCACTAGTGATATTTTATTTCCTGTTATTTATTGTCGATTTGGGATTTGTCTACTTTTTATCAATAAAATGAGGCATTTAGCATTCTAAGTTCTCCAAATCAACTCGTCGCTAGGCCTACCTCGGGCACAAAGAGGTTCCCAAATATGACACGATTTACATTCTTGCACTATGTGTTTAAATATCGCAACATTTTCTTATAATCCTCACTGACTTGTTACCTTTTTATTTTTATTTTTGTTTATTCATCCCCCTCCCCAAAGGTTAGTTCGTGCACTCTGGCAACATCATCTTATTCAACGAGATCCAGGGGCCCTCCACCCACTCCTTCTCTTAGTCCTATCAGAAGCAAGAACAAAGGAAAAATGGAAGATTCGAACAACGCTAGAAAGGAAAACTCAACTGAACGGGTAAAGGTCACTCATGGTACTCAGGTTTCCAAAAAAGGTGCATCTCAGCTTGAACAAAAGCTGCTGAAATTCCAAGAAGAACTTGATTAGGTTCGGAATCTGGCGAATCTGTCATTTTCCTTCATCACTCCCGACGTTAATTTCCCAAATGTTCAGAACCCCACACCTCCGCAGAATATCCCAAAGCCACAAAACCATCCCGCTCCTCACCACCACTGCAACACTTGCCACACCTCCAACAATACTCTACTGCTCATCCCAGAACCTTTGAACTCCACAAATGACCACTTTTACACCCATCATATCACCCTCATCTACGTGGAGACCATGCCATACTCCACCCAACCCATCTCAAGCACACCCGAGTCTGATGATAAAGACTCATTCATCAGGAATCTGGCTGAAGAACTTAAGAAATTGACCAACAGTATCCAGGGCGTCAAAAGAAGTAAGGGGATTGAAGGGTTGAACTATGAAGATCTCTGCATACAGCCCGATGTTGAACTGCCCGAGGGGTACAAACCTCCGAAGTTCAAAATGTTTGATGGTACAAGAGATCCAAGGGTCCATCTGAGAACGTACTGTGACAAGCTGGTTAGAGTAGGGAAAGACAAGAGAATCTGTATGAAGCTTTTCATGAGAAGCTTGAAAGGAGATGCTTTGTCTTGGTACATCAGCCAGGATCCAAAGAAATGGTCAAACTGGGTAAGCATGACGTCCGACTTTATGGATAGGTTTAGGTTCAACACGGAGAATGCGCCGGATATGTTCTACATTCAGAATCTAAAGAAGAAGCCTGCAGAAACGTTTTGCGAGTACGCTACTCGCTGGAGGTCCGAAGCTGCTAAGGCCAGACCTGCCTTAGAAGAGGAACAAATGAACAAATTCTTTGTCCGGGCTCAGGACCCGCAGTATTATGAAAGTCTGATGATGATTGAGAGCCACAAATTTTCCGACATTATCAAGCTATGAGAAAAGATCGAAGAAGGCATCAAAAGTGATATGGTTACAAACATTGAAGCCTTGCAAGCTACTAAGAAGGCCTTACAGTCTGGTGGTGCGTCCAAGAAAAGGGACGTAAGTGCCGTAATGGTTGCACAAAGAACCAAATCCCCTATCAAATACCAAACCTATCCAATGCCTCCACTCATATATCAGCCTACTCCGAACTACCAATCACCCTTACCTTCTTACCAAACTCCACCACCCACTTATCAATCACCTCCACCTCTCACATATCAACCTACTTTACCCAGATATTCCCAACCCGCACATGTTTACCAAGCCTACAATACTCAACCATCCCACCATAAATCACCTCCTACACGCCAAAACTTCCCTAGATCTTGACCAAATTTTGACTGCAGACCTCCTAAACAGTATACAGCCATTGCCGAACCCATTGACTAGTTGTATGAGAGGCTCAAAACTGCTAGTTATGTCACCCATATCCATGCTATAACCCCCGAGAATCCTTCTTAGTGGGTTAATCTAAAAAAGTCCTATGCATACCATTCCGGCATGAAAGGACACACCGTCGACGAATGTCGCTCCCTGAAAGACAAGATCCAGGCTCTGATTGACAACAAAATTATTGTGGCAAAGGAACCTGCTCCAAATGTTCGCAATAACCCTCTGCCAGACCATAAGAGTGGAGATGTTCACATAATTGAAATAGAGGATGATTGGGACCCCAAGGGATCGATTGGTTTGATCACAGAAGGCGACGATCCAAAGGAGCCAACAGTCACCCTTAATCCGATTGTAGTCCAGATTCAACCTTCTGGGGACGCCGAGGTAAATATATCCATGCCATTTGAGTTTGAAGCACCATCCTCTGCAAAGACTCCAACACCGATTGAGGTCGAATTTATGTCACCAACAAATGCACCTACACCATTCGAAGTTGCAATTTTACCACCCAAGGAACATGCTCCGTCCGGGGTGAAGATAGCCACATCGATCCCAGTAGCAATGTTAGCTGTGATGCCATTCCACACAAAGGCTATACCATGGGACTATACAGTTGAGGCAAGGAGGAAAGGCAATGTTAGGTTCGAGGAAACTGTTGCCGCATAGGGTATGACAAGAACTGGTAGTGTCTATACCCCGGAACACCTAGCTGAGTCAAGCAATCATGCCTACAATCGGTCGCCCATCATTGAGATGGGTTCAGATGATCTTTGGAAAATTATACAAGCGAAGGAATACTCGATCATCGACCAGCTGAACAAAACACCGCCGCAGATCTCCATACTTGCTTTGCTACAAAATTCTGAGGCACACAAGAATGCTCTATTAAAGGTACTAAGTGAATCATATGTACCACGCAACATCATCGGAGGAGAGATGGCAAACATGGTAGGGTAGGTATTGGAAAGTCACAAGATCACTTTTCATGAAGATGAGCTGCCACCAGAAGTGTTGAGTCACAACAAGGCGTTGCACATCACCGTGCAATGCGAAGATTATTTTATCACCAGAGTCCTGATTGATGGAGGGTCCAACCTTAACATTTGTCCATTGGTAACTCTCAAGACATTGGGAAAAGGACTGCATGAGATCAAGGACGGGGCCATCAACGTCAAAGCTTTCGACGGTTCCCAAAGGTCCACCATTGGCGAAATCAGTCTGTGTTTGCAAATAAGGCCTACTTGGTTCAATGTTGATTTTCAAGTAATAAACGTGCCACATCTTACAATTTGATGTTGGGACGATCGTGGATTCATGCCACTGGGGCCGTAGTGTCAACACTACATCAGGCGGTGAAATTTGAGTGGAACCACAAAGAGGTGATCATTCACGGCGACGGTAGCAATCCCATATACAGTCGCCAGACCATCCCAGCAATCGAAGGTAGAAGAAAGATAGACGGGGAGACATATCACCACATCGAGCAAGTCAACACCGTCGACAAGGACAAATGGTGGGACAACAAAATTGAAAGCATATTGAATTGGAGCGGATACGAACCTGGCAAGGGACTTGGCAAGAACCTCCAAGGAATCGCTAAGCCTATCAAACTAAATAAACATGGCACCACCTTCGATCTGGGATATGAGTACACTTGGGAGGAATTCAACAACTGGTCGCCACCATGGCGCGGTCCTTACTGCCTACTGGAGCAACCAATACCACATTTGAAGCAGACTTTCCAGCTAGCCGATGTTATTTATGGGTCAGAAGAAGAGGAAGCACTTGCAGCAGTAAGGAATTTGTTCCTGGAAGACAATAATAGGGATTGTTGTATTGTTTTCGAGGAGGAGGGGGAGAAAGGCCCTTCCATACAGGCAGTGAGCAGAGGAGCATGCCTCAATAACTGGACCATCAGAACTACCAAAGCCCAGAAAGCCTCGGGGTGGCAAGGCTGAACAAGCATCATGCACTATCTTTCATTTTTACTAGTTGACTTTCTTTCGCATTTTAAAATTTCGCAATAAGATCTTCAATGTTCAAAACAGTTATGGAATTTTCAAAGCATTTCGATTTTCCACATAAATATTACTCTTATTATTCTCTCTCATTATTTTGCTTATACATCATTACTATTACTTATCTTGATGAACCAATGACTGTGACATGCAACGAGACAACGCAACAAACGGACACAGATTCAGAAGAAGATGAAATACCGGAAGAGATTGTTAAGGAAGTTGAGAATTTTGAGTACAGACCTAAGTCCAACCTGGACGATACTGAGATTGTTAACCTAGGAGATGCAGAGAACGTCAAAGAAACGAGAATCAGTATCCACTTATCGCCATCAGAAAAGAAGGAATGCACATAATTTCTAAGGGAATATGAAGACATATTCACTTGGTTGTATGATGACATGACTGGTCTGAGTACATCTATTGTGGCACACAAACTGCCAACTGATCCGACATGTCCGTTGGTAAAGCAAAAACTCAAAAAGTTCAAACCTGATATGAGCATGAAAATCAAAGAAGAAGTCACTAAGCAGGTCAAAGCCAAGGTTCTCAGGGT
Organism: Nicotiana tabacum; assembly: GCF_000715075.1. Classification (NCBI taxonomy): domain Eukaryota; kingdom Viridiplantae; phylum Streptophyta; class Magnoliopsida; order Solanales; family Solanaceae; genus Nicotiana; species Nicotiana tabacum. The sequence goes on along the minus strand of NC_134097.1, from coordinate 23,997,399 downwards.
AGTAGAATATCCGACGTGGTTAGCCAACATCATGCCGGTACCAAAGAAGGATGGGAAGGTCAAAGTCTGTGTCGACTATCGGAATCTCAACCGAGCCAGTCCAAAAGATGACTTCCCCTTACCAAACATACACATCCTGATCAACAATTGCGTCAGGCATGAGTTGCAGTCATTTGTAGATTGTTTTGCGGGGTATCATCAGATCTGGATGGATGAAGAAGATGCTGAGAAAATAGCTTTCTTTACATCGTGAGGGATGTACTGTTACAAGATGATGTCGTTTGGATTAAAAAATGTTGGGGCCACCTACATGAGGGCCATGACCACCATTTTCCACGATATGATACGCAAGGAGATCGAAGTATATGTAGACGATGTTATCATCAAGTCCAAGAAATCCACTGATCACATGGAAGATTTGAGGAAGTTCTTCAATAAACTGAGAAGATACAACCTAAAACTGAATCCCACAAAATGTGCATTTGGGGTTCCTGTCGAAAAACTACTTGGGTTCATTGTAAGTCGCTGAGGAAAAGAATTGGATCCATCAAAGGTCAAAGCTATTCAAGAGTTGCCACCGCCAAAGAACAAGAAAGACGTGATGAGTTTCTTAGAGAGACTTAACTATATCAGTCGGTTCATAGCACAATCTACAGTTATCTGTGAGCCAATCTTTAAGATGTTGAAGAAGGAGGCCCCTACAAAATGGACTGATGCCTGCCAAAAGGCCTTCGATAGAATCAAGGAGTACCTGTCAACACCACCAGTCGTGGTCCCGCCCGAGCCATGTAGACCTCTATTACTCTACCTCGCAGTATTGGATGGAGCATTCGGTTATGTTCTGGGGCAACATGATGAAACGAGGAGGAAGGAACATGCCATCTATTACCTCAGTAAGAAGTTCACCCCGTACGAGGCCTGGTATTCTCTGTTAGAGGCACCTGTTGTGCTTTAACTTGGGTAGCTGAGAAGCTGAGGCACTACTTCTGTGCCTATACTACATATCTCATATCAAGGATGGATCCTTTGAAGTACATCTTCCAGAAGCCCATGCTCATTGGAAAGCTAGCCAAGTGGCAAATCTTGTTGAGTGAATTTGACATTGTCTACGTAACTTAGAAGGCAATCAAGGGACAGGCACTAGTAGATCACCTTGCTGAAAACCCTGTGGATGGAGAATACGAACCCCTGAAAATGTATTTTCCTGACGAAGAGGTATCATTCATAGGAGAAGATATTGCAGAATCCTATGTCGGTTGGAGAATGTTTTTCGATGGAGCAGCAAACTTCAAGGGAGTTGGCATAGGAGTAGTCCTCGTATCGGAAACTGGTCAGCATTATCTGGTGTCCGCCAAACTCAGATTCCCGTGCACCAACAATATGGCTGAGTATGAAGCCTGCATCTTAGGTCTCAAAATGGCCATCTACATGAACATTCAAGAGTTGCTAGTAATGGGGGATTTAGATTTGCTTATACATCAGGTCCGAGAAGAATGGGTGACCAAGAACTCCAAGATACTCCCTTATCTACACCATGTATAGGAACTGAGAAAGAGGTTCACAAAGACAGAGTTCCAATAAGTTCCTAGAGTCCAAAATAAGTTTGTTGATGCATTGGCCACCCTATCATCCATGATGCAGCATCCAGACAAGAACTTCTTTGATCCTATTCAGGTAGAGATCTATGATCAGCCAGCTTACTATGCTCATGTCAAATAAGAAGCAGATGGAAAGCCTTGGTTTCATGATATCAAGAAATATTTGGCAAAAGAAGAATACCCAGAACTTGCGAACACTACTCAGAAGTGCACACTTCGAAGGCTGTCTAACAATTTCTTTCACAACGGAGGAATCCTATATAGGAGGACTCCGGATTTGGGATTACTAAGGTGTGTCGACGCAAAGGAAGCATCCAGGCTACTAGAGGAAATTCATGATAGGACCTGTGGCCCGCATATGAACAGTTTTGTCTTAGCAAAGAAGATACTCCGTGCTGGTTACTTTTGGATGACTATGGAGACAGACTACATCCAGTATGTCCGGAAATGCCACCGTTGTCAGATACATGCAAACATGATAAAGGTACCTCCAAGCGAGCTTACTGCAACAAGCTCAATGTGGTCGTTCGTTGCCTGGGGAATGGATGTTATTGGACCAATCGAGCCCGCCGCCTCCAACGGGCACAGATTTATCCTAGTAGCAATCGACTACTTCACCAAATGGGTCGAAGCAACATCTTACAAAGAAGTGACTAAGAAAGTCATGGCAGACTTCGTCCGCGACCGTATCGTTTGTCGGTTCGGGATTCCGGAATCAATCATCACTGATAATAGTTCTAATCTCAACAGTGACATAATGAAAGCCATGTGTGAAACCTTCAAGATCAAACACAAGAATTCTACGGCCTATAGATCTTAGATGAACGGAATAGCAGAAGTCGCCAATAAGAATATCAAGAAGATACTAAGGAAAATGAGAGAGAAGCATAAGTAGTGGCACGAGAAGCTATCATTTTATTTATTGGGATACCACACCATAGTCCGCACATCAACCGGGGCAACCCCATATATGCTGATTTATGGTACAGAAGTCATCATTCCCACCGAGGTGGAAATTCCCTCATTAAGAATTATACAGGAAGCAAAGCTAGACGATGCAGAATGGGTAAAGATTCATTACGAGCAGCTAGCTCTTATAGATGGAAAGAGAATGAATGCAGTTTGCCACGGTCAGCTTTATCAGAACAGGATGTCCAAAGCCTTCAACAAAACAGTCAAGCCAAGATAGTTCACACCGGGGCAGCTGGTGTTAAAGAAAATTTTCCCGCATCAAGATAAAGCCAAATGGAAATTCTCTCCCAACTGGTAGGGTTCGTACATGGTTCACTGGGTTCTAACAGGAAGAGCCCTCATACTTGCGAAAATGGACGGAAAAGTCTGGCCAAAGCCGATCAATTCAGATGCAGTCAAGTGCTACTATGTGTAATCTTTATTCTTTCCTTTGTGATGTAATTTGAACTACGCCTGACCCGATTCCCGTTTAAAAGGGGATATGTAGGCAGCCCTATGGGTTCGATCACAACTCAACAAACCTTTCATTTCCCCCCGCAATTGGAAACTAGGGCAGAATTTTGAGGAGGACCCTCAAAATTTCAAAGTTAATTTCAGCTAATCATCGCTAGCAGCAGTCAGAAGCAGCAACCCAATAAACTGGGGCAGAATTTTGAGGAAGACCCTCAAAATTCCGTAACAAGGAAGGTTGCAATGTCTTGGACCATGTCACAGTCACCGGTTCATCTAAAAGTTGTTCTTGATTATACACTTATGTCATATTTTTTACAAAATCATGCATGTTTATTTCTAAAATCGCTTTGTTTAGCAACGCTACCCCAATGATACATACATTATCACCAGATCCAATCCGAGCAGAGCCAACGAGGATATGAACTAACCTCCCCCCTTTACAAAACTCACGATTTTTCTTTGGATGCAGTCACTTGAGTTGCAAAATCATCAAATATACTATACACTCACGAGACTCACATTGCTCAGAAATACGACTCTCAGAACCATCGCACTTACTCATAGCTGCTATCCGCATGCAGTGTCCCTGGCAGATACAGTATCCCCAGTAGTCGCAATATCACGATCCGCTATCAGCTAAGAAAATTCTATTATTATTTGCCTTTACTTCCTGCATAAGACTACCATTCTGCCTTCTAAGACTAAGCTCTGTCTCCATCTGTATTCTTGCATTGCATAAGGCTACCATTCTGCCTTCCGAGACTAAGCTTTGTCTCCATCTGCATTTCTGCATTGCATAAGGCTACCATTTTGCCTTCCGAGACTAAGCTCTATCTCCATCTGCATTTCTGCATTGCATAAGGCTACCATTCTGCCTTCCGAGACTAAGCTTTGCCTCCATCTGCATTTCTGCATTGCATAAAGCTACCATTCTGTCTTCCGAGGTTAAGCTCTGCCTCCATCTGCATTTCTGCATTGCATAAGGCTACCATTCTGCCTTCCGAGACTAAGCTCTGTCTCTATCTGCATTTCTGCATTGCATAAGGCTACCATTCTACCTTTCGAGGTTAAGCTCTACCTCCATCTGCATTTCTGCATTGCATAAGGCTATCATTCTGCCTTCCGAGGTTAAACTCTACCTCCATCTGCATTTCTGTATTACATAAGGCTACCATTCTGCCTTCCGAGGTTAAGCTCTACCTCCATCTGCATTTTTGCATTGCATAAAGCTACCATTCTACTTTTCGAGGTTAAGCTCTACCTCCATTTGCATAGCTGAAAGATCGCCACCTTATTTATATTTGCATTGGCTGAAAGATCACCACCTTATTTACATTTGCATTGGCTGAAAGATCGCTACTTCTACATTTACATTGCTGAAAGATCGCCACTTTATTTACATTTGCATTGGCTGAAAGATTGCTACCTTATTTACATTTGCATTGGCTGAAAGATCGCCACCTCTACATTTTCATTGGCTGAAAGATCGCCACCTTATTTAGATTTGCATTGGCTGAAAGATCGCCACCTCTACATTTGCATGGCTGAAAGATCGCCACCTTATTTACATTTGCATTAGCTAAAAGATCACCACCTTATTTACATTTGCATGGCTGAAAGATCGCCACCTTATTTACATTTGCATTGGCTGAAAGATCGCCACCTCTACATTTGCATGGCTGAAAGATCGCCACCTTATTTACATTTGCATGGCTGAAAGATCGCCACCTTATTTACGCTTGCATTGGCTGAAAGATCGCCATCTTATTTACGTTTGCATGGCTGAAAGATCGCCACCTCTACATTTGTATGGCTGAAAGATCGCCACCTCTACATTTGCATCTCATGGGCTGAAAGATCGCCACCTGTTGCATTTTATGGGCTGAAATATCGCCAAATTGTCCAAAGGCGTCATTGTTCGGAGGCACCATTTTCATAGCTCGAGAACACCATGCCATGGCCTGAGGACCCCCCATTCCTTTTTAATCTCTTTCATATCATTATTCAAAGGCATCATGGTTCGGAGGCATCATTCTCATAGCCCAAGAGCATCATTTCATGGCCTGAGAATCCTTTATTATACACTTCATGGCCTAGGACACCATGATCTGAGGACGTCATCTTAACCGTTCGAGGACAAACATTCATGGTCCGACGGGAATTTGCATCATATTTAATTTTACGTATAATATATGCTTGTATTATTTATTTGCAGGTAACCGGCGAGCAACGACCATCTCATCAGGAGTGATCCCGCTCCAGTTCCCGCATCTCTCTCATGTTTCAGCCATCCACCCCAACCTGAATATTGCGTCCGTTCTTGAAAGTCTCCATCAAGCCTACTCCGCCGACGGATCCTGAACTACATATGGCCTAATTTTTGTAAAACCAGGGATATGTATGTAGCTCAAAAATCAGAGTACGGCCTAAGTCTCCTCGAACCCTTTCGTTTGGTCAAAATTAGCCATCATATCTTTACCCAACAACTCTTTCATCCTTCCCGGGTAAAGAGGGGCAACTGTTGATACCCAATTTTTTTTCCTGTATATTTTTAATATGCAAAATACTTTCAAAATAGCATGAATATGCATATATAAGTATGTCCCAAGGTTTAAATATTTTTTCTCTAAATTTTAAGGATTTTTAAATCAATTTATTGCATATTTTAGCAAGAAAAACCCAATAATTGTTCCCAAAATTATCATTTTGGTGATTCATCTATTGGATTCTCATATTTGCATTAAATATAACTAACATAATTTTTGCATATTTTTTTTAAATTTATTTAGTATTTTTAAAGCTAAATTGCACGTAATTGCGATATTAGCCTTTTTTAAGATTTAATGGTGTTTATATTTATAAAATTAAATTCAGTATTTTTAATTGGATAATTATGTATTATTAATCATTTTAATTCTTTTAATTTATTTCTGGAAATTATTTTACTATTTTTTATAAAATAAATAAGGGGAAAATGGTTATTTAAATGATAGCCCCATTTGTATTTCAATTTTGGCCATATTTGAACCCCTAATTAAACCCAATCTCAAACCCAATTATCCAGCCCAAATCCTAAATCTACCCGACCCACAACCCGTTTGAATAACCTGCCCGGATCCCCATTTAATCCAGGCCATTGATCAAAATGATCAACGACCACCATTAACCCTTCCTAAATTAAACCAAATGACCCCTCCCCCAAACCCATCTCATTTCCCTCACTCAACCGACTCTCTCTCTATCTCTCTTTCTCTGGTTCTCTCTAGAATCTTCCCCTTCCCCTTTCTCTCCGATGAGTCTCATCCATCTTCTCCGCCTATCTCCTGGCCTGAATCTATGGTGGTCTCGCCACCTACCAACCTTCCATAGTGCATACACGCTAGTTTGCTGAGGTTTCATGGCCTGACCACGAAGAAGCTTCGTCCAGGCCTCGTTGATTCAAGTTTTATGGCCATCTCCGGCCTTGCTTCGGCAAGCTATGTCTATGTCGAGTCTGGCTTCGATTCCTCCTTCTTTGATCCAGGCCTTTCTCACCGTTTGGGTTCCTCTGAAACCCTAGCTTTTGAGGTTTTTCTGATCTCTTTAGATCTGTTCTAGATCCATGTTTTCCCTCAGTTTTTAAACGATTTCTTGATATTTCTTTTAAAGCTATGTTTTCAAAACCCTTTATTTTTTTCCGATCTAGGGTTTCTGAGTTATTTAGAGGCTTTTCTGATTTTCATTTTCTTTTGTGTGTTTTGTTTACTATGTTTCTTCTACTGTGTCCTCTATGAGTTTCTTATTAAGTTTCTTCCACTGTGTTCTTAATTAGTTTCTTCTACCATGTTTCCTTATGTTTCTCCTACTGTGTTCTGATTAGTCTTCTTCTCTTATGTCTCTTATTAGCTTCTTCTACTATGTTTCTTTGAGATCTTCTACTGTGATTTGTATGTTACTCTTTTACTATGTTTCTCATGAGTTTCCGTTACTGAAAAAGCATGTCGAAGGCCCCAATTCCCTCCTGATATCTTTGAACTTGTTTTCGACTAGTATCTTCTTCTTGATCTCGATTGATGGTAAAACCCTAGAATTTGGGGTTCATCCGAGTTTGAGAACATTGGCTATGTGATATGTTTGTTCTTCATCTTTAAAACCATCTAATTTCAGAAACCCTAACTATTTCGAGTTTCTGAATTTGTTTCTCAACTGAGTCTCGAAATCTTTGTTCCAACCTCTGTCTCTTTAAGCAATTCTGATTTTCCACTAAACTCTTCTAAGGTCTTTTACACTGGACCTTCTGTATGTTATTTGATGCTACTTCTCTTCTACATTGCTAACCTATGTGACTACTATGCTCCTATAGTCTATTATCTATTGATTTTGCAATGACACATCATTTTCTTTCAGCTTATCATGTTTGTATGCTCTTTATATGTGCTGAACTTCCCTCTAAAATGGATTTCAAATTTGTGATTAGTTCAGACTTCCTTCTATATAGGTTTGATTGATTTCTTTCCTTGTTTGCTGATTTCCCTGTGACTCGACTTAAGTTAAAACTTTTCTCAGCTTAACTGACTTGGTTTATTTATGGACTAGTGATTACAAAATCTCTGATCCTTAATTTACTGGCTACTAATTGATTTTTCTTACCTTATTTATGTAACTGTGTATTTCAGAATTATGCCCTTAAGTAACTTCTTATGTATTTACCCCTAATTGCATGCTTTGTACAAGATGTTTATTTGATTTCTTCCTTTAAATAGTTTTCTCGTTTGCATCTGAGTTCCTTAATTAAGGGAAATCTTGTATTGATTGATTTTTTAATTGATATCCCAGTCCCTTAATTGTTTTCTTACCTTATTTTTGCCTATTTTCAACACTATAAATACACTACTCTTTCATTAGCACAAAAGAATCCATCCCTCACTCATAGTTTTCTTCTGAAACTACACTTACACACAATGGTATTCTCTCTTATTTGCTTGCATCGTGGCTTGTTTACAAGACCTACTGCTTTTCTCTATTTGTTTCTTTGAAACTAGTATGTTATGATTTAAGCTTTAGCACCACGACAATGTGTTTATTTACCGCTTTTGTATCCATGCCTACTTATTATTTCTGTATAGTTCAACACTTAAATTAGCATGTTGATTTCTTTCTGCCTGTTTTTATTATGAATCCCAAACCCCTGCCCCTTATATGTTTGAGCTATGGCTTAAGGCATGGCAATATGCAAATTGTTGTCCATAAATTAAGCTTGATCCATTGGGATCCTAGCCTCTAATAGTGTGTTCTAACAGGCTTATGGGTGTGCTAGCATTCACCAATGCTGGGTATGCCCACAGCCTGCCCTTGGCTCTTTACAACCTCCTAATTCCCATGTACCCCTATGTGTATTTATTTGTAGCTTCTTCCCTTCCCTTTTCCCTCTCTCAGAATTCTTTTCTGCACTTGCACTCCCTCTTAGTCTTTAAGTTCCGCCCCCTCCTTTTGTGAGCCTTGCCTTTGGACCTTGAGTTCCCTCTAAACTTGGACACTTGAGGACTGGCCCTTCCACACTACACTTGTCCTAATCCGATAATACATTTGGGTGTGAGCATTGCACGAGCTCCTTTTGAGGCTCTTAGGGAACTTTGACAGACTCGAATGGGAGAAAGGCTTTGGATCTTGATCTTATGGAGTTGGTTTACCTTATATTTCAGACATGAAGTCTAAATCAGGCTCTCCTTTGGTTGTACTTTTATTTTTTCTGATGTATTTTACTTTATTCTAGGCTATAATAATCTTGTAATAAACATTTGGGGCTGGTTAGTGAAAGGGCGGGTAACTATGTATGTAAAGGGTAGATGCCATGCCTATAGGTATTTCTGAATTCTGTACTCTCACATAGATGCCATGCCTATAGGGATTTTTGAATTCTGCATAGATACCACGTCTATAGGTTTTCGAACTCTGCACATTCAAATGCATATAGAAAGCACGTCTATAGGGAATTCTGAATGTCCATTTTTCATATAGAAATCATGATCATAGGTTTGCTACTCTCATCTAGAAATCATGCCTATAAGTCAATTTGAATTCTGCATATACATATAGAAAATATGCCTATATGTCTTTTTGAATCCTGCATATCCATTTTCTCATATAAAAGTCATGTTCATAGGTCTTAACAAATTTCTGCACCTAGATACCATGCTCATAGGACTTAAACACTCAATTGCACTTCGGTATCATGTCTTAAATAGAATTCAACATCTAGATATCATATTCATAGGTTTAAGACGAGTTTTCTACATTTTTATACTATGTTTACAAGGTTTTAAAATCAGTAACGCCTAGAAAGCATGTCTATAGGAGTTTCTAATTGAATCTGATTCGCCTCACTTAATGTTAGATATAAAAATCAGTAACAATAGATACTGTCATTTGCAAAGCTTATTATCAATTTGTTTGAATTCTGCCTTTCTTTTAATAATCTGAGTCTCTCACTTAGCCTGTTTAACGAGTACGCATATAGGGTTTCAAACAATTCATTTCAAGTTTTATTGTCTTTTGAATCATGCCTATAGGACCTTTTTTCTAACACTTAGGCAAGCCTTAGGGTGATAACTGTCAACTGAATCTGTTCTATTAACTACAACGAGCAGGCAGGCATGATTCGGGCTTCTCATATGAAATATGTAATAAATCAGTCTACCTCAACCACTAAGTTCTTTCACATTCAGTATTTAATCAGACCCTAAACAGTACGTGGAAGACATGCTAAATTACGTGATTCTTTGACTAAAGGAGGTATATCTGAGCCTTTTTGCCTGTTATGTGCTTTCCCCCAATTTGTTATATATGTTATTGCATGTCGCCTTAGAATTTTGCCTTTGAAACTACAAATAAGCCGATATCCTTTCCCTTTAGGATTAGTAGTCCTAAATGCCTCCGAGACTGACAGGATTGGGGCGGGTAATAGCATGCAATGAGTAAACAAGACCATTCCGCGCTTTAATACCTTAACGGGGTGGGAAGGGTATATATGGATATGATGACCACGCGATAACGTCACGTGTATCCCCTCATTGAGGAGTGATTACCGGACGTTGTGTGAGGTGATCCATATTAGTAATAAACCTAAGACCCCATTTTCTTTATTTCTTATCTCTTTTAAGAATTTCAAACTCTTATTTTTAAAAGAAAAATCAGTTTTTTTCTTCTTTCCAACTTTATTTGTTTGTAAACTCTTATGTGAAAATCCCTTCTTATTTTAAGCTTTGTTTGTTTACGTGTTATTTGCACCTAATTTCATAATAATAGTCTGGCCGGGAACCACACTACTGGATCCTGAGGGGTGCCTAACACCTTCCCCGTAGGATAATTTCAATCTCTTACCCTATCTCTGGTTACTCAAATCAAACTCTCTTGGTGTCATAATGCACCTTAATCATTAGGTGGAGACTCTTCAAATGCAAACCCAAATTCCTAAAAGGGAATGAGTTGTCCTCCCAAATGTCATAAACCCAATTTCGCTCGAGAAAAAGGGGGCACAACAATGATGAATCAGAATATGATGAGGATAAGGCCTTTGAAGAGATTAGTAAGGAACTAAGTCATTTTTAGGAAAAACCCAAGCCTAACCGGAATGATACAGAAGTAATCAATTTAGGGGACCCAGATAATATCAAAGAAACTAAGATAAGTGTCCATCTTGAACCACAAATCAAGGAAGAAATAATTAAAGCATTGTTTGAGTATAAGGATATTTTTGCATGGTCATATGATGACATGCTAGGCTTGAGTACCAATTTGGTGGTCCACAAATTGCCAATCGATCCATCATTCCCGCCCATCAAGCAGAAGTTGAGAAAATTCAAAACTGACATGAGTGTGAAGATTAAAGAAGAGGTCATAAAGCAGCTTGATACAAAGGTCATTCGAGTCACGCGGTATCCCACGTGGTTAGACAACGTTGTGCCTGTGCCAAAGAAGGATGGTAAAACCAGAGTGTGTGTTGATTACCGTGATCTCAACAAGGCAAGTCTAAAGGACAACTTCCCATTGCCAAATATCTACATTTTGATTGATAATTGTGCCAAGCATGAGATTGGGTCTTTTGTGGATTGCTATGCGAGCTATCATCGGATTCTAATGGATGAGGAAGATGCGGAGAAGACGACATTCATCACACCGTGGGGAACATATTGCTACCGGGTCATGCCTTTTGGTTTGAAAAATGCTGGGGCAACTTACATGAGGGCAATGACAACCATATTCCATGGCATGATACACAAGGAGATCGAGGTTTTTACGTGGGCGATGTGATCATAAATTTCAGGAAGCAGTCTGACCACGTCAAAGATTTGAGAAAGTTCTTCCAAAGGCTCCGCAGGTACAATCTTAAGCTAAATCCTGCAAAGTGCGCATTTGGTGTTCCATCGAGGAATTTGTTGGGATTCATAGTTAGTTGGTGGGGCATTGAATTGGATCTGTTGAAGATCAAAGCTATCCAGGAATTGCCACCGCCAAAGACCAAGACTGAGGTGATGAGTCTGTTAGGGAGGCTGAACTATATCAGCAGGTTTATTACTCAGCTCACGACAACTTGTGAACCCATCTTCAAGTTGCTCAAGAAGGATGTCGCAGTCAAATGGACCAATGAGTGCCATGAAGCCTTCGACAAGATCAAAGAGTATTTGTCGAACCCACCCGTGTTGGTCCCACTAGACCCAGAAAGACCTTTGATTCTTTATTTGACAGTGTTGGATAATTCATTTGGATGTGTATTAGGTCAACATGACATCACTGGCAGGAAAGAGTAGGCCATCTATTATCTCAGAGAAGTTCACATCTTATGAGGTTACCCTTTGAGAGGACGTGTTGTGCCCTGACTTGGGTGGCGCAGAAGTTGAAGCATTACTTGTCGTCCTACACTACTTACCTCATCTCTCGTCTGGATCCTTTCAAAGTATATTTTCAGAAGCCCATGCCTACAGGAAGGCTCGCAAAGTGGCAAATCTTACTCATAGAGTTTGACATCGTATTTGTGACTCGCACAGCGATGAAAGCCCAAGATTTGGCTGATCACTTGGCCGAAAACCCGGTAGATGAAGAATATGAACCTTTGAGGACTTACTTCCCTAATGAAGAGATAATGCATATCGACGAGGTTGAAAATGAGGAAAAGCCCGATTGGAAACTCTTCTTTGATGGGGATGCTAACATGAAAGGTGTCGGGATAGGGGCAGTGCTTATTTCTGAAACAGGGCATCACTACCATGTTACAGCTCAGCTTCATTTCTATTGTACCAAAAACATGGCTGAATACGAAGTATGCATTCTGGGTTTGAGGTTAGCTGTAGATATAGGAATCCAGGAAGTCTTGGTCTTGGGAGACTCGGACCTTCTGGTGAACTAGATTCAAGGAGAATGGTGAGACGTGATATTTAAAGCTTATACCGTATCGACAATGTCTGCATGATCTTTGTCAACAATTTCGATCAATAGAATTTAGGCACATTCCAAGGATCCATAATGAGGTTGACGATGCTTTGGCTACCTTGGCGTCGATGTTACATCATCCAGATAAGGCTTATGTTGACCCTAAGGCATCAGGTCCGCGATCAGTATGCTTACTGTAACATGGTGGAAGAAGAACTTGACGGTGAACCTTGGTTCCATGATATCAGGGAGTACATCAGAATAGGGGTATATTCAGTACATGCCACAGAGGATCAAAAGAGAACAATTCGTCGATTGGCAAGTGGAGTTTTCTTCAGTGGGGGAGTTTTTTTACAAAAGAACTCCAGATCTTGGATTGTTAAGATACATAGATGCTAGACAAGCCACGACCATCATGACCAAAGTACATTTCGGGGTTTGCGGGTCGTATATGAGTGGGTATGTTCTGGCAAAGAAAATTCTTTGAGCAGGTTATTATTGGCTCACCATGGAGAGAGATTGTATCAGTTTTGTGCGCAAGTGCCATCAATGTCGAGTACACAGAGATTTGATTCATTCTCCGCCATCTGAATTGCACAAAATAGCCGCACCATGGCCCTTTGTTGCTTGGGGTATGGATGTCATCGGACCAATTGAGCCAGCAACATCCAATGGGCACAAGTTTATTCTGGTGGCCATTGACTATTTCACGATGTGGGTTGAAGCTAAAACTTTCAAATCTATGAACAAGAAGGCAGTGGTCGATTTTGTTCATTCAAATATCATTTGTCGGTTTGGAATCCTGAAGGTGATCATCATAGATAATGGGGCAAATCTTAACAGTCACCTGATGAAAGAAATGTGCCAACAGTTTAAGATTACGCATTGCAATTCCACCCCATATCGCCCCAAGGCGAATGGAGCAGTCGAGGCAGCCAACAAAAACATAAAAAAAATACTTCGGAAAATGGTGCAGGGGTCCAGGCAATGGCATGAGAAGTTGCCTTTTGCATTGTTGGGTTATCACACTACTGTTTGCATTTTGGTAGGTGCAACTCCTTATTTATTGGTATATGGCACAGAAGTAGTGATACCCTTGGAGGTTGAAATTTCATCCCTTTGAATTGTTGCTGAAGCCGAAATTGATGATGATGAGTGGGTCAAAACCCGTCTGGAGCAATTGAGTCTGATTGACGAGAAAAGATTGGCAGCAGTGTGCCATGGCCAGTTGTATCAAAAGAGAATGGCAAGAGCATACAACAAGAAGGTGCGTCCACGAAAATTTGAAGTGGGTCAGCAAGTATTGAAACACATCCTTCCACATCAGGCTGAGGCAAAAGGTAAGTTCGCCCCAAATTGGCAGGGGTCGTTCATCGTAATGAGAATGTTGTCCAATGGTGCTTTGTATTTAACAAATATAGAAGGCAAATGTGTAGATATGGTTATCAATTCTGATCCAGTCAAAAGATATTATGTATGATTGTTTTAGTTTAAATTGTTATTGTGTGTACTTGACATGTTTCGAAGATTGGAATGACGAAGGCATTTTGTTCTGCTATCTAAACATTTTATCCTTTGTTACCCCTTTGAGCCTTATTTATTTCTTTTCCTACCCCTCTTTTGGAATCAGTAGCGAAATTCGGAAAACATGAACGTGAAAGATAAGTAAAGAAGTAAAGAAGGAAAGAAGAGAGAAAAGAAAAGGAAAAATGGAAAAAGAATGAAAAGAAAGAAAGAAAGAGAAAAGAAAAGAAAAAAGAAGAAGAAAGAAAGAAAGAAAAAGAAAGGAAAGGAAAGAAAAAAAAGAAAGAAAGAAAGAAAAGAAAAGAAAAGAAGAGAAAGAAAGGAAAAGAGAAGTAACAACAACAAAGTAATTCCTATGACATGAACTACGTTTGACCTGATTCCTTTAAAGGATACGTAGGCAGCCTCATGGCTCGGTCCCATCAAATAAAAAATTCAAAAGTCCCCAAACAAAGAAACTGGGGCAGAAAGTTGTGATTGTTGTAAGAAATCTGATTCCAAGAGTTGTAATTTTGAACCCATTCAAGCTATTTTGAGCCTTTGTGATACCTTTTCTTTCCAACCCTATCCAAAAACCCACATTACGGTCCAAAGAAAGACCTTCCGATCAGTGTTCAAGATATGCCAAGTCAAGCAAGTAGGGGTGATTCATGTCAGGGGCAACACTCCATTCTGAGCAGGAAAAATGAAAATGATAGAGTCTTATTGGTGAAAACCCTCGTGGGAACCGTAAGGCGACGGGAGTTGAGAGGTGAACAAATGAGAGAGGTTTGTTGGTGGAAACCCTTCAAGGCACCGCTGGCCGAATAAGGTCAGTAATTTGGCAAAGAAATTAGGTTTTGAAAATCTCGGGGCATAAAGTATGACAACTGAAAGGTGATCGGTTGAATAGGCTGGGCTGATTAATCTGAAATGCATGTCATGATCATTGGCACCAGCTGTTCCACTCAAATAAGTCTCTTTTCCTTTTTCCCCCTCTCAAACAGTCGTCCAATTTTAGATTTTCTTTTATTCCTAACTCGCAAAGTCATTGCATTTTATTTTTTTGGGTTTATTTCTCTAAGGTTTTTCCAATATCAATCTTGTTTAAGCCAGTAGGAAAGGGTTTCAAAGCTTACTACCAACTTTCAAAATTGCACAAAACAAAGTGTGACCGAAACATACCAGAGATAACATGATGTAAAGTGGGAAATAAGGTGTCAGTGAAAGTTCCATTGGTCGAATGGTTTAGTAATCTTATGGGAGATAAAAAGGTTCAGATGGGAAGGTCAGAAATGTAAAACAACGGTGTGGGTGTAGAATACCCGGGCATCCAAGGTCCTACGGTTGAGAGCCAGTCAGAAAGTCAAACGGTTTTTGGCCAGTTCAAGGCTACCAGTCAAAGCAAAGCACGGCAGTAGAGAGGCCGCCTTCAGCAAGAATGCCACAAACTAACCACCACATTTTAAACTGACAAGATTTTTCTTTAATTGAAACAGTTGCAGAAAATTTCGTTTGTTTTGGGGAAACCCTCCGTAAGGAAAGCAAGTACCAGATAGGTTCGACCGTAAATTCTCAGGACCCTTATGGACAATGGGACTTAGTTAAAAACTCAAAACATTCGTGAGCAACAAGATCTAGCATAAGCTTTACCTTGAGGACATACAAGTTAGCTTTGAAATTTTCATTCTTAGGATAAGGATTCAATTTGAAATTTTTAGGACCCTCCTGAATAATTGGACTTAGCTTTAAGACCTCCATTAAATAACAAGATTTAGCGTAAGTTCTGTCATAGGGAATATAATTTAGCCTTAAAGTGTCACTCTTAAGATGAGATTTGATTTTAATTTTCAGGACCCTCTTGGATAATCGAATTTAGTTTAAGATCTTCACAGATAACAAGATTTAGCGGAAGTCATACCTTTAGGAAATATCATTTAGCTTTAAAAATTGTCAGTTAACTAGGAATTCTTAGGACCCTCCTGGATAATGAGATCTAGCTTTCAAATTCTTAGAGATATTTGGTAACATGACTCAATTAACAGATGTGCCCAGCTACCAAACTGGGGCAGAAAATTTCCTTTGTTTTGTCTATTCTGTTTTAATCAGGCGCCCACCTGGAGAGCAAAGAAAAATAACACGAGTTTCGAGAATAAAAAGCAGTTTAGGTTCAAGCAATCAGGCACCCACCTGGAGAAACAAGGGAAGACAGTTCAAAGAAAAAATAGTCACAAGAGGAAGTAGTTCAAGCTCAGCAATCAGGAGCCCACCTGGAGAACAAAGGGAAAACAAATCAGGTTCCGAGAAAAAACAATTAAAGTTTTGGCAATCAGGAGCCCACCTGGAGAACAAAGGGAAAACAATTCAAGTTTCAAAGGTAAGGAACACAATTCAAGTTCAGCAGTCAGGAGCCCACCTGGAGAACAAAGGGAAGAGCAGTTGAAGTTTTGGTAATCAGGAGCCCGCTTGGAGAACAAAGGGAAGAGCAGTTAAAGTTTTGGTAATCAGGAGCTCGCCTGGAGAACAAAGAGAAAAAAAACTCAAGTGTCGGTAATCAGGAGCCTACCTGGAGAACAAAGGGAGAAGCAATTCAAGTATTGGTAATCAGGAGCCCGCCTGGAGAACAAAGGGAAAATCGACTAAAGTTTTGGTAATCAGGAGCCCACCTAGAGAACAAAGGGAAAGCAATTCAAGTGTTGGTAATCAGGAGCCCGCCTGGAGAACAAAGGGAAAGCAACTCAAGTGTCAGTAATCAGGAGCCCACCTGGAGAACAAAGGGAAAAACAACTCAAGTGTCAGTAATCAGGAGCCCACCTGGAGAACAAAGGGAAAGTAATTCGAGTGTTGGTAATAAGGAGTCCACTTGGAGAACAAAGGGAAAACAAGTCAAGTGTCGGAGGAAAGAAAGATAATTCAATGTTGGTAATCAGGCGCCCACCTAGAGAACAAAGGGAAAGCAGCAATGTTCAAAGGAAGACGGGTCAAGTTCAGCAATCAGGCACCCACCTGAAAAACAAAGGAAAAGCACCTCAGAATACAATTAAAGACAGCAACAAAGGAACCTCAAGTCAACAGAGCAGCAGAAACCGTAAGATCAAGTTTGAAGATATATATAGGATTCTTGTAATTCATAGATCATAACTTAATATAGCTTCTTTTGTTTTTGTCTTGGTGTGATAAGGAGTTCAGCAAGCAGTAGCAGCAACAACAACAATGAAATCACAGCTTCCTGGTAGTCCCAGCTACCGAAACTTCCCGAACTGCACTAAACTGATTCCTTTATAGTCAGGGATATGTAGGCAACCTCGGAAGCAGGGTGCGGTCAAATCTTTCAAAAATGCTTCCCACGAAATATTCAAACAGGCAAAAATCGCTCGTATCCGCTCACTTTATCTTTGCACGAAAACTCTTCGTGTTTCCGAGAAAAGAGGGGCAGCTGTGAGCACGTGATTTTTGCCCTATATGAATTACTCCTATAAAATCCCGAGAAAATAGGTTTTCTGTTAATTATTTGCCATTTTAGGAATTTTTGTATAATTTTCTTAATTATTTGAATTTCTGCGCATGTTTAATTTTTATCTAAACCATGAAAAAAATACCAAAAAATGTTATGCATTGCATTTAGGATTTGTTTTTACATTTTTAGAATTAATCAGTAATCAATTATTTTATAGAAAAATGAAAATTCACAACACTTTGCATTTCAACTTTTTAATTTTGAATTTTATATTTTTTCTTTTAATTTAGGAGTTATTTAATTTTCGTAAATACTATGACTTGTAATTATCTTAATTTGGTAAGTTAATTTAGGTTTTAAATTAATTTGGAAAAGAAAAGAAAAATTGGAAATTAAAAGAAAAGGAAAAGATTCAAATAAGAAGGTTGATTTTTGGGCCAATTCAGCCAACCCAATTAAAATTCCCCAAGACCCGTTCAAAATCCGGCCCAAACCTACGCCTTTACCTAGTCCAGTCTTCACAGCTTAACTAAACGACGTTGTTTTGAGTTTGTTTGGTTTGAACAGATCCTGGTCCTTCGTCTTCCATCCTCCAACAGGCAGAGAAGCCTCATTGATGTCATTTAAAAATGTCCAAACAACCTAGGACCCGATCATTTCCACTTCATCTTCCTCATCAGACCTCTAACCCTAGCGCCGCCCTTGAAATCCTTCACCATCTTCGGCCGACGACGGCTTCCAAATCCTCTCAAAACTTAACCATACAATCCCCACACCCCATGGAACACAAATCTAACACTAATATCCCCAAAATCCCCACTCTTACCCTCAAATCCCAAATCTGATGCCCAAATTCGAAACCTTAATTTTGCCCCTTTTCAAAGTTGAAGCAGTTTTCCTGGGCCGATAATGAGTCGAGACCTATGCCAGTTGATTATTCTCTTCGAGGATGAGCGATTAGCATGGATTTCAACTTGTTTCGAAGTCTACCAGCCCCATGCAAGGCCAAAGACTGGCAAATCTTGCCAAAGCAAACCTCACTCATGTGTTTCTGGTAAGATAGTACATGTTTTCTCTTTTTGATTGTATACCCTTTTATTCTTTAACTTTGTTTGCCTCCCACTTCTGATTTCACCTCTTCTTCTTACCATTCCTTCGTTCATTTATTTCTGCCACGGTTTATTCAAAGTAGTAGGTCAAGTTCCTCTTGTTTTCTTTGTTTAAATCAGAGTTTCATTAAGTTTGTAAATGGTACAAGTATGCCCAATTCTACTATGCTTCTTTTCTCTTCTTTTTCTTTCTGGCTGAATTAGTCATTGGGTTTGGGTTCATCACGTTGGGTTCTACTGATTATTTTGAGTTTTTTGGGTTTTACTCGATTTGTTTCATTACCTTACTGATTTGGGATCATGTTTGGGGTTTATGGTGGTCCAAACCTGGGGCATTAGAGCCCATTGGTTTAGGCCCAGGATTAGGATTCAGGTAGCCTACTTTATTTCAGACTAAGAAGGTTAATAACGGGAATTCGAGGGGTAATTTGGGGAGTTTGGGTAAGGGAATCTTCATTAATTGATTGGGAAACTTCTAGGGAAGTGGGGATTGTGACTGACTTAGCAAGCAAACTAGAAAATTAGGGTCTAAAGTGAACAAATTGGAAATTGGGGAAGGGGTAATAGTTAAATGGCAGAACAAATTCTGCTGCCCTAAAGGCTTTCTATAAAAGGCATTTTCCTTCATAGCCAAGGCAGATTTTAGAGATTAAAAAATCTGAAAAGTTAGAAACAGCTGAAAGATAGTTACTCACTGAAAAAAGCTCTGAAAATTAGAAAGAAAGGAGAAAAATCTCACAATCACGGTTCCATTATAGTTTTGCCTTTTCATATTTCTGGGAATTTTAAAAGTTCAAGCATACTACTATTCTTTTGGGTTCAAACGATGGCATTAGCTGTTTAAATTTGATGTTTACTGCTCATCGAATGTTGTGGCTACTGTTATTGCTTTACTGAGAAGCTCTGTTGTTTGTTCTTATCATTCCAGGTATTCTTTTGAACCATGAATGGCAAATGAAGCTTGAATATGTGTTGTATGGAATATACGCGTTCTGCTGAAGTCAATGAGGATCCTTTTGTTTTGGGGTTTTATTTTTCATATCTCTTTTAGGCTATTTAGATTTTATCCCATGTTCCTTGTCCATCTCTTTGTTTATTATGTTTAAGCTTGTTGTGATGTTTCTTTTGTGAATGGAGTTTGTTCTGTGGTATATGTTCAAAAACGCATGCTGAGAGTAGTGAGTTTATATAGCAGTCTTGTTTAAAGTCATAATACAATCAGCTCATTGTTTATTATTCATTGAAATAAGGATCTGAACATTTGTAATGGCTTTGAGGTTTGTTTGTCATTTTGAAGGATGAGTTCCAGGCCCACGTTGTGTGTATTTTGGAAGAGATTTCATGTGATTGTATAAACACTATCCAAATAGGTTATATTAGAAGTCAAATGTTGTTATGAGTAGTTGAATGTATGCATTTGGTAATTCAATACTTGTTTAAGGTTATTTGGAATTGGATCCGATGTTTGGAATTAGACAGGGCTGAGCCTATATTAATAAATGTATTCTTTATTTGGAACCATGCTAGTGTTTGGTTTGATGTCCTGAATTCTATTAGATTTTACATGATGAGATAATTGTGTATGAGTTATTATAACATTAAGGGATGCATTTTATTATAGAATGTGACCTGGCATTAAAAATATGCTTTGCATCTGTTTAAAATTTGCAAGAGTTTGTCAGTAGTCATTTTTATCTCAAGTTTTCATGAAGGATTGTAATTTTGCTCAATTGACTGTACTGAATCACGTAACTGGGCCTTTGGCGTTGGCCCAGTTGTGCCTAATGCCCCTTTGACGTTCATTTGAGCATTCTGGGCTTCATGCGAGCCAGACTCCCCTTTCGTGTTTTGACATGTAAACTTTCAAAAGGCAATTGGGCCTGCTGTCAGCTTGGGCCCTTCAAACAACCAAATGCCCAATTTCTTTCAACACCAATCCTTTAATTATTAGGTTTAGTTTGAACATTAGCTTAAAAAAATAAATTAGAATTCCCTTAGTCTTTTAATCAATTAATTAGACTCCTTTAATTAGATCGAGGTGCGTCGTATTAGCAAAACCTATAACTTATGGCCCTCGAAGATTAGATCAAGAAATCTTTTAAGAATAATTTGAGGTGTGTCATGCCAAACAAATTTATAACCCATGGCCCTCATGTAATTAGTACTAACTTTCTAAAAATCGGGGTATGCCATCAATTGAATTTTCCATGGCCCTCGCAAACTAATTATTAGTTTGAAATTTCGTAGTTGCTTTAGGCGCGCTATTTAAATTGATTTTCTTTTAATTATTAACTTTGGGTGTATATTTCAGGTGACCCAATTTCAATTCTTAACAACGTTAAATAGAATGTGTCGCGAACCGCGGGTGCATTTCATGTGGCGTGGTTCAAGGCATGTTTAAAATGACGTTGAATCTTCCTAAAAGCGTTTTAAAATAATTAAAAGCGGTTTCAAAAGCTAGAATGCACAATAGGTTTTAAACATGTGATTAATCAGATAAATAGCCCAATATTAACAGTTGAGCGACCGTGCTAAAATCACGGAATTCGGGAATGCCTAACACCTTCTCCCGGGTTAACAAACTTCCTTACCCGGATTTCTGTGTTCGCGGACTGTAAAACAGAGTCAATTTTCCTTGATTCAAGATTCTAAACCGGTGACTTGGGACACCATAAATTATCTCAAGTGGCGACTCTAATTTTTAAATAATAATCTTGTTTCGAATAATGTCACTTTAATTGGAAAAACTCCCTTATACCCTTCTGGGGGTAGGAAAAAGAAGGTGTGACATTACCCCCTGCACCTTGTGTGCAGATCCAAGTATCTCGGGCCACGGTAGCGGTTGCTGATCATTTCAGTCGTGGGCTTTCATTGGAGATAGCGAGGTAGCTGCCTGGCGATCGCAGTTCCGCATTTCTCCTTCTTTATCTTCCTCTTAGTGTATTTGCTAGCTATTCTCATACTATGTTAGTCTTGTTTTATGTCGAACAATTATTTTGCTCATGACTTAGTGACACCCGAGGTCGAACTTGTATTTTCCGCTTTGTTTGATTTTTACTTTATATCTTTTATCGGATTTCAGTTGAAAACATGGTTTTACTTAAGTTTGAAATGAAATATGGATTATTTGGAAGTGAGTTGGCTGGCCTAATTTTACGATAGACGTCATTACGACCGGGTCGGTTTTGGGATCGTGACACAAGGGCCATAGCAGGCCAGTGCAAACATCTTGTAAAATTCAAAAAGAAAATTTCGTTTGAACACTTATACAAATAGTTTTATTTATGTTGCACCTCGCCCAAAAATCGTCCAGAATACTTAATAAATGATGTATCCTGCTAGCTTCTATCTCACTGCTCAATTAGGTAATTTGAAACTGATGATGTAGTTGAGAAGTATAACTTAACAAGAAGAGCATTTGATCTGTTACGCAACGCCTTCCTGATGATCTTTGGAAGGGCAACGTAAGGCTAAGCAACCGATGTCAGTGCGGTTGCTGTCCGCCAATGAGGTCCTCGCCGCACGCTAGACTAGATTGTCAGTGCCGTGCGGGAAAACCAATGTCGTGGGCAATTGCGGAAGCTTGAGAGAGAATTGGGTTTTGAATGATGATGATGATTTTATTGCTGAATGAAAATGATGATTACAATGATGCGGTGTCGAGGGGGAGAGACACCAGAAAATGCTTGCTTGAAAATGTTTGATTGTTTGGTCCCCCTTAATAATGCTTAAAAAAAATAAACCAACATGACAAGACTAGTCCTAATAAAGCTGTAGAAGCACACTGAAATGAAAATGATGAAAACTAGTCTATGATTACAATGAAAAGGACTTAGATTATTACAAGGAAAAACTAAGTCTGATGGCAGCATCTTTGTCTTGCGGGTCTGCGCGCGCGTTGCTGTGGGCGCGCGCGACACTTGATGTGCTGGCCTGAGGCTGGGCACTGGTGCTTGGCATCAGGGTCTGTGCGCGAGGCGCTGCTGGAATGGGCCTGCAGCTGGGCGCTGGCGAGGCATCAGGATCTGCGCGCGCGGCATTGTCAGGGCGCGCGGCGCTGTTGTCATTGGCCAGCCCTTGGGCGCTGGCGAGAGGCATCGGTGGGGCGACAGAGGCACATGCGCGCTTGTCACTTGGCGCAGCCAAGACCACGGGGCCGACCATGGCGCTAGGCATTGTGAGGCTTGCTAGGCCGCCATGGGGCGCGGCCAAGGGGTCATGGGGCATGTCTGGAAAGCAGCCCATGACATTCTCCCCCACCTGAGTTGGCGCCGTCCTCGGAGCCTTATGATGATGATGATGATGATGATGATGTTTCTGATGGTGGTTGGATGGGAGGTCTGCGCCCCTCTGTTCTGTGAGCTTGCTGTTGTAGCGAAGGAATGATTTCATGCGGCTGACATGGAAGACTGGATGGATCTTCCACCAGGATGGAGTTTTGACCTGGTATGTGGACTTCCCAATGCGTTTTTCAATGGGCAGGGGCCCGATGTATTTTTGTTGCAGCCGAGGGTCATGGGTCCTTTCTGCAAACAAGTACTGCTTTGGGATGCGTAGCATTACTTTATCCCCTGGTTGATGTTGGGAAAAGCAACGCTTTTGTTCGGTGAACCTTTTTGCCCGCTCTTGGGCCCTGGTGAGATAGCTCCGCACTATCTCCATGTTGCGCTCCCATTTGCTCGAGAAGTTGGCAGCTCGAGGAGATTTCGGCATGGTTGAGGCATTCACCGTCTGCGGGAGAAGCGGTTGCTGTCCGGTAACAATTTCAAAAGGGCTCTTGTTTGTATGATGGCTCTTTTGAGAATTGAAACACAGTTGAGCAGCATCCAGGAGCTTCACCCAATGCTTCTGGGATCCGGTTGCAAAGTTGCGGAGATATTCCTCCAGCATATCATCGAACCGGTCTGTCTGGCCATCCGATGGTGGATGGATGTCTGTGTTGTGACTCAATGTTGACCCAAAGCACCTGAAGAGATGGGTCCAGAAGTTGCTAGTAAAGCGTGAGTCGCGCCTACTAACAATGTTTTTGGGCAGGCCCCAATGTTTGACAATGTGCGAGAAGAAGAGTCGAGCTGTATCTTCTGCTGAGATGTTTTGCGGGGCTGCTATGAAAGTTGCATAGTCTGAGAACTGATCTATGACAACCATGATGGATGCAAGATTGCCAACTTGGGGCAATCCCGTGATGAATCTGAGGGAAACACTTTCCCATGGTCTCTGAGGGACATGTAATGGCTGCGAGGGTCCCGGCTGTGATGAGTGATCCGACTTGTCCTTGTGGCATGGCTGACAAGTCTTCACACGATGATGAGCGTCGCCAATCTTTTGAGGCCGATGACATGATGACTGATTGCTGCTGCGAAGGGTAGCCTGAACCTGGGGTTCATGTCTGTTGACTACCTTCTCCATCTGCATGGCTGAGATGTTTTCAGCGGCCATCTTGATGGGGAAACATGGTATGGTGCAGGGCTTGGCCCCGTTTTCTCCCATCATCAGGAGCATGTTGGCAAATGGTACTGGAATGGTGTTGGTTTGCCTCATGAACTCCAAACCCACTATGATGTCGAAGTCATCTATGATTGCGATGCGCAGGTCGATGCTTCCTTTGTATGGGCCAAGTTTCACTGGGACATTTGTAGCTGTTCCACCCAATGTCTGAGGTGGTGAGTTGATAGCCTTGACGCGGCCTTTGCTCTTTTGTACCACAAGACCTAGGCGCTCTACTTGCGTTGATGACAAGTAGTTATGGGTGGCACCCGTGTCTATCAAGGTGTGAAGGGGCTTGCCGTTCACTTTCAATTCGACGAACATTAGGGTCCTCGCTTGCTTAGGAGGTCCTTCGTCCATCTTTTCTTTCCCTTTCCTGGTGATCGGGACTGATGTTTTCTTAGGAGGACATGCACTGGTCCCCGCTAAGGCATGAGGGATAGAGCCAACAATTGCATTGAAGGCGCCTACCTGGTTGTCTTCTGATGTGTCTGATGCATCTGTCTCATCCTCGACAGTCTGATGAGCATTGACCTTGATGTTTGGGCATTCATTGTTCCAATGTGCCCCGCCGCAATGACGGCATTCTGAGGGAGGCTTTCTCCCCTGATTGTTGTTGATGGATGCAGCACTGTTGCTGTTGGAGGGAGGAGTCTTAGTTTTGGATGCACTCCGATCTCCCCCACTTTTGCTTGGGCCACCATTGCTGGGATGGTGCCCGTTGGATCCCCCTCGGACAGACGGCTGGGGCCTGTCGTTCTGAGTTCCCAAATGATAGTCGCCAAGGCATTCTGCAGCTTGAATGGCCTTGGGCAGGGTGTCTACCCGTTGTCGCTGTAGTTCCATACGGGCATGAGGTTTCAAACCTTCTATGAATGCGAAGAGTTTGTCTTTGTCCCCCATGTCGCGTATGTTTAGCATGAGTGCGGAGAATTCGCGCACGTACTCCCTCACTGATCTGGTGTGGCGGAGGTCCCGTAGCTTTCTCCTTGCGTTGTATTCCACATTTTCGGGAAAGAACTGCAGGCGTATGGCTACCTTCAATTCATCCCATGTCTGGAGAGTATCTTCACCGGCCTTGATGGCTTCGTATTTGACCCGCCACCAAAGTTTGGCATCGCCCTGAAGATACATGGCAGCAGTCGCTACCTTTTTGGATTCCTCCAAATGGCCCACGGCATCGAAGTATTGTTCGATGTCGAAGATGAAGTTTTCCACTTCTTTAGCATCCCGGGATCCGTCGTATGGCTTTGGCTCCGGTATCTTAAGCTTTTGTGGAATGGGGGTGAGATTTGCTGCACCCCTGATGTGATGGTCGCCTTCCCGAAGTAGGCTCTGTAAGGCAGCATTGACAACGTTGAGCTTGTCAGTCAAGTCGTTTATGGTTTGCTGCATGGCAGTTAGTCTGTCTGCCTCATGTTGCTGATGGGCTAAATCGTCGGCACGCTCCTGTTGGAGGTCCTCAAATTTGCCATGAATATTGGCAGTTTCAATGGCTGCCGTTTGTCGGTCCTCGTCGGAGTCACGACTGATGTTTGCAATGTCATTTTCGGCCTGCCGCATTCGGCGGTCCAGGTCGTCCAACCTTTGCACTAGGTTGTTGCTTTGATCAGGCACCGTTTCTACGATGGGTCGTAATCGGTCAACCGTCTCTTCTAGGGATGCTAGACGCTCCCCATGATTCACCATGGTCAGAAATGGTGATGATGGCAAATGTTCCCTCGTCCGATGTCGAGCCTAGGCTCTGATACCAACTGTTACGCAACGCCTTCCTGATGATCTTTGGAAGGGCAACGTAAGGCTAAGCAACCGATGTCAGTGCGGTTGCTGTCCGCCAATGAGGTCCTCGCCGCACGCTAGACTAGATTGTCAGTGCCGTGCGGGAAAACCAATGTCGTGGGCAATTGCGGAAGCTTGAGAGAGAATTGGGTTTTGAATGATGATGATGATTTTATTGCTGAATGAAAATGATGATTACAATGATGCGGTGTCGAGGGGGAGAGACACCAGAAAATGCTTGCTTGAAAATGTTTGATTGTTTGGTCCCCCTTAATAATGCTTAAAAAAAATAAACCAACATGACAAGACTAGTCCTAATAAAGCTGTAGAAGCACACTGAAATGAAAATGATGAAAACTAGTCTATGATTACAATGAAAAGGACTTAGATTATTACAAGGAAAAACTAAGTCTGATGGCAGCATCTTTGTCTTGCGGGTCTGCGCGCGCGTTGCTGTGGGCGCGCGCGACACTTGATGTGCTGGCCTGAGGCTGGGCACTGGTGCTTGGCATCAGGGTCTGTGCGCGAGGCGCTGCTGGAATGGGCCTGCAGCTGGGCGCTGGCGAGGCATCAGGATCTGCGCGCGCGGCATTGTCAGGGCGCGCGGCGCTGTTGTCATTGGCCAGCCCTTGGGCGCTGGCGAGAGGCATCGGTGGGGCGACAGAGGCACATGCGCGCTTGTCACTTGGCGCAGCCAAGACCACGGGGCCGACCATGGCGCTAGGCATTGTGAGGCTTGCTAGGCCGCCATGGGGCGCGGCCAAGGGGTCATGGGGCATGTCTGGAAAGCAGCCCATGACAGATCGCATGAATTCAATGCAACTATTTGCTGGCATAAGTTGCTTCTACGACTGTATGTTACACGTTGTGGTTAGATCAAATCAAATATAAAATAGGCACCAACTTGCTTCTAAATTTAAAAAAAAAAAAATAGCGAGCGTAAATTCCACACTTGAATTTGAAAAATGAAAGAGCTGACAACTCGTGGCTGAGTAGGAAGAGAGCCGGCGAAGTAGAGTTATTTGTTACAACTAAATTAGCACTTTGTTAGTTCCGGTTAGAGGTAACAAAATAGATAAAATTTATAATTATCCGATCAAATATATGTTGGATATCTGATTTATTAAAAGTGGATCAAATAAGGATATTCTTCATATTATCTATTTAAAAATAGATATCCAATACAATTTTACCCTTCAAGTCAAAAATATTTCTAGCTTCTTTCTCGCTGAAGTCGCTAGTTTTACCATAATTCCCAAACTTTCCCTCTCTTCAGTTTACCCTAGTTCTCAAATTATTCAAATCTCCTGAAGCTATTTTCACCCAAAATTATTAGTGCCGACTGAATGAACTGTATTACAAAGTGCATCCAAAGAACGGGTGTTGAGGCATGGACACCTTCATCCTTAGGATTTCGTTTCAAGTTCAAATAATTGAAGATTTCTGTTGGCATTTGCTTCACTTCTTTATTTTAAGAAGTTCCGTCTGAAGTTATTTTCATCCAAAACCTCTGTTATTTTAATTTAAGAAGGTCATTTTCATCTTTTATAGTTAAGACGCAAAGATCGTGTAATTTTCTTCAGAGTTTTGTTTCTCTGTTCCTTTTTTATAGTTCAATACAGTTATGCCAGATATCCAATAAATTCTGTTTACTTCATCTTTAGGTATGATTCTTGTGAACTGAGCTATTCACCTATACTAAAACGATCAAAAAAGATAATTTCTATTATTTGGGGTTCTTTTGTTAATGTAGTAGAATATGGTATTTCTAGTGATGAAAAGATTAAAGTCCAATGTACTCTCTGAAAAAAAGACTACATATACCATCCTAAATCCGAACATCGAATTTGAAGTGTCATTTGGTAATAAAGTATCCATTGAATAACGCAAAAGAGGGTCAAAATAAACCAATAAATCAAAAATTTTATCGAGAGAAGATGTTATTGATCATACTCAAGAATAATCATGCTTTTAATTTTGTAGAGCATAAAGGTAGTAGGAACCTTTATTGGTACTTGAATTCAGTAGGAAGCACATATCAAGAAATACAAACAAGTCAAATTTCTTGAATATATGCTAAGAAAAAAGAACTTTTAAAATTGCAATTTATTCCTAGTAGAGTATGTTTGACATCAGACATGTGGACTTCATTAGCATTTAATAGGTATATATATGTAACGACCTATTCTTTAGGAGAGGATGTTAATCTTTTGTCATGTTCCTTCGGGTGCGATTTTAGGTTTCTTATTGATAGCTTTCCTAAAGAATGGGGAATCGAAAAAAGAAAAATATCCTTACTTCGGATAATGTTACTTACATTATTTTTTATGCGTTTACTAGTTTGTGAGAGAAAGTTTCTTCATTTCCTTTATGAGAATTATTTTCTGAACTTAATTTTTAAGACGGGCTTCGAGAAAGCTAATGCAGCTATTACAAAAATAAGAGAAGGTGTTAAACATATCAAGAATTCATAAATAATAATAAAATTTGTAGAATGTCTTAGTAATCTTGATCTACCACGTTCTAAGAAACTTCGATAGATCAAATGTTTGAAAGTACTCTTTTTAATTGGCAAGCTTATATTCACTATAACTTGCTTGACATTAATTTTGGACATGGCCTTTCTGAAAGATGACTGGAAAAGGGTTGAGATTATAACTAAGTTTTTCAAGTTATTTTATGATATTACGACTTGTTTCTTGGATGTAAGCACCCTACGACTAATTTGTATGATTATAATATATGAAAAACTAAATATTATGAGTAGAATAAAAAATAATGGAGATTCTGTAATGAGTGAGATGGGCACTTCGATGTTGGAAAAGTTTAAAAAATATTGGGAGTCGTATAGTGTAATTTTATCTATAGTAATTGTCCTTGACCCTGATATAAATTAAAGTTTATTAAGTTTTGCTTTTCAAAGTTTCATTCTAAGGAGATTGATGATGAAAAAGTGAAGGCTATTGAAGATAATTTATAATTGTTGTTCAAAGAGTACTTGATATCTTCAACTACAACCTCATTATCAAGGTATCATGCTTGTAGTAGTGGTAGCAATAAAAATGAGGAATGATTTTGATGAGTATGAGAGTTAGTTGGAGTGAAGTACTGGTAAAATATAACTAGACTTCTATTTGGAGGAAGCCAATCTTAACCATAAAACAAATCATAATCTAGATGTACTTTACTTTTTGAAGGATAACAAACATAGGAATATGGAATTCTCATTAATGTCACGGCATGTCTTGAGTGTTGCTATTAGTACATCAACCTCTGAACATGCATTTAGCATTGGTGGTCGTGTCACTAGAAAGCTTTGAAGTTCTATTCTTCCCGCGATTGCTAAGGCCAAGTTATGTACTCGGAATTGGGTTTGTAGAGGATAATATAATTAATCTTCTATAGATTGATTTATTTTATTTTTGCAATAACTAATAAATTGTAATATCCGTTTATTTTAAAGATTTTGATGAAACTCTGATGAAGAAAAATGAAATTGAAGCTGATCTTTAACCTTATCTTGCAAAACTTAGAGGTAAGAATATCCTCCATTTTTCTCATTTTCCTTGTTTCTCTTTCTTTTGTTTTTAATATACGAATTTTCTTTTGTGGTGCTCAAACGTGACGTATAAGCAATTATATCGACGTCACAACTTGTGGAGGTACAGATAAGGCCAAGATTCCTAAGGAGATTATTAGTTAAAAGTTGTTTTTCAACGGACAAAGAAGCAAATCTTGGCTTTAACAGAACAAGAAATGGAGACAGAGAGAAGGAAGAAATTTTCTTCTTCAATTGTATACATTTTTCTATCTATTACAAGGCCTTTATATAGGTATGAAAAGTGAAGAAAATATGTCATGGAATATGTCATTGAAAATAGAAAATATGTTGAAGGTGTTGGTTTATGTTTAGTCAACAATGGCTTACCAATTGGAAGAGTTGGTGGAAAGAGTTGGTGTGGATGTTAGGAGGAAGCTTCCTCCTTTGATGTCACACATGACATCAAAAGGAGGTCTTTACCTCTATAAATAGATGCACTCCTTCATTTGTAGAAACCATCCCAAAAATAATTCAACACATTGTAGTGAGTAGAGAGTTAAGAGAGAAATTCTCTTAAGTGTAATTGGAAACTCTCCCCTTCCTTTGTTAATATTAAAAAGACAACTGTTCTCTGGTGGACGTAGGATTATTTTGATCTGAACCACGTTAAATCTTGTGTTCTTTCTTTTACGTTTCTGCTAACAATTGGTATCAGAACAATAGGATTCTTTAACGATCCAAGGAGGAAGAACAAGCAAAGATGAGTTCCATGAAGTTTGAAATTGATAGATTCAGTGGACGCAACAACTTCAATATCTGGAAAATCCAGATGATGGCGTTACTGCGGAGGGAAGGTTCAATCCATGCTATTGACGGAAAGTATCCTAAGGATATATCAGCTCCCGACAAGGAGAAGATTGAAGGGGATGCATTGAGTGTAATCCAACTATCCCTTGCACCTAACGTGCTTTGTGAAGTGAGTACGGGTACCGAAGAGACGGCCAAACAGTTATGGGAAAAGCTAGAAGGGCTATACCAAGACAGATCAGTGACAACAAGGATGTTGTTACAACAACGTCTTCACACATTTAAGATGGGGTCAGGTACTTCGTTACAAGATCATTTAGATGCATTCAATAAACTTGTCATGGACTTACAGATTGCAGGAATTAAAAAGGAGGAGGAGACGCTTGCATGTGCTTTGCTATTTTCATTGACTTCAGGAAATCGTGATATGGAGAATTCAATGATGTATAGCAAGGAGCCTATCAAGCTTGAGCAAGTGCGGCAGGCACTTAACTCTAGTGATGTGCGGAGGTACATTGAAGGAGATAGAGATGACCAGGCAAGTGGGCTCTTTGTGAGAGGCCGGACTAGCCAACAGGGAAAGAGCAAATCAAAGCACAGATCAAAGTCTCGTGTGAACAAGAAGAATACAGAGTGTTGGGGTTGTGGCAAGAAGGGGCACTTTGAACGAGACTGCCCAATGTCAAAGTCCAAGGAAAAGGCGAGTGCATCCACAGTTGAACATGTACATGATTTTGAGGATTATGTACTAACAACATCGTGTAATAATAATAGTAGTTATGGAAACAAATGGGTGTTAGACTCTGCTTGCACTCTACATATGACGTTCCGAAAAGACTGGTTTAGCAGCTATGAGAAAAGTGGAGGAACCGTAGTAATGGGCAATAATGCAACTTGTGCAATAGTTGGCATTGACTCAGTTCGGGTTCGCTGTCATGATGGAGTCATGAGGACTATTACACAAGTCCGTCATGTTCCTGATCTGAAGAAGAATTTGATCTCCCTGAGTACTCTGGATGAACAAGGCTACAGGTACATGACCGAAGCAGGAACTATAAAGGTGACTAAAGGTTCTTTAGTCATGCTGAAAGGCAAGCTGGAGAACGGCCTTTACACATTGTCCGGAAGCACCATTGTTGGCTCTGCAAATGCATCTACAGTGCAGTTATCTAATGATGACAAGGCAAGACTATGGCACATGAGACTGTGTCATATGAGCGTACGTGGACTGGAGATGTTGAGCAATCGTAACCTTTTGGAAGGTGAGAAGATCAGCACACTTGACTTCTGTGAGCACTGCATTCTAGGGAAGCAAAAGAAGGTCAGCTTCAGCACTGGCAAATACAAGACAAGAGGAGTGCTAGACTACATCCATTCAGATTTATGGGGTCCCTCTAAACTTCCATCGAAGGGCAAAAAGAGGTATCTTCTCACTTTCATTGATGATTTCTCACAAAAGATTTGGGTGCATTTTTTTAAGGCAAAAAGTGATGCTTTTGAAGCATTTAAAGAGTGGAAGATTTTGGTTGAAAATCAAATGGAGCGGAAAATCAAGTATCTTCGCACAGACAATGGCTTGGAGTTTTGCAATGAAGAGTTTAATGAATTCTGCAAGGTTCATGGGATCTCAAGACATAGGACTGTCAGGCATACCCCACAGCAGAATGGAGTTGCCGAGAGAATGAACAAAACTCTTCTTGAAAAGGCTCATTGTATGCTCCTACAAGCCAAAATGTCCAAAGTATTTTGGGCTGAAGCAGTTCACACTGCTGCTCATATTGTCAATCGATCTCCAGCATCGACAATTGACTTTAAGACTCCGAATTATGTATGGTCAGGTGAACCCTCTAACTATTCATATTTACGAGTATTTGGGTGTCCAGCTTATTATCACGTTAATGAAGGAAAGTTTGAACCAAGGGCTAAGAAGGTCATATTCGTAGGGTATGTGGATGGAGTAAAAGGGTACAAACTTTGGTGTTTGTCTTTACTCAAATTTATAGTTAGTAGAGATGTCACCTTTGATGAATCCTCTATACTTGATCCCCGTAAAGTTTCCGTGGAGTTTTCAGGAAATAAGAACGATGAGCAGGTGGAGCTTCCGGTGGAGCTTGCCAAGGAAAAGGATCAAGAGACTCAGGTTAAAGATGAGTCAGAAGATGTAGACCTTGAAGAACTTGTTGTCAATGAACCATACACAATTGCAAAGGGGAGGGAGAAGAGGCAAACACGAGAACCGGAACGCCTTATAGATCAAGCAAACTTGATTGCATATGCGTTCGTAGCTGCACAAGAAGAGATTAAGGATCTGGAGACCTCCTCGTATATTGAAGCAACTTCTTGCAAGGATGTTGTACAATGGTGGTTAGCCATGACTGAAGAGATGGAGTCTCTTCACAAGAATCAGACATGGGTCTTAGTGAAAAGACAAAAGGGGAAGAGGACAGTTGGATGCAAGTGGGTCTACCGAAAGAAAGAGGGAATTCCTGAAGTGGAAGATGCTAGGTTCAAGGAGAGATTGGTTGCAAAAGGATTCAGTCAAAAGGAGGAAATTGACAACAATGAGATTTTCTCTCCAGTCGTGAAGCATAGCTCAATTCGCGTGCTACTAGCATTGGTTGCCCAATTTGACTTGGAGCTTCAACAGCTTGATGTCAAAACTGCTTTCTTACACGGTGATCTAGAAGAGACAATCTATATGGATCAGCCTGAAGGTTTCCTAGCTGAGGGAAAAGAAGATCACGTATGCCAACTAAAGAAGTCTTTGTATGGTTTGAAGCAATCCCCTGGACAGTGGTACAAGAGGTTTGATGCATTCATGACTACATATGAATTCTCAAGGAGTGCATTTGATAGTTGTGTGTATCACAAGAAGATGTCTGGTAACTCAATGATTTATTTACTGTTGTATGTTAATGATATGCTTATTGCTGCTAACAACATTACAGAGATAAATGCTTTGAAGAAACTGTTGAGTAAGGAATTTGACATGAAGGATTTAGGAGCTACAAAGAAAATCCTTGGTATGGAGATTTCAAGAGTAGACAGTGTTGTACATCTTTCTCGGAAGAGGTATATTGAAAGGGTTCTCAAGAGATTCAATATGCATACGTGCAAGCCTATAAGTACACCATTAGCTTCTCATTTTAAACTTTCAGAGTTACAAATGCCTCAGTCCGAGGATGGAGGTGGAGCATATGTCAAAGATTCCTTATGCCAGTGCAGTTGGTAGCATTATGTATGCTATGGTATGCACACGTCCAGATATTGCTCAATCTGTAAGTGTGGTAAGTAGATACATGTCCAGCCCAGGAAAGAGGCATTGGGAAGCTGTCAAGTGGATATTGAGATATCTCAAAGGAGCTTCTGGTGTTGGTCTGACCTTTCGAAAAAGTGGTGGAGGTATTTCAATTCTCGGTTATGTAGATTCTGACTATGCAGGAGATCTTGACAGAAGAAGGTCCACAACTGGATACATCTTTACCCTCGTTGGCAGTGCCGTTAGTTGGAAGTCGACTCTGCAGTCGATTGCCACTTTGTCTATGACAGAAGCAAAATACATGGCAGCAGCGGAGGTGGTGAAGGAAGCTATCTGGTTGAAAGGTTTAGTAGCGGAATTGAGTTTGGTTCAGCTGGAATCAACTCTTAGATGTGATAGACAGAGTGTTATTCATCTAATGAAAAATCATAGATTTCATGAGCGCACTAAACACATTGATGTCAAATTTCATTTTATTCGAGATGTTGTTGAAGAGGGAACTATCAAGGTCATGAAGGTTATCACAGACGATAATGCTGCAGATATGTTGACCAAGATAGTCCCATTCGCTAAGTTTGCACACTGCAAGGACTTGGCGGGGGTGTGCATCAACTGATGCAACTCCGAAGAGAACAGTTGTTAGGTGGAGGTGGTATGTTCAACAATGGTTTGATTCTTCTTGTTTCTTACAACGGGGTTGCTCAGTAAGCTTAGAAGTTTTGGCCAGAGTTGTTCACACACACGCTCGAAACGCAAACCAAGGTAGAGATTGAAGGTGTTGGTTTATGTTTAGTCAACAATGGCATGCCAATTGGAAGAGTTGGTGGAAAGAGTTAGTGTGGATGCTAGGAGGAAGCTTCCTCCTTTGATGTCACCCATGACATCAAGAGGAGGTAGTTTTATGTCACCAATGACATCAAGAGGATGTCTTTACCTCTATAAATAGATGCACTCTTTCATTTGTAGAAACCATCCCAAAAATAATACAACACATTGTAGTGAGTAGAGAGTTAAGAGAGAGATTCTCTTAAGTGTAATTGGAAACTCTCCCCTTCCTTTGTTAATATTAAAAAGGCAACTGTTCTTTGGTGGACGTAGGATTATTTTGATCCGAACCACGTTAAATCTTGTGTTCTTTCTTTTACGTTTCCGCTAACATATGTCATTGAATATGTCATTAACCATTTGAGAGAAAGATCATGGAGGAAGAGTAGACATCCACCATATTTTGATTTTTGTCATAACACTCCCCCTTTGATGTCCATAAATAATGTGTCTCGTTAAAACCTTATTAGGAAAAAACCCTATGGGAAAAAAATCCTAATGAAGGAAAAAGAGTAGACATATTTAGAAATACGCCTTTTGGTTGTCTCGTTAAAAACCTTGCAAGGAAAACCCAATGGGACAAAACCTTGTAAGGAAAAAAGAGTACAACGTGTATTAACTCCCTTGATGAGATCATCAGTTCACATCGTTGAGCCTTCGTATCCCAATCTTGTACACTAGTTTCTTGAAGGTTGACGTCGGTAGATATTTGGTGAATAAATCAGCCATATTATCACTTGAACGGATCTGTTGCACATTAATATTACCATTCTTTTGAAGATCATGAGTGAGCAATAATTTAGGTGAAATGTTCTTTGTCCTAACTCCTTTATGAATCCTCCCTGTAATTGGGCTATGCATGTTGTATTTTCTTCATACAAAACTGTGGGTAGTTTGTCACACTTCAAACCACATTTGTCTCGAATAAGATGTATAGTAGACCTCAACCATACACATTCTCGACTTGCTTCATGAATAACAATTATCTCAGCATGATTAGAAGAAGTAGCAACGATTGATTGCTTAGTCGATCGTCAAGATATGACAGTGCCTCTACATGTAAACACATAGCATATTTGAGATCAATCCTTGTGTGTGTCAGATAAATACCCCACATCGTCATAACCAACAAGATCGGTATTGCAATCATTGCCATAAAATAAGCCCACATCGGTAATACCTTTTAGATAACGCAATATGTGCTTGATTTCATTCCAATGTCTCCTTGAGCGGAAATATATCTTGCTAATACATTAACTGAAAAAGTTATGTCAGGTCTTGTAGTGTTAGCAAGATATATTAGTGCACCAATTGCATTAAGATATGGTACTTTAGGACCAAGAAGCTCTTCATTACTTTAATGAGGTCGGAGTGTATCTTTATTTATATCGAGTAATCTCACAACCATCGGGGTACTTAATGGATGTGTTTTATCCACATAGAAGCTCTTTAAAATCTTTTTAGTGTATGCTGATTGATGGACAAAAATTCCATCTTTCATATATTCAATTTGTAGACCAAGACAAAATTTTGTCTTTCCAAGATCTTTCATTTCAAATTCTTTCTTTAAACATTCTACTGCTTTATGAAGCTCCCCGTGAGTTCTAATGATATTTGAATCATCAACATACACGGCGATTATAACAAATTCAAATTCGGATCCTTTTACAAGGACAAATTGAATTATCCTTGTACCCTTCTTTCAACAAGTATTTGCTCGGGCGATTATACCACATGCGCCCTGATTGTTTCAATCCGTATAAGGATTATTGAAGCTTTAATTAATAAATTTCTTGGGAACCATAATATGCTTCAGAACAATTTAAATCCTTCAATTATTTCCATTATACGCATATCAAGTTTTTTTTATGTATTGCCAGATTAAAACCTGAAATGACTACATCCACCACAAGAGAACATGTCTTTATATAATCAATGTCAGGATATTTACAAATCTTCTTGTGACACAAGTCGTCTTTATGTCTATCGACTTGTCTTTTTTCGCACAAGAGCATATCTATACCTCCACTGGCTTTATACTTTCAGGTTTGGGACTATCCGTCCAACTTCACATTTTTCAGGTGAAATCAATCTTGATTGCGTATATTTTATTTTATTTTGGTCAATCATTTATCTGTCCAAATTTCATGACAGATTTAATCTCAAGATCCTCGTCAATATTAATAATATTGAGCGCTACATTATATTAACAATATCGTCGACGGTCATTTTATGTTGGTTCCATTATTACCTAATAAAGACATAACTTATTGAGATCTCTTTATCTCATTATTTTTAGGTACCTGAGCCTCTCCCATGATGTCTTATGAAGTGTTATGTCATGGTGCTCTTCTAGGGTACTTGCCTCCTTATTATGACCATTTTGAATATTTGTCTCTCTCCTTCTTCAAGGAGTTTTATCTTTGGAACTGATTGGTCTGTTACGCTTCATGCGTGCCATAGACTCTGTCCCTTATGGACTTTATTCTATTTGGAGCATTAGCAGCTGAAATATGACATTTAGCTTTGGGTCAACAAATGTGTCTGGCAATAATTTGTAAATGAATTATCACTTGAACTTCAAGTTCATATTTTCTTGTACGAGGATCTATATGTATTCATAATAATTTATTTCACATATCACTTTCTCAGCTGCCCATTTTATCCCCCTAATGTTGGGATCACCAACACATTTCTCAACCTTCTTTGGGAACTATATTTGTGCATTTTGGTGGCATAATTAAATCATATAGCACATCCATATTTCTATATAGAAATTATTTGGTTCTTGACCCTGAACCGATTGTGATAGGGAGAAATTTTTATAACTTGGCTAGATGCGTACAAGCGATGTTGTATATTAAATAATACATCTCATACCAAATTTTGTTTTTGGGAATTTTGATTTAGCTATAATTGGAGGCATACAAATTCTGCTAAACCAACTTGGATTTAAACCAGTATTATTAAGATAAATCATCATAATTTATATTCTGGAATTGTGCTCTAATAACTTGAGCAAGCAATCTTGCAAAAACCAAACTGCAAGTTGATAACAAATGCACATGTGACCATATAATAGATGCATCTATTAAAATCATGTAATAGTAAATGGTCCACATGGCAGGTGACTTGACCTATATATTTATCACCTTTTATTTGTTCCGGAAATCAAGGGATTCAATCCCAACCTGTAACTGGTATATCATGAGAATAAGCATCGCAAGAGAATTCTTGAAGAAACTTTTATTACTTCAATATATGCCAATGTAATTCTCAATTAATTTTTCGCATCGTAATTGAACCGAGATGGCCAACTGGTCATGCCAATTAATATTTGTTTTAGTAAACCTCTAGTTTACTTGTGGCATATGATTCCAGCATCATGCTTATATTTTTGTGTAGTACAAATAGAAAGAAGATCGGGTAACCTTTCATATTTATCCGGTATGATTATAGAAATATGAAGATATTCAATCTTTCTTTCATTTATAGTCTCAATATGCCAACCACTTTGACTTATACATTTGAAACTCAAAAAGTTTCTTTTGAGACTTTACAATATCAATGTCATGAATAATTTTATTCATCCGGATAGTAACAAATTAGTTTTTTCGGAGCTCTTAACAACTTTTATACTACAAGATCTTATATCATACCATTCATATGGTAAATGTCTTCTTCATGGAGAAACTTATATCATAATAAATTGTCATAGTCAGAATCATCATAAGCAAAATCATTTCTTGCTTTAATTTTGCTTTTAATAACTTTTTATAAGGCATGACAAAATACCTTTTGGCGTATCACATGTACACGACCAATGACATATTCATGTAACCATATAATAATATTTATTCTCTTTATTTCACTCAAACCTCCCTTAGAGGTGAGTTGTGTGGTATTCATATAATCATGAATTGCACGTCTTTATTCATTACTTTTATCACATATTGACACATTCAACTTTATGAATGGGTTTGCATTTTCAATGCTTATCACAAGTCACATTCTCTTCAAGGAATGAATCATAATCATCGACGTGCTTTATTATTTTCATACCAATTTGATGGTAAACATTGCTTCACATTTTGAAGGACTATTTTGAGAACCCTTATTGTTCTTCTTTTATAATCATAGTGATGATTATTATTATTTTGATATTTGGAACGCCCACGTTCATTGTTCAACCACTTGTCTTCATTGAAACTTATTATGCACTGCTATCACATTCACTTCAAGAATAGAGCAAATCAAGTGGGACAATTTTCATGCTTTTTCATGAAAAATATATTATTTTTCTTTAGTCATCATTATACCAATATGTTACATTGGGACTCAAACCCAATGTTTTACCAATATAAAGGCATGTTAGACAATAATAAATTGAGACTTAAACCCAACTCTTATCATTATAGAGCATCAGGACTTGATCGCGATGTCTTACCCTCAATCAATGGCATAATAGGCTAAACAATATTGAGATTCATTCTCAAGCCTTAATTTCAATCACATGCCAAGAAAGTTATACACAACTAATTTGCAACTTAGCAAATCAAATTTTCTTTCTAAAATAAGTGTACAAATCTCAAATCAGCGTAAAGCTTTATTAATTATTTGTAGCATCTATATGAAATACAACCGTTTGTAGTCAGAATATTTCTTCTAAATTCTATTAGAATTTAAAAGGATCATAAAATCATTGTCATAATATTTATTGAGTCTTTCTCAAAAATATTGTTGTTTTCAGGGTATATCCTACCTATTGGATTTGATTTAACGCCAACCTTCACTCAATTCAACCAAGCAATTAGTGAATAAATTTATCAAAAGTACACTATATAGGTAACAACACATATATAATACTAATACATAAATTCAGCATTTATATTACCTGAAAAGTGATATTATAGGTAACAACTTACCAGTTGTAGCTTGTGCATCATTCATCTAAAATACTTAAAAATGGTAAGTCAGTAGCAAGCATCAAGTAGGTCATGGATACTCAAAAATACCTCTTCTAATAGTCATACTAATCATTATTTGCTTTCAAATGATACGGCCATAAATTATGAAGTACACTTTCTCAATAGCTGGTTTGTTTTCCAAATTTCAAAGAAGTAATTAATCAACCTAGATAAAGATGTGAAGTATTTCTTGTTTTATTCAAGATGATTTATGCTTTTAATCAGTATGTCCATTTTTTTTATTCCTTTTTTTTGGTACTATATGCAAGTGTAAAAATCCAAAAGGAAAAAAATATTCATCCAAGTAAAAGAAAATGTTAAAAGCGGCATGACAGATTGAAGATAGTTAACACACAAATATGCATAAGAAAATTTATATAAAATATCCTTGGTTACCATGACATGCATCATATCAACAATTAACTGCTACTATGATTTTCACATATAGAACTTCGAAAATTTTATTCCATTCATGTAATATAAAAGATGTAATATTAATATGTGCTTATGCAATACAGGTGTAGTACGAAGTTGTGTGCATATGAGATTTTAGAGGAATGACAAGTGTAAGATAACCATACCTTCTTACATTTCATTACTTACCATATGTAGTTTCTGTTTACATTTAACCATGTGATGATATGTATAGCTTTTAATTGTAATCTTTCCGGATGTAGGAAATTTTTTGTAGATATATATACAATTGGTTAGAGACTCGTGTTGATAACGTGTTATGAAATATAACTCAAAGTAACAATATGAAACAAGGAAATAAAAGCAATTTAGTAAGACATGAACAAGAAATGGAGATAGAGAGAAGGGAGAGATTTTCTTCTTCAATTGTATGTATTTTCCTATCTATTATAAGGCCTTTATATAGGCATGAAAAGTAAAGAAAATATGTCATGGAATATGTCATTGAAAATAGAAAATATGTCATTGAATATGTCATTAACCACTTGAGAGAAAGATCATGGAGGAAGAGTAGACATCCACCATATTTTGATTTTTATCATAACAGCTTGAGCATTGTTCAGCCTGTAATTTAGCTAGTTTTTGAATTTTTAGAGTTTTTCTAGATGTCTTAGCTCGAGCCTAGTTCAAGCTATAATTTTTCTAGTTTTTGAGTTATTTTAATATTTGGAAAAATGCATAAGTATCCCCTGACCTATACCCGAATTCCAAACTACACACTCTACCTTTGTGGGGGGTTTTATTACCATCCTAAACTATTTTTAAGTAGAACTAGTATCAGTACCCGCGCGATGCGCGAACAAATCATTTCAAATTGCGGTGTAGGTTGTTTAAATCATGTACAAATAACCTTAAAATATAAACCTCTCAGATAAAAATTATATAACATGAGAATTTAATTATGAAACATGATATGAAATTATTGTTCAAATCTCGTAGTGAACAACCAATCTTTTTAATATATAATTGTAGCAACCTAACCCCTTGATTTTGGTACTTGTATTTCATTCCGTTATCGATATTAAAGAATGCTAAACATGCCATATTGTGATCTATCTTGTTCGAGCACATTAGATCACATTATCTTAACAAAATTCTTATTATCACTTTATTTTTATCTCGAAGTCAAATATATCTTATTCATCACATCACTTTTACATAAATTCTTTTTTTTTCTTTTCTTATAGTTATTGTATTATTTAATATTTAATATTATTATACTATCATATAATTTTTTATTAGCTTATAATTAAATTAATGTCTTGCTTTTTATCCTTCTAATAGTATTTAATAAAAATAAATATTTTATTCTTGAAATTTGGTATATTTTTATGCTTTTATCCTCTTATTCATAATATTTTAATCATTTAAATTTATCAGTAATATTTTTAAATATAATTTTATTATTTATTTATCTATTTTTAAATTAATTTAAAGTATAAGTATCCTCACACTACCTCTATTTTTTTTTATGTACATTCTCTTCCCTACTACAAATGTTAATTAGCTTTTTTATTAATGTTTTACCTAGAGCCAAAATAATGGCATATTTTGTTTTAAATTGTAACTTTTAATTAGTCTAAAATATTAATGCATAAGTTATTTGATTTTCATTTTCCAAATGTATTGAGTTCTCATATAATTAATTTTGTATTAGATGCAGTTAAGTTTTCTTTCTTTTTTAGCTATAAGATACAATTTAATTTTTAATTTTCATTAGTAAGATTACCAATATTAGAAATTTATTTTGTATTTTTAAAATTTATTTAATCATAGAAAAAATTTCTTGATTGTTTGAATACATTATTTTTAAATATTGTAGTAATATTTTTACTGTCATTTTAGTTCTTTACATAATATTTTTTTAAAAAAAAATCTCATCTCAAATTCAAATAATTCTTATCATTCTATTTTCTAAAATGGACCGCATTTTTAAAAAATTATGCTATGCATTCAAACTCAAACTAACACACTCAATTCAAATATTAATCATAGAAAAACATTTTCTTAATTATTTGAACATATTATATCTTTGTATAATATTTTCACTATCATTTTATTTCTTTACATAATTTTCTTTCTTTTTTAGTTTTAAGATGCAAATTTAATTTTTGTAAAATTACCTATATTAGAAATTTATTTTGTAATTGAATTTTTTTATTTTTTATTATTGTTTTATTTTTCATAAGTAAGACTTCAATTTCGTGGTATTATCCATAATTTGAGCATTCGCGTCATAGTTTTTAGAACTTTCTAATCTCAAATTCAAATAGTCTTTTCTTTTAATTTCTAATAGTAAATTTCTAATAATTTTACATAATTTTGCTATTTTTTAATATAATATATAGTCTTATTACATTTTATGTGACTTTTCATTAACTTGTAAATTTACTTAATATCATTATCAACTACTTTTCTTTAATAATATAAGATAAATATATAATTTTTTAATTATGAAATAAATGTTTATTTTATTTTAAAAACATTGCTCGAAAAAATTAAATTATTTAAAATTGAATAATATTTTTAAGTATTGTATATTTATTTTATTTTATTCTCTAAACTTATGATTTATAAATGTCCTTACATTATCTCTAATTTATTTTTTATTGTTCAATTTTTTTAGTTATTGATTTTAACTGTTAGACTTGAGTTATGTGAACTTATATTATGACTTTTCTTTGTATAATATAAAAAACTTTCTCATCTCAAATTTAAATAAGTTTTACCCTTTTTCCTATGATAAAAAATCTGATTTTTTATTTTTTCTTTATTCTTTATTTTTTACTTTATATTATTCGATACCTAATATTATTGCATTATCATGTGAATTTTTATTAGCCTATTTGAATTTAATATCTATTTTTACCACACTCATTATAATATAATATAGATAAAAATTTAAAAACTTTCTCATCTCAAATTCAAATAATTTTTATCATTCTATTTTCTTAATTAGACCATATTTTCAAAAAATTATGTTATGCTTTCAAATTTAAACTAACTGAACTTAATTCAAATATAATCATAGAAAAATATTTTCTTAATTGTTCGAACACATTATATCTAAATGTTATAGTAATATTTACGTATAAAATATTCGTTTGTACGATTTATCAATATTAATATGAATTTATTATTCTTATTATTAAAATATCTTTTGTTGATTATTTAATTTTTCTCTTACCTTATAAATAATTTGTATATTTTATGTAAGATCTTATGTTGCTGCTTGAAATTACTTAATTTTTAAACTCAATAAATTCTTAATATCTTAAGAAGTAAATTTTAGTTTAATTTTATATTTTAACTTACTCCAAAGTATAAATAGTTATAGGTTATCTCAATTTACGTCTTTATATATTTTTAGTTTTTTCTATTATAGTTTTTAATTATTTTTTCACCTTCATATTTCTAGCTAATATAGAAAAAAATCTATGAGTAGATCAATATATAAATATAAATATAAATATAGATATAGATATAGATACAAATATACATATAAATTTAATTATAGATATATAGATTAGATTTGTCTAAGATCTATTTAGATTATGTATAAGATTCATTAAACTACTTCCATTAATTATGTTTCTATATATAATTTTAATTATTAATGTTGTCCTAAAATTGCCAAGTAGCTTCATTTTAGCTTACCACTTGGCTTAACCACAATGCATA
This sequence comes from Nicotiana tabacum, assembly GCF_000715075.1. Classification (NCBI taxonomy): domain Eukaryota; kingdom Viridiplantae; phylum Streptophyta; class Magnoliopsida; order Solanales; family Solanaceae; genus Nicotiana; species Nicotiana tabacum. The sequence continues at coordinate 23,954,082 of NC_134097.1, read as the reverse complement.
CTACTCTCCTTTTAATATAATATAGATTATTTGCACCCTTAAAGCTGACGTGACAAAGTGTGTGTATTTTTACCATTTTTTCTTACTTTTTTTCCTTTTCCTTTTCCTTTTTCTTGTCTTTTTTCTTTTACTTCTTTTTTCGTTTCTTCTCACCGGTGACTTTGTCTAACCGTTTTCTTCCGATTATTCTATTTTTTTTCTCCTTCTATCCATTTCACACACAAATTAAACTCTCAAAAAGATCTATTGATAAGCAAAGCAAATACACTCAGATTTGAGGGGAAATAATTCATCATCGAAAAACCTTCCCACACCGGAAAAAATTGAGGTATTGAAATTTTAACTGAAAAAAGTCTTCTATACTTATATTCGTTTTTCTTTCTTTTGCTCTTCCTCTCACACATAAATTACACTTCAAGAATTTTTTTTTATATAAAGCAAAACACATTCAGATCGAGATAAAAATCTGTCATCGGAAAATTTCTTTTTTGCCGGAAAAAATGGTGTCCTTGAAATTTCGATGACCACCATTTTATGTCGCCGGTGACCAAAACAAAAAGAAATAGAATGAAATAACTCAAAAATGAGAATAATAAGAAATAAGAAAAAAAAGAATAAAAAAGCACTAAATATACGTGTGACAGCGCGTGTAGTTCACCACTTGCCAAGAGTTTCCTGTCTAGTTTTAGGGTGGTATTTATTCCATTTAAAAAAAATTAGGGGGTAATAGGATTCCCGTAAAGATAAAGTGTGCAGTTGGAAATCCGGGTATAAGTCAGTGGATACTTATGCATTTTCCCTTATTCTTTTTTATGAATTTATGATTGGTTTGATCTAAACTTTTAAATGCTTATTCGTCATATTTTTACAACATCAACCCCAACAATCTATAGTAAGATTTAGATCAAACCAATCATAAATTTACAAAACCCTTTTCCAGATTTTCAAGGTTTTAAGAAGTCTTCCGTGAAGCTTCTTTTTTTTTTTGGGTTTTAGCTCAGATCTTCAAACCAAAAAATCAGTTGTTAAAGTCCAATTTTCAGCTTCATTCACAATATCCAAGCAATTTACAATAACATACAATTAAATCTCTTCAAATTTGATATAAAATTTCTGCACTTCAATAACCCAACAACAGCTTAAAAAAAATTCACCAAGAAGGTTTCAAATCAGCAGCTATTTTCGAATTTCGACACACAAAGAATGGCTACACAAATTTTCCAACAACAATCAACCATTTGAATTAAAATTTTAGCCTCAGATCTGTTGACCTTAAAACTAAATCAATGAGCTCGATCCTTTAACACACATGTACAACTTCAAACAATCTTCAACACACTTCAAAATTAGAGTTTCAAAGTCCGTAGAGCAAGTCAAACAAGAATAATGAAAGAATATTTTTGGTGTATTTCAGTGTTCTGATTTCTTTTTTGTATGCATGGGTCAACAAGGAAGAACAAAGCACAAAGGAAGGTAGGGGTGCTTATCGGGCGGATCGGACGGATAATTATGTTTAACGGTTTGGCTTAGCGATCATCGGATTATAAATGTAGTAATTTGTTAGCCATCCAATAAAACGACGAGCAGATTGATAATAATTATCGGGCGGTTATCGAGCGGTTTAACGGATAAATCAAATAATTTTTTTTGAACAATCGTAATTTGTTGCTACATGATAGAATTTGTTAAATCTACGTAATTTGTACCCGATTGTCGAATGAGTCAAAAAAGAAGTATTTCCACCTATAAATTAAGGCTATTATGCTACCTAACAAAGCTATTAATAACTTTAGAAAAGACTAGAGGTTTTATCTCTAAATTATTTTGAATTATTTAGGTACTAAAAAATATGACATGAATGCACATGCTTTCATTTTTACGTGACCTCGCATAATACCAGGTTACATACAAGATTTTAGTTTTTTTTTTTCTTTTTAAAATTCAATCTACTCGACAAAGGAAAAAATGGAATAAAAAATGGATTCCAATGATTTTACTAACATAGGGGTAAAAGTATAAATATAAAAATTCTTAACGGGTTAACGGTTTATCCGATAAGAAAATTAAATAATCCGCTCCCAAACCGTTAAACCGTTAATTACAAAATCTCAATCCGTTCACCAATCATTACCCCGATAATCCGATATCAATAAGCCAATAAGTCATCGGTTCGGTTCGGTTAACGGTTACCTTTTGGTTTTGAACGGCACTAAAGGAAGGGTATTTCGGCCACATCAACAAATTTGATCCAATTGGATTGCCATTTCAGCTCTACTGGTACGACTAACTTTTTAAGGGCATTTGTGGTCCAAAACATAGACGGCAAAGATAGTTTTGATACCAAAAACAAACTGAGGGTAATTTGAACTATTTCAAATAATTCAAGGATTTTTTTGGCTCTTTACCGAACTTAAAAACATAAGTCCTTATGGTCACACAATAACCCAACTTAAGGACCATTAGGTTTAAAAAAAACGAATTTCTCTTTTTTCTTTTCTTGGTCCCAATGTTCATGGTCAAGTACACGACCACAAGTATATCTGCGAGGCAGAGACATTTTTTTGCGGTTGCCCTAAAACACTTTCCTTAATATATGCTAGAAACCAAAACCAGACAACAGCTGCAAAACCCTAGCACCTCCTCCTCATCATCATCAGCAGCTGGTTTATTAGCTTTCAAGCCTAGGCAGGTGCTTCTAGCTCAGTCCTCAAAGTCCAATCTTGTTATTATGGCTAAGAAGCATCAGCCTCAAGAAAACAAATCCCTTTTACACCAATCTATACTCCATTATCTTAACCTCAATGGCTTCTCCAAAACCCTCAAATACTTCCTTAAAGAAACTCAAACTGAGGTTTGTTTTTACCCCTTTTTGCTTTCTTGAACATTTTACCTTTTAAAAATGTGACTTTTACCCATGATTTTTGAAAACTGTTGTGTTATATGTTTGCTACTATTGGTTGTGATTAGAGGGTCAAATGGTCTAAGTTTTAGTCTCAATTCAGATGGAAATTCCTATTTTTGAAATGAAATTTAGATATCCAAGAACCGGTGACTTTGTCCCATCTGCCTCGCATTGATGATCAGAGTCAAGAACTACATAGAAGTAATATAAGTTACAGTCTCTATAGTTAAAATTAACACTTCTCGAATAATTACTATGTTATATACAGTGTTATCAAAAGGCGTGCTTAAAGCGCGCTTAAGCGAGGCTCAAAACATGTTGAGCGCCTTGCTTAGCGGGCGCTTCAGCCTTGTCATCAAGGCTCCAAGGCATATTTTTCCTTACCAATGAGCTTAATCCTTAAGAGGCGACTCTAAACAATTGATACTTCACTTTATCTTAAATTTTCTTCAATTTTTTTGTCCATATATTTGGCATTCATGCTTACTGATAATAGTCTTGGACTACACATACATATTTGTAGTTTTTCTCTATTTGCACCTTTCTTCGTTAAAACCCACTCTTTATTTGTGCTTTGCGCTTAAAGCCCCTACCGACGTTAGAGGTTTTTTGCACTTTTCGCCTTTGATAACACTGGTCATATAAATATTGAAAGAGGGAGTAGTGTTTTTGGGTAAACCAAAAAATAAAGTATACCAATATTCTGATTGATGGAGTTCGTTGAATGCTGTTTACACTGAATTCTTTGTTGGTGTTTTGAATTTCTGTCTAAATGAATTGCATTCTGTAATTAAAGTAGGATGGTTGGTTGGTTCTCCTTATTAATAAAAGAAAGAGGATAGCTGGTTTCATGAGAAGAAGCTGAGTAGTACAGAGTCAAAATATCATAAAAATCGGAGTTTGTTTGATTGACTCGTATGAATAAGTGAGAGAAGGGAGATATTAAGTAGGGGTGAGGTGGCAATTATTAGGCTAAACAGTGAGTTTGCTGAAAGGAAATGGTGTTAAGGCTTAAGAGGAATACTGTGGGTGATATCAAGGAAGAGAACATACAAACAGTCTAACACTAAAATACAATTGCATTTCACTTTGGGCTTATTGGTGTAAAATGAAATATTTTTATGATGTTGATGTTGATATTCTCATAGATTTCCTTAGTTCTCTCACTGATTAGTTATGGAACTGCAAGGCTACAATTGTAACGTTCGACACCATCTTAGTGCTTGTGATTAATACAACTTTTGCTTACCATCTAAAAAATGGTGTTAAGAGGAATGACATGCCGAAATTCCTTGGAAACTAGAAAGTCAAGAATTTTTTCTTAATTTTCCTCTTTTCTGTTATTCGAAGGGGAGCCTTGGCGTAACTGGTAAAGTTGCTGCCATGTGATCAGGAGGTTACGGGTTCAAGCCGTGGAAACAAACTCTTGCAGAAATGTAGGGTAAGGCTGTGTACAATAGATCGTTGTGGTCCGGCCCTTCCCCGGGCCCCGCGCATAGCGGGAGCTAGTGCACCGGGCTGCCCTTTCCTCTTATCTGTTTTTCTGTGGAGAAGAAAATGTTCAATAAACGAGTTCTTTTTTGCGCTTGAAAAATGTGTTTTTCATTTATATCCCGGATTATAGTTTTCCACTGTAAAAGAAGAATATTGCCTTCTCTTTTATGAAGAAGAGCAAAAAATGCTACTTATTGAGGTTTGCTATGTAGAAGTAGCCTCCACTTTAGTGAATCACATTTTATGTCATATCTGGCATTGTGCTCTACAGACTGAAGTATGTGCTAGGTCTCAATGGTCCCGTGTGTGAGGGTTTAAAGGATTTGTTGAGAGAATACCATATGTACTTTTGTGGTTGATTCCTTCATTTTGATGGAAAATCTTGATGTCACTATTGAATCTTCAACTTGCCTGTTGTACAGTCATTGAGGTCTTTGTGCTTTTGATGCAGGGTGACAGTTGGAAGTCTTGCTCCCACAGTTTGGAGGATATATTTTGCAAGTATCTAAACAACTGGTATGTTGAGAAGTAATCACTTAACTAGACTTATCGTGACGATAACTGTTTGTGTTGTACTACTTTCCTCTGTCTTGGCATATGTGGAAGAAAGAGTGCTTGATTTTAAAACTTCTCAAGTACACATCTATATTTACTATTTGTTGACTGAGAAAAGCAGGTTTTGGGGGTGGGGAGGGGAGAATAAATGGTCTAGGATTTAGAGGTAGCGGATGCACATTTGGTCAATTGCATTCAACCAAAATTTGCTTTGTATATAGGGTGCCACTACTAATATATCACTATCTTTTAAAGACATATACATGTATACATGGATTTTTTGCGGAACATTACGGGTGTTGGTGACCCCTCATTCTATAACATAGGTCCGCCTCTAAACACAATTGATATGGTAGTTCCTGTACGCGGCGTGCAGGTCGATAGGTTCCTTTAGCAAAGCTGCTTTCTTCATGTACTCTCTTACTTGACTGTGCAATTATTTTAGTAATTTTATTTCGGATCCCCTTTTCTCATGCTACTTCACTTGCTGTAAAATATGCAGTACCGATAAGGATACAATCTCTAAGGGCCACCGTGAGGCAGGTAATTTTATCGGTATATCTTGGTTCATCTTAAACTTGGTTTCTTTCGTGAAGCTTGTATTTGTGATGTTAGCGGTGTTGTTCTTTCTTGATTTTATCTAATGTGATTTGGTGTGCAGGGCCTGATGGCGCAAATGGGAACATCGTCGCTACTAATGCTGCTGACTCGCAGGAAACAATTAGTAAGAAAAAGAAGAAAAAGAGAAGCGAAGACAAAAATGGCGATGTTCCAGATGCTTCTCTTCCGGAAAGTGTTGATAAATCGGTGAAAAATACTACTACAACTCAAGAGGTTTTAGCAGATGATAAGGTTAGCAATCCAATTTAGATGAGTGATTGAATATCTGATCATCTGTGTTATTGCGAGAATAATCTGAAGCAACCGAAGAGTCTGTTGTTATTCGATTGCAGGTGGACGTGCCCTTGAAGAAGAAGGAGAAGAAAAAGAAGAAAACTGAGGAGAAATCAGACGGTGTAGTACCTATAGGCAATGATAATGATGATGTTACCGAGAAAACAACTAAAAAAGATAAAAAGAAGAAGTCCAAGGAAGAGAATGGTGCTACTGACTCTAAGGATTCCAAGAAGAGGAAAAGATCAGCTTCTGATGAAAATTCAAACGAGGGAGTTGAGGTGGTTGGAACCGAAGAATCAAAACGCAGAAAGACCGATGGCTTGGAAGAATCAAAGGCTATTGCCGAACAAGAACAAAATGGTGAAGTCAGTGTTGGTAATCATCAGGATGAGTTGAACAATTCTGCTAAGCAGAAATCATCGAGGAAAGAACTTCATGGATCAGCAGAGGTATGCATGCGTCTATTTTCTACTATTACCTTTTTGACCTTAGATTGTCAATATGCTTAAGTCTTAACAAGAGAGGTTCGCAATTTTCTGTCAATTGTTAATGTCATAGTACAACTCTTGAATTGTGGTCGTGTACTGAAGGGACTATGATTTAAAAGGATTCCTAATTTGCAGAACAATCTCAATCTTTTAAGGTTTCTGTCATGCTTGGATAAAGTTTTCGTTAAATAATCTTGAATCGTGCTTGATTTTATTTATTATTACCTATATTCTGAAAATGCATTTTGATTGCTTGTGCAGCCAAAAACTGTAAATGCATTTCAAAGAGTGAAAATCGAGCAAGTGCAGTTTAAAGATGATAGACTTAAAGATAATTCTTATTGGGCAAAGGTAGGATCTGATTCTGAGTCTTCCATCGTCTTTACTCGTTTAAGTATATGTTGGTTATTCATTTTTTTACCATGAAACCGACGTTTCCACCTCTCCACGTACCGCTGTTCCAGGATGGCGCAGACATTGGCTATGGTGCAAAGGCACAGGAAGTTTTGGGCCAGGTTAGAGGAAGGTATATTTTCCAACTCCTGTCCAGACCGTTAATTTACTCTTGATGAGGTTGAATTAAAATTAAGGGATAATTACATTTTTGGGCCTCCCTAAAAAATAATAGCTGGAAAATGTATATGTTTTGCATATTAAGTATAAATATACATACGATATACATAAATATACATATGATATACATAACCAGTGTAAACACATATTTGGGCTGGCGCCCGGGACAAAAATGAAAAAAGCCCTTGAAATAAATTATAAATGACTGTTACCTAGTAGATAGCTCTTATCATGCTGAGGGAAAAGAAATTTCTGGACTCGGGTAGGAATACTTAGATTGCTTACATTTGTTAATGTCACTATGCCTTGGAAAATCACAAATCTTCACTCATCAAGATTCACTAGCAATAAATATCATTTTGCACTAAGCTTTTCACTTGTTCTCTACTTCCTTACTCTCTGCTCATCTTTTTTTAGGGGGCTGGGGTGGGGGTTATTGAAGCTATTAATTGCTATGCTCTATAGTGAGAGTCGTGATCATGTTCATGGTCTGCATAGGTTCTACCTTGTGTTTCATTGGCAAAGTTTAATTATGCATTCTATTTTCTCAGGGATTTCCGACATGAGAAGACCAAGAAGAAGCGAGGTAGTTACAGAGGAGGGCAAATCGACTTGCAATCACACTCGGTCAAGTTCAACTATTCGGATGAGGAGTAACATTCTTTCATGCTGTTGCCCAAGTAAAACTTATAAATCCTTTAAAAAGAAAAGGAATTCTTTTTGTAGTTGTGGGTTTTGAATTTATAAGCAGAACGGTAAAAGATTTTGTTAAACTTAGAAGTTGACCCTATCAAGATAATCCCGCCTTTGAAACACTGAAAAAAGGGTCCTTCGCGTTTTCTTTTTCTTGTTTCTTAATTTCTTTAAGTGTGTTTTTAGCTCAGAAACTGATAATTCATGAATTTGTATTTATATTAATCAATCAAGTCTCTTAATATGAGGGACTGGTGTTTCCTTTTTATTTTCTCAATTGGTTTTCTTTGTCATATTATTTATTTTTAACTTCTTCATTTTCATTAGTGAGATCATAAGGTTTAGTTCCCTGTTTTAAGGGTTTAGTTGATTGGATCATTGAAACAGATCCCACAATAATTTTTTTTTTTAAAGTCCAAATAGGTTGTTGTGAACAATTGAACCCCATGGGCCATGATATTGTAGCAAAGGTGGCATGGCATGGATATATAAAAGGATAATTAATTGGAGATTCCTTTTATAAAACAACGTGTAAATTTTTTGAATCTTAACCCGCTGATCTTAGGTTAACTAACTTGGAGTATAAGATAAATTAATGGAGAACATGTCACTTACCATGGTTAAATGATAAGCGTGTATATATTGATATTAATTGATTTCTGAATTTTTATCTATTGGTTCAGAGGAAGCAAAACGCGTTGTATATTTCACTCGGGGTGAAATATTGATTTCATACTATGCTTCCAATTGTTTATTAGGAATGTAAAGTGAAAGCAATATTCTTCTTTAATTTCTTTTCATCCAATTCTATAGCGATTTTGCATTGGATGGAATTCTGATTTGTTTTGAAAGGGATAAAAAAGTTGATAGAGAAAGATTAGTTCGGATTCAACGATAGGCTTTAGTGTTTGGAGGTTGCTCCCTATATATATATGTGCGAAAAATAAATATAATTAAAATTAGGTATACATTATAGAACCTACACTCTCCTTGAGAATTTAAATTCGGAATCTATCACGAACAATGTCTTACCTCTCTCCTATTTACCTCAAATCCTGTATATCGTCCTAATCAAGCATAGCATAATACCCCAACAACATATATATATATATATATATATAAAAAATTTCACTAACATGTCTTTACTAATTTTAGCACAAAAACTATTGCGTAGGGTTTGGTATATGATTTAGAATAGAAGTTTAGTGCAGAAGAAAGAAATAAACGCAATGGACGGTGGAAGTCGGCCATTATCCAAGTCACATGCTCGTCATCTCATGTTTGTTGGAAACGGATCAATCTTTTTCACCATGCAAATCCAAATCGCCTATAAGCCAATGAAAAAGGGAGAGAATATATGGAAAATGTGTGTCCTAGGCACCTTGCACCTAACATCGCTTCGTCGATTTGTAATCTGTATTTATAAGTAATAAATATTTTAATTATATTTATTTAACGTACACAAAAATTCCTGCTTGTCGCTACTGTAATATATTTATTTATTTATTCAAATATTAATACCGCTTAGAAAAATTCTTGTGTACGTAACTGAGTCTTAGAAAAGCTGGATCCAAATCAAACTCATACAAAGCTAGTCTTAGAAACTGCAATCAACTAATAATTCTGCAATAATCAGCTCGATTTTGATATCATAAGGGATTGTGGTGGGATGGATAGGAACCTTCCATGCTTAACCAAAAGGTTTGAGTTTGAGCTTTGCAAATATTTTTTTTGGTAGAGAGCACTTCCCCCTATAATGGGTAATAGGCGACCACTAGTTAAAAAAAGGAGAAAAATCGATTATCAAAACCGACCGATGTTGGTCAGTAATTGGCAAAAATCGGCCGAAAACCAACCGTTTCGTGGTGGTCGGTAATCGTATGGTCGGTAGAGCCAACCGACCGACTTCGATCGGTCAATTAAATTCCAAAAAATAAAAAATTACCGAAAAATTAACCGTAGTCAGTCGGTTTTTTAATCATGTAACTAAAAAATGTACCATCTGGGAATCGAAGCGAGGTCTATACTCAAGATACTATTCTACCATTAGAACATTAGTGCTCTTTGTTTTAAGACTGTCTTTTATTTCATTTATACTCTTTAATTGTATTTTCATGCAAAAAAAAAAAAAGATGTCGATCGATTTTATTAAAAATAAATTATCAACCAAAATTGTTCGATTTTTTAAAATGACCCGCCGAAATAACCGATCGATTTTTGAATATTAATTTTAATTTATTTTAAATGAAAAACCGGCCAAAGTTGGTCGATTTTTTGAAAAATAAAGTTCGCGAGAAGCAAAAATAGTTTCCCGCATTTTTGCGCAAAAAAAAAACCCGACCAAAGTTGGTCGATTTCGTTAAAAAAATTGAAAAATAAAATATTTTGAAAAAACCGATCGGCTTCGGTCGATTTTCTGGCCGTTTTTTTTACGACCGAAGTTGGTTGATCGACCGCGGTCAATTTGGCCGAATTCTAGTAGTAGACGTGAATCCAAATTTAATCGCCCCAAGATGGATACCAAACGTCAGATGGAACCAAAAATGAAGAAGCTCGATCCTGATAGCTTCGGTCGAATATTCATTATGGAACTTTTGAGTGCTTGCTCCAATTTACAAATATATACTAACAAAATTCTAGGGCAGAAGAAGCTCAGATAGCTAGAGATATTGATTGCTATCATTCAACCTCTGCATGTAGTCGGGTGATGACAAATAGTGAAATTTCTAAATGTTTTCCTTTTGATGTTTTTATATATAGAAAAATTTAAAAATATAATTTTTTGGTTGAGAATATCAAACAAGACTTGATAACCTACCAAGTCATGGTATACTGATCAAAATGCATGATAATAGATGCATGAAAGGCACCACATACAAGTGTAATAACAAAATTTCTATACGGAAGCATATTTAGGGAAGGGAGAATAAAAACAATATACATAAATAGGAAGCCCAATATAATTAGTGAATAGGAAGTAGAGTGTTATATGATTATGTGTTAAGAAATTCACTAAATATTTATAAATATTTGACTGTAAATTTAATTATCATTGTACTGAAAAATTGGTATTGATACGATTAATACTTAAATCGGAAATCAACATCGGGTTCCGACTATCCGAAAAACGCAGACTGAAGCGGAAGATCACAAAATACAACACAACAAGGGAGTCGTTAGACCTCCGCTTGCTCGAATGAAGAAGCTTATCAATCAGAATTGAGACAGGGAGGAGAGGCGAAAGAGAGATTTTCGAGTCTGCAAGCAGCAAGCAACAATGGCAAGTTGAATTACAATTGAAGTTAATCTAATTATGTGTTTGGAAGACAAGATTATTGATGGGAAATCCCAACCTTAATCTATTAGTGCGTTTGATTTACTCCCAAATTAATGAACTATTCCAAGAGATACCTTTCACACAAAAGCAACTACACAACTTGTGATAAATTTTCCAACCTTTGATTTCTAATTTTCCATCTCAAAATTATAAAGCGTGGTAATATATTTCATAGTAACCAAATTACACAAGTAAATTAATAGCATGTTTAGTCAAGCTGTAAAAATAAGCTTATTTTGAAAAGTGTTTTTTTTCTTAAAAGCGCTTTTCTCAAAAGTACTTTTGGCGAGAATCAGTTTATGTTTGGCTAATTAATTTGAAAAACACTTCTGAACAACAATTAATGTTTGGCCAAACTTTTAAAAACTGCTTCTAAGTGTATTTTTCTCAAAAATGTTTTTCAAAAAAGTGCTTTTGGAGAGAAGCTAATTTTTTCTGCTTCTCCAAAACTGCTTATGCTTATGCTCGAAAGCGCTTTTTTTCTTCTAAAAGTCTGGACAAACACTTCAACTTTGAAAAAAAAGCATTTTTAGATTTGGAGAAGCTTGGCAAACGGGCTATAAAAACCCATTTGTCCATTATTTTTTTCTTCTTTTTTAATTCAAAAAATGTGTTTGTGCATGAAAATTTGCAAGTATTTAGAGATTTTTCGAAAATGAATTTTTCAAAAAAAACACTTTTTCAAAATTTCCAAAAAAACTTTTTTTTTAACTCAGAAAACTGTAATATTTTTCAAATAAAATGCATGTCCAAACATAATTTTAAATCCAAATACCATTCTCAACTTAACTCCAATTTTTTCAATACAATTTTTTTGTCCAAACGCGTGCTAAGAAAAAAACAGCCAAACAGTTACTGACTCACTCTCACACACGCACAAAAAAAGAAAAGTCCATGTTTCAAGATCATAACTCTTCCTTACAGAAACTGAAGACAGAAATTAATAGCTCAAACATAAGACAGAAAAGAACAAAAAACCATTAATCCAAAACAAATACATCTTATAATTCACAGAATTAAACCAACAAATCTGTTCTATCAATCTTTCTTAGCAGCACATTGGTTTTGCATAATCAATTACAATAATTCTTTTCTGAAAAAAAGAAATTGGAATGTCCTTCAATTCCACTTTTAATGGGGTCATGGTCATCTCAGCAATTTCCTGGAAATTTCCTAAAGCCAGTTAGAATGACCAAGACTTGTCAACTACTCATGATCTTTAACCAAAAATATAAAAGGGAAAAAGAGTAGTTGCAATTTAAAGATTGACATCAATTTAGTATCTTTGAACTCTTTGCAATATCTTCCTTTCTCACTTCCAACTTCACAACACTTTGAGCTTAAGTGATTCTGCCTTTTGGTCACATCAGAGTAAGAACCAAGGAAAAAGTATATATTTTTTCAAGTAAAGCACAGTCATCTTTGCGCAAGATTTGGCTGAGTTGGTTGGGTGAGTGATACATGCGAGACCTCATATCGATTCCTCTCACTAGCAGTCTCTTAGTTAGAGCTCATCGTATCGGACTTGCCTAGTGCGGTTTACATATTTTTATATGATTTGTACATGAGCTATTGCACAGTGAGCAAGTTACCCAGTGCACACCCAAAAGATAGCGACTGCGAGTTTCCCTAAGAATTAAATAAATAAATACAGTCCTCTTTATTTCAAGTTTTACGCGCATTTGGCTTTAATATCTTCGATATTATCCTTAGATTCTTGATTATATTCTTGACACTTTGTATTAATTCATGTTTATTCTATGTCTCTCTGTGAATAGGTTGGTGGATTCGAGAAATTGCCTATTCAGATTGATTCTTGAGGACTTTTCCTTCACCTCAAAGTTTAATTATTCACAAGGCAAGTATATTTCACTTTATGTCCATAAATAAAATATTAAAAGTAAAATGAATAATTGTGCATTAATTTGATTCTTTTCATATACTATTTATTTATTTTACAATTTCAATCAACACAAAATCTTATTTTTGGATAATGTGATAGAGATGACGTATGTATGTTCCTGAGCTCGAGCTTCCAGGAAGCTCGATGTCTTTCAGTAAGAATTAAGTTGTCTATTATCCAGATATTATTCGGGAAAAAGTGAGGGGGGAAAAAGCAAAAGAACAAACTTTTTGGTATGATATTGCAATAATTCTTACTTACCTCGTTGACTTTAGTACTAGCAGAGACCCACCCCCAAAAAAGAAATAAGAAGAAATTAAAGATGAATTATATGACCATCTAATTTAAAGGTTTAAACATAATGTTATTTATAGAGTCCATTACTCAAATGATCATTTAACTATCCGAAATTACATACTAAAGTCATTTTCCTTTCGTTTCTAACATCAAAGTCATTTAACTATTCTTATAGCATTCAGAAGGTCACTCAACTAGATTTTTCAAATTTTTGATTGCCAAATACCTATGTTACCCTTTAAATTATCAACTTTTGTTTTCTTTTTATTTTTCTTTAACTTTTTAATATTTTTTTTTTCTCTTTTCAATTTATATTATTGACTTACCTATAGAATATATAAATTTTATTTATAAATTAAAAAAATTGTATTAAGCATATATAATGTTGGAATAATAAAATATTGATCATGATAATAAAAATTAATTAGAATAATTTGTTCGTAATAATAATTTTGATATTAACAACAAAAACTCAAAAAAATTATTTACACAATTGAGAATGAAAAAAAATAAATGTTTTATAATATTTATTCTATGCAAGTAATATAAAAAATAATTATTTAAAATAAAGGTATATATATATATTGAAAATTATGCTCAATTATATTATTATTTCGACATTATATAAGCTGAAAACTATTTTTTTATTTTATAAATAAAATATATTTGTTCTATAGGTAAGTCCACAATGTAGATTAAAAAGAGAAAAAATAATAATATTTTAAAAAATTTAAAAATTTGATAATTTAGAGGGTAAAATAGGTATTTAACAATCAAAAGACAGTTAAAAGTTTTAGAAATTAGGTTGAGTAGTCTTCTAATTGCTATAGGCATAGTTAAGTGACTTTTTTGTTATAAACGAAAGAAAGATGACTTTACTAAATAATTTCGATTAGTTGAGTGACAATTTAAGTAATGAACTCGTTATTTTTATAATGGGGTTTTGACACAGTTACCCACAAAAATAAAACTATTTACCCTTGTTTACCCATTTGTTTTCCTACCCATAAATTAATTACATTTCCTACCCATAGTAGGTTTTGTGGGAAATTTTTTCTTTATTCTCCAATTCTTTTTTATTTCTATGCTTATTTTCTTTTCTTTTTTCTTTTTTTTCTTTTCTCCTTTTCTTTTTTTCTCGTTTTCTTCTTATTTTTTTCTTTTTTCCTTTTCTAATTTCATTTAACTTCTTTTTTTATATTCTTTTTCTCTTCATAATCTTATTTCATTTACTGTTTTCACTATTTTTATTTTTTTTTATATTATTACTAAAGAAAAATCAAATTGTGTACCAATTAAATGTAGTTAATAAAACCAAAAAATATTAACTAACATATGATACTAGTATAGTATATAGCTATACCAACAGAGTATACAATTGTACGCATTGAGTTAAAAAAAATTAATTCAATTATTGAACTAAAATAGTATCAGTTGTCAATAAAAAAATTAAAAATTCTAAAAGGATTTAATTGTAAGAGTATATCGTTACATCATATAGCATACTATAATTTTTATTTATTTTTTGCATTTTCAATTTGCCCCTCACGCTTGGTAAAATCTTAAAACAAATTAAAAGGGAAAAGGCAAGTGAATTTATGGGTAATAAGTATACTATTATAGTATATTGTATACTATTACAGCATATTGTTACAGTATCTTGCATATTATTACAATATACTATAACAATATATTGTATACTATAATAGTATATTGTTGCAGTATAACTATATACTCCTATAGTATATTAGTATACTGTCGCGGTATACTATTTTGTAAACTATAATAGTGTATTGTTACAGTATAGCTATATACTCCTACAACATATTGTATACCTTAGCGGTATACTGTAGTTGTGTTCTTCTTCGATTTTCAACTGAAAATTTCGATCTCAATCACCTCAAATCAGGTCTAAATGCTATCAAATTTCAGTATGAACTTCCAGAAGGTACTATAAGCAATATTTAACAGCACCACTTTGAATCAAACAAGAAATCGTCAAAAATAAAATTGAGCTTCAAGCCCAACAATGGTGGATATTCAATCTTAGGAGTGAACTTTTCTCTTCTGAAATTAATCTTGTCGATTTGCCATATTTCTGAATGGAATTGATGTGTTGTTGTGTCTGTTTGTATGTTTCTTCAAAAAGAAATATTACTTTTTCTACTTTCTCCACCACCTCGTCCATTTGGGGGTTTTGCAAATATATAGGAAGTGAAACTAGCGGGTAAATAGTTTGGGAAGTATGGGTAGGAGTAGTAAATAATTTGAGTCTGGGCATTAAAGGGTAAATAATTTGGAATTAATAGGTATAAAGTGAGATTTTCTCTTTTACAATTATGTAACAACCTCACAAACTCAAACTCGACTTCATTATTTGGATTTTCTTCTACCTCGTCCATGTCCATTTGATTCTTCGATACAAGCCACACTTTTCATCTTTCTCCTTTAAGAAAACCAATGCAGTACTCAAAGCTTGTTCAGCCAATTTTGTATTTGGTTTCTTTAGTTTTTCTTCATATAGTTGCAATTTACAACGTTTGGCAAATTAATTCATCTTTATATGGTTATCGTGCTTAATACACAGAATAAAGAATATACAGATAGCAATTTAATACGAAACCTGACAATGTAGAGGATATTCTGACTAATGTCACAATTTCCAAACGTACTGTAACAAGTTCGACATTCTATAGGCTTTTAATTTAAACCATTGGTTGTTCCGTTTTGTAAACGTGTGAAAAAAGAGAGTAAATTTTATGTATAGTCATTTAACTTTGGATTTATTACCCGAATGTTATTTTCTTTTATTTGTTACGCAAAAACCGTTCAACTTTGTGTTCATTACCTAAAAGTTACTTTTCTTTCTTTTGTTACACAAAAATTATTTTACTATGCTCTAATTATCACAATAGTCACTTTGATAATATCTTATAAAACTTTCACCTGAAAAGTCAATTATGCATTTGATATTGTAAATCCTCTTATTTATATAATACATTCTGTATTATATATTATATAATATATTTTCACATAGGTATTTTATTTATAATTAAATAAATTTATATTACTTTATTTATTATAGTTATAATATATTCGTATATTTAATTTTTTTCATGGCACTGAATTTGTTTAATTATATTCAAATATGAAGATATTGTAAAATATAAAAATTACAAAAACAATTTATTTGAAACAATAAAAACATATTTGTTTAACAAATGATAGTTTTTTATAGTCAATTTTTTAAAAATTCAAAAATATTTGTGTTTAATATTAATTTTTAAAAAAACTATATCTATTAATATTGTTTTTTTTTACAGTGTTAATTTGATGTGTCACTGTGCTAAATGTTGGTATTTTATTGATTGGATTAATGAATATGACTTGGTTGATAAATCTGTGAGCTTTGATTTTATAATTTTTATTAAAAGTATTTAATTAGACAATAACTTTGACTTGAGATTTATTCACAGTAATGTTACTGACAAATTTAATAATGCTATCAATATATCTTGAAAATTAACGTTAAAGAAAAATTAAATGTACAAATATATTATAAAAATAATAAATAAAATAATATTAAGTTATTTTAATTATAGATAAAATACCTAGGTAAAAAAATATTATATAATAAATGAGAGGATTTATATAATGTCAAGGGCATAATAGACATTTCGAGTAAAAGCATTATAAAATTTGGCCAAGATGACTTTTGTGATAATTATAGCCAAGTAAAATAAGTTTTGTGTAACAAAAGAAAGAAAAATGACTTTTAAGTGATGAACACAAAGTTAAATAATTTTTACGTAATACAAAAAAAAATTAACTTTTGAATAATGAACACAAAGCTGAATGACCAGCTATAAAATTTACTCGAAAAAAAAAAAAGTATCGACCAAGTTAGTCTTTCCAACTCTCCAACAAAAGCGTAGAAAAAGGAAGTAAAAGTAACTAGTTGAGTTAAATACGATTTTTATGAGTTTTAAAACTGTATATCTAAACAGACAATCAGAATAAATCCACCGTCCACAAAAAGAAATACTCCTAAGTAAAACAATGTAACTTCTCAAAGTGCACGTTTGTCTTTTTTTCCAGCTTCATATTTAGGGATTATCTACTTTCTGTAGAATGAAGAAAGGTACTGTTCTGGTCGTGATTTGTAGGTTGGAAAGCCACAAGTAATTAACACTAATATATTGTAGATAATTAATAATTAGTTGTTATACAAATTGTGTTGTATTGAGAAACTTGATCAAGTAAAGAAAAGGATAAAACCCCAATCCATCATTATATAGGTACTTTTATACTTTTGGATAGGGGTGTTCAAACCGAACTGGAAAATCGTACCAAATCGAAAAGCCAAATCAAACCGATTAAAAAAATCGACTAGGTTTGGTTTGACTTGATTTGGTATTGAGTAAAAAAATCTCAACCAAACCGACATATAAATATATAAATTTTATTTATATTTTTAAGACTATAGTGAATTTTCTTTAGAAAACGTAGAAATATTTGGGATCCTCTCATGTATTAACCTTGAAAGCGTAAATTAACGAAAAATTATTGTTAGACGACTAAAAAAATAACTACCACGTATTACTAAAAAAATTCTCCCATTAAAATATTTTAATAGATCATATGTTTGTCAATTTTTTTCCATATTTACTAAACATATATTCACTTATCAAAACTTTATCTATAATTTTAACAAAGTAATATTGAAATAATATTCATGTAACAAAAAAAACCCGAAAACCCGAAAAATCCGACAAAACCGAACCAATTCAAACCGATATAATTGGTTTGATTTGATTTTAATAAAAACCGAACCAACTCGGTCCATGTACACCCCTACTTTTGGAATTGCTTATATTATAAGACGCTTAAAGTAGGTTTTACTAGTGCATCGATATCATTAAGTTTAATACCATGGAAACATAAATCTATTTATTGTTTAGTATACACATGAGAGAAGATGTGGAAGTCACTAACGGTGGATGAATACTAAGAGCCCGTTTGGCTTAGCTGATCTACAGTAGTTAATAAGTATTAGGTGTTGAAAAACACTTTTAAATGCTTAAGTTGATTTAAAAAATAAGCAGTTACATGTTTGGATAAAAGTGCTGAAATTAATAATATGCAGCTTACGAACTGGGTATACGAAAAGTTTTGTTTTAAAAAGAAGTATTTTAGGGATAGAATAGTAAATATTTTGGTCAAACTTAATGTCCTTATAGGCTGAAATTTGATAAGTTGGGGGAGACCAACTTATGGCTTTGACTTATTTTTGGCTTATAAACACTTTTAATTTTACCAAACGCGTAGATAAGCCAAAAAATGCTTATAAGCCAGTTTGACTAGTTTATAAGCTTAGCCAAACACCCTTTAAATATCAAAATTAGGTAGATCCACTCGATACCTATGCTGGTGAGAGGTAACATATATTCGATAGAATAGTCAAATAACGCGCAATAGTTGATCTGAACATCACTTAATAGAAATTGAAATTCACTAGTTATCCCTCTCATCAAGATTTAAAAGTGTCAAATAAGACAAAGGATGAAAGACTAAGTTAAAAGTATCAGTTTAATTTGTTTGAAAAAAACATTTAAGGGTTAGTTATCGACTTAATTTCGTATTGTTGAATCATTTGGATATAGGGTGTGTTTGATACGGAGGAAAATGTTTTCCTAAAAGATGTTATCATGGAAAATGAGTGGTTTTATCACTTATTTTTCCTTGTTGGTTGGTGAATGGAAAATATTTTCTATTAGTGTTTGGTTAGAGAGTAGAAAATACTTTTTTTAAGAGGATTCTATTTTCTTTGAAAATTTAATCATTCTTCTAAAAATTCACATAAACCCAAAGGAACCAATGTGATGCTTTACTTTTACACAAAAATAACGTTGAAATTTGTGCTCCATCACTAAAAAGAAACTCTTTTTTTAGTTGAAAAAGAAAGTACTCTTTCTACAACATGAAAAATAAAGTACTCATTTTATTGAAATAAAAGAAAATACTTTTTTTACACCATGAAAAGAAAATACTCATTTTATTGAAATAAAAAAAATATTTTTTTACATCATAAAAAGAAAATACATTTTTGGTTGAAATGAGAAAAAAATACTTTTTCTACATAAAAAGAAAGTATTTTTTTTTGTTAAAATGAAAAAATATTTTTTTATATCATGAAAAAAATATACTTATTTGTTGAAATGAAAAAAATCTATTTATAACATGAAAAAGAAAGTATTATAAATAATATTTTTATTTAGGAGGAGGGGTGGGTACTAATTGAATGACAAGAAATTATTGTAGTGTTGAGATGAAGCCATGAAATTAATCTGCCACACTATCTTAATGTCGTTAATTTACAACCCTCTTAATTATGTAATTTGTGTATTTTTGGTTTAACCATCTGGTACCTGGAGGCAACATACTCGTTTAATCAAGATACATGTAGGGGCAAATCTACAATTCGAACTTTGTGTGTTCAAGTTCGGGATTCTATCACAACCCATTAATTTACTAGGTTCAAAATTTATTATGTTTTGATTTTTTACTATATATACAGAATCTGAACCAAAACTGCTAAGTTCAAATAAATCATAATAAAAATTAACACTACATCCGTAAAGGGCCTATGTAAGAGGAAAATGCTCTCTATCATAATTTTTTCATTCTCATAATTTGAAATTGAGACCTATGAAATAGAGATGCAGCGATTCTATCCGCCCCACGAAATTAGTTGGCGGTGTAGATTAATTGTGCACTAGCATTGATACAAGAATTAGAATATTCTCTGTTTAATATTGTGGATATTAACCTGCCTTTCTTTGTCCATCCACATATATATGATTCTTTTCCAATGTAAGTTCTAGCTTAACTTTATGGTAATTTAGAAATGAAGAAATATATACAAACACAGAGTACACCAAAAAGACATAATATAGCTAAAAAAAAGTATCTCTTGGTTACGAATTTACGATCACAACTTGGGAAAAGATGTAACCTGATACCTGAAGTACTAAAGCCAAGACAAGTACAAACGAAAGTGACATAAACCTTTTAAATAAACCAACATATTCTATTTGAATTAGTATTAAATTAATAGATGATGTTTGACTTGAAGTATTACGGCTTCGGTCTGAAATCAGCTCCCATAGTTGAATTTGAATGAAAAAGGAACCCTCAAATGCGGTCTAAATCTCTATGTTTATGCTCACCTTGACTAAGTTGATACATTCAATCCTCTCTATAGTAGTTTGTCTCAATATTTTTTGAATACTATAGTGAACGTTATTATAGAGGATATTTATTATAATATAACATAAAATATTAGTCCCGAGAAAAACTTGACTTTAATAATAAACGGCTATTATATAAGAATATTGTTATACAAAGATGTGACTGTAACTCTTATTTTTCATAGGCACTGATCAAATAACTATGCCCATCTAGAATTATGTAATTATGTAAAATACTGAAGAGATGGTGAGCTCCGATCTTAATGAGGATGATGAGTTTCTAAAAGAATATAAGTAACTTCTCAGGCAAATCTCACATCGATAAACAATAAGAAAAATATTGTTTGTAGAAAAAAACATTAATCCTTAAATCTTCACAACACATTTAAAATCGTGTCAAGCCTAGGAGTAAAGTGGACAATAATACAAATTGTCAAGGCCCGAAATTCTAATCGTGGAGTTGTGATGACGTCTAACATCCACTTACCGGGCAAACCAGTGTTAGTTAATTAATTAATTAATTAATTAATTTTAACAATTTAAAATAGAATAGTCATAATAATTAATGATTGGTAAAAACTAAAATACGTATGATAAATTCATAAATAGCACGATCTATACCAATCTCAGAATCTGGTGTCACGAATACATGAGCGTTTAAAATACTACAAACATAGTCTGAAGTGAAATACAACTGTTTGAAACTAGAATAACAATAAAACAAGATAGAAGAGGACTTCAGGGACTGCGAATGCCAAGCAGCTCTACCTCAAGTTTCCTGGCAAGTCAATCCGAGTGAACTCCTCTACGCATAGTTGGGACCAACATCGGGATCTGCACAAGAAGTATAGAAGTACAGTATGAATACAACCGATCACATATACTCTGTAAGTGTCGAATCTAACCTCGACGAAGTAGTGATGAGGCTATGACAAGACACTCACTATAAACATGTACGAATAATAGTAACATAAGACAAAAATATAAATAAACCAGTAAACTCATAAAAGCGAACCCGAAGGTCAACTTCCAGAGGGGCGCAGAATAACATCATCTCAAATATCATATCACAGTACCGATATAAAACTATATAACTACAAACATCTACAACGCATCATACTTTGTTGCGGCTCGCAATCAGATCTTAACATTTATTACAATACCTATTGCGGTGTATAACCCAATCCCATTATCATTTTACAATATTTATTGCCGCGTGAAACCTGATCCCAATATCAATTCATTTCTTTACTGTTATGGCGCACAACCCATTTTCAATATTAACTCATTAACACAAATCACGCAACACAACTAATAACATAATCTCAATACAAACGGAGAATGAAACGTATGGGACATCAAGGAACTACCAATACAAATGGAGAATAAGCAATACCTCGTAATCACAAATCTTGACAATTCAGAATAGCTAAATAGCTCACATAATCGGAATAACATATTAAAGTGGAATGAGTAGCGTAAAGATAATAAAGGAAAGTAAAGACATGAGACAATAAAGATATACAACTAATACAAGTAGGAACGTATAAAGATAAGCAGGTATTGAGTGAGGAATAAATAAATCGAAACAAGTAGCAATTTAGTAACATATAACAAGTAAGGTATGGATAAAAATTAAGTTACATGTAGCAATCAAGGCAATTAAAGAGACATAACATGTTATAAATAATGACATAAATGTAAATAACTCAACTGCTTGTTATAACCCATGACATCGCATATACACTCGTCACATTGCATATACGCTGTCCCCGCATACAATTCACGTAGCAAATAGACCAACAAACAGTTCAAAATAAGCTTTAGAAACTACCCATGAATGTTAAAGGTTCAATCTTTGACGAAATTGAAAAAGTCAACAAAAGTCAACTCCGGATTCTTTTGGTCAAAATTTGAGATCTGAACCAAAACCCAATTATCCATTCCCCTCATTGTCCGGTTATCTGGTTTATTTCAAAATCCGACCTCAATTTGAGGCCTAAATCTCAATTTTTATAAAATCCTTAAATTCTACCCAAAACCCCTAATTTCTACTGTGAAATTCCTCAATTTGATTTTAAAAGCTCATGAAAAGTAATGGATAATTGATGAAAAATGAATTAGAGTTGCTTACCAATGAATTTGGAAGAAAAAGTTCTCAAAAATCGCCCATAGAGTATTTAGGGTTAAAAAATATAGTGAAATGAGCTAAATTCCGACTTTTCCCTCTTTTACCCAGCTGCAGATGTCACTTTGCCGAGTCTTGTATGCAAATGCGATATCTGCAATTACGAGACACGAATCACAAATGCGATCAGTGAATCAAGCTCAGTAAAGTCGCAAATGCGACAAAAGTCTCGCAAATGCAAAGAGTTTCTTCATCGCAAATGCAAGATAAGCTTCGTATTTGCAAAGCTGCTAGCCCACATTTCCATGTCGCATTTGCGACCTTGATGTGAAGCCGCCAGCCGCCATTTCCATGTCGCAAAAGCGACTCCAAGGTCACAAATGCGACCACCCATTGTCCGCAAATGCGATCCCCTTCTTCGCAAATGCGAAGACCCAACCCCAACCCATATTCGCAAATGCGATCTATTGATCTCAAAAGCGAGGCTTGCAAATGCGAGCCAGACCTCGCAAATGCAAGATCTGCAGGCTTGCACCAATAATCTTCAAACTATCCAAAACTCATCCTATACACATTCGAAACTCACCCGAGCCCCTCGGGCTCCAAATCGATCATGCACACAAGTGTAATAACATCCTACAAATTTGCTTGCTACCTCAAGTCATCAAAATAACATCAAATAATACGAATCGGTCATCAAACTCAAGAATTTCAACTTTAAAACTCACGTTCATAATTTTTTACATAACGCGCCGGAATGCACTTGGGTCACCCCGGACCCTAACCAAACGCGCGTACAAGTTCAAAAATAACGGTCGTACAAACCTACCAAAATTGTCAAAATACCGATCCGAGATTGTTTGCCAATAATGTTGATCGTGGTCAACTCAAATCTCATTTTAGGTCAAAAATCACATTTTCTTCAAAATTTGACGTAAAAACTTTCCGAAAAGTGACACAGAGCACGCACACAAATCAAGAAATATCAAGTGAAGTTATGACAAATCTCAGAACACTGGAATTAAGGCTAGTACTTAAAACGACCTATTGGGTCGTCACACAAATATAATAGTCATAAAGATATGAAAAGCTACTATATTATACATGAATTTTAATGCAGAGATTAATTATGTATGAATTAGTAGTACACAAATTATTTCTTGGTGGGTGTTTAATTTATTGCACTAAAATTAGACATACAACATATCATTCAAATATCTATTTATTTTTTTAAACTAAAAAGGAATGAGCTTACAATTATACCATTGGATACTTGTCCTTCATTTGTTTGTAGCAAAAAGACAAGGATAATTTTATTCTTTTTGTTTTTTATCCATATATAAGTTACAGATGTATTAGTTATTCCATGGTAGTATAAGATTATACATCAATTGATATATTAAGTTATACAAGAATTAATTATATATAATTCGAAATTCAAATCAAACATTAAATAAAGTTATACAAAATTATATATCATGATTAGTTTTCCTTATACACCATGCCAAATAACCCCTTAGTAAATTGTGTTAATCTTGTGCAGAAACCTATGATGAATTTATTATCCGAATATACGGTTCTAAAGCTAAAAAAGCATCTTCAACTGTAGTTATATCTTGCATATCCATGTTAATAGCAGGTCCGATTCCAGAATTGAATAGTTCGGCGAATAAGAAAATTTCTCTTCCTTGAAAAACTAAGAATAGACAAGAGGACGATTGAATTTCAATCACATTAACTTTTCTCGTTCCACTTCGTAGGATAAGTCACGTCAAGTAAGAAAGTAGCACTAGTCAGGTCGGTCTGCTAATATAGGAAAATAAAAATTAGCTGTGTGGCTGGAAAATAAAGGTAACATAGTCAGGTCGGTATACTAATATCTAAGTTGGATTAAAGTTTAAACCCTTCATCATATTGCACTATATTTTACCCCAGAATTGCATTTATATGTCTTTTATTTTTCACAATATATGATGGTGAAGTCAAAAAATTCAATAAGAATATTTAAATTTTAAATATCTTTTACAAAGGTGTTTAAAATTTATTTCCTATTAATATAATAAATAATATTTTATTATATATACAATATAATTTTTTGACGAAAATATTAATTGATTAATTTTGAGCACACATAGTTTTGCCCTGCTTGTCTCATTATAAGGAGTCGCTTTCTTCTTTACTTCTTTACTTCTTTACTTGTATTGGGTGGTAAAGAGAATCAAGAGATAGGGAGTTGTTAGTCGGCAACTCAAAAATTTGCTTTGCTGGCTTTTATATCCCCTTGACAGACCCTTAACGTGAAATCAGCTGCTCATGACTCATCAACTCATCAATCACAGCTTGTTTGTTTTTTTACAGTCTTTTCCTAGCAATTTACACACAAAGGAAAATTAGGAAAAATAAACAAGGATATCCTCTCATATTTACTTTTAATTTGAGACGATCATACGATTCTATATTACTTAAAAGCCTCCCTAAACTTAGCTCGGACACCCAAGTTTAGGATGATTAAGATTAGATGTAGTTTGAGGAGGGAACTAATACTCTGAACCAAGTTTAGAGGTATTTTCAGATATTCTGCTTGAGCCTAAAATAATTGAAAAATATCAGTGTATAAGCCCATAATTGCAATGTGTCCTCCACACAAGCCTCTGATCACCGAGTCGACCTCAACCATTTGGAAGGACACAAACCTTGGCCACGCTTTCGAGTTCTATCCCCCTACCACAAATATCCTAGCTGATACATTGGTCGAGGGTATACCTAGTGACGATCAAGGGTGTTCAAATTTAAAAGCAGTGAATTTTCTCCCGATAAATGGTGTTCAATATGTGTTATATACTTCTTCCCTATGTATATAGTATAATTTTCGACAACTGACCACCCTTATGACCATGTGGCTTCGCCACTGGGTATACCTCCATTATATTCCTCAACTGAGCAAAATCGAAAGTCTTACGCTTAAATTTTACTATCACCTATTATCGAAGATAAATTCACATGGTTAATATATAAAAGGAATTTGACATGCACGTTAAGAGATGCGAATTGAAAACATAACTAAATATAGTAAAATGCACATTGTCTAACAATTTAATCTTTTATAAGATAAGATATCGCACAATTTAATATTTCTTGGTTGGATTGTCTTGCTTTGGAATATATTATAAGTTGTTTAATAGCTGGAACAAATACGTCCTCAAAAATGCAATTTACTCAGCAGTTGTTTTTTAATGGAGTAATATAAAAAAGAAAAAGGAAAGTGAAGAATCTCATAATCATAAAGGGCCTGCATCCAGCGATTACTGAATGGGAACATTTGGCATTCTTTAAATTCTTTTCTTTCAAATGAAGCATAACTAGAGAGGAAAAATATATTTAAAAAAAGTAGTAAGAGAATATAATTATTTATTTATTTATTTTATGTAAGGAATGATATAAAAGGGCAGTCGACGATATTTATGGACAGTGACCCATCAATTCAGTGCAGATAGATGTGAATGTCTTTGTAATGGGAGCCAAATGTTTCATCATCATTTCCTTTTTATAGCCAAAGAATTGAAGTATTTCTTTTTTATTCTTCCTCTCTCTCTTGCATTATTTATTTATTTATTTATTTAAGAGGAGTTCTTATCTTAGTTTCCATCTATAATTTTCAGCTTTATTTTTAGCTGATTCTGAAAGTTAAAAGAAGAAGAAACAAGCTAAGGGAGACGAGGAGCCTTTCGTTTTTTGTGGTACTTTCCATTATCTGATATTGCTTTCATTTTTTTTTTCTTGGGTTATTTGCCTGGCTAATTATCTAAATAATAAAATAGGAAAAAAATGAAACCTAGATTTAAGGAGTTTTCATAATCACGATATTATATGTTTATATTTAGTTTTATTCCACACAATGCAATTAGTATTTTTTCCATTTACTAGAGGAATATACTAGGAAATTGTTGGAAGAAAAATTGTTGTCGGTAAATTATAGCCTCACACAATCAGAGACGAAGCCAAGTTTTAACTTTATAAGTTCTGAATTTTAATGTCAGTTTTTGAAACTGAGTTCTAATTAAATTTAATATTTATATATATTTAATAAATTTTTCAACAGAAATATACTGTTCAGTCGAACCCGTATCCGTACTTCTAGCTCCACTCCTGCACACGTTAGTTTGAATAATTATATATACAATCACCATATTATTTGAAACTTCATATAGGTTTCATGATTCCCTTTTTCAAATGTATTTTTCTATTAAATTCAAGTTTTTTTTTTTCTGTTGTATTCTGAAGTGAGATACTTGATAGATACACTTCTAGTGGCAAGATCATGTTCCCAAAATAAAACTTTATTCTACAATAATTCATCTTAATTAGTGTAATCACATGCAACAGAGAAGAGAACCCATAATAATGAAAGAGACCAAAAATGAACCATTATGGTACATGGTTCAATTTTATGATTAATACTTTTATTTTATAACTTAAATTTATTTTTAATATAATATTTATGTGATTTAAAAAAAATTACTCGTTGAAACAGGATACACGTACAATGTGCATATCTTGGGACTAGTTTTAATATCATAAAATAAAAGGTCTTAGAATAATCAATAACATATCCGGGTTTGTTTTTTGTAAAAAAAAAAGGAAAAGCAAATTTTTCGGATTCAGTTTTTGAATTTTTTTTTTTAAAAAAGGTGCTCATTTGAAAAGTTTTTCCAATCAAAAAAGGACGTGCATATTTTTTTGGAAGATTTAAAAACTGAACTTAATTTTTTTTTGTAAAAGACATTATGTTTCTTGCATAAACATGTC
This sequence comes from Nicotiana tabacum, assembly GCF_000715075.1. Lineage (NCBI taxonomy): Eukaryota > Viridiplantae > Streptophyta > Magnoliopsida > Solanales > Solanaceae > Nicotiana > Nicotiana tabacum. The sequence continues at coordinate 23,926,759 of NC_134097.1, read as the reverse complement.
AAACCAACACTTTCCACTAAACAGAGTTAGCAAAAGGAGTTTCTGCAAAAACTCAGACAAAAGCCACCTAATTGTGACACTAAATAAACAATACATACTTTTAAAGAAACAAAACAATTAGATACGCCCTTTTTAAGTTGTCATTTTCAGTTATATCAGACAATACCAAAATATAAAGATATACTTCTCCTAAACACGTAGTTAACCCCCAGAAGAAGAAATTAATATTTAATGACTCATATAAAGTCATAGTCATGTGGGGGCATTTGTTGGGAGACACAGCAATGTCCTTTATATCTGGTATGGTGCATGTAACCCATCTGTCCTTGTAAATAATGTCATATATTCACAATATTTATATTTTAAGATTTAATGTAAGGGTCGTTTGGCTGTATCATTAGAACAATTAATCTAGTATAAAATTTTGTGAAAATTTTTGATAAGAGGCGGATCTACAATTTTTAGAACATGGGCACACTATTAAAGAAATGAGAAAAAAAATACTATGTGAGAATCGATCCTTGTTTTTTTGGGTAAATAACTCATTTTTCAATAAAGTAGACCATTTAATATTTTTAGAGCATGAGTGTCAACAAACAACATTAGACCAATTATAAAAAATATATACATAAAATACCTAATTTGGTGGAAAGATTATGGGTTCAGTGTCCTGCCCTATAAATCCGCCTCTGATTTCTATTAATATCATAAGTTATGTGAGAATAATAAAAATACATGTATTAGTAATAATTCAGATAAAGATAAACTTTTTTATAGTAAATAATTCATGTATAAAAATCCTTTACATTTAATTACTCAATTAAGCTATCTATACCCTACCTCTTAGGGTGCGATCCTTTTCCGAACTTCGTGTAAAAGCAGGATGTCTCGTATGTATTAGGCTGCCTTTTTTTTTGTTAATCAATCAATTAATTATTCCATACTATAATCTCAACATAATTAGTAAGCGAGACAAACAATCCTTAAAAACATGTCGTAGTTTTATTATATACTATAGTCATTATTAGTAGGTTCCACCAAATCCCACGTATCCTCCAACGTGCCTCCCTTTTAGAGCTTCCTCAAGATACAACAAAAGTAAAAACCGCGTTGTTTTTTTGCAAAAAATGAAATAAATATTTTACTCCAAATACCATATTCAATAAACAAAAAAGTAAGATTAAATAATTAAAAAAAACGCGTTTCTGAGAAAATGAAAAAGCTAAAGACTAGCGTGGTCCAGCCAGATTGGCCTGCTTCATGAGAAAGGATCAATAAATACGTTTACAATTTTTAACTTTAATTTCCTATAAGTAAATTAATTTCCTACTTCATGTAAACATTACAGTACTTTTACTTATTCCACACGCAACAGACTTACTATCTACGAATAGAATTACTTACTTGCCTAGTACTAAGGTTGGGTAGCAAATAAAATCATAGTACCTGTAACAACCACTGTCAAAATCAAAAGAAAAATAGCAGTGCCAATATTGGGGTACATGAGATGAAATAAAATTAATTGTTGGGTAATACATGCTTCACTTATTATACAACATATAAAAAAAATTAATTTGGCACCATCACTTATAGTTTATAATAAGTTTAACTTGTACATTAGGTAAATTCCGTTATATCATGCTCAATCAGTTTTAATTTATGTGTCTTACTTTCTTTTTTAATTTATTCTGTTAAAAAAAATATTTCTTTTTATAACTCCAACTTTTTACATAACATATTTAAGATACAAGATTCAAGAATATTTTCGTATAATGCACACATTTTTAGTTTAAGACAACAAGATTTAAGCGTCTTTTTTATTTTTTAAAATTTTATGTCCAGTCAAACTAAGATATATAAATAGGAATGGAGGGAGTGTTTTTTAATTGGGACATTAGTGCAATTAATAACCCTATTTGATGAAGTAATATCTACTTTTTTGATTCCTTGGTGTATATTTCGTACCCCACCGATTAATTCAAATTAGCTTGAAGTCCTATTTTTAGCGTATGTTTAGTATTGGACCCGGAACTTTTGATTAAAAATGAAGTAATAGTATGGTTTAAATCACAAATTTTGATGACCCAGGAAAGAATATCACCCTACACTACGTAAAAATATCATTGTTTATAATCAGTAAATTACGTTCGTATTACACTTAAAAATATCCGAAAAGGGATTTTTTTTTTTTTTTTTAGACGTTGTACCATGTGCAGAACCGCTTGTACAAACTAAGTTTCATTTTTATGAAAGGGAAGTTTAAAAATCTTCTTTTTCTTTGAAAAACACTCCTAAAAAGGGAAGGAAGCTTCCTAACACTTTCTACGAAAACACAAAAGCAATTTACTTTACATTGCTCTCTCTGCACTTCAGTTGTCACATTGCGTCGGTTACTCCAACAATCGGTAATTCTCTCTCACTACATTCTCTTCTATGAAATTCAAAATACAGTAAAATAATTCACGAATATATAATTTAGCGACAGTAAAATTGAAGACAGTATGTATGTTTTTTTTTAGATTTTTTTATGGTTAATGGCACATAGTTCGAGATGAAAATACTGATTTTGGTTAAATATATGTTTTAAGTAGTTGATCTGCTTTGTTAAAGAATTTATTCACTTATATATTTATGTTTTTCTTGGTATTTTAAATATTAATGTGGTTTGGTCGGTGTTAGGCGATAAACCCTAGTAAAATTATATGATTTTTTTTGTGTGTTTATTTATATGAGATTTGAAAATATACAGTGAGAAAAAAAAAATTGTTGTGTCAAATCTGGTGTCATCTCTCCTGCGACAGTCACAGAAGATGAGTGGTGAAGAAAATGTGAAAACCTCGCCGTATAGGCGGCATCAGAATAGTAATGAGGATTTGGAAGCTGGGATTAATGGCAGCAGTAGCAGGTCTATGGATTGTGGTGGAAGTCCTTTTGATATTCCAAGGACTAAGAGTGCTCCTATTGACCGCTTGAAACGCTGGAGGGTTAGTACTTCCTTTTTGAATGGATTTTTATTCTAATATTTTTCAATTTTTCGATTTGTACTTGCATAATATTGACATGATACGAGTTTAAATGGAGTAACCTCCTACATATTTTTCTATTGCGATTTTTGGGGTGAAATCTTATTCGGACATTTCTTCATTGTTTGTTAATTTTGTTTTATGGGTTTTTTGGGTGCATTTTGTTAGGGTGTATTTATAGGCGATACATATTAGTTAAGACCCTTGTGGAAACAGTTTCGAGTTGCGGAAACAGTCTCTTACAGAAATGCAGGGTAACATTGCATACAATAGACTCTTGTGGTCCACCGCTTCCTCGGACCCCGCACATAGTGGTAGTTTAGTGCACCGGACTTGGAAGAAGGAGAAGATGACATATTAGTTGAGAATATGTTTTAGACATTAATACTTTTTACGGTAGGTCTATGCTTTATTGGAGTGATTTAGCCTTTTTGAGATTTACGCATTGAGAAAAATTACATAACTTTGAACACTTTTTATTGTATTTGCATAATTGTTGGCATGAGATGAGTTTAAGTATAGCTGAGTCCAACTTGTTTGGGACCGAAGAGTAGTAGTTTTTTGTTTGTTTTATGTGATTTTTTTTGGGGTGAAGTCTTATTTAGGTGTTTCTTCTTTGCTTTTCTTGAGTTTAAGTTATATGCACTGTCAATGTAAAAATTTTCTGTGTATTTTGACATATTTTAGAAGATTGCTTTCCATTTTTAAAGGTTACAAATTAATGTTTGTATAGAGAACCTGCAATTGCGTTTTTAGATCACCTGGTGATCTAAATCTTTTTTACATGTCAGGGCATACAGTGGGATTTTTTTGGGGTGCATTATGTTGGGGTATTTTTTACTTTTGTTGGTGTTATGTCTTGTCATGTGTAGGGTGAAAATTCAACTGGGTGTTTTTCAATTTGTTTTCTTCTTTCAGTTTTGTGCTTGTGATGTGTGTGTGCTAGGTAGGTGGCTAGGGTGATGGGTTCAAGGATCCATGGTTTTGGCTTATTCTTTGTTTACTGTGTTTGTAAGACCATTTGCCTATTTGGTTATTTTATCTTTTTTTTTTTTGGTTTCAACTTGGTCAATTTTGATTTTACATATTGAGAGTGCTAAATAATGTGGTAACAGTCTTCAGTGTTTTTCTGGTAAGTCAAAACATCCAATTTTTGTGGGTTTTGATTATTAGTTTTTGTTTAGTGTTTCACCTATCATTTTTTTGGTGGTAGTGTTTATTTTATTATGAGAATTGCGTATTGGTCTTCTATGGGTTGAGCAGTTGAGGGATATATGTGGTGTCTCAAAGATTTTCTCTTACCCAATGCAATGTGGCTATCAACGTCCACGTTCCTTTACTATAGCATTATGTTTTTTAACATTACTTTAAGGGTGATTTTTTTTTTTAAATTGTGGAATGTATGGACACTACTACAGTGGTGAGACTGTAATTGAAGCCAATCCCAGGATCAAGAAGACAATAAATCTTATTTTCCAAAATGGGAGAGGGCACTTCGTTTGCTGGTTATGTGAATTGTCTTTTCTTATATCTTGTTTTGTCGATGTGTTGGAGAAGCTGGTGCTTTAGATTTCTTTGTTTCTTTGCCGGTTAGACAACTGCTGCATGTTTGCCTTTTCCCTTTATGAATTTAATTTGTTATTCAAAATTCTTGGGAACTGCTTTTCTTCCATTTATTTATGATCGGTATAAACTTTTGCTGATCTGACTAATCTTTCAGCAAGCTGCGCTTGTCCTTAATGCTTCTCGTCGATTTCGATATACCTTGGACTTAAAAAAGGAAGAAGAAAGAAAGCAATTGATTGCTAAAATTAGAACCCATGCCCAAGTTATTCGGGTAAATATTACTCTCCAATCTTCATGTTACCCTTCAGTGCTTTAAATGGAAGTAAATATTGTTTGTTCCTTTTTTCTTTGCAATGAATCAGGCAGCTGTTCTTTTTCAAGAAGCGGGGCGAACAGTCAATGGTAAACACTTCCTGATGCTTACTTTAAGTCATAGAGTGAAATCTATGTTGTGACAGCTCTGACTGTTTAGCTTCAACTAAATTTGTCCGTATCTAATTACCGGAATGCTGATGTAAGTGGGGAAAAGTGGGTAGTAAAAAAATATGTCTCATGGTTGTTATACTAAAATTAAAAAATAGGTTAAAATATGCTTGTTGGCGCAAACCAAGAATACAGAAGCAGAGTTAATTGCTGATAGATAATAGTTGCCGCAAAGAATTTATGACAGAAAGGAAAACTTGGTAATCAAATTACGTAGGACTTTCTTCCATAGTTACTCTCTTACTGCAATTGCTACATCTTTGCTGATATTTTATGCCAAAAGAATCAGTGACTTTGTTTTGTAGTTGAAGGTGAGTAATACCATTGGGCTGTTTCGCTATAGTTTTGAAAAATTTGCTATAGGTGCACCTTTGAGGAAGCATCTTTTAGTCGTGTTTTCAAATAGTAGATTTTTCTGTTTGTCACATGTTTTGGCAGAATACTAATTTGTCTTACATGTTTCTTATTTTAGGGGATGGGGCTCTTAAGACGTTGCCTCCAACTACTACCTCCCTTGGCGAGTTTGATATCAGCCTAGAGGAGCTGGCATATATGTCTAGAGAGCACGACGTCCCTGCTTTGCAGCGATGTGGAGGGGCAAGTTCACCTTCAAAACTTTAGTTTTTTTCTTTGAGTCATACGAGTGCTGGATGAAGTAATAGTCTTCTCTATTTCTGTTATGAAATGTTGTAACATCAGGTTAAAGGGGTGTCAGAGAAGTTGAAAACAAGTTTAGATAAAGGAATTGATGGAGATGAAGTAGATCTGCTGAAACGGAAGAATGCATATGGATCCAACACATATCCTCGGAAGAAAGGGAGGAGTTTCTGGGTATGTGTTACAGTTATTGCATCATTTAATGCCGTGATTTGTTGTTGAGAATCATTATCACATTATTTATCATCAAACATAGTTACCCTTTTCTTGTGTTCTCCACTGTAGAGGTTTGTCTGGGAAGCTTGCTGTGATACAACCCTGATTATTTTGATGGTAGCCGCAGCTGCATCATTGGCGCTGGGCATAAAGACTGAGGTGGGTCGAAACACATAATAATTTCTGTTCCTGATTTTAAGATATAAATCCTGCACTGGGAAACTATTTATTGAAATTTCAGTAGAAAGAATCTTTGTTTTCCTTTATTGATATTGAGTGGAGATATAATTTGAAGATTTACACAACTGCGGCCGGGGTGAGTGGTTATAGCTTTGTAGATCTTGAAAAACACATTTGTGTTAGTAAAATCTTTTGCGTTCTTAACTATAAAAAAAGCTCTTATGTTCCTTTTCTTTTATGGGAAATGCACATATGATATAGAGAACAATGCACCAATATCCATCAATTTGTGTCCATGAACATCTTTATTCTTTTCCTTTTTCTCATCAATTATTTGGCATGTTATGTCTAACTTTTCCACTATGTTTTGTCTTCAAACAAGTAATTTAATATCTGTCTTGTGAGTTTCTTCTCTGCTCTAATTAAGCTTGCTCTGTTAGGGTATAAAAGAAGGATGGTACGATGGGGGAAGCATTGCTTTGGCAGTGATTATTGTCATAGTTGTGACAGGTACAAGGATTTACATAGAGATTTTATTTCAGTAGAGGTCTTGATGTTAAACTTGTGTTTAATTTGGCTGATAAAAATGTGCAATGTCAAATCAACTCTTAACACTGGATAATTTATCAATAACATGGTCGGATTCGGTCTTTAGATTGCTTAAGTTGATTGATTTAGAAAGGGAAAGACTGAGAGACTGATTAGGTTAGTTGATATTTAATTCAGGATGGTATAGACTTGAGAGGCTGATTGATGACCATACTGATAATCGTAGTTTGATATATATGCCAATCATACTTGGAGGGTTTTTACATAGTAGTAGTCCAATTTGGAGTCATTTGCTATGCCCGATGGGATAAGGCGAGATCATTATTTTGTGCATTATACTAGTGATAATGTATAACAGACTTAAGACTCAAGCTCTGGATGAACATATCCTGCACTGGGGTAAACATTTCATGAATAATTCAATATCTCCCTCCAAGTTCCTCATCGGCAAATTGATTTTTATTAGCAACCAATGCTTCTACAACTTAACATTTCCAGTATCACTTCTTATTTAGGTTTTTTTCTTGAGGTAAACTGCCCATTTTTGCAAGCAACTTGTAGGATAAAAAAACAACTCCATGTTCAGTGCCAATACCGAAATACCAAAAGCATTATCACATAATTTTGTTGTAAGGATGCAGATGTTGTCAAGTCTGTGATTCTTCGTCTAGTTAGACGAGTAAACACAGCATATGAGTTGGAAAAGAAATTGTGAAAGGAAAACGAGTTCAGAGCAGAAAATCTTCTGTGCTCTTGATTAGTAGTTTCAATTACAACAATAGCATAAACAGCTGACTAAAAAGGCATCTAAAGTCTAACATGCCTTTACTTGTCTTTATTTGTTTTCCCAAATTTAAAGTTGTTGATGTAAGCCATTGCATAGAAACTTTTTAGCCTCTGGATTATATCTGACTAATGAATAAAGCCTTAGTTTAAAAGTTCATTTTCTTGCTCTCCTGTTTGTAACTGGACATTTCTACTGTATGTATTTGCAGCTGTTAGTGACTATAAGCAATCACTTCAGTTTCAAAATCTTAATGAAGAGAAGCAGAACATACAAATTGAGGTTTGTCCTCTACTCTTTCCTGGTGTATTGCTTGTGAGAGTTAGGATTAGGGTCCTTCCCTTTTGTTTTTTTCAAATATTCTTAGCGTACTTTGTACAGGTTGTTAGAGGTGGGCGGAGAATTCCCGTTTCAATATTTGATGTAGTTGTTGGTGATGTTGTGCCTCTGAAAATTGGTGACCAGGTCAGTTTCTTTTTCTTCCCTTTTTTGATGTTGTAACTACGATATAATCTTTCTATGAATTTATTTTTCTACATTGATTGCAGGTACCTGCTGATGGAATATTAATCTCGGGTCACTCTCTTGCAATTGATGAATCAAGCATGACAGGAGAGAGCAAGATTGTGAGTGTTTCTAGTAATCTCTTAGGTTACACTGCTGTTTCCTTTTTAACTGGTATTAATTTGTTACCCAGGTTCACAAGGATTTAAAATCACCTTTCCTTATGTCTGGATGCAAAGTAGCCGATGGCTATGGAACGATGCTGGTAGGCTCTTTTTCTGTATGACGTCAGTGTGTTGAAGGGACTACTTTGGTCATTTCCTGTTAAACTTTAATTTCTAATATTCAAATGGCTTTAGAGATCCCTAATTTGTTGCAAAGACATTATTAAAGCATTGGAATGATTTGGGCCTGGATAGAGCGGAATGCTTACACGGAATTCATATGATCAACTCCAACTTTGTTTGAGATTGAGGCATGCTCGATTGATCGATCGAAAGATTTTAAACACATCAGTGTTCATTTTCAGGTGATAGGCGTTGGAATAAACACAGAATGGGGATTGTTGATGGCAAGCATTACAGAGGATAATGGAGAGGAAACACCATTGCAGGTTATTTGAGTGTAAAATGTTATGACTGCGTTGAAGGATCAACATTCACTGCTTAAATTGTTTTGATTAATTCATTTTAGGTCCGTCTGAATGGGGTGGCAACCTTCATTGGTATAGTTGGTCTCACTGTAGCTTTAGCTGTTCTGATTGTCCTTATGATCAGGTAGTGCTGGAATTCAATTGACGCTCTTATCGCTTGCCTCTACTGTTCCGAGAGTCTTAAGTTTGAGATTTTATGAACAGATTCTTTACTGGGCATACTTATAACCCAGACGGCACTGTTCAATTCAAAGCTGGGAAAACAAGGGTTGGCAAGGCTGTAGATGGAGCTATAAAGATCTTCACTGTTGCTGTATGTGCTCTTTTTAATGACCTTATGTTCTTTAATTGTTTGTCATCTGAAATCAGCGAACCTGTGGAAAATGTAGGTTACTATTGTGGTTGTGGCAGTGCCAGAAGGACTTCCTTTGGCAGTTACCCTAACGTAAGTATGGTCCTTCAGTTCTTGCTTCTCTTTTAGATGCCTTGGTTGTTAAGCTCAAATCTGAGTGTGGTTGTGAAGGTAGATCTCCAAGTGATTAATTATTTTGGACCTTGTGTTCTTCATCAACTTTGGAGTATTTACTATTTGTCTTTGCAATAATATATTCCTCTGTTTCCACAACTGGTTTGAAGTAGTCTGACTTGTGGTCAACTGTAATCTTGCAGGCTTGCCTATTCAATGAGGAAAATGATGGCAGATAAGGCTTTGGTAGGAGCAGTAATCATTCTCTGAATTCTTTTCTTAAGATATTCTCTGTGTTCTAAACAACATTTAACTGCAGGTGAGAAGGCTTTCTGCTTGTGAAACTATGGGCTCTGCAACTACAATTTGCAGTGATAAAACTGGAACCTTGACTTTGAATCAGGTGGAATTTTTTTACAACCTCTTGTACTTTTCCCCACTTTCTCTTCCTTTCTTTTTTTGTTCCACTTTCCCCTTCTTGGTTGTGACTGTGTTTAGCGCTGATGTTGTGTGAAGAGCCAATTTATACTGTATACAGCTTTGCTTTACAATCTGCCGAGCTTCAATTCTATTTTAATTTTTCCTTTGTAGATGACTGTGGTTGAGGCATATGTCTGCGGTAAAAAGATTGATCCACCTGATGATAGATCTGCAGTGCCTCCAACTGTGTTGTCTCTACTCCATGAAGGAGTAGGACTGAATACCACTGGAAGCATTTTTGTGCCACAGGTAAGTTAATAAAGAATTGTCAGCTCTGTTGAGAGCCTAGACGTGATTTCTCTCCTTTGCCTTCAGATTTTAATTTAATTCGGGTCACAAAATGTTAAGTGTCCGTACTCCAATTTATATTGCATTGTCTTTGGATTTTTCAGAATGCTTAATGCTATAGTATTCATAATATTATTTCGTACGATTTTCACATGTTTCAAGTGTCAAAGGCATTTAATATATTGATTTAGATTTTGATGTAATGCTTTTTCCATCATATGAGCCAACCCCAACTTGTTTGGGACTGAGGTGTAGGTTTTTTTGCCTTTTCCATCATATTAACTTTTCAACTGTTACAAAGTATTCTCTTTCACTACTAATTGATACATGCACGAGTCGGGCTATATATGTTGGGCTACAGATCATGTCAAATGGATGACCGGGGAATCATTTCCTCGGTTATGGTGTAAACAAGTGGGTCTTAAGTTAATGATCTGAGGCTGAATCTACTAAAATGAGAGAGAATGGACTGTGCTTTTATTTCTTAGGTTGTGGCGTATCATTAGCTGCTCCCAGCTGATAGTCTCAATCAGTGTTTGTATTGTTTCCAAATGGGTGTTTATTTTTTTGTCCTTTGAATAAATGAAACACTTTTGGTAAAGTAAAATCAAGTTACACTAACACCTGACTTGTGGGTCTATTATGAATAGAGAGGAGTTCTTGATTGCACTTATGCTTAACAATATGCTGCGGATATATACTATAGAAGTTTGAGGAACTTTTGATGTTGAGTATTCTAATAACTCTGAATGGTGTGAATCTGCTGTTCCATATATACTAGTTTAGAAACTGTATTCCTCGCTTATATTTATAATTTTCTACGTTTTAATATAGTAGTTGAAATTTTTGAGCTGTATGTTGCCCTTGTCGTCTGCTAGAAGTGATGGCGAGTTTTGACATGAACGAGTAGCCTTGAAATATAGTGTTTCAATTAATGAAAGCTTACTTGCTAAGTTGACAGGGATTTACAGTGCTGGTGCACTCTAGGCTTTTTGAATATTAAGAGGAGAATGAACTGCAGGATGAATAGCAATTATAAAATGGTTGTATAAAGTGGTGGATTTGTCAGCAAAAAATCCTCTGGGTGGTTAGATACTGCTTGATATGTCCAGCAACATGGGCCCTAGGGTCCATGCTAATGATTTATGTGTACAAATTTTCTGCTTATCAAAGAAAACAACAAATATTGTTTTGAGAATACTCTCTAACTAAACAATTGCTGAAGCACCTTCTCTGCCACTGTGGAGTCCTTTGACTCTTTATGGTGTGACTTCGTGTTATCACTTATCAGTTATGAGTGGTCTTACCGCTTTTGCTTTATCATTTTGTGGGGATTACCTTTATGCATCTAGATAGAGAAGATACTGCAATTGAAGATCACGTGCTTGCTCATTTTCTGATAGGGTGGTGGTGCTGCTGAGATTTCTGGATCGCCGACAGAGAAAGCTATTCTCCAATGGGCTGTCAATGTAATTATGCTTGCTTTATGCTTATAGTAATTGATGTCAAAATTCTCTTTAGTAAACTGTTTCTTGCTTCTACAGCTAGGGATGAATTTTGATGCAGTACAATCAGAAGCATCCATTATTCATGCTTTCCCATTCAACTCAGAGAAAAAAAGAGGTGGCGTTGCTGTGAAGCTGGTAATGCAATGCTCAATTCTGAAACTTCTTTTCTTAGCATATAATATGACTGGTTTTAGTGTTAAACCTTTGATACTCTACTTGAGGACTTTACAGGAAAATCAAACTAATATAAAAACCGACATATGATTCCCATATCATCATTGTTAAGAATAGTAGCCATATAGTGTAAAGGTTGTTTATTCATGTTGCTTTTATCATTCTGGCACTTCCACAGGATTTTTTTTTCTAGTTGATTAGCACAAAGACCAAAAGATGCTTAGTTGATGTTCAGAAAACCTGGTTCTTTTATTTGGTATCCAGATGATTCACAGAAAATTGCTTCTGTGTCCATCTCTTCTTACTTGTCAAAAGAACATGTCCATCTCTTCTTTAGGTGCCATAAGTTTTCCTTGTGATAGGGAAAAAGTCTTAAAGCTATCTGGAAGGTTGGAAGTCGTAATTTAGTTCTTACAGCTTTATGATCGTTGAGAAACCACCTTATTAAATTGGTCTTATATCCAAACAATGCCTTAGGCGTTACCAATACCGTGTTTCTTGATTAGAGAAGTATTGATGCTGCATGTGTGGTTTGGTGTTTTGCAGCATGATTCTGAGGTTCACTTGCACTGGAAAGGGGCGGCTGAGATTGTTCTCTCTTGTTGTACAAGTTTCATTGATGAGAATGGGTCGGTGGTTCCTCTGGGTGATGATAAGGTTTGTGTAAATGTTGGTCTTATCAAGCAGTTGATCCGTTGAAGAAACTAAAAATTATTTATTCACTAGCAATTTTAACCTGATTTAAAAAGTGCACTATTTTTTCTTCATTTTGAGGAATATCGGTCAGTTATCACTCCGAGTATTTGTACTGTGAACCATTGAATTTGAATTGGGCAATTCAAAAGATAAGAACAATGCGAGGTTGAATGGTGTGTTCCTTGAAAATTTACAATTGACCCAGAAAAGATTTATCATTATTCTATGAATTTTCAGTTATCAATTCTATGCGCTGCTGCATAAGATATAGCATAATTCTACTGACCCGAAAATGATTTAGCATTATTCTATAAATTTTCAGCTTTAGTTCTGAGTATTTGTGGTCCACAGGTGTCACATTTCAAGCAATCCATCAATGACATGGCAGCATCAAGTTTGCGATGCGTTGCTATTGCCTACAGACAATTTGACGTTGAGAAAGTTCCCAACGAAGAAGAAGTAGAGCAATGGCAAATACCTGAGGGTGATCTGGTATTACTTGCCATTGTTGGCATTAAGGTACTTTGCAAAACCTTTAAACCTTTTTTTTTTTTTTTGTTTTTGTTTTTATAGGACATTTCTCTCTTCTACGCGCCAAGGGTAACTTTTCTGCAGCAGACTGAAGAAAATGTTAAAGAACTCCAAGTTATTCAATTATTCTGCTAGTCTGTTTAAAGGGTGTAAATTTGCATGTCAAATCAAAACTAAGCTGAGATCTTTATGGGGTAATCTTGAATTGATCCTTTTCTGTACTGTTTTTGGGCTTGGCTGACTGAAAGTTGCGGCTCGTGCTCACACAAAGGAGATGATTCAGCAACTTGAGATTGTGTGCCCCGTAGGCTTACCTAGGGCAGGCAAACAGATAAAGCGACTTTGGAAGCTGACAACCAAGATAATTTTCAAGTTTGCTTTATTTAACCTGATAACGCTTCTTAATTGAAACCCATAAATAGTACGTCTATGAAGGCAAATCCCCAAGCTTGAGGTTGGAGATGATATATCGCCTTGTTGACATTAATTCCATGAGATCTTCAAAATAAAGTTAGGTTTTCCAGCTGGAAAGCAGCAGTAAGAGAGTGGAAGGTAGTCAGTCTTCGGGCACTGAAACTTATAGCGGAGATGCTATGGAGCAACAGTGGTGAAGAACAGGGTGAAAAAGATTTAAGCAGCGAAGCAAAATCAGTCTGGTGGGGAACCAAAACCATGGGGAGGTTGAATGGTGAACATGTTGCTACGACTTGGAGAAGAAGTAGCAATGGTGGCTAGGAAGTTGGAATGGATGGAGAGATAAGAGTGATGGTTAGGGCCACTGGCCAAGGACTAGGCTTTCCTCCTCAAATATTTTTAATTGCAGAAATGATGACTTACGTCTTTCTCAATAAAAACAACAACAAGAACAACAAACAACAACAAACCCAGTGTAATCCCACATGTGGGGTCGGGGTATAATTATACGAGAAATAGGAAGAAAAGCTAGCTCGCCGTTTGAATTTTGAATGAGTCTTTGACTGAGCTCAACCTTGAAAAAAGTATAAGTCGACTCCGGCTTCAACTCTATCTTTAACCCTGGATAACTTAAGGAACTGGGTGCTAAGTTTTAAACTTACTGTGCACTCTCATAGCCTGTTCTGCAGTTACAATTCATTTCACTTTCTCTTTTCTCTACATACCTTTCCATTTTAAGCATATATAATGCATAAGTATCGTATAATTTGCTCTTATCACATGTAATTAATTCTTCACATGTATCTTATAGGATCCATGCCGCCCAGGTGTAAGAGATGCAGTTCAATTATGTAGTGATGCTGGAGTGAAGGTAATTTGGAACAATGCATTTGCATTTGGTTCTTTGAAACACAACGTTGTATTGAGTGTAATCCTGCCTTAATTCTTATTATTTGTTTTTTCATGTGTTATTAGCTCAATGATGGTCGCATCTCTGTGTTACCATAAATTTGAAGGAAAAAGCCTTTGCTTACTGGACCTCAGATTACATACTTTATCTAGAATGATTTTTTAACTCTCTAGTTATGAACACATATGTTTCAGTGTTTGTGCTTTTGCCTTTCTGGTTTCGTATGGTAGTTATATATATATATATATATATTGTAATTAGCCTATTTGCCTATTTCTTAGTTAAGATAAAGTATCTATCTTTGCTTCTGTATATATCTGTATTTTATTTTCTATTAATTGTCCTGTTTGTGTTTGTCGATGGCATTTTGCTCAAGCATGTCAGATTGTCAGTTTTCATACAGTTTATCCAATTGAAGGTACTTGTGTCCTTAATATAATAAATACTTGGTTTCTGGTGTCATAAGGAAACAATGTGGAGAGTTGTAAACTCCATGGATGATAGGCAGTTCTTGGTAGGAAGTCTGCGATACTCGTCTTTTGTAATGCATATACCAATATTCTTTTTGGTTTGATCGTAATTGTGGTTTTGAATGAACGGTACGATGCCTGAACAATAAAGAATTGAGCTTAATTGGTATACTTTCTTAGAGATCGTTTCAGATTCATGGAACTCTCAAACAGATTAGGCAGATCAGCTGCTTGTTAATCTGTGGAAGTTCTCAACTTTTGTGACCAGCTAGACTGTTCTGTGAATGTTCTAGTGAATGTTTTCTTTGACAAGCTGTGTTCCTCTTGCGTGCTTGGTGAAGTCTTAAATGGTTGATACATCTCTGAAAAACTTTGTAGTGTGCAATACATGTTATGACTGTATTAGGCTGTAATATTATATGATTTCTTTTGTTCATATTGTACCCTATACCTTTCATATTTGAACTTAGGAAGTCCCAGCATGGGGAGCTTTGTTATACCCTCATACTGTAGGATGTCCACTACTATAGGATATACTGTTCTACAAGTTGTTGCTTCCAATCCTTTTTGAAATATTTTAGCTGCGCGGCTGCCTTTCAATATATGTAAAAGCATAAATCTGTTGTCCCTCAAATTCACAGGTAAGAATGGTCACTGGTGACAACTTACAAACAGCAAAAGCAATAGCTTTGGAATGTGGGATTCTTAAGTCTGATGCTGATGCAACTGAACCAAACCTGATTGAAGGGAAGAGGTTTAGAGCTTTATCGGAGGAAGATAGAAAGGAAGTGGCAGAGAAAATATCGGTATGGAATGAAACTAGACTATTCCTAGTCGTTCAACAAGGTTTTTCCTCACTTTTAAATTCACATCATGTCCAGGTTATGGGAAGATCTTCTCCTAATGATAAGCTCTTGCTTGTTCAAGCACTAAGGAGTAAGGGCCATGTTGTAGCTGTAACTGGCGATGGCACTAATGATGCTCCTGCACTACATGAGGTGCTCTTCTTGGCTGGTTAAGAATGTAGTTATCTGATATGATTATAGAAAGCATGAGGTCGGCTAGGTGCATGTTAGCTATGTATTCTCTTGTTGAATTGTTTTATCCTGTTCACTGTCCCTTCTGCCTGAGGATTTTCGTTCTGTTGCTATATGGTTACTTGCTGAACCATTGAGAAATGAAGTCTTTTCTCTTGCGTTCTACTCTTTTATTTGCTGGTTAAACTTTCTTGTTTATTCTCAGTTTTTCTTTCATGGGGTGGCAGGTGTTACCTTCACAACGAACCGCTATATTTTGCTAATAAAATTTGCTTTCCTGCTGCCTTGTAGGCCGATATTGGTCTTGCTATGGGCATTCAAGGAACAGAAGTTGCCAAAGAAAGTTCAGATATCATCATCCTGGATGACAATTTTGCTTCTGTTGTGAAGGTCAGTTTATCATGCTGGCAGCTTTAGCAGGAAGTTCTCAGGCTCTTATTATCTTAGTAACGCCAAACTTGTCTTGCATGCTCGACTTAAGGAACATGAACAATATTTTTCTAATTTTATTGCCTTGAAGATATTCCAACAGTCATGTTTATATATTTTGGAACCTAAAAGAAAGTGCATAGTATTACTTTTTAATGGTGGGGAATGAACTTTCCTGCTGGGAATTTTGAATCTTCTGGATTGACTGAAATACTTGGGATAGGCTCTTTGTGAAAAGTTCTTTATTGCTAACAAGTTCCTATCTCAGAATACAAGTTTTCTGTACACGTTTAAATTGCCTTCAGCAGTTCAGAAGTCGATCTATTTTACCTGATATATTTTGCAAACCCATTAGTATCTTTTCTAGTTGCAGTGATTGAAGTTCTAAAATTTTTCAGACCAGTGCACGGCAATACTTATTTCTATTGATTTTTTATCCCATCAAATACAGGTTGTCCGATGGGGCAGATCCGTATATGCTAACATCCAGAAATTCATCCAGTTTCAGCTAACTGTTAACGTTGCTGCTCTTATAATTAATGTTGTTGCTGCAGTTTCTGCTGGTGATGTCCCATTGAATGCTGTTCAGGTTTAGTTTCTCTGCTCTCTTATCATTGATCAGTGGTGCGGATGCACACTTTGTGTGTTCGACCTCTATGTTCTGATGTTAATCATTTAGGTTTTGCCATTCACCTGTGCAGCTACTTTGGGTAAATCTTATTATGGACACCTTGGGTGCGCTTGCACTGGCCACAGAACCACCAACTGATCATCTAATGCGCCGAGCTCCTGTTGGTCGAAGGTTAGTTTGTAGATCTATATCTGAAAAAAAGAAGCTTGTTTCAACATTTTAATGGCAAAGATATTGTTTGTTTTGTCAAGTAACATTAGCTTGGCTGCACTACCATTTCTGCGTATTTGTAGTTTGACAGATGGGGTTGGCTTTTAGAGATAACTAATCCATCATGTGGCTGTGCAGTTGATTTCTTATAAGGAAATATTATTGATCTGTTAGATTTTTTTTCTTTCATGTCGTTTCGCATAATGTGTAGGAAGTGAACTTGTTTTGAAGCCGTGAGATACTTTTAAGTTGGTTTGAACATTCTCACTACATTCCTAACGTTAATGTGATTATACTCTAAGCTGGATTCTATACGTTTCTGACTCTTTCCACTTATGTTACTAGATTATAGAGACTTCTATATTGCCTCAATATCTTCTGCCATTCATTTTCATGCTTCGGTACTGATGTGCATCCTACTTGTATTAATAACATTTAGTGGTGGAATATGTTCAGTTGCAGCTCTAGCCAATGATTCCCCAAATGTATCAGCTTATTTTCAGCTTCTTTATGTATTACTAACCTATGTCCTCGTAGTTATAATGTTTCTCGTGCACAGCATCAATTGATTGTTTGTTTAATTCTATCTTAGGGAACCTCTCGTCACCAATATAATGTGGAGAAACCTATTAATACAGGTAAAAAGAATTTGATGGCTGATGTTCCAAAGTGATAAATATTCATTTTACATTAGTTTTCAGGTTGATATCTCCTGCTTGAACATCTGCAGGCTCTGTATCAAGTTACAGTTCTCCTAATCCTCAATTTCCGAGGTGAACAAATTCTGCATTTGGAGCATGAGACGAGGGAGCATGCTGTTAAAGTGAAGAATACCTTGATTTTCAATGCTTTTGTCCTGTGTCAGGTAAGAATAGCTGATAAAGAAACATGCTATGATTGGCTTTTGCACTCCCCATAGTATATTTTTCCTTTCTTACATAAGAAAGATATCTTGTTTGTACCTAGTGCGAACTCAAGCACGTCCTCTCCCCTAGGAATTGTCTTAGTTACATTTTTGGATTGTAGAAGTGTCCACTTTCCTTGAATCAGCAGGTCTAATACGTTTAATACCATAAAATTTTTAGCCGCCTCGCTTCTCCACCTTGTTATTTTTCTGTTATTGGCTATAAAAAAGTCAAAGCATCCATGTGTTTTCTCAACTAATATTAAACAATTCATAGTTTCAAATCTTCCCTTAATCGTGCCTGATCAAGGGTGGACAACCCAATTCGGATGGAAGGGGTAGTAATCTCTGCTCTCTTTTAGGATTTTGGTTGTGTTTTTGGAAATGATTCTCAAAATAAATATGAGGCAGCTTTTTCTCTTGAGCTCCTTCAATTTCCCCGTGTTCCTAACCTTTTCCTTATTTTTGGTTTTGTTCGGGCGATGGGGGCAAAAAGGGGCAAAAAGTCTGAAGCTGAAATTTCATACTGCTGTTTGTGACGAGGCACATTAGCTTAGATATTTGCCTGTCTACTGAGATTTAATCGCTGAATCCACTGCTAATGACTCGAAACTGCAGGTTTTCAATGAATTCAATGCTCGGAAGCCAGATGAGATAAATGTATTCAGAGGAGTCCACAAAAACCGTCTGTTCATTTCAATCATCGGCTTCACATTGGTGCTTCAGGTATATACCTCATCCCTATCCTTCTATTTGGCGTTGAACATCAACCTATCATATTAACAATATCTTTTTTTTTTTCCTTAGGTTATCATAATATTCTTTCTTGGAAAATTCGTTTCAACTGTGAGACTGAGTTGGCAATTGTGGCTTGTTTCAATAGTCATTGGACTTATAAGGTTAGTCTGGTCTTATCAACTGTCATTAATTGATCCAGTAATTTTTCTGGTACTAAGTGAAGTTGGTTTTACTCAACAGCTGGCCCCTTGCTGCTCTTGGGAAGTTGATACCTGTCCCTGAGAAGCCATTTGGGGACTACTTTTCCAAGAAATTACCGAGACGAAGAAATCAACAGGAGTGTTCATAGACATTTATACATACACGAATTTAACTAACAAGTGTCTCTGCGTTTTGTAAGGGTGGCGTTTCTTTTGCTACTGTACAGAAATTTGCCGCTAATATTTTACTAGTTGGGTCATTTTGTGAATGTAGTAGAACAGCATAAACATATATTTCTTGATTGCCTCTTTAAATTCGGATGTAGGCGCCTCTGCAGCAGATTCGAATTTTGCTGGTATGTACTCCACTTATGTTCTCGGAGGTTTAAAAAAAAAGCCTTTTCTGCTGTTCATATAACATGAGTTTATTCTGTTATACGAGGAATTGATTACATAGCAATTTGCTTTAGACGATAGACCCACCAACGTTTGGCTATGTATTCCAATTTATCTTCAAGGTTGCACTTGATTATATCATATCATTAATTTTAAGATAGCACAAGCAAGCACATCAGCAAGCACTAATACGAGGATACAGGCCCCAAAATAGCATTACCCATATGTGATTTTTTCATCGTCTTTGACGGAGGATAGCTATTTATCCTCATTTCTTCATATTCTCGGTCAATGAATATTTAAAAATCGACTAAACCGTATCGTATTGAATTGAGTTTTAGGTTTCTTTTTAATAAAAATGTAGGTTTTTATATAGATTTATAATCGTACCGATAATTCAGTTAAGTTTTTTTAATTTTATGAAAATAAAATGAAAAAATATCGAACCGTACCAAATAAATTTATATGTGAAAATATATTATGTAGTAATTAAACAAAATGAAACATTAAATTTCTTCTTAAATTTTGGAATTATGAAAACAATTACAATTCAACAAGTAATTAAAACTAAAAATTCTAATTCCCAAATGTATTATGCTACTTCTATTGAAACCAAAATTATTTCCACCATAATCACTAGCAAGCCACAAGGTATTCTACTATTCTGGTGATTATGAGAAGTAAACTACAAAGTATTGAATATGTTTCTTTCGTATGATTTAGATTTATCCTTTTGGATATTTAATCTTCTATAGAGTTTATGTTGAGTCCCAGCTTGGTTAATATCTGTTCACTCCTGTGATTATATTTTCTTTATCTTTGCTTGATTTCTTTTATGCTGCTGCAGAATAGTTGATTGATCTATACGTTGGCCGTCTTTCATTTTTTTTAATTCATCACCCTTTAAACAGTAAAAATATTTAGAGAATTTTGTTAAGTCGTATAAAATTACGTATTTTATTGCATTTTACTTTTACTATAGACTTTTACATGACATTTTAAAAAATACCGAAAATTAATCGAACCGTACTCATATCGAAGAGAAACCGATATGATTGAGTTGGTTTCGAAAAGTCTAATTTTGGTTATACATAATAGAATAACCGAAAAATAGGTATGGTACAAATTTTATAAAATAAGCAACCGAACAGAACTATTGACGCCCCTACTCTCGAATTTGCAACTTGAACAAAAAATTGAGATTTTCCTATAGACAGTAGGCCTAACACGACAGGAAATATCATCTTATTTGTGTATACATAGGGGAAGTCCGTCGTATTTTAGTGATAACCTTTATGGAATTCTGAGACTTGGTAAGATAACCTTTGCTCCGAATAGGGTTAGGAGCAAAGGCGCCTCAAAAAATCATTTAACATTATTTATGGAAACAACGAAACAGTAAGCCCAATTTTGTGTATTTCTAGGTGGCATTTAAAATCTTTTGTTGTCTACCAAACCTAGTGGTACTTGTGAATACATAGGGGAAGTCCGTCGTAACTAAATTCAAATAAGATCCGTTATACCTTGTGATTTAGAACAATATTAAAGCCATACATGGTACAACGAACGGTGCAAAGGGCTAGGAACAGTTAAGATAATTTTCTGGTACAGATCGTTGTTGCTACCACTGAAAATACATCAATTACAAAGATTTTCATATAGAAGACAGTGAAAATGATGCATAGCTTTCTCGACTTGTGGTGCATACCGGCCAGAGTTGTACGCGGGTGATTCGAGGCCTCGTTGTACAGCTTCACATAATTTTATATCCTCCATCTGCAAATTGTAGACAGCAAAATTAGAACCAACACTTGTGACTGTGTACGATCGGATACATATAGTCGCATATATGCATTGACATGCCAGTAACAAAGCTGATCGGAATATTTTACATGTTTTTACTATACCTGCACTGTCTCACTATCTTGGAGACTCTGTGCGATAAAACTCTCGTCACCCTGTGAACAAATAAAGAATCAATTGCTGGAAGTAGTAATTTGATCTTTAAGTAAGAAAACAAAGACTTGGACACACCATAACTTTGAATTATGATTCCTTTCCTTTTCTATCACGTAAAAGTACGCCGTACACCAGTAACATATGGAACACAATGAAGATAAATATTAGAATATAACTATATAGGAAGTCTCCATAAGGATTCACTTCAAGCTTTGAACTTAACTGGATATGCTAGAGATGTGTTTCTTTTTGGTTCAAATACCACGCCACCAACAGACGATCTTGGCTTCTCCTTACAATTGCAAAATCCACTTCATACTAACCTCTGAGCAGCCGACACTCCTTTCCCTGGCTCCACACCCCCCACCCCCCCGGGTACCCAAAAAGATCTTCCATGAAGAGAAAATGGCATTTCAGTAGTGGAGGATCTTCAGGCTTAATAAAGGCATAAAAAGGGTAGCCCGATGCATTAAGCTCCCGCTATGCGCAGGGTCCGGAGAAGGGTCGGACCACAAGAGTCTATTGTATGCAGCCTTACCTTGCATTTCTACAAGAAACTGTTTCCATGGCTCGAACCCGTGACCTCCTGATCACATGGCAACAACTTTACTCCCCCCCTTCCCCCCTTCACGCCTAATAAAGGCATAGCTAGACATAAACGAACAAAAATCCGTAAAAATGCAGTCTAAGATCCACCAAATTAGAAATTATAACACTTAGGCCTCCTAAAAGAAATTGGTGCCAAACCAAAACCTAGACACCATACACTAAATCAGTCTAGTACCAGATGTCAAGTTTTGATCCCAGAAGGAATGCATAACAGGAAATGTCTTCCTGATCATCTCCTTGATAGATAGCTTTTTCTCTCCTAACGTCTAAATTCAACTTAGTAATTTCACGATCTTATCTTGTTGAGCACAACAATTTTATCACCACCAGTGTGAAAATTAACCGAGGAAGTTAAACAATTCAGTGCCTCCAGAGTACTTAGGAAAGAACTGAGGAAGAGCGGTGCGAGAGATGCATATAGAAATTAAACACACGTTACATAGAATGAATTTACATTTACCTTGAGAGATGCATCAAGAAAGTAGTCAAATATCACTAGACATTTCCGTGGTCCTTGAGGCAGTACGAGATTCGTGTCCATCCAAGGACCATACCTATGTGCTCCACAGATTAGTTTTACAAGAATTACCAGTCATGAAAAAGCTGAAGCGAAACCAGCCGGTTTATCTATATATGAAGCACCAACCTGTTGATCATGAAGTTTGGATACACAAATGCATATAAAGCTTTTGATCCAAGTCGATCAAATTCTTGGTCCTTTTCTGCACTACCAGTTTCACATCGTTGGATGCTCACTTTCTCAAGTATCTGCTTCATTATTAATAGTTGCATGCAACAACAACAGACATCCACTTAAACAGTAGCTCTTGTGGAAATTGGATTCAGAGGAAAATTAAGAATGAATACAACTCAAAGTTAGAAAATGGTGTTGAGCATACCGTGGTAGAATACGAGTCAAGCGTCAGACCAGAAGCAAGACTTTTATGAGCATATGGTACATGATAACCGCCATCCAAGTAGTTGTCACAGAACACCTACAACAGAACACACTGGTAATTAGAAAAGGACCGATTTATTTTGGACCAATGAACAGATCTAACCGTAACGTTAGAACTGACCTTCCAGTTACACTCAATGGTGTATTCGCGTCTACATAAAAAACTTAATGAAGAATCGACTCCACCATCCGCCAAGATTTGGGATGAAGTACCCAGCCATTCGTTTCCAACCAAGTCAAAATCAGA
The DNA here is from genome assembly GCF_000715075.1 of Nicotiana tabacum. NCBI lineage: Eukaryota > Viridiplantae > Streptophyta > Magnoliopsida > Solanales > Solanaceae > Nicotiana > Nicotiana tabacum. The sequence goes on along the minus strand of NC_134097.1, from coordinate 23,903,890 downwards.
TTCTTGTTCATACAAAACTCCATTTTCAAAATTGAGAAGTATGAACGGCCCCCATACAGCTACTTTCATTGGAACTAGTCCCATCTCCTATCCTTCATATAGAAAAACATAACAGACCAAATCACCCCCACATTTAAGTATTGACCATTAAATGACAATGTGGTTATTCAATATATGTTTAATACGTTCACTTTGAAGTTCTTGATTCCAGTTATTCTAGTTGCCTTAAGAAGCGTTCCGTCCAATCCATATGTCCACCCCTGCAAAAGGAAGAGCGGTAAAATAAAATTATATTTGATGGTATTTCCTCCACTATGTCTAAAGTTGTATCATATGCTATACCGAACAAATATTAAGATAATAATATCTCTGGGATGCATGTTAAGAAGCTAATAGCTAAGTACATAAAGGAAGCAAGAAGACATACTAAATTGACAAGAGGCAAAAACATAAAGGGCAGCCAGGTGCAGCAATAACCCAACATGTAATCACATTTACTGAAAGAACAATTAATGATAAGACCAAGAGAAAACTGATGGTGAAGTAAGACTTCAAATCGCATTATGTACTGAGAAAAGAAAACTGAAATCAGCTCAAAGCAATTAAAAACTCACATGGTATGGGCAAACAAAGCAAGATCTTTTCCCACTTCCCGAGGCAAGAAGAGAGGCGTGATGCCGGCACACGTTATGAAAAGCATGTATTTTTCCACCATCATCTCGACATACAACATACTCGACATTGCCCAATCTGTATTTTAACTATTAGCTACTTGAATAAAATAGACAGGTACATCTCAAGATTAACCAGACCGAAAGCTCGTTATTCCTTTCGCTTGCATTTAAGCGAAAGCTTTTGATATGAATCAGTTGCAACTAACAAATACCGATGGCATAGTATAATGAAATTTACGGCATAACAGTACCTTCCGGTGAAATATTGGCTTGGCTCTTTGATCTGTTCGGTGTACCCTGAAAATCGCAAAAGAATTGCAGCAAATTCACATTCAGAAAGCGGATCACTTAATACTCTCTTACCAAGAATTGGTAAAATCAATACTACTACTAGATAAATAAACAAGAACCTGCATTACACTCTCGTTTTACTTGTCCTGTAGTCAATACAATTACCATAGTTTTGTACCCCATAACTAGGTTCTTACCAATGCGTCTACGCAATAGCAAATTAGGCAAGTTGAGCTCAAATTGAGCTTTGCAAACTAAACTTTATCAATACTAATTGTGCCTCAAAAAAGCTCCCCTAGCACTATTGGCAAATTACTTCAACAAAGTTCCACTAAAATATTGTCCACTGCCGCCTATATGCAGGAGATCCACAAGAGCTATGTTTACTAATACAGTTGGAATTTGAAAGGGAGTGTGTGTGTGTGTGTGTGTGTAAAAACTTAAGCGCTCCCCTAAGTTTACACCAAACCATACTAATTTACCACAATTAAGTTATAAGTTTGACAATGTGTATTAGTTCACTGCAGTTTAGTGATAAGAGTGTATTTGTATTAATTCACTATGTTGAGCAATAAGAGTATACGTAAAGATATGCGTAATTACAAATGAAGAAGGAAAGCTCTAAACATCCATGCTTCAGGCATAGAGCTAATAAAGGCAAAGATTAATATCAAAAAGAAAAAAAACAATTGCAAAGATTTAGGAGAACTTAAGAGCAACGGTAAAGTTATCTCTGTGTAGGTCACAGGTTCAAGCCGTGGAATCAGCAGTGCGACCCTTCCACGAACCTGCATAAACACGAGATGTTTTGTGCACTGGGCTGCCCTTTTAACTGGTGTAACTACTCTCTCCCCGATAAAGTCTAAAAAATACTGCTAATAAATCTAATATTCCAATGACAAGCTACTAAATTTCCAAATTGAATCAGACCAAAAACAAAATTAAACAAAGGAACCAGGAAAATCCAGAGAAAGAACAAACACAATCCAAAATATTAGTAGTAGTAATTTTTAAGCAAAAATTCAAATATGATCTTTTTTTTTTTTATTATTTAAAGAAGCATATAGTAGTATAGATAGACAAAAAAGGTGCAAAGATGTTATACCAACAGCTTGCCATCCTTTGAAGAAAACTTGATTGAGTTCTTGATTATAAAAAGAAGGGTCAGTGTACCAAGAACTAGGTGGGGTCACAGCTTCTTCAATAGGGATTTTGGGGTCAAATTCTTGAACCAATTTTTGAGCATAATCATGGTAGTTTGAGTAATTAGTGTTAAGTGAAGATGAGACTTGAAATGAAGGATGATGGATTCTGTGCTTTATAGGACAACATAATTTGGGATTCTTGAATTGAGATAGTTTTTGATGTTGTTGTCTGGAGAAGTGATTAAAGGAACTGAGCTTCTGCAGAACTGCCATAGGATAGATGGAATGTCAGTCTTAATTTACTTTTGGGTATTTTATGTTTGGATATGCTTTATATAGATTATTATTATTATTATTATTATTATTATTATTATTATTATTATTATTATTATTATTATTATTATTATTATTGTTTCTCTCCTATTCCTGCCAAACAGTAACATCGTTTATCTCATGATTGGTTCCATGTTTTATTATGATTATAATGTTGGGATTATTTATACAGTGGTTAATAATGGAGACATTGTTATACGATGATTATTAATGAATGTTATGGGATGCTTAAATAATGATGAAAGGACTAATACATCGCTTCTTGCATAACCTAATACAGCCAAAAAAATATTACAACAAGCAAGGTTGTTATTAACTTGGAGTGTTATAATAACCAAATTTCTCTATAACAATCTTGTTTGTTTCGATATTTTTGACTTTTAGTAATTTGTATTCGTAAAATAATTCTGGATAGAAAAATAACGTAAAAAATAAAAATGTAGAAGAAGCAAAAATTAATCCGAGCCAACTGAATTCACAGTATTTCCTTAATTAAGGAACTTAATCCCCTCCTAATACCCGATGTTTTGGATTATTTCTTCCCAAGATAGAACGGATTACACACTCATGTAGTGGTACATCAAACCCCAGTGTTTCAGCGAACATAAATGGCGGCAGCAATCACACTTACTTTATTTGTTTTTGCAATAAAACAATGCAGCAAGGAAGAAGAGATTTCAGAATTTTTGTAAGGAGAATCTAAAGGAATGACCTAGTATTTATAGCCAACAGGTTGTGTTCAAACAAAGAGGTGCAACTCTTCAAGATGACATTTCGCATAAAACGACTATTACGTAAATGGCTATTTACGCAAAATAAAACGGAAAAATCAAAACAGAGGAAAATCAAATTGCCGTTATAGAAATAGTTGATTTAGATTAACAATATTAATTTAATTTGACTATTTAACAAATAAATTTAGTCCAAAAAATTAATCCATCAATCAAATCATTTGGCTAAATCCAAATCCAAATCTGAATCCGAAGTCGAAGCCGAGCCGGGCGAGCGACGAAAACGGTGCGATGCTTTCTAACTTGTAAAGAGTAAGAAGAAATGCAACTATATATACACCCAACAAATGAGCTTTCCTCCTTCAATATGGGATAATGTTCCATTGTAAATGAAGGACAATCACAATTTCATTTTCCCCTCCATTTCCTATTCACCTCAATTTTTGAACTAAAAAACCAACAATCCTCCACATGAATGGGGAGTGGTTATACAACGGAAATATGCATGAAAAATTGTGTGATTCGCAAGCAAGGATTAATCGCATCTGGATAAGTAAGTTTTCCTTTGAGCTTTCGTAGTGAACTTATGTCGGATATACTCGGTCAATCGGTAGATTTAATATCTTTGAACCGTTGAACTTTGGTGTATACCTAGACAACCATAAGTTACATAATCAACCCTTAACCGTATTTGGGTCTCACTATTGTGTTCGTGTCATCCATAAACACCGTCTGATTTCATAAGTGCGTAGAGAACTGGCCTTAAAGAATTCTCCTTGAAGCGGCTAACACTTCACACTTACATAGATGATTCCTAAACGTGTCATCCCATAGATATACTATTTGATATATCCCGTATCAAATTTAAAAATCATTAAAAACCTTAATTCTTTATCCTTGGTACTGAATATTATATCATTACGAGAATGGACCAAAATTTTAGCTAACAATGTTGAATTGTTATTAATGACTTTGTTTGATCTCTTTGAACCTAGAACTTGGGATCTCCGGTCTTCTAGGCAGAGTTACCGCCACAATGACTTGTCCTCGGTCATAGTCCCATTTCCCTCGATGATCTTTCAACTACCTCTCTAGTTAGGCCTTTTGTAAGTGGATCCGATATGTTATCACTTGACTTCACATAGTCAATTGTGATAATTCCTCTAGAGAGTAATTTCCTAACGGTTTTATGTCTTCATCGTATATGATGAGATTTTTCGTTATACATAACTCTCTCAGCCATTCCGATTGCTGCTTGACTATCGCAATATATACATATTGATGCTAATGGTTTGGGCCAAATGGAATGTCTTTCAAGAAATTTCGGAGCCATTTAGATTCTTCGCCGGCTTTATTTAAGGTTATGAACTCAGCCTCCATTGTAGAGCATGCAATACAAGTTCTTTTCGATAACTTTCAAGATAACACTCCTCCACCGATAGTGAATACATATCCACTTGTGGACTTAGAATCAGTTGAACCGGTGATCCAATTTGCATCAAAGTATCCCTCAATCATCGCAGGATATTTAATGTAGTGCAAAGCAAAGTCTTAGGTATGTTTTAAATACCCCAAAACTCATTTCAATGCCATCCAATTAGATTGACCCGGATTACTCGTGTATTGACTCAATTTACTTATAGCACAAGCTATATCTGATCTTGTACAATTCATGATATGCATTAAATATCCTAACACATGAGCATAATCCAATTGTGATATGCTTTGACCTTTGCCCTTTCAAGCGTAAGATTCACGTCAATTGGAGTATTTGTAGCTTTAAAACCTAAGTGCGTGAACATTTCAAGTACTGTTTTAATGTAATGAGATTGTTACAATGCCAAACCTTGAGGAGTCCTATGGATCTTAATACTAAAGATTAAATCGGCACTCCCAATTCTTTCATATCAAACTTGTTAGTTAGCATACGCTTAGTCGCATTTATGTTGGCAATGTCATTACTCGTTATCAACATATCATCCACATATAATCAAACGATGACTATGTGATTTGGAGCCTTTTTAATGTATACACATTTATCACATTCATTAATTATAAAACCATTTGACAATATTATGTGGTCAAATTTTGCATGCCATTATTTGGTTGCTTGTTTTACTCTGTAAAGCGACTTAACAAGTTTCCATACCTTCTTTTCTTTGCCCGAAACTGCAAACCTTTTAGGTTGTTCCATGTAAATTTCTTCCTCCAAATCTTCATTTAAGAAGGCCGCCTTAATGTCCATTTGACGGATTTCAAGACCATACAATGCAACTAATGCTACTAACGTCCGTATGAATGTAATTCTTGTAATAAGTGAGTATGTGTCAAAAACATTAAGGCTTTCTCATTGTCTATACCCTTTTATAACAAATCTTGCCTTATACTTGTCAATAGTGCCATCATCTTTCAATTTCTCTTAAAAATCCATTTAGAACATAACGGTTTGTTACCGGGAGGTAGATCAACCAATACTCAAGTATGATTTTTAGTATGGATTCTATCACAATTGACCACCTCTTTCCAAAATAATAATTCCGAAGAAGACATAGCTTCTTTAAATATTCGAGACTCATTTTCCAATAAGAAAGTCACAAAATCTGATCCAAATAAAGTATACATTCTTTGACCTTTACTACATTTTGGATCCTCCTCATTAAATGTACTATCTTTTGTTCCTTCTCGAGGTCATTTAGATCATTCACCAATTGACGCACATTCTATTTTATACGAATATCTATTTTCAACGAATTCAACATTATCTGATTCTATAACCGTATTATTATGAATGTCAGGATTTTCTGATTTATGAACCAGAAATCAATATGATTTACTATTGGTTGCATATCCTATGAAAATACAATCAATGGTTTTCATTTCTATCTTTACCCTTTTGGGTTTAGGAACTTACATTTTTACCAAACACCCCCATACTTTAAAAAAATTCAAGTTGGGATTTTTCCTTTCCACTTTTCACATGAAATGGATTGTGTTTTGCTATGTGGTACTCGGTTACGTATTTGGCTAGCCGTGAAAATGGATTCCCCCCATAAGTTCTGTGGCCAACTAGAACTTACCAACATAGTGTTTATCATCTCCTTTAATGAACGATTCTTTCTTTTCGCAATCCCATTGGATTGGATCATGTAAGGGGTCATTGTTTGATGAATAATTCCATATTTTAAACATATTTTTTTAAAAGGAGATTCGTATTCACCACCCCTATCACTTCTTATCATTTTAATTTTCTTGTTAAGTTGGGTTTCAACTTCATTTTTGTATGGCTTGAATGCATCTATTGCTTCATCTTTACTACTAAGTAAGTAAATGTAGCAATATCGAGTACATTCGTCAATAAAAATTATGAAATACTTCTTTCCACCGCAAGATGGTATTGACTTTATGCCACAAATATTTGTGTGAATGAAGTCTAAAGGAGTTGAATTCCTTTCAACTAACTTATAAGGATGTTTAACATGCTTAGATTCTATACATATTTGACATTTTGATTTGTTGCATTCAAACTTAGAGAATACTTCCAAATTAATCATTTTGCGCAAGGTTTTATAATTGATATATCCCAAGCATATATGCCATAAATCATTTGACTCAATTAAGTAAGAAGAAGTTAGAATTTTATTATTCTCAACAACCATTACATTTAGTTTGAAAAGGCCCTCAGTAAAGTTACTTTTTTCCTACAAATATCACGCTCTTATTTATTACAACTTTATCTGATACAAAAATGCATTTAAACCCGTTCTTGACGAGAAGTGCAGTAGATACTAAGTTCTTCTTCTTTCAGGAACATGAAGGACGTTGTTCAGAGTCACCACCTTGCAAGATGTCATTTTCAGAAATATCTTTCCACATCCTTCAATCTTGGTTGTTGCAAAATTTCCTATAGAAAGTATCCCTTCGGGTCCAATGGGAGCATATATAGCAAACAATTCTCTAACAGCACAAACATGACGAGTGGTTCTAAATTAATCCATCATTTCTTGGGATTTCCTACCAGTTACATTCAATAATCATAAAACACAAGTCATCAATATCCTCGTACTTTTCAACCATGTTCACTTGACCCTTGTTCCTGTCTTTCTTTAGAGAATGACAATTTGCAGACTTGTGTCCAGCTTTACCGTAGTTGTAGCAATTTACTTTGAACCTCTTCTTGCTTGGGTTATTTTTTGGTCCAGAAGGCTTCTTTCTCTTTTGATTATGTTGTGAAGTATCTCAACAATGTTTGCTTCCATTATTGTTGAGTTTCCATGACACTTCAGCAACTTTGTTGTCCTCTTCGATCATCAACCGAAGAATGAGATCTTCGAGCGATATCTCTTTGTATTTGTGTTTCAAGTAATTTTTTAAGTCCTTCCACAAAGGAGGAAACTACTCAATCAGAGCTGTAACTTGGAATGCTTCATTGATGACCAAACCTTCAATGAAAATTATATTAGTAATAATAGCATAATTAATACTTTCAACAAAAGTATTAGTTTGAATTATACCTTCAGCAACGAGATCATGAATAATCACTTGCAATTCCTAGACTTGGGTAATAAAAGACTTGCTATCTACCGTTTTATAGTCTAGAAATTTTGTAGCTACAAACTTCTTCAACCCGGCATCCTCAATGTGATGGCTCGATAAGTCATTTTGAGTTTTAGCCTTCATTTCTATGTTCCGAGACCTTGATTAACTCTATTTAGCGTGTCTCGACTTGCACGCACCATCCGTGTCTTATTCCAAAATTTTTTTATGTGAACAATTGAAGAAAATATAATTTTTAACCTTAAAAAATAATTTGAGTTGACTACGGTCAATATTTTATAAACGGACCCGAATCAGTATTTTCACAGACTCGGCAGGTCTGTGTTGTAATTTGGGACTTGGGTGTATGCCGGAAATTTAATTCGGAAGTCCCTAACTTGTTTTGATTCTTTTGAAAGTTGAAGAATTTCAAGGTTTGGCCAAAAGTTGACTTCTTAGCTAACGAGTTCGGATTTTGATATTAAAACTTGGAATAGTTCCGTATTGTTATTTGAAATTTGTCTGCAAAATTTGGAAATTTGGCGTGATTCAGACACTTAAATGTGATTCTAGTGTTCTTGAGTTTCACTGTTAAAGTTTTCGTTTTGAGGATTGATTTGTAGATTTAGATGTTATTTTGGTGATTTGATTGCACGAGCAAGTTCTTATGATGGTATTACACTTCTGTGCATATTTGGTTTGGAGCCCGATGGGCTTGGGTGAGTTTCAGACATGATTCGGATGAGTTTGGCTAAGGCTAGAACTACTGGTACAATGTCATTTCTGGTGAACTCCTGCAGATTGCGAGATCTGGCTCGCAATTGCGAACAAATGTTCGCATTTGTGAGCATGGGCTGGCTTGGGTGGACTCGCATTTGCGAACTAGACAGTGATCGCAATTGCGATCAAAGAGTCACATTTGCGACTCAACAATCGTAGAGCAGGCTTCGCATTTGTGAAGCAATTGTCGCAATTGCGAAGGGTGGGTGTTCACAATTACGAACAAAATATCATAATTGCGACTTCTGTGACTCTTAGACAGGGTTCGCAATTACGACCCTTTTCTCACATTTGTGATGTTCGCAAATGCGAACAAGACATCGCAATTGTGACATCCACATCTGGGTAAAAGAGGAGAAAAATGGGACTTAGTTCATTTTTCACATTTTCTCATCGATGAACACCCTAGAGGCGATTTTCCAATATATTTTTCTTCCTAAATTCATTGGTAAGTGACTTTAATCTATTTCTTTTCAATTACCCATTTCATTTCATGAGATTCCAGTATCAAATGTAGGAATTTCATGGTAAAAATTAGGGATATGGGTAGAATTAGGGATTTTTGTAAAATTGAGATTTAGACCTCGAATTGAGGTTGGATTTCAAAATAAATTACACAATCGGGCTCGGGGGTGTATGGGTAATCGAGTTTTGGTCTGAATCTCGATTTTGACCCAAGCGAGCCCCGGTTGACTTTTGTTGACTTTTTAGAAAATGATCTAAATTGAACCTCTTTCATTCGGGTAGTTTCTAAAGCTTATTTTGAATCATTTGGTCAATAATTTTCTAGATTTGGTTGATTCGGAGGCTTGTTCAAAGGGCAAGACCGTGGTTGAGCTTTGAGTTGATTGCGAAGTGAGGTAAGTGTTGGGTCTAACCTTGATTTGAGGGAAATAGGGACCCTTGAGCTACATGTTATGTGTATTATGTGGGAAACAACGCATATGCGAGGTGACGAGTGTATATACACCGTTATGTTACTTTCTTCCATGTTGATGTTACTTCATAACCTATATCTTGTTTCATGTCTTAATTGCTACATGCTTAATTGACTTTCATGCCATAATTGTCACTTGTTATTTAGTTATCTTTGTATTAAATTTTCCATCATTTCCATGATTTCATGCCTAAATGCTACTTGTATCTGCTTGCTTTATTTGCATTACTTAAAATGTCTGATGCCATACTTGTCTTATAGTTTTGTAATATTTGTTGCCTTTCGTTACACTTATGTGAGTTGTTAATTGGTAGATACCGATAAGTTGTTGAAGTTGAGACAAATGAATTGTTAGAAATTTCTTGATTGTTATGTGATTTATCATTTCCTCGTACAGTTACTCCCTTATAAATTTTGGTTGTTGAATTGCTATTGTTGATTGAATTGTTTGGGGAGCGAGTTGCACGCCGCAAAGTGTAAAATGAAAGGTAATGAATTAAAATGGCAAAATAAGTATGGATTATGATATTGACAGATGATGATATGGTGGGATCAAATTGTGCGCCACAACAGATTGTTTAAAGTTGATATTGTAGGATCAGGTTGTACGCCGTAACAAATTGTTTAAACTTATATTTGTTTATGACTATTGGATTGGCCTTGGTATTCGACATAAGTTTATATGACTCGTTATTCTAGGTTCTTTGGTAGTTGGATTTGAGTTTGTTGTTATGAAGTAACTATTTCACTTCCATTTCTGTCTTTTCTGATATTATTATTATTGCGTACAGGTTAATGTAAGTGACCCGCCTTAGCCTTGTCGCTACTTCGTCGAGGTTAGACTTAACACTTATAGAGTACATGGGGTTGGTTGTATTCATACCATACTCTTCACTTCTTGTACAGATACCGACATTCAGTAGACTTTCTCGAATCTAGCTATTCAGAGGAGACTTGAGGTATAGCTGCACGACGTCCATAGCCCCGAGGTCTACTTCCTTTAACTGTTTATTTTGATTCAGACAATTATGTTTATCTCAGACCATTATCTATAGTATCTTAGACACTCATATATTCGTGACACCAGTTGCGGGATTTGTATTTAGATTTCGTCACTTATTTGCTTATTGCTTAGGTCTCACGAGTCATGAGCAAGTTTAGTAGGGTTTGGAGGATCGATACGGAGACGTCCGTTCTTATCTTCTAGAGGCTATGGAGTTTAGGAGAAATCTTACTTCTTTCTTTCTGTATCGTGCAATTTTATTCTATCATTGATGATTGAGTCATTTTACTCTTGATCTCTTGCAGATGGCGAGAACATGCACAACATCAGCAGTCGGAGCCCCTGTGGTAGCTACTACTAAGGCCAGAGGCCGAGGTCGAGCCAGAGGCCGAGGCAGAGGTAAAGCTCAGCCTAGAGCTCGAGCAGCAGCATCCGCAATGGAGCCTCAGATTGATTACGAGGAGGAGGTCCCAGCTCAGACCATACCCGTCAGACCAGCTCAAGTCCCGGAGGGGTTCATAGCCACTCTAGTGCTTCAGGATGCTCTAGTCCGCTTGGTGGGCTTTATGGAGAGTGTGACCCAGATCGATGCATTTCTGGTGGCACCAGCCATCTCTCGGGCTGGGGGAGGAGCACAAACTCCCGCTACTAACACTCTGGAGCAGGTGGGGTACTTCAGTCGATTTTTGCGGCACAGGCCGGTGACAGGCCCGCTATGTCTTCTAAGGCCTTATTAAGACTGGATAAGTTTACCAAGCTCTTTCCTTTTCATTTCAGCGGTGCACCTTCTGAGGACCCAGAGGATTACCTAGACTGTTACCACGAGGTGTTGCGCAACATGGGTATTGTTGGTACCAATAGGGTTGACTTTGCAGTGTTCTAGATGACCGGTTCTGCCAAGAGATGGTGGAGAGATTATATGTTGACTAGACCAGCTGGTTGGCCTGCACTTACCTAGGATCAGTTCTTCAGCTATTTCTGGAGAAGTTCATTCCCTTCACTCTCGATTTGTGGACCTAGCTCGCCATGCCATACTTTTACTCCCTACTAAGAGGGAGAGAGTGAGGAGATTCATTGATGGACTCACATTCTGTAACGACCCGATCAGTTGTTTTGAGCTCTAGCACGTCGTTCAACGGTTTGAGGCCTTGAGTAGCTTCACTTCATGTATCATGACTTGTATGCGTGGTCGGAATTGAATTTTGGGAAATTCGGAGTTGTTTCAGAAGGAAAAATTCTCAATTCGGAAGCTTTAATTTGGAAGAGTTGACCAAAGTTTGACTTTTGAGTAAACGACCTCGGAATTTAGATTTGAAGGTTCCAATAGATTCGTATGATAATTGCGGACTTGGGCGTATATTCAGATTGAGTATCGGGAGGTCTGGGGGAGTTTCGACGCCTATTAGAAAGGTTGGAATTTTTGAAAGTTTAAGAATTTCTTATGTTTTATTTGAAATGAATTTTTGGTGTTATCGATGTCCGTTCGGGGTTCCGAGCCTTGGAATAGGTTCGTAATATGATTTGTGACTTGCACGTAATGTTTGGCATCGTTCCGGGATGTTTAAGCATAATTCGGACGCGTTCCGGGATGTTGGGCAAGCTGAAGACGCAGAAACAGAAGGGGATCTGCATGTGCGAGTGCGTAGGAGCGAGGGTTGACCGCAGGAGTGATCACGCATGAGAGAAAGTGGTTCGTAGAAGCAAATTTGCTTGGGCTTAGAGGGAACAGCACATGCTATGGCTCTTTTCGCAGGTGAGGAGCTGCAGAAGGGGCTAGGTGTCCCTAGATGCAAAATATCGCGGGGAAGAGGGGTGTTTTAAATCGAGGCTTAGCTCTCATTTCTCTCATTTTTCACTTGGATGGCCGAATTTAGGAGCTATTTTGAAAAGATTTTCATCGAGCAATACGAGGTAAGTTACTCCCACCTGTTGTAAGTTAAATTCATGGATTCCATAAGGATTTAAACATGGAAATGGGAGAAATTTGTGGGATTTTGGTAGGAAACATAGAATTTGATAATTTGGATTTTGACCATGATTTTGGAAATGGAATTAGGAATAAATTATATATTTGAGTTCGTAATGTTATGGATAATGTTTATCTTCGATTTTTTTTGGAATCCAGGCACATGGGCTCGAGGGTTGACTTTGTTGACTTTTCGAGCAGAGTTGGGAATCATTATAAATTATTAAATTATACGCATTAGGTATATTTTGATTGATTTGGACATTGTTTGACTAGTTTTGGATCAACGGGTATCGGTTAGATATGTTAGAGAGGCGTTGGAGTCGGTTATGAAACTTCATAGCGAGGTAAGTCTCCTATCTAACCCTATGAGGGAGAAATTACCCGTAGGTGTTATTCTTGTTATATGCTACATGTTGTGGGAGCTTCACACGTATGAGGTGACGAGTGTTCGTGCGCATGCTAGAATTCGTGATTATGTCCGGATAGACTAGGATTCACGCCATGCTTTATTTGTACTAGTTGGGTTACTCTTGCCTGCTTAGTTACTTGATTTTGCATTACGACTTGATACTAGGATTGCGTAGAGTGATAGACTCGCTATTGTAGAGATTTGACGAGCTACTTGATTAGCCGCGGAATAATTGTACATCCCTTATGAATTTCTCTCACATTGTGCGTTTTCATCGAAAGGCTTCTTCAAATTTCATAACTCATACGTATATTCGTGAGTGGGGTCAAGGACCCGTTAAAGCTTCTTATTATAATGGGATCGGACCGTCCGTCTTGGCAGGATCATGAACCACTCTCTTATGGGATCGGGCTGTTCGCCTCGACAGGATTATGTACCACACTCTTATGGGATCGGGCCGTTCGCCTCAGCAGTATCATATTCTTATGGGATTGGGCCATTCACCCCGGCAATATAAGTATCATATTCTTATGGAATCGGGCCGTTCGCTTCGATAATATCATATTCTTATAGGATCGGTCCGTTTGCCTCGGCATTTCTATAAAATAATCTTATGGGATCGGGCCATTCGCCTCGGAGAATCGTGCGTAATATTTAACAAGAAGCCAGCGTATCCATGAGTTTTCCTAATTTGAGTTATGACGACCTATCTGGTGGGGACCATTATATATATACTCCGGTTGATGAGGTAGCCTATGATTGAGAGCTTGTGTTTACTGCTCAGAGGAGGATCGTACCACGTACCTATATTTGTTTACACTGTTTATTTACCATGCCTCACACTTGTTTACTTTCTACTATATTTGATTTATTGGACCACTAGTAAGTGTCGATGTCGACCCCTCGTTATCACTTCTCTGGGGTTAGGCTAGATACTTACTAGGTATGCTTTGATTTACGTACTCATGCTACACTTCTGTAATTATTGTGCAGTATATTTCTGGTGGACATTTGGGCACAAAGACACGACTATTATGGGGACTTTACGGTGAGCTGCATCCCATGTTACGATCCGCAACATACAGAGTCTCCATTAGAATTATTTATATTTTCCTGTCTAACTTGTATTCTAGACAGATGTTGTATTGTTATTGTACCTTCTAATAGATGCTCATGCACTTGTAACACCAGATTTTGGGGGTACTCTAGAATTTGTTTATGGTTGTTTTACATTGATACACTTGTACTTATTATTTTAATTAAACTATACGTAACTACGATTTCTTTTAATGCACTGACCTCTGTTTCTAAATAAAATACATAATTATAAAAATAATAAAATGAATAATTAAGTGTTGGCTTGCCTAATGGCAACGTTGGGTGCCATCATGGCCCATAGTGAATTTTAGGTCGTGACAGCTTCGTATCAGGGCGTTAGGTTTAGTTAGGTCTCACGAATCATGAGCAAGTCTAGTAGAGTCTTGCAGATCGGTGTGGAGATGTCTGCACTTATCTTCGAGAGGCTACATGGCTGTTAGGAGCACTTCCCTTTTTGATTTCCTCGTCGTTCGATTTGATTCCGTAGAGGCTCATGTGTTCGATTCCTTTCCATTCATTCTTATACGATGTGGAGTGCTTGCTATCAATTGGGCGTCGAGGATTGTTAATGATACTGCAGATGTGGTGCATGATGTTTCTCCCTTCGTATTCAAGTGGGCTATTATCGTTGCCGTATGGAGTGGTGTTCTATCATTTCAGCCCAGTTTTTGCGTTGCCTACAATTGAGATTTGATATCTCCAAATTTGGTGGAATTCTTGTTAATATTGTGGGGTCACCATCCTTGATTAAATGCGTTGTGTCTTATCAGAGTGCTGGTCTTCATTTGTTTGCCTCTAGGCGCGGTGTTGTGAAATGGAACCTAAGAGGATATTATCTGAGATGGTTGTGTGCTGTGACTTCAGGATCAAATCGGCATTTCCAGTGTTGATGACTCAAAGGAGATGATCTCTGAGGTGGTTTCATGCCTAGGAAATTTTGAATATGGCAAGAAGGGCTTGATAACATATTTTTGTACCTTTGGGGTGATGTTAATAGATGAAGGGATTCTTACGAATAGCGGGTGAGTGTGGACTCAAGAGGATTAACTGATTTCATGGTGGTTGTAATCTAATCAGGGAAACATCATTAGAAGGTGTCGATATGGGGTTGCACAGGTGAGATATCTCTTGTGAGGTGTTAGAAGTTGCGTGATTTATAGTAAAGGCCCTCTGAAGAACATTATTTTCTATCCAACATGAAGTATGTACTACGATGTGAGCTGGAGATTGCTTGAAGAAGATGGTATGACCGTCAGGAGGTCGAGTGTGCGATTGTGGATGATAATTCGGGATGTGTTATGATTAGTGCAACAAAAACTTAGGAGAAATTTGGTTGAGCAATGGTGCAAGATCATGGTAACCGAGGAGGAGAAGTCATTGTGACTTATGGAAATTATGTAATCGTGGCTTAAAGCTAAATGGGGGAGCCTACCGTCTATGATGATGTGCCTTTGCAATTTCGGCTCATCAGTATGTTGGTGGATCAATTGTTACTAAGGGAAGAAAACATCAGGTGTAATTTGATAAGGGGATTTGATGGGTGTAATGTACAAGGGAAAGTATTCATCCGGTTTCTTCCTTGGAGTGCTCACATGCAAACGAAGCATTAATGGTTTAGTTAAATAATCGGGACTGGACTAGAGTGGGCGACTCTCAATAATGGTTCTAGTGGAATCGAGATTTTAGGCATGGTGCTTAAGGATTCTCAGGTTCGTTATGTGGCTGGGGATGTGGTTTTGTAGAAGAGTGTGAAGTGTGCTTGGAGCATTTCTATGTTATCATCGGGTTTGCGGTGCAACATTTAAGAAGTGGGAGAAACAACTTTAGATATGCAGAAGATCTAATTAGCGCAGGTGCATCAGTTGGAGATACTATTGACTGCATGAATAGGGTACACAATGTCTTATGGATGTTGAGACGACGTGGTCTCGTGATTTGGGGTCACTCGGGATGAGAGTTGTTTGAGGTCTGTTATGTATTTGAAAGGAGCAAATATTATAAGGGAGATATTATTATTTTGAAGGCAAGTGAAGAGTAAATTGGTAGAAGTTGGGTCAGTTAGTGATGGGTTAAAGCAGCATGGTTGTGGAAATGATCAGTTCCTTTGGTATGTTAAGCTATACAGGTGATTAGTGGCTAAACGTGCGGACTTGTCAGCCACCATAATTTGATTAATTTGGAGGTATGATTATGGTGTTCTGTTATGTGTAAATGAATCCCGAAAGAATTATGGTGGTGTAGACCATAACTTGAGGTTTGATTTATATGGTTATGGGAATTTGGTTGCGTGTTGTAATTGTTCCTCTGAAATGTGTTGAGTGGAAGAGGTTCTAGGTGATGAAGTGTTCATTCTATTAGCGGTTTAGAAGTTATGATCAGAATCTTGTGCTCTCGCATAGCGGCATGATAAGTGCAGTGAGTGGTATGGAATTTGGAAGTTGAGGATCAAGATTGAAGTTTGGTGTTGATAAGAATGTCACGAGCTCGGAGGAGCAGGGGAGGATTTTAGATGTTCAGAGTATGTTGGCACTATTTTTGGGCAGCTTGAGGATGGTCTGTTTTGTGGTAGGAGTGTTGGGTATTGAAATGTGGATGCTTGGCTAGTATTATATAAATAGCATGGTGGATGGACACTAATGTTTAGATTTTACTACCTGGTGCGGAAGGTTGTGAGAGTATATCCCACGGGAAGATCTTATAAGTGTAACGTGTTAGTCATTTGATTTTTAGAGATTTATAACAGGTATAGAGATTTTGGTACTGTCTCCAATGGGAGAGGTTATGACTGAGAGGCGCTCTATTCCTTTGGTTATGGATTGTGGGAGTTGTTCTAGATTTGACAGCTGCTCTTATGTGTCATGAATTGGGTCATTATGGATCCTTGGAAGGTTAGTGGTCCAGTACGAGATGATTGGAATTGGCTTGAGGTTTGTTAGTAGACTTAATGTGAATCTGTGCTCTATATCAGATCAGGTCGGATGTGTTCATTCAGCATAGCACTACTTATGGAGGAGTCTTCAGGTGTTGGATGTTATTCCTGTCGTCAGCTATTCTCTGTAATACTATATTATGCCATGTGAGTTGTGAGATGACTTAATTATTCGCACGTATGTTGTGGTCCGGTGTAGATTGTTACCTGAGCAGCTTGTACTGGGTGAGACGAGGTTATTGGACCTGAAATTGGTGCGATTAGATTTATGCAAGGTGTATTAAAGAGAAAGTGTCACTATTCAGTTGAGAATGAGGTAACAGTTCTTGTCAAGCATAGAAACTCCATGAGTTATTGATTTGATGGGAGGTTATGAGTTCCCGCGCATCTCTTTCATCGTTGCAGTATTGTGAGGATTGAGACCGGGCTTAGATTGGTTGTGAGATCTACTACGGGTATCAGGTCAGTGAATTTGCAACTTTTGTGCTTGGAAGAGGTTACCATGGGCAAATGAGTTATGTGATGCATTGTGTGATGTCATCATGGGTGCATGATCAGGCGTGGGTTCGGCATGAGGAGATTGATACGATGTTCGTATGTTAGAATCAAGTCTTGTAGAGAAATTGGAGGTTGGAATTTGGTCCTAAGGCTTGTTGGCTAAAATAAAAAGGGAGGATCTTCAGTTTGGCTCGAGCTAATGTGCTCACCTACATTGTAGGGGGCACGGGTAGGTGCACAAGGTGTTGAACAATGATTTTGGGGCAACTTCGGAGCAGTTCTTAGCACGTTCGAGGACGAACGTATGTTTAAGTGGGGGAGAATGTAACGACCCAACCGGTCATTTTGATATCTACCATATCATTCGGTGGTTTGATGCCTTAAGTAGATTCACTTCATGTATCATGACTTGTACGTGTGGTCGAAATTGAATTTTGGGAAATTCGAAGTTGTTTCGGAAGGAAAAATTCTTAATTCGGAAGCTTTAAGTTGGAAGAGTTGACCAAGGTTTTACTTTTTAGTAATTGACCTTGGAATCAGGATTTGAAGATTCCAATAGATTTGTATGATGATTTTGGACTTGGGCGTATGTTCGAATTGAGTATCGGGAGGTCCAGGAGCACTTCGGCACCTATTATGGAAGGTTGGCATTTTTGAAAGTTTAATGATTTCTTAAGTTTGATTTGAGGTGAATTTTGGTGTTATCGATGTCTGTTCGGGGGTTTGAGCCTTGAAATTGGTTCGTAATGTGATTTATGACTTGTATGTAAAGTTTGGTATCATTTCGGGATGTTTAAGCATAATTCAGATGCGTGGCAAAGTTTAAAGAAAGGCTTCGACCGTCGATTCATAGTTTTGATGTTATTTGGCATAATTTGAGGCTTCTACTAAGTTCATATCATATTTTAGGATGCGTTGGTATGGTTGGTTGGGGTCTCGTGGGCCCCAGGTGCAAATCGAATTAGAATCAGATTGAATTTTGGAGTTAAAGAATTTTTGAAGCTTAAGGCTTCTGGTGTAATCACACCTGCGAGATTTTGGCCGCAGGTGCGGCACTTTGGTCGCAGAAGCGACATTTGTTCTGGAGCTGAGAAGGCCATAGATGCAAGGATATTTCAACATCTGTGATCCCGCAGATGCAAAGAATTGTCCGCAAAAGCAGAAACGAGATGGGCAAGCTGAAGTTGCAAAAGCATAAGGGGCTCCGCATGTGCGAGTGCACAAGAGTGAGGGTTGACCGTAAAAGCGATCACGTGGGAGAGGAAGTGGTCCATAGAAGCGTATTTGCCTGGGCTTTGAGGGAACCACACCTGCGATGGATCTTTCCGCAGGTGCGGAGCCACAAAAGTGGCTAGGTGTCCGCAGAAACGGCTAGGTGTCCGCAGATACGAAATATCGTTGGGAAGAGAGGTGTTTTAAATAGAGACGTAGCTCTCATTTCTCTCATTTTTCACTTGGATGGCCGAATTTGAGGATCTATTTTGAGAAGATTTTCATCGAGCAACACGAGATAAGTTCCTCCCTCCTATTGTAAGTTAAATTTATGGATTCCATAAGTATTTAAACATGGAAATGAGTGAAAATTGTGGGATTTTGGTAGGAAATCTAGAATTTGATAATTTTGTATTTTGACCACGATCTTGGAAATGGAATTAGGAATAAATTATATATTTGAGTTTGTAATGTTATGGGTAATGTTTATCTTCGAATAATTTTGAAATCCGGGCCCGAAGGCCCGAGGGCCCGAGGGTTGACTTTATTGACTTTTCGAGCGAAGTTGGGAATCATTATAAATTGTTAAATTATATGCATTGGGGTATATTTTGATTTATTTTCACATTGTTTGACTAGTTTTAGATCATGGGCATCGGTTGGATGTGTTAGAGAGGTGTTGGAGCGGGTTGTGGAACTTCGGAGCGAGGTAAGTCTCTTGTCTAACCCTGTGAGGGGGAAATTACCCCGTGGGTGTTATTCTTGTTATGTGCTACATGTTGTGGGATCTTCACACATATGAGGTGACGAGTGTCCACGCGCATGCTAGAATTCCTGATTATGTCCGGGTAGACTAGGATTCACGCCATGCTTTATTTGTACTAGTTGAGTTATTCTTGCCTGCTTAATTACTTGAGTTCGCGTTATGAATTAAGACTAGGATTGCGTAGAGTAATAGATTCGCTATTGTAGAGATTTGACGAGCTACTTTATTATTCGCAGAATAACTGTGCTTCCCTTACGAATTTCTCTCGCGTTGTGCATTTTTATTGAAAGGCCTCTTTAAATTTCATGACTTAGACATATATTTGTGAGTGGGGTCAAGGACCCATTAAAGCTTCTTATTCTAATGTGATCGGGTAGTTCACCTCGGCAAGATTATGTACCATGCTCTTTGGGATCAGGCCATTCTCCTCGGTAAGATTATATACCACACTCTTATGGGATCGGGTCGTTTGCCTCGGTAGGATATTGAAACACACTCTTATGGGATGGGGCTGTCGCCTCGGTATTATCATATTCTTATGGGATCGGGCCGTTCACCTCAGCAGGATATTGTAACACACTCTTATGGGATGGGGCCGTCGCCTCGGTAGTATCATATTCTTATGGGATCGGGCCATTCGCCTCGGAAGTATCATATTCTTATGGGATCGGGCCGTTCGCCTCGAAAGTATCATATTCTTATGGGATCGGGTCGTTCGCCTCGACATTTCTATGAAACACTCTTATGGGATCGGGCCATTTGCCTCGACAGTATCGTGCATAATATTTGACAAGAAGCCAGCGTATCCGTATATTTTCTTTATTTGAGTTGTGACGACCTATCTGGTGGGGACCATTATATATATACTCCAGTTGAGGAGGAAGCCTATGATTGAGAGCATATGTTTACTGCTCAGAGGAGGATCGTACCATGTACCTATATTTGTTTACACTATTTATTTACCATGCCTCATACTTGTTTACTTTATTCGTTATTTGATTTATTAGAGACTAATAAGTGTCGATGTCGATGTCTCGTCACTACTTCTCTGGGGTTAAGCTAGATGTTTACTGGGTACGCATTGAATTACGTACTCATGCTACACTTCTGCACTTATTGTACATGTATATATATATTTCAGGTGAACTTTTGGGCGAAAAGGTCCGGCTATTGCCGTGACTTTTCGGTGAGCTGCATCCCATGTTATGATCTGCAACATACAGAGTCTCCATCAGAATTATTTACATTTTCCTGTCTAACTTGTATTCCAGACAGATGTTGTATTGTTATTGTACCTTCTAGTAGATGCTTATGCACTTGTGACACCAGGTTTTGGGGTATTCTAGAATTTATTTATGGATTGTTTTACATTGATACACTTGTACTTATTATTTTAATTAAACTGTACGTAATTACGATTTATTTTAATGCACTAACCTCTCTATCTAAATAAGATTCATGATTTTAAAAATAACGAAACTAATAATTAAGTGTTGGCTTGCCTAACGACGACGTTGGGCACTATCACAACCCATAGTGGATTTTGGATTGTGACACCTTCAATATCAGGCTACAGATGGCCAAGAAGACTGTGGACAATATTTCTTTCCAGAGGGCCGTAGATATTGCTAGATGGATCGAGATGGTTTGTGGTCAGGAGAAGGGGCCGATGTCTGATAAGAGGGCTCGTCATTTTGGTGGTTTTGATGGTTCCTCATATGGAAGTAGGGGTTCTTCTAGTAGAGGTCATCCTCTTAGGCCGATTCAGTCAGCTCTTTAGGTAGCTCACAGTGCTTCGGGCGGTCGTGATTCTAATGGATTTCGTCCTGAGCAGCCAACATTCATTGCACATTCAGCTCCTATTAGTGCGCCACCACTTCAGAGTTACAACTGCTATTCAGGCCATCTAGGTCAGTCTCAGCTTCAGCAGCCTCAACAATCAAGAGAGTGCTTTTAGTGTGGGGGCATAGGTCACATCAGGAGGTATTGCCCTAGATTGTCGAGCAACAAATCGCAGTAGGGTTCTCGTGCTATCATGCCGGCACCGATTGTGTAATGACCTGGCCGGTAATTTTGAGAGTTGCCATCCCATTCCCCAATTTATTTCTTCTTTTGTGATTTATAGCTGTTATATGACTTACCGGGTTAGTCAGTTCGGGTCCGGAAGGATTTCGGAATGAATTGAGACACTTAGTCTCACAATGGAAATTTTAAGTTGAAATGGTTGACCGGATGTTAACTTATGTATAAACGACTTCGGAATGGAGTTTTGATGGTTTTTTAGCTCCGTTGGGTGATTCTCGACTTAGGAGCGTGTCCAGATTATGATTTGGAGGTCCGTAGTGGAAGTAGGCTTGAAATGGCAAAAGTGAATTTTTGGAAAGTTTGACCGGGAGTGAACTTTTTGATATCAGGGTCGGATTCTGATTTCGGAAGTTGGAGTAGGTCTGTGGTGTCATTTGTGACCTGTGTGCAAAATTTGAGGTCAATCGACGTGATTTGATAGGTTTCGATGTCGTCTGTAGAAATTTGGAATTTCAAAGTTCATTAGGCTTGAATCTATGTGCGATTTTTGTTTTTGATGTTGTTTGGGGTGATTTGAGTTTTAGACTAAGTTTGTATGACATTTTGGGACTTGATGATATGTTTGGTGGAGGCCTCGAGGGCCTCGGGTTGATTCCGGATGGTTAACAGATCAAAGGTTGAATTTTAGAAGTTGCTGAAGTTGAGGACTGCTTGTGTAATCGCACTTGAGGATCCTTGATCGAAGGTGAGGGGTGAGGTCCGCATATGCGGAGTTTGTAGGGAGGTGAGTAGATGTTCGCATGTGCGAAGGCTTTCTCGTATCTGCACGATCGTAGATGCAGCAGGAGGACCATAGAAGCGGAATAGGGCAATGGAGCTGGGCTCCGCAGAAGCAGATGGTTGCTCGCAGAAGCGAGTCTGGAAGAGTGGAAGGTTGGGACGCAGGTGCGGAGGAAACCGCAGAAGTATGTATTTTGTCGCTCCTTTGAGGCCGCAAAAGTGACTAAGTGGGCCGCAAAAGCGAGATTGCTGGGCAGAACATATATAAATGATGGTTCCAAGATTTTCACAATTTCTAACATTTTGAGCTCGGGTTTTGGCGATTCTTGAGAGGATTTTCGAGGGAATTCTTGAGGTAAGCTCCTTGTGCTCATTTTTTATCAATAATCTTGTTTCCCTATTGATTTTCCCACCTAGATTGTATGGTTTTGAGGTGTAATTTGGGGATTTGAGAATTGATTTTGGGGATTTGAGTGGCAATTTGGTGTCGAATTTTGATGAATTTGGTATGGTTATACTCGTGGTTGAATGTGATTTCGGGTTTTGTGACTTTTGTTGGATTTCGAGATGTGGGTCTGGGGGCCTAGGTGCCGCTTGGAGTATATATATATATATATTTTTATAATCTTGTATTTTCTTATGGAATTGATTCCTTTAGCCCGTGTTGATTGTATTATACTGTTTGTAGTTAGATTCGAGGCATTTGGAGGCCAATTTGCGAGGCAAAGGTGTGTCGGAGTAGAGATTCGCTCAGATTGAGGTAAGTAACAGTTCTAAATCTAGTCTAAGGGTATGAAACTGTGACGACCCGGCCGGTCGTTTTAATAATTTACGCCCCGATCCCCTATTAACTACTTTTCCCGAGTTTATTTTTGCTATTTTGATTTGTTGGGATGTTCGGTTTTGAGTTTCGGAGAGTTTTGGGACACTTAGTCCCTAAATGAGAGCTTAAGTGTTGGAAAGTTGACAGTAGTCGGAATAGTGTAAAGATGGCCTCGGAATGGAAATACGATTGATCCATTAGCTCCTTTGGTTGATTTTCAGCCGGTTCGAGGTAAGTGCCTTGCCTAACCTTGTGGGGGACCTTTACCCTTAGGATTTGGTATATTTGGTAATTGAAATGCCTTGTACGTGAGGTGACGAGTGCATACTTGTGCTAATTGTTTGAAATCCGGTTTTCATTAAGTAATTACTAGTATGTTTCCTTTCCTATTTTTATTACTCGCACTATTAAGCCTGTTGTAGCTTAGGAAAGCATGTCTGTCACACCTCCTTTTTACCTACACCCCGGAAGGATATAAGGGAGTTTTTTTCAATTTAAGTGACATTATTCGAAATGAGATTATTTATTTATTTATTTTCAGAATCGTCACTTGGAATATTTTAATTGGTGTGCCAAGTCACCGATTTATTTTAAATCCTAATTCAAGGAAATTTCGACTTTCCTTTTTTATGTCTGCGAACCAGAAATTCTGGATAATTAATTCTGTTAACCCGGGAGAAGGTGTTAGGCATTCCCGAGTCCCGTGGTTCTAGCACGGTCGCTTAGCAATTTATACTTGGCTTAGTAAAACTGTTTAATTAATGGTTTTAGAACCTATGTGCATTTAACTTTCACCACTTTTTAGTTAAGAAAATTATCTTGAAATGGGTCACGCGCACGTGTATCCAATAACGATAGTTCATTTATTAATACGCGCCTAAAGCATACTAGCGATTTGTGAGTTATTTGTTTCCTATGTTTGATTTAAGGTTAGGATAGATATGGAATTATTAAGCCCAAAAAAAACTTCTTAGTGAACTTAATAATTCCAAATACCTTATCCAACGTTATTTTTTGTTCTTTTCCCCTTTTTTTTTTTAAAAAATTCCTACTGAATTAACACTTGAAAATTTTCAACTTTTATGGCTAAGTGATAAAGAATTATAAACGCATTTATTTAAAAGAAACTTACTATAATCTTATAAAGAAAATTTATTAGTTTATGGTCTATGCACAAGAATGATTACAAAATTTAACCGATTTATGACTTAGGGATACTATATAATTATTTCGTCCACGATTAACGATGCTCTATTATTATTTAAAAATTTGGCCGAAGTTGCGTGAACACAAACTCCGATTTATTTTGAAAATCATAATTATGTCACGCGAATATGTACATAATCACAATAATACATTGAACGTGCCTAAAGCAATCTACGATCATTTGTTATTTTATATCTAAGTCATAAGAAATTAATACGAAGGCCATAAATTATTTGTGCTTAATTAAACAACCTACGAATTGCAGCAAGATTCTTTTAGCATTAACCTCACCAATAGCCAAATTCAAATACCCAAGCATCACAAATTAGCACAAGTAAAGATTATACGATAAAAAAAAAATCTCGACGCATTGTTATTATTCCAAAAGAAATAAACTTCTCTTAGTATGAAGGAACAATTCTAACTTTTTAGAACTAACACACTGAAAATGAAGATATGACACCCCTTCAACACAAATTTATTTACATTAACACCGTCAATTGTAAAGATAGGACGCGGATGGTAAATTAAGCTTTGCGTCAAGTAAGAGCTAAGTCATGACTTAAAATTACTGGCCTAAGTCATGTGAGCTTGAGTAATTATAGACAACTCCAAATTAACACGGGTATTGGGATACAAATGAACATGCCAGACTTTCGTCCATTTGAGCGCAACAAACGATTTAAGCCAAATTCGAGAGAATGCCTAATAAAAATGCATAATATCAGAATGATTTATAGTATTGATGTGAGTCCTATTTTCATCTCAAATCTGGGCTCAAAAGGGAGCCCAAGTCAAGTTGTAAATGCTACTGGCCTAATGATTTCTAAGTGGCCTGAATTAGGCCCAAAAGAAGGCCCAATTCGACAACTATTATGTATTGACAAAAAAATAGGGATTCAAGGTCGAATTCCTTCAGCAGCACAAATAGTATCCAAACTCAAGATTGAAGGACCCCAAATTGGCTTACAACACACGAAATGGTCCAGACTCAACTCAAAAACAACCACGAATGCTTATTTAATAATTAACCCAAAGCTGACCCTATGTGAATCAGTTAAAATCCATGAGACATACACATATTCGTCCACTTAGCCTCCAAATTTAATTGCTTCAAAAAGAACGAACAACTAAACAGCCAGGAGAGACTCAGAACTAAACCCAATAGCAATTCTATAAACTAATCTGATAAACATTAAAAGAATCGAATTTACCTCACACTAAATGCATTCACAAGCCTATCATAAATGTATCAGTTTGAGCTTCCTAGTAGCTTTAGCATGGATATCATAGCTAATCATGATTCGAATAAAAAATTTAGACAAGAAAACAAACAACTGATGCCTCAGATAGTTTATAACTTAACAGAATCACATGGATTCAGTTGATCCATATTTGACTTGAATATTTTTAAGATCAAATACCTATTATTTCTAGCAGAATTTAAACACAAATATGCCTTTCATGTCTCAAATAAATCTTTACTACAACAAATGATAAATGGTCCTTAAATCACACGGAAACTAACTAAGAAATGAAATGAACTACAACGCAGTGTCAAATAAACGAAGTACACCACTAGTTGAAGCCATATTCTGAATCTCACTCTTGTATTTCATACATCAAACTTGACTGCACATATTTAATAGAGCTCAAAATATAGTACCTGGATATGAAATGAACCAAGGAAGCGAGGTCAGTGATCAGCAACAAAAACAGCAACAAAACAGCCCAGATTTAGTAAATGAAACCAGAAAACCGATTCAAAATCCAATGGAACAATGGTTTTCAACACAGCTTGATAAAAAAAACCTTCCAAAACTAATATCAAATCAATTCAAATCCCTTTACGGAATATTATTGTTTGAAGAACTTAAGTGAATCAAAAACTACTGAAGCAATGGACACTAGAGAATTCCTAGCTGTTTTTTTTGTATTTTTCCGGACTCTACATTTTCTAAATCTCTGTATTTTGCAATATTTTTCAGATCATATTCTCCTCTTCCTATTTTTTCTTGTTTTTTTCATAATATCTTTTCTCTTCTCAGTATTTCAGAATATCAGAATTTATGTATTTCAGAGTATCAGAATCTATGTATTTCAGAATATCAGAATTTATGTATTTCAGAGTATCAGAATCTAAGTATTTCAGAGTACTAGCCTGTTCTCCCTTTTCTCAGTGTGTTGTTTCCTTAAATAGGCAATGGGAAATACCTTTTGGATTCACAGAGTGCCCTTTTAACATTTAAAAATTCGATTCCACTCAATTCTTAAGGTTTTAGTTTATTCAGTAGTGAAATCTAAACCCTACCACTATAGAAGCTTCTTAATTAGGTGACTACCCCTTTTTATTAAACAATTCTCAAGCTATCCTTACAACCCTGAAACTAACCCTGGAATCAAAGCCAAAATGGGTCAAGTTGACCCAATTCAGAACCCATAAATCTATAATCCCCATTGAGCACCATCCAGAAACCCATTTAAAAAAAAACAAGAAACTTTTACAAAGAAATAGATGATGACGAACTAAATAATAGAAACCAATGAATTAAACATGCTATTAAATTAATCATGTAATACTGACGGACTAATAGATGAATCTATAATAAAGAGAAGAAAGGCGGATACAACAAAGACTAAAATGAAATTAGAAATGACAAACAAAATCATGCAATACCAGTTTAATGAAAAAATACCTAGCAAAAATGGCCAGCTTTGAATTTCTTCTTCAAACTCTCGATTTCGACCGAAAGAGATCTCAATCACGTGTTCTCAGATGAAAATACATGACTGAGGTCCGTTTTGGTCTTAATCATCACCAAATCTACCAATTCTGGAGTTTTGACATTTTTAGGTCTTATCTTCGATCCAAAATTTGACGAGTTCGGGGAATATTCTAGGGAAAAAAGTCATGGATTTGGAAAGAGGGGCTCAGGGTGGTTCTATAGTGTAAAGATGAGGATGATTGGATAGGCTAGGGTTCAGGGGTCCGAACTTCAATCAAATATTCGACGACTTCTGAGACGATTCGAGGGAAACGAGTCATGGATTTGGAAAGAGGGGGGCGATGGGGTTCAGGGGTGTATTTTTGGAGGTGATTGGCCACCGTACGCCGCCGTGGATGATTTCCGGCGGGCGGAATGAGGCGGTGAGATAGGGTCGTCTCTGAGGAGATGAGAGACGAAGGAGGGGGGGTTCTGAAAGGGGTAAGGGGTTTGGGTTTTGGGTATATTAAAATTAACGATTTAATTAGGGCCGTTGGATGATGGGAATCCAACGGCTCTAATCAAATCCTTAAATAAAATGGGGTCATTTTGGTTATTGGGGTTGGATCAGTTCAGGGATCGGGTCGGGTCGGGTTCGGGTTGTGGGTGGAGCTCTGGACCGTTCGATCAAATTAATTCAACGGCCCAGATTAAAGCACGTCCAAACGACGTCGTTTGGTTTAGTCTGGTGATGGACCGGGTTGGGACAGGTCTGGTCCGGACTGGGGGGTTTTCAGGTGTATTTGATTTGGGCCTCTTGAATTAAATTGAATTTGGCCCAACTTTGATTTCCTTCTCTTTTATTAATTCTTTTTCTTTTCTTTTCTTCCTTTTCTTTCAAAAATTAAAACTTAAAAAATCCTAAATTAAGCTATAAAAACCCAAATTATTATAATAATTATTACACATAATTAATACCAAATTAAAAGAAAAAATCCCAAAATTTTGACATTAAACACTAAAAATGCAAAAATGCGTTATTTTTTGTGAATTTTTTATTTTTGTAATACAACATTTTATTAAATTAACCAAAAATGTAAAATCAAATCCTAAGTGCAGATGTTGTATTTTTTGTATTTTTAATGCATTAATAAAATTAAACATGCACACAGACATATGCAAAAAATCAAGAAAATCGCACAGTAATGCCTAAAATAACAAATAATTAAAGAAAAGGCCTAATTTTGGGAATTCTTTTGGAGTAATTCGTGTGAGGCAAAAATCACGTGCTCACAGCTGCCCTTCTTTGCTCGGAAACACGAAGAGTTTTCGTGCAAAGATAAAGTGAGCGGATACGAGCGATTTTTGCCCGTTTGAATATTCCGTGGGAAGCATTTTTTGAAAGATTTGACCGAACCTCTGCTTCAAAGGTTTTCTACATATCCTTGTCTATAAAGGAATCAGGTCAATGTAGTTCGGGAAGTTTCGGTAGCTGGGACTACCATGAAGCTGTGATTTTTACTGTTGTTGTTGCTGCTGCTACTGCTTACTGACCTCCTTATTACACCATGACAAGAATAAAGAAGCTAGACTAAAATATGATCTATGCATTACAAAGATCTACTAGGTACTTCTCAAGCTTGATCTTGTGATTCTTGTTGCCTCATTGACTTGTGTTTTCTAGCGGAAGTTCCTTTACTGCTGACTTGAATTGTATTTTTGAGATGCTTTCTCTTTCCTCCAGGAGGGCACCTCATTACTGAACCTTTAAATGTCTTCCTTTGACCATTGTTGCCTATCCTCTGTTCTAAGGCGGGCTCCTGACAACTCGAACTTGAATTGCTTCTTCCCTTCGTTCTCCAGACGGGCTCCTGACTACTTAAAATTTGAATTGTATTCCCTTGTTCTCCAGGTGGGCTCCTGATTGCTGAAACTCGAAATGTATTACCTTGCTCTCCAGGTGGGCGCCTAATTGCTGAACTTAAAATGTATTCCCTTGTTCTCTAGGTGGGCTCCTGATTGCCGACACTTCAACTGTTGTTCCTTGTTCTCCAGGTGGACGCCTGATTGCTGATATTTCAACTGTCTTTCCTTGTTTTCCAGGTGGATGCCTGATTGCTGAATCTTTAACTGCCTTTCCTTGTTCTCCAGGTGGATTCCTGATTTCTGAAATTTGAATCATCTTCTTCTTGCAACTGCCTTTCTTTGACTTGTTCTCCCTCGTTCCTCCAGGTCGGTGCCTGATTACCAATACTTGTGCCAATCTTCCTTGAAACTTGATTTGTTTTTCCTTGTTCTCCAGGTGGGCCCCTGATTACTTGGTCATGCTCTGCTTTTATCTTTAATATCCATGTTGTCCTTCCCTGTTCTTCAGATGGGCATCTGACTTCAGCAAAATAGAAAAAACAAAAGAAAATTTTCTGCCCCAGTTTGGTAGCCGGGCGCATCTGTGAGCGTTAATTTTTCACCAAATATCTCTAATAATCTGTAAGCTAGATCCCATTATCTAGAAGGGTCCTGAAATTCTCTAGTAAGTTTCCAAAGCCACATTATATTTTTGAGGTAGGACTTTCATCGGATCTTGTTATCTAAGACAGACAAGCTACATCTCATTATCCAGGAGGGTCCTGAAATTTCGAATTAAATCTTATCTTACAAATGACAATTCCAACGCTAAACTGTACTCTCTTATAACAATACTTACTTATATAATGGAACGCTTAAAGTTACGTCCCATTATTCATGTGGGTCCTGAAAACTCTTATGCGAACTTTGAAGCCAACTTATATTCCTTCTGGTGTACATTTATGCTATATCTACTTCTTATGATTATTTTAAATCTTAAACTAAGTCCTGTTTTCCAGGAGGGTCCTGAGAATTCTGCGATCAAACCTGCATGGTACTTGCTTTCCTTACAGGGTGCTTCCTGAAACAAATGTCATCTTTGCCCTTGTTTTAAATCAAAGAAAATCTTGTTAGTTTAAAATGTGGTGGTTAGTTGTGGCATTCTTGCTGGGGATGGTTTTCTCTTTGCCATGCTTTGCTTCGACCGACAGCCTTGAACTGGTCGAGAATTGTTTTGACCTCCTGACTGATCCTTAATTGCAGGTTCCTCAACTATTGTTTTTCACTTCTGAACCTTTTATTTGTAATCATACATCTCCCATGACATTAATGAACCATTCCACTGATTTAACCTTTGCTTACACCCCATGTCCCACTTTTCATCATACTATCTCCAGCATGTCTTAACTGCATTTTGCTTTGTGCAATTTTGACTCTGGTAGTACACTTTGACATTCCTTCTTATTTGTTGAAACAAGGCTAACATTGGGAGAGCTTTAGAGGAGTAAATATTAACAGCAATGAGATGCAACGATTTTGAGAATTAAGAATAAAGAAGAAAATCCAAATTTGGATGACTGTTGGAGATAGGAAAAGAAACTTATCATTGTGGAGTCACTGGCACCAATGATCATGGTATGCATTTTGGATTAATCAGCCCAGTCTATTTAACCAATCTCCTTTCCAATTGTTTTACTTTGTTCTCCAAGATTTTCACAACCCAATTTTACTTTTTGCCAACTTACGGACCTTGTTCGACTTGCAGTGCCCTGAAGGGTTTTCACCGACAAACCTCTCTCATTTGTTTGTTCCTCAATTCCTTGTCGCCTTATGGTGCCTGCGAAGGTTTTCACCAATAAGACTCTCTCATTTTTTATTTTCTCTCAGCTTTCGTCGCCTCATGGTGCCCATGAGGGTTTTCACCAATAAGACTCTCTCATTTTTTGATTTTTCTTGCTTAAACCGGAGTGCTGCCCCTGATATGAATTCTCTTTACATTGCTTGACTTGGCATCTCTCAAAGACTTATCGGGAGGTCTTTCTTTGGACAGCAATGTGGGTTCTTGGATATGTTTGGAAGGAAAAGGGTATAAAACGGGCTTAAAACAACTTCAAATGGGTTAGAATTACAACTTTTGGAATCACATTTCTTATTACAATCACAACTTCTACCCTAGTTTCTTGCTTGGGGATCTTTTGACTTTTTATTTTACTATGACTAAACCGTGAGGCTGCCTATCCTTAACAGGAATCAGGTCAAACTTAGTTCACTCTGAATTTCCTTGTTGTTATACTTTCTCTTTTTCGCTTCTTTTCTTTTCTCTTTTTCTTTTCTTTCTTTTCTCTCTTTTTCATTATTGATTACAAAAGAGGGGTATAAAAGAAATAAATAAGGCTCAAAAGGGGGAACAAAGGGTAGAGTGTTTAGATAGCAGAACAAATTGCCTTCGTCATTTCATTCTTCGAAACAATGCCAAGTGCAAACAATCAACAATTATAACAAAGAAATCATACATAATATCTCTTGACTGCATCAGAATTTATAGCCATGTCTATGCATTTTCCTTCGATATCTGTTAAACATAAAGAACCATTGGACAATACTCTGGTCATAATGAATGGCCCTTACCAATTCGGGGCGAACTTGCCTTTTGCTTCAGCCTGGTGTGGAAGAATACGCTTCAGCACTTTCTGACCTACTTCAAACTTCCGGGGGCACACCTTCTTGTTGTATGCTCTTGCCATTCTCTTTTGATATAACTGGTCATGATACACTGCTGCCAATATTTTTTCATCAATCAAGTTCAACTGCTCCAAATGGGTTTTGACCCACTCATCATCATCAATCTCAGCCTCAATGACAATCCGAAGGGAAGGGATTTCAACTTCTGCAGGTATTATTGCTTCAGTGCCATATACCAACAAATAAGGAGTTGCACCTACCGAAGTACGGATAGTAGTATGATAACCCAACAACGCAAATGGTAATTTTTCATACCATTGCCTCGAACCTTCTGCCATTTTCCGAAGTATCTTCTTTATATTTTTGTTGGCTGCCTCGACTGCTCCATTCGCCTTGGGACAATATGGGGTAAAATTGCGATGTGTAATCTTAAACTGTTGACATACCTCTTCCATCAAATTACTGTTAAGATTACCACCATTATCCGTGATGATCACTTTTGGGATTCCGAATCGACAGATGATATTTGAGTCAACAAAATCAACCACTGCTTTCCTGGTTACAGACTTGAAAGTTTTAGCCTTAACCCACTTGGTGAAATAATCAATGGCTACCAGAATGAACCTATGCCCATTGGATGCTGCTGGCTCAATTGGTCCAATGACATCCATATCCCAAGCAACGAAGGGCCATGGTGCCGACATTGTGTGCAATTCCAATGGTGGAGAATGAATCAAATCTCCGTGTATCTGGCACTGATGACATTTGTGCACAAAACTGATACAATCTCGCTCCATAGTGAGCCAATAATAACCTGCTCGGAGAATTTTCTTTGCCAGCACATATCCGCTCATATGTGGTCCGCAGACTCCCGAATGTACTTCGGACATGACAGTCGTAGCTTGTCTAGCATCTATGCATCTTAATAATCCAAGGTCTAGTGTTCTTTTATACAAAACTCCTCCACTTAAGAAGAATCCACTTGCCAATCGTCGAATTGTTCTCTTTTGATCCCCCGTGGCTTGCACTGGATATATCCCCATTCTGATGTACTCCTTAATATCATGGAACCATGGTTCACCATCAAGTTCTTCTTCAATCATGTTACAACAAGCATGCTGATCTCAGACTTGAATATGCAGATGATCGACATAAGCTTTGTCCGGATGGTGCAACATTGATGCCAAGGTAGCCAAAGCATAGACGACCTCATTATGGACCCTTGGAATATACCTGAACTCCACTGATCGAAACCGTTGACAAAGATCATGCAAACATTGTCGGTACGGTATGAGCTTCAAATCTCGCATTTCCCATTCTCCTTGAATTTGATGTACCAGAAGATCCGATTCTCCCAAGACCAAGACTTCCTGGATATCCATGTCTGCAGCTAGCCTTAGACCCAAAATACAGGCCTCATACTCAGCCATATTGTTGGTGCAATAAAATCGAAGCTGAGCTATAACAGGATAGTGATGCCCTGTTTCAGAAATAAGCACAACTCCTATTCCAACTCCTTTTATGTTAGCAGCCCCATCAAAGAAAAGTTTCCAGCCTGGTTTTTCAATTTGCTCCAGTTCATCGATATGCATCACTTCTTCATCGGGAAAATAAGTTCTCAATGGCTCGTAGATCGACCGGCTTCTCGGCCAAATGATCGGCCAATGCTTGGGCTTTCATCGCAGTTTGAGTCACATAGATGATGTCAAACTCTGTGAGCAAAATATGGCACTTCGCAAGTCTTCCTGTTGGCATAGGCTTTTGAAAGACATACTTCAACGGATCCAAGCGCGAAATGAGGTAAGTAGTGTAGGATGACAAATAATGTTTCAATTTCTGAGCCACCCAAGTTAAGGCGCAACATGTCCTTTCCAGATGAGTGTACTTAACCTCATAAGACGTGAACTTCTTGCTAAGATAGTAGATGGCATGTTCCTTTCTACGGTGATGTCATGCTGCCCCAGTACACATCCAAATGAATTTTCCAAGACTGTCAAGTAAAGAATCAAAGGTCTCCCTAGTTCTGGCGGAACCAACACAGGTGGGTTTGATAAGTATCCTTTTATCTTATCAAATGCTTCGTGACACTCATCAGTCCATTTGACCGCAACATCCTTCTTCAGCAATTTGAAAATAGGCTCACAAGTTGTTGTGAGCTGAGCAATAAACCTGCTGATGTAGTTCAACCTCCCTAACAGACTCATCACTCCAGTCTTGTTCCTTGGAGGTGGCAATTCTTGGATGGCTTTGATCTTTGATGGGTCCAACTCAATGCCACGCTGGCTGACTATGAATCCCAACAGCTTTCCGGATGGAACACCAAATGCGCACTTGGCAGGGTTAAGCTTGAGGTTGTACCTGCGAAGTCTCAGGAAGAATTTCCTAAAATCCCCAATTTGATCGACCTGATGCTTAGATTTTATGATCACATCATCCACGTATACCTCAATCTCCTTGTGTATCATATCATGAAACACAGTAGTCATCGCTCTCATGTAAGTTGCCCCGACGTTCTTCAAACCAAATGGCCTTACCCGGTAGCAGTAAGTCCCTCATGGTGTGATGAATGCCGTCTTTTCTACATCTTCTTCATCCATTAGAATTTGATGATACCCTGCATAGCAATCCAAAAAAGATCCAATTTCACGCTTGGCACAATTATCGATCAAAATATGGATATTGGGTAGTGGGAAGTTATCCTTCGGACTTGCTTCGTTGAGATTGCGGTAATCGATGCATACTCTAATCTTGCCATCCTTCTTCGGTACAGGCACAACATTAGCCAACCAAATAGGATATTGAGTGACCCAAATAACCTTTGCATCCAATTGCTTGGTGATTTCTTCTTTAATCTTCACACTCATATCAATTTTGAATTTCCTCAACTTTTGCTTGACGGGAGGAAACGCTGGATCAGTGGGCAATTTGTGGACCACTAAATCAGTGCTCAAACCCGGCATGTCGTCATACGACCATGCAAAAACATCTTTGTATTCGATGAGTGCTTTGATTAACTCTTCCCGGATCTTTGGCTCAAGATGAACACTTATTTTAGTCTCTTTGATATTATCTGTGTCCCCTAAATTGATGGCTTCTGTTTCATTTAGGTTGGGTTTGGGTTTTTCTTCGAAGTGAATTAACTCTTTACTAATCTCTTCGAAGGCTTCATCTTCATCGTATTCTGATTCGTAGTCACAATCTACTTCTTGAACTATTATTTCGAAATCAGATTGATTTTTAAGACTGGGCTGAGGATTCCTCATGCATGCCATGTCATTAGAACCAACGTAAAAAGAACTGTACATAAAAGAAAAGAAAAACAAAAGAAAAACTATTAGGAATGATAAAGAAAGGGAAACTGCATTTAATTGAATGATGAAAGATAACAAGGTTTGCACACTTCAAACAGACTGAAAGATAAAAAATCTAGATTACAACCCTAGAATAACCCAGACAAACTGAAGAAAACTCAAAATAAACTACCAAGACTCCTTCCGAGTGGGGAGAGGAGTAGCCTTCCAATTGTTAAGCTTTGTTTTTGGCCCAACAAATTGCACTTCCGCATTGCTAGAACCCTCTCCAATTTCCACCATGTTCACACTGTCGAACAACTTCTCAAATCTTTC
Source organism: Nicotiana tabacum (assembly GCF_000715075.1). NCBI lineage: Eukaryota > Viridiplantae > Streptophyta > Magnoliopsida > Solanales > Solanaceae > Nicotiana > Nicotiana tabacum. Next base: position 23,868,890 of record NC_134097.1, on the reverse strand, counting down.
AATTAACTCCTTATCCAGCTCAATCATAGGACTGGGAATTGCTGTTACTGGGCGACTTCTGGTACCGGACTTGACAAATGATTTGGAAAGACGTGGGATTGGCTTTGGAATGATCCATGCCTTCTATTTTAGCTTTCTGGCCTTTCTTATGTCTACAGCAGTGGGCTTGAATCCCAGACCAAATGTTCCCAAGTTTTCAGGAAGGGACACCGGCTGTTTGATGCCCTGCAAAGATGAGCCCAATCCTTTACCGAGTACAAAACCATTCTTCAACATCTCATAGGCTACCATGACTGATGCGGCGGTTATCTTTGGGTTTGGAATGTATTTCCCCTCCAAACTTTCTCTACCAACATCGTGTCAGAAACCTGGTATACCTATGGTCCCTGGTCATCTTCCACTTCAATGACCGGTACAATGGCATTGCTGCGAGCGCATGAACTGTCTTCCCCATGCACAACTATTTCTCGTCTATCCCATTCATATTTGACTACATGGTGTAGTGTTGATGGGACTGCTTTAGTGGCGTGGATCCATGGTCGACCCAACAACAAATTATAGGAAACAGCTATATCCAGCACCTAAAACTCTATTGTGAACTCAATTGGCCCTATCGTCAGCTCCAACACTATGTCCCCAACTGAATCTTTACCTCCACCGTCAAATCCCCGTACGCAAATACTGTTCTTATGGATCCTCTCATCTTCTATTTTCAACTTGCTTAGAGTGGAGAGAGGACAGATGTTTGCGCTTAACCCGTTGTCAACCAATACCCGGGTCACCACAGAGTTCTCACATTTTACTGTGAGGTAAAGAGCTCTGTTGTGCTCAGTACCTTCTACAAGCAATTCATCATCGGAAAACGTGACTCTGTTTGCTTCAAAAATTTTGTTGGCTATTTTTTCCAAGTGATTCACGGAGATCTTATCGGGAACGTGCGCCTCATTCAAGATCTTCATTAAAGCTTGATGGTGCTCATCCGAATGGATCAATAATGATAATAGGGAAATTTGAGCAGGCGTCTTTCTTAATTGTTCCACGATAGAGTAATCCTGTAGCTTCATCTTCCTCAAGAATTCTTCTGCTTCTTCTTCAGTTACGGCTTTCTTTACTAGCGATGGATTATCTTTAGCTCTTCTTAACTCCTCGGGAGTAAAACACCTTCCCGAGCGGGTCAAACCCTGCGCTTCACAAACTTCTTCTTTTACTTCCTTACCTTTGTACATCACTGTTACCCATTCGTAATTCCATGGAATAGCCTTGCTGTTGATTATTGGTAACTGGGTTACCAGCTTGATAATAACCCGATCTGCGTGGACACCTTCCACGATTATGACGGGTTTGCTGGCCACTCCGGGTATAACCACCTTCATCCCTTCCTGTTTCGTTTTGCTTAAAGACCCCTTCTCAACTACTACAGATGGCCCAACACTCTTTTTTCTCGACTTGAGCACCGAATCCTCACCTGCGGATTGTTCATCTGTCTTGACTCCACTAGACCGAATCATCATGACGGTCTGTGATGGCTTCTTGGGCTCTCCCTCCGCATGCACTATTTCGATCATATTTGTCTCCTGGTGGGCTGGCATTGGATTCCTGTTAATATTGGACGCCTCAGGAGCTTGAACTTCAATTCTATTGGTATCAATAAGCTCCTGTATCGCACTTTTCAAGTGCCAACACTTCTCTATATCATGAACCGGAGTACCAGAACAATACTCACAGCTGATAGTATAGTCAAGATTCTTTGGAGGAGGATTTGGCAGTTTGGACTGTATCGGCCTTAGCATATCTAGATGTTTTAGCTTGTGGAACAGACTAGTGTATGATTCTCCCAACAGAGTAAAGGTTTTCTTTTTCTGCAACCTTTCACCCTTGAATGCTTGACTAGGCTGGAAACTTGGTCCGGGAGTGTTTTGGTAGGATCGTGGATGTGGATAAGTATTTTGTAGGACGAGAGCACGCCATTAAGTATGGGCAGGAGGTTGGTTGTATGCTTGTGCATGGTGGATGGAATAATGAGGTTCTGGTGGGGGATAGTAGTGTTGGGGTGGATTGTGGTGGTAAGTTTGTTGGTAGGGTCGAAGTTGTTTGTAGTGGTAAGGTGAACCTCTGGATCCGGATCAAGTTCTTGAATCAACCATCGCTGCTTCCCCTCTCTTCTTTTTCCCAATCCCTCCTTTGCCGTCCTGAATAGCCTGAGTAGTCGCTTTGATAGCCGAATAGCTCATGATTTTATTCGACTTGAGGCCCTCTTCTACCATGCCTCCCATCTTTACCACTTCGTTGAACGACTTTCCCATAGCTGAGACCAAATGGCCATAGTAAGTAGGTTCCAAAGCCTGTAGGAAGTAATCTACCATCTCACTTTCCTTCATTGGGGGATCTACTCTTGCTGCTTGCTCCCTCCATTGGAAACCATATTCTCTGAAGCTTTCACTGTGCTTCTTCTCCAGTTTAGTTAAGGACAGTCGATCTGGAATGATTTCAAGATTGTATTGGAAGTGACAAGCAAATGCTTGCGCTAGATCATCCCATATGTACCATCTTCCATGGTCTTGGCGGGTATACCATTCCAATGCTGATCCACTCAAACTCTGATTGAAGTAAGCCATTAACAATTCATCTTTTCCTCCCTCTCCTCTCATCTTGCTACAAAACCCCTCAAGTGGGCTACTGGATCACCGTGCCCATTGTATAGATAAAACTTAGGCATCTTGAACCCTGCCGGCAATTGGACATTCGGAAACAGACATAGGTCCTTGTAGGCCACACTTACTTGACCTCCCAATCCCTCCATGTCCCTAAATGATTGTTCTAAGCTTTTAACTTTCCTGAACATCTGTTCCTGTTCAGGATTTTTGGATGGTTTATCAGCTTCTATCGGGAAATCAAAGCGAGGAGTATAGGAATAGGTTTCTGGAGCTTTGAAAGTGGGCTCTGAGGGGTAGTATTGGTTGTCCTGGGCCTGGAACATTGGCTCGCTAGGAGATTTGTGGAGTGTAGCTGGTGGAGGTGCTACGAAAACATGAGTTACTAGTGGAGGAGGGTATGGAATTGGTTTAAGGGGTGGAGATTGTGGTGTATAAGAAGTGCTTCCCCGATAGTGTTGGTAAATGGGAAAGCTCGGGGAGAGATCGGGGGCAGGCTAATCCTGTGGTTGGAGTGAAGGTAGGGTTAGCTGGGTAAGCTGATGGCGATTGTCCTTTAGCCCAGGCCTGATATATTTCGGCCATTTGTTGTTTCAATTTGTACATCTCTTCTTTCATGGTGTTAACGTCCAACTCTTCTCATTCGATAACACTGGTGTCTACATCTGGGATAGACATGATTATTTCACCTTTGGATCTGGTTTGGTATGGGTGGGTTGCCAGTATGCTTAGGTGAACTAACTGTTTGAATTCTGGATTCATCAACAACAAACTTGTTAGTGATTAGAGCATAACATATAGGCAACCGCACATAGGAATGCAATGCACCTAAGCAATTTAACCATTTCTATCATGCATTTGCTCGGTTGCTTGTGTCATCTTGGCTTTTTCCTATTTATGACCTATCTTGTCATTCATTCCCCTTTTTTGATTGACCTCTCATCGTTTTTATTCCTTTTTATTTTCCTCTTTTTATTGGTTATGGTCGGATCCTATGGAGATTGCCTACGTATCATGACCCCGCATGAATCAAACTGAGCTTAGTTTTGGTGGAAACAATTATTATTATTCTTATTTATTTTAACAAATGAAACAGTACAATGACAGAAATGACATTACATTTGGACAACATTTTAAGAAAATGGTTTAAAAGACTCAATTGGACTCAAACTAAAACATGACTATTATATGAAAAGTTTTAACAACTATGACTATGCTTAACTCCACAATCTTTTGCTTTCAATCACTGGAACATCTGCTCATGGCGGAACTTGACCCGGCTGACCCCCTAATGTACGGTAGATCCTCTCTAACTCTACTACAAAATGACGGGCAAAAGTAGGCGCATGCTCCAAAAACCTCTCATAATCCATCCCCTGCCAGTTCACATAACTTTGAGAAGTATAAATGGCCAAATCATGGAGATTCTGGTCTTGGTTTTATAATTGTTGTTGGCGAGTGGTGGCTATATCTCTTATGTGGCCCTCGCGATCTAAAGCCGACTCCAATTGAGCCCGAAGTCTGGTCTGCTCGAGTCTTGCCTGTGCTATCTCCCTATCAATATCTGCATGCTGATGTTCTCTGTTGTACCTTCTCATTTCTTCCAATTGTGCATGCAGCTGAGCTTTTGAACGTATCCAACGATCCTTCTCTTTCTCGAATTGAGCCATTTTTTCTTCAAATCTCATTACTTGGTGTTCTTTACTAGATTTGGACTCCTCATTTAGCTGTATGATTTTTTCCTTAGCTTTGTCTAACGCCTTTTCAGTTTTTGCCAAAATGGAGTCATAATCTTGCATCCTTTCCATCAGATTGGCAATGATTTTCTGATCTTTCCAACTTCTTACTGGCTCTTCAGAGGTTTTCTTCATCTGTTGAAACTGAGCGTGGAGAGTTTTATTCTCGCAAATCAGACTCTTCTTTTCACCTTCTACTTCTTGTGCTTGTAAGTCTTTCTCCAAATTGAGGTTCCTCAGGCTTTCTTCTAAGGCATGAATAGTTGCTTTGTACCTCTTTTCCTTTTCACCCCAAGCCAACCGTTCTTGGATTTTGTCATCAAAGGCTTGGATATGCTGTCTTTTTATGGGCCTTCTGGGATCGAGTTCTGGTGCATCATCCACACGAGATCTTTTCTCAAACCACCTAGCATAACCCGGATCTATCTCACCTTTCGCAGGATCTGGAACTTGGGTATCATCTTTCAAGTATCGACAACCATTCCAAATCCGCTGGATTAAAGCCTCAGGGAGTGTGGCTTCGGGGTGTAGCTCAATCACTTGCACACTCAAATCTTCATCATCAGGCACCACTTGGTATCTCCCTAGCTGTCTTAGAACTCTTTGTGGTGCATATGGCTGGACACTTCTTAAACCTAACAACAACAAATAACTCTTTAAGGTTGACATGTGTATCACCTCTCTTACCGGGAGCCATCCCAAAGTCCACTCAATTTGACTTGCCATTAAAGATCTTAAAGGGGATATCCAGGCTTCCACCCCTTCTGGAGATTTATAATCTTTTATTCTTTCTTCATAACTCTTAATGAAATTGTCCTTGCTCGGACCATACTGTATGAACTTGGGGTGATGTCGGAGATGTTCAGTCAACCACATTTGCAACAAAATATTGCACCCTTTGATGAATTTTGCCCCGGACTTACACAAAGTCAACGCCCGATAAATGTCTGAGAGAATGATCGGGGCAAGAGTGTGATGTTGCTTGGTAGTGAGGACTTGTATGACTCTGGCTATGCGAATATCAATCGTCCACTCTTTGTTTGGGAAGATCATGATTCCCAAAAAAGCCACCATGAAAGCGAAGCGACGGTGAATCTGCCAAGAGTCCTTGTTTTGTTTGTTAGTAAGGCCCTTTTCATGAATTTCAAACCCATTCAGTTTTCTGAACCTTAAATATAGGAAGTTGAAAGAACAACACCCTTTGACAATGTTGCTCTTTCTGATTTGATTACTGATATTCAGAAGACCAAAGAATCGGTGTACAGAGGGAGCTTTTGGGAATATAAGATTCTGGTTTCTCAAATCTCCGTCAAAACCGGAATATCCAGCTATTTCTTCTAAAGTGGGAGTAAGCTCAAACTCAGAGAAGCGAAAGACATTGTGAACAAGGTCCCAAAAAGTCACTAGTGCCGTAATCAAATCATCGCGTTGTTTAACTTTCATAATATCTGTGAGAGCTCCCAAATACTTAGTGACCCATTCCTGACCATCTCCTCCTAATTCATACCACCACATCTGAAGCCAAAATAGAAACTCATCTACATCTGTGAATGGTGGGTTCTGGATGGTGCTCATTTTGTACCTGTGAGTGATTTTAATTTTAAAAACAAAAATCAAGACTCATTTTGACTCAAAAAAAATCATCACTATTTCTAAAAAAAATTCATAAAAATATCCGGCTTTGTTAATACGGCCTTTCATCACTTCGATGAAGAAGATTTAAAGGCTATGTTTGCTAACCGGCCAAAAAATTAAAAAAAAACGACCAAAGGCGGTTGTTCTTGCAAAAACGGCCTTCTGGCGCCCTTTTGGGGACATTCAACATATTTTGGACAAGAATGACATCGCCTTACTTATGACAAAACAACGACATTTATGTACCCATCTTCAAAAATAGTTGGGCCCGATGTGGGTTGCCTACGTATCTCACATCCGGTGAGAATCAAACTTACGTAGTTCATAATAATAAAACTTTTTTTAAAAGAAACACAAAATTTCCCTTTTTTTTCAAAATTTTGACAGAATTTCAAAATATATTGGAAATTATTTTTTTTCCCGAAAAACAACCAATTTTCTTTCTCGGTCCTCACATTGATTTTCCTTTTCTAACTTTTTCCTATAAGCTGGTCAACATGCAAATCCGAAACAAATGAATGCACAAGTAGCAAGTAAGATGCATCAGGATGGTCTTTTCATTTCGGGTACACCTGTCCTAGACAGACCCAACCCCTGTGTTGAGTCTCCGAAGTCAAATGCACATGATGCAAACAAACGTTCCTACTAGGGATCCGGCATGAAGCTGAGTTATTCTAAGTGTAAAACCTGGGGTATACTGTTCTAGACCTGGCTTACCCAAGCGGACAGCTCGAGCCGAAGTGGGGGCAACGTACCGGGAGCATGAAAGTCTACCCGTCCTAGTTACTTGTCCCAACTTCGTTCTATTTGGTATGACTTCTAACAAAAAGGTGGGCCACGCGCACGTGTGTACCATAAATTCAGAAGACTCAGAAAGAAGAAGGGTTTCGTAACAGTTTATATATACAATTAAGATAATATCAAAGCGGTAAAAAGCAACATTTAGCACATTAGGCCTAAACATGTAAAAATTAGATAATAATAAAGCCAAATATAACAGTTACTATAAGCTTGAATTCTTGAACACTGAACCAAAGATTCTGGGTTCCATCCCCAGCAGAGTCGCCAGAGCTGTCACACCTCCTTTTTGCCTACACCCCGGAAGGATATAAGGGAGTTTTTTCCAATTTAAGTGACATTATTCGAAATGAGATTATTTATTTATTTTCAGAGTCGCCACTTGAAATATTTTAATTGGTGTCCCAAGTCACCGATTTATTTTAAATCCCAAGTCAAGGAAATTTCGACTTTCCTTTTTTAAGTCTGCGAACCAGAAATTCTGGATAAGGAATTCTGTTAACCCGGGAGAAGGTGTTAGGCATTCCCGAGTTCCGTGGTTCTAGCACGGTCACTTAGAAATTTATACTTGGCTTAGTAAAACTATTTAATTACTAGTTTTAGAACCTATGTGCATTTAACTTTCACCACTTTTTAATTAAGAAAATTATCTTGAAACGGGTCACGCGCACGTGTACCCAATGGCGATAGTTCATTTATTAATACGCGCCTAAAGCATACTAACGATTTGTGAGCTATTTGTTTCCTATGTTTGATTTAAGGTTAGGATAGATATGGAATTATTAAGCCCAAAAAAACTTCTTAGTGAACTTAATAATTCCAAATACCTTATCCAATGTTATTTTTTGTTCTTTTCCCCTTTTTTTTAAAAAAAATCCTACTAAATTAACACTTGAAAATTTTCAACTTTTATGGCTAAGTGATAAAGAATTGTAAACGCATTTCTTTAAAATAAACTTACTATAATCTTATAAAGAAAATTTATTAGTTTATGGTCTATGCACAAGAATGATTAAAAAATTTAACCGATTTATGACTTAGGGATACTATATAATTATTTCGTCCACGATTAACGATGCTCTATTATTATTAAAAAAATTGGCCAAAGTTGCGCGAACGCATGCTCCGATTTATTTTGAAAATCATAATTATGTCACGCGAACATGTACATAATCACAATAATACATTGAACGTGCCTAAAGCAATCTACGATCATTTGTTATTTTATATCTAAGTCGTAAGAAATTAATACGAAGGCCATAAATTATTTGTGCTTAATTAAACAACCTACGAATTGCAACAAGATTCTTTTAGCATTAGCCTCACTAATAGCCAAATTCAAATACCCAAGCATCACAAATTAGCACAAGTAAATATTATACGATAAAAAAAATCTCGACGCATTGTTATTATTCCAAAAGAAATAAACTTCTCTTAGCATGAAGGAACAATTCTAACTTTTAAGAACTAACACACCGAAAATAAAGATATGTCACCCCTTCAACACAAATTTATTTACATTAACACCGTCAATTGTAAAGATAGGACGCGGATGGTAAATTAAGCTTTGCGTCAAGTAAGAGCTAAGTCATGACTTAAAATTACTAGCCTAAGTTATGTGAGCTTGAGTAATTATAGCCAACTCCAAATTAACACGGGTAATGGGATACAAATGAACATGCCAGACTTTCGTCCATTTGAGCGCAACAAACGATTTAAGCCAAATTCGAAAGAATGCATAATATCAGAATGATTTATAGTATTGAAGTGAGTCCTATTTTCATCTCAAATCTAGGCTCAAAAGGGAGCCCAAGTCAAGTTGTAAATGCTACTGGCCTAATGATTTCTAAGTGGCCTGAATTAGGCCCAAAAGAAGGCCCAATTCGACCACTATTATGTATTGACAAAAAAAAAATAGGGATTCAAGGTCGAATTCCTTCAGTAACACAAACAGTATCCAAACTCAAGATTGAAGGACCCAAAATTGACTTTCAACACACGAAATGGTCCAGACTCAACTCAAAAACAACCACGAATGCTCATTTAATAATTAACCCAAAGCTGACCCTATGTGAATCAGTTAAAATCCATGAGACATACACATATTCGTCCACTTAGCCTCCAAAGTTAATTGTTTCAAAAAGAACGAACAACTAAACAGCCAGGAGAGACTCAGAACTAAACCCAATAACAATTCTATAAACTAATCTGATAAACATTAAAAGAATCGAATTTAGCTCACACTAAATGCATTCACAAGCCTATCATAAATGTATCAGTATGAGCTTACTAGTATCTTTAGCATGGATATCATAGCTAATCATGATTCGAATAAAAAATTTAGACAAGAAAACAAACAACTGATGCCTCGGATAGTTTATAACTTAACATAATCACATGGATTCTGCTGATCCATATTTGACTTGAATATTTTTAAGATCAAATACCTATTATTTCTAGCAGAATTTAAATACAAACATGCCTTTCATGGATCAAATAAATCTTCACTACAACAAATGATAAATGGTCCTTAAATCACACAGAAACTAACTAAGAAATGAAATGAACTACAACGCAGTGTCAAATAAACGAAGTACAACACTAGTTGGAGCCATATTCTGAATCTCACTCTTGCGTTTCATACATCAAACCTGACTGCACATATTTAATAGAGCTCAAAATATAGTACCTGGATATGAAATGAACTAAGGAAGCGAGGTCAGTGATCAGCAACAAAACAACCCAGATTTAGTAAATAAAACCAGAAAATCGATTCAAAATCCAATGGAACAATGGTCTTCAACACAACTTGATTAAAAAAAAGAACCTTCGAAAACTAATATCAAATCACTTCAAATCCCTTTACTTAACATTATTGTTTGCAGAACTTAAGTGGATCAAAAACTACTGAAGCAATGGAACAGTAGAGAATTCCTAGCTATTTTTTTTTGTATTTTTCTGGACTCTATCTTTTCAAAATCTCTGTATTTTGCAGTATTTTTCAGAACATATTCTCCTCTTCCTATTTTTTCTTGTTTTTTTTCAGAATCTCTTCTCTTCTCAGTATTTCAGAATATCAAAATTTATGTATTTAAGAGTATCAGAATCTATGTATTTCAGAGTACCAACCTGTTCTCCCTTTTCTCAGTGTGTTGTTTCCTTAAATAGGCAATGCGAAATGCCTTTTGGATTCACAGAGTGCCCTTTCAACATTTAAAAATTCGATTCCACTCAATTCTTAAGGTTTTAGTTTATTCAGTAGTAAAATCTAAACCCTACCACTATAGAAGCTTTTTAATTAGGTGACTACCCCTTTTTATTAAACAATTCTCAAGCTATCCTTACAACCTTGAAACTAACACTGGAATCAAAGCCAAAATGGGTCAAGTTGACCCAATTCAGAACCCATAAATCTTTAATCCCCATTGAGCACCATCCAAAAACCCATTTCAAACAAAACAAGAAACTTTTACAAAGAAACAGATGATGACGAACTAAATAATAGAAACCAATGAATTAAACATGCTATTAAATTAATCATGTAATACTGACGGACTAACAGGTGAGTCTATAATGAAGAGAAGAAAGGCAGATACAGCAAAGACTAAAATGAAATTAAAAATGACAAACAAAATCATGCAATACCAGTTTAATGAAAAAATACCTAGAAAAAATGGCCAGCTTTGAATTTTTTCTTCAAACTCTCGATTTCGACCGAAAGAGATCTCAATCACGTGTTCTCAGATGAAATACATGACTAAGGTCCGTTTTGGTCTTAATCATCACCAAATATACCGATTCTGGAGTTTTGACATTTTTAGGTCTTATCTTCGATCCAAAATTTGATGAGTTCGGGGAATATTCTAGGGAAAAGAGTCATGGATTTGGAAAGAGGGGCCTGGGGTGGTTCTATGGTGTAAAGATGAGGGTGATTGGATAGGCTAGGGTTCAGGGGTCCAAACTTCAATCAAATATTCGATGAGTTCTGAGACGATTCGAGGGAAACGAGTCATGGATTTGGAAAGTGGGGGGCGATGGGGTTCTGGGGTGTATTTTTGGAGGTGATTGGCCACCGTCCGCCACCGTGGACGATTTCCGGTGGGCGGAATGAGGCGGTGAGACAAGGTCTTCTCTGAGGAGATGAGAGACGAAGGAGGGGGGTTCTGAGAGGGGTAAGGGGTTTGGGTATATTAAAATTAACAATTTAATTAGGGTCGTTGGATGATTGGAATCCAATGGCTCTGATCAAATCCTTAAATAAACGGGGTCGTTTTGGTTAATTGGGGTTGGATCAGTTCAGGGATCGGGTCGGGTTCGGTTTGTGGGTGGAGCTCTGGACCGTTCGATCAAATTAATTCAACGGCCCAGATTAAAGCATGTCCAAACGACGTCATTTGGTTTAATCTGGTGATGGACTGGGTTGGGACGGGTCTGGGCCGGACTGGGGGGTTTTCAGGTGTATTTGATTTGGGCCTCTTGAATTAAATTGAATTTGGCCCAAATTTGATTTCCTTCTCTTTTATTAATTCTTTTTCTTTTCTTTTCTTCCTTTTCTTTCAAAAATTAAAACTTTAAAAAATCTTAAATTAAGCTATAAAAACATTATCACACATAATTAATACCAAATTAAAAAAAAATCGCAAAATTTTGACATTAAACACTAAAAATGCAAAAATGCGTTATTTTTTGTGAATTTTTTATTTTTGTAAAATAACATTTTATTAAATTAACCAAAAATGTAAAATCAAATCCTAAGTGCAGATGTTGTATTTTTTGTATTTTTAATGCATTAATAAAATTAAACATGCACACAAACATATGCAAACAATCAGGAAAATCGCACAGTAATGCCTAAAATAACAAATAATTAAAGAAAAGACCTAATTTTGGGAATTCTTTTGGAGTAATTCATGTAGAGGCAAAAATCACGTGCTCACAATGTCTAAGTGATTTAATTGCTTTATTTGCTCAAACTGCCTTACCTGAATTCTGTGCAGGATGCTAGGCTAGAATTACTTGTTGCCTTAATATGAAATTTGCCATTTCTGAATATTTTCCTGTTGCTGCTGTGTATTTACATTGGGACTACGGATGTGGGATTCCGGTAGATCCCCCTTGTCTGTTTATTTGGGACTACGAATTTGGGATTCCAGTAGATCCCCCTGCATAGTTATATGGAACTACGGGACTACACCCGGTAGATTCCCCTAGTACTGGGTATTTATATTTGGGACTACGCATCAGGATTCCGGTAGATCCCCCCCGCACTGATAGTTGGACTACGGGACGGGATCCCGGGAGATCCTTCGGATATATATGATGGACTACGGGACGGTATCCTGGGAGATCCACTTGATATATGTAATTGGTACTACAGGACGTATCCTAGAAGGTACCCAGTTGTTATCTCTGTGTTAAGTTGTATTTCCTTTCCGTGATTATTTTGCCTCTGTTCTAGTTGTTGTTGCTCTTTCTATTCTATGTTATTTCTTATTGTTGCACTTAATTATACTGTCTTGCTCTACACTGTTATACTTTGTATTTTATTTAACCTCAGTAGGGCCCTGACCTTTCTCGTCACTACCCGACCGAGGTTAGGCTTGGCACTTACTGAATACCGCCGTGGTGTACTCATGCCCTTTCTGCGCATGTTTTTCATGTGCAGATCCAGGTACCTTGACTCAGACTTACCATCCTTGAGGCGAGGCGACTGTTTGGAGACTTCGAGGTATATCTGCCGCGTCCGCAAACCGATGAGTCTCTCTCCACTCTTTCTTATAGTTACCGCCCTTCTGTATTTCTTTTGTTTTAGACTATTCTGGAGTTATAGCACTATGTAGTGATCCTTAGCTTGTGATTCATGGGTTTTTGGATCTTGGAGATATGTATTAGTTTCTGAGAGTTAAATATTGTGTATGCTGAGCGGCACTTTTAAACACTGTCTTATTACTCTAATTCTATTTTAAATTGTTTTACTTTCACAAATTGGTTTATTTTCTGCAATTTAGGCTTACCTAGTCGTGCAGACTAGGTGCCATCATGACGGTTCACGGAGGGCGAACCGGGGTCGTGAAAAGTTGGTATCAGAGATCTAGGTTCATAGGAGTCATGGATCACAAGACGGTTTATTAGAGTCTCATTGATCGATACAGAGACGTCTGTACTTATCTACGAGAGGCTATGTAACTGTGAGGAATATTCCATTTCATTTGATTTCCTTGTCGTGCAATATTTTGACATCACAATTCTAAACTTCTGTCTTCTATTCTCTCACAGATGGTGAGGACATGTGCCACCTGAGATGATCAGGCACCCGCGCCCCCTACTATAGTTGTCAGAGGTCGGGGCTATGGTAGAGGCCGAGTACACGTGCGTGGTGCAGCCAGAGCACCTGCGCGAATTGCTGCTGAGGTACCACCAATAGTTCCAGCCGGAGTCCAGGCACCTGATACACCTACCACTACTACTACTCCATCTCTTCAGGAGACGATGGCATAGTTCATGAGCATGTACACCACTCTGGCTCAAGCAGGGTTGCTTCCCCTTGCTGTAGCTACATCTCAAGCCGGGGGAGGAGCACAGACTCCTGTCACCCGCACTCCTAAGCAGCGAGTGCATGTTGAGCAAGTCCCTGAGTTTATTCCTGTACCGCCTGTAGTGCCAGTTCAGCCCGAGGGCAGGGCAACAACTTCTGAGGAGGAGCAGCTGAGGCTTGAGAGGTTCAAGAGGTACAAACCTCCTGTATTTAGCAATCCAGCATCGGAGGATGCTCTAGGATTTCTAGATGAGAGTTACCGCATTTTCCGTACCATGGGTATATCCGGATCGAGCGAGGTTTCCTTCACTACTTTCCAGCTTCGAGGAGCTGCCTATGAGTGGTGGTGCACCTATGAGTTAGACAGTTCGGATGAGGCTGCTTCGCTGACTTGGAATCATTTTTCAGATCTGTTCCTGAGAGAGTATGTTTCTCAGAGCCTCAGGGATGTATGGCGCGCAGAGTTTGAGCATTTGTGCTAGGGTACTATGACTGTCTTAGAGTATGTTGTCCGTTACACCAGTTTGGCTAGGCATGCACTAGCCTTGGTTTCTACTGTTTGCGAGAGGGTTCGTCGGTTTATTGAGGGACTTATTCCCAGCATCCGGTCTAGCATGGCTCGTGAGTTGGAGATGGATATTTCTTATCAGTAGGTGGTGAGCATTGCTAGAAGGATTGAGGGTATGCATGCTAGGGAGAGAGAGGAGAGGGAGGCCAAGAGGTCTCGGGAGTCGGGCCATTTCTCTGGTGCTCGTGCCCCAGCAATAGGTCGTCATGGTAGGGGTTATATGAGTCGCCCTGTTCATTCAGCTCTTCTAGCAGCCAGTGGTATTTTAGCTCCTTCTAGACCTATGGAGCCTTATTATGCACCTCCAGTATTTAGCGCGCCTCCCATGCAGGGTGCTTTTAGAGGTCAGTCCAACAGACCTGGCCTGAGCCAGTCATACCCACCACGTCCTCCCAGAGCTTGTTTTGAGTGTGTTGACACACTTCATATGGTAAGGGATTGCCCCAGACTTGGGAGGGGTGCACCTCCACATACTTCTCAGCCACATCATGCCCCGCAAAGTTATCAGGCTATGGTTATAGCTCCAGTTGCTACCCCACCTGCTCATCCAGCTAGAGGTGGAGGTTGGAGAGGTAGAGGTCACCCTAGAGGGGGAGGCCAGGCCAAATACTATGCCTTTCCTTCCCGTACCGAGGTTGTTGCCTCTGATTCTATCATCACAGGTATTATACTGGTTTGTCACAGAGATGCATCGGTTTTTATTTTGCTCTGTATCCAGGATCCACTTATTCTTATGCGTCTTCTTATTTTGCTCTGTATTTGGGTGTATCTCAGGATTCTTTGAGTTCCCCTGTTTATATTTCTACTCCTGTGGGAGATTCTCTTGTTGTGGACCGCATCTATCGGTCGTGTTTGGTTGCTCTTAGTAGTTTTAGGACCAAAACCAATTTATTGTTGCTCAACATGGTAGATTTTGATATTATCTTGGGCATGGACTGGTTGTCGCCCCATTATGCTATTCTTGATTGTCATGCCAAAAACTGTGACGCTGGCTATGCTAGGTGTACTGCGTGTTGAGTGGAGGGGTACTATAGATCACACTCCTAGTAGAGTTATTTATTTTCTTAAAGCTCAGCGTATGGTTGAGAAAAGGTGTGACGCGTATTTAGCTTATGTGAGAGATGTCAGTATTGATACCCCTTCAGTTGTTTCAGTTCCAGTAGTACGGGATTTCCCTGATGTGTTTCCAGCTAATCTTCCGGGCATGCCGCCTGATAGAGATATTGATTTTGGCATTGATCTATTGCCGGGCACTCAACCCATTTCTATTCCTCTATATCGTATAGCTCCTCCTGAGTTGAATGAGTTGAAAGATCAGTTATAGGAATTGCTTGATAAGGGTTTTATTCGACCTAGTGTATCACCTTGGGGTGTTTCTATCATGTTTGTGAAGAAAAAAGTATGGTTCTATGCGTATGTGTATTGATTATCACCGGTTGAACAAGGTTATAGTGAAGAACCGTTATCCTTTGCCTTGTATAGTGCGTATGTGTATTTACCATCAGTTGAAGATTCGGGAGCTAGATATCCCGAAGACTGCTTTCAGGACTCGATATGGTCATTATGAGTTCCTTGTTATGTAATTTGGGCTGACCAATGCCCCAGCAGCCTTTATGCATTTGATGCACAGTGTGTTCCGGCCGTATCTTGACTCGTTCTTCATTGTCTTTATTGATTATATTCTGGTGTATTCCAAGAGTCGGGAAGATCATGAGCAGCACCTAAGGACTGTGCTTCAGACTCTGAGAGAGAAGAAGTTATATGCTAAGTTCTCGAAATGTGAGTTTTGGTTGAATTCAATGGCATTCCTAGGCCATGTGGTATTGACTGAGGGTATTCAAGTAGATCCAAAGAAGATAGAGGTCGTACAGAGTTGGCCCAGACCATCCTCAGCTATAGAGATCCGCAGTTTCCTTGGCTTGGCGGGTTACTACCGCCATTTTGTGGAAGGGTTTTCATCGATTGCAGCCCCTATGACCAGGTTGATCCAGAAGGGTGCTCCGTTCCAGTGGAAGGAGGAGTGTGAGGCGAGCTTTCAGAAGCTCAAGACAGCTTTGACCACAACCCCAATTTTGAAACTGCCTACAGGTTCGTGGTCTTATATGGTCTATTGTGATGCCTCGAGGATTAGCCTCGGAGCGGTGTTGATGCAGGACGGTAGGGTGATTGCCTACGCGTCCAGACAATGGAAGATACATGAAAAGATTTACCCTTTCCACAACCTTGAGTTAGCTGCCATTGTTCACGCCCTGAAGATCTGGCGCCATTATTTATACGGTGTGCCTTGTGAGATTTATACTGACCATCGGAGCTTGCAGCACTTGTTCAAGCAAAAGAATCTAAATTTGTGCCAGAGGAGGTGGTTAGAGTTGCTGAAGGATTATGATATCACTATTTTGTATCACCCAGGCAAGGCCAATGTGGTGGTCGATGCCTTGAGTCGCCGGGCAAAATGTTTGGGGAGTTTGGCTTATTTACCAGCATCGGAGAGACATATGGCGATGGATGTCCAGACCCTAGCCAGCCATTTTGTGAGATTGGATCTTTCGGAGCCCAGTCGGGTTCTAGCTTGCGTGGTTTCTCGGTCTTCTTTATTTGATCGTATCAAGGAGCGACAGTATGATGACCCTCATTTGCTTATCCTTAAGGTCAAGGTTCAGCACAGTGATGCTAGAGATGTGACTGTTGGTGATGATGGGGTATTGAAAATGTAGGGTCGGATTTGTGTACCCAATGTTGATGGGCTTCGGGAGTTGATTCTGGAGGAGGCCCATAGCTCGCGGTATTCCATTCATCCGGGTGCCGCGAAGATGTATCAGGATTTGAGGCAGCACTACTAGTGGAGGCGAATGAAGAAAGATATAGTTAGATTTGTAGCTCGGTGCCTTAACTGTCAGCAGATGAAGTATGAGCACCAGAGACCGGGTGGGTTGCTTCAACAGATAGAGATTTCAGAGTGGTAGTGGGAGCGGATCACCATTGACTTTGTAGTTGGGCTCCCACAAACTTTGAGAAAGTTTGATGCTATTTGGGTGATTGTTGATCGGCTGACCAAGTCTGCTCACTTTATTCCTGTGTGTATTACTTATTCCTCGAAGCAGTTGGTAGAGATCTATATCCGGGAGATTTTTCATCTGCATGGTATTTCGGTTTCCATCAATTTAGATAGAGGTACTCAATTCACATCACGGTTCTGGAGAGCCGTTCAGCATGAGTTGGGTACTCGGGTGGAGTTGAATACAACATTTCACCCGCAGACGGATGGACAGTCCTGAGGGCACTATTCAGATTCTTGAGAATATGCTTTGGGATAAGTTCTTTCCATTGTCGGAGTTTGCTTATAACAACAACTATCAGTCCAACATTCAGATGGCACCGTATGAGGCTTTATATGGTAGATGGTGTAGATCCCTAGTGGGTTGGTTTGAGCTGGACGAGGCCAGATTATTGGGCACAGACTTAGTTCAGAATGCTTTGGAGAAGGTGAAGATGATTCAGGATAGACTCCGCACAGCTCAGTCCAGACAGAAGAGTTACGCGGATCGGAAGGTTCGTGATGTTTCCTATATGGTTGGAGAGCGGGTTCTACTTCGGGTTTCACCTATGAAGGGCGTTATGAGATTTGGGAAGAAAGGGAAGTTGAGTCCGAGGTTTATTGGCCCTTTTGAGATATTGAGGCGTGTTGGGGAGGTTGCTTATGAGCTTGCCTTACCTCCCAGCTTGGCAGGAGTTCATTCGGTATTTCATGTTTCGATGCTCCGAAGGTATCACGGTGATCCGTTACACGTGTTGGATTTCAGTTCAGTCCAGTTGGACAAGGATCTATTTTATGTTGAGGAGCCAGTGGCAATATTGGATAGACAGGTTAGAAAGCTGAGGTCAAAGAACATTGCTTCGGTAAAGGTTCAGTGACAGGGCCAGCTGGTCGAGGAGGTGACCTGGGAGACTGAGCAGGATATGCGCAGCCGTTACCCTCATCTTTTCACTACTTCAGGTATGTCTCTATGCTCGTTCGAGGACAAACACATGTTTAAGTGTAGGAAAATGTGACGACCCGGCCGATCGTTTAAAAAATTTATACCCCGATCCCCTATTAACTGCTTTTCCCGAGTTTATTTCTGCTATTTTGATTTGCCGGGATGTTTGGTTTTGAGTTTCGCAGAGTTTTGGGACACTTAGTCCCTAAATGAGAGCTTAAGTGTTGGAAAGTTGACCATAGTCGGAACAGTGTGAAGACGGCCTCGGAATGGAAATTCGATGGTTCCATTAGCTTTGTTGGGTGATTTTGGGCTTAGGGGCGTGTTCAGATTGTGTTTTGGAGGTCCGTAGCTAATTTAGATTTGAAAGACCGAAAGTTGAATTTTCGAAGTTTTCGGTTCGATAGTGAGATTTTGATCCAAGGGTAGGAATGGAATTCCAAAAGTTGGAGTAGCTCTGTAGCGTTTAATGTGACGTGTGTGCAGAATTTCAGGTCATTCGGACGAGGTTTGATAGACTTTTTGATCGAAAGCGTATTTTTAGAGTTTTTGAAATTCTTAGGCTTGAATCTGATGAAAAATAGGTGTTTTAATGTTGTTTTGAGCGTTCCGAAGGTTGGAACAAGTTTGAATGATATTTTAGGATTGGTTGGCAGGTTTGGTTGAGGTCCCGGGGACCTCGGGTGAGTTTCGGGTGGTCAATCGGACCACTTCATGATGTTTGAAGTTGCAGAAAACTGTTGTGTGTGTTGCAGACCAGTTGTTCTTCACGTTCGCGAGTGGACCCTCGCACTCGCGAAGGGTTAGGATATGGAGCTGAAAGTTTGGCCTTCGCTTTTGCGAGGGGGGTCCCGCATTCGCGAACGGCTGGGGTCTTTGAACTACGCATTCGCGAGAAGGGAGCCGCGTTCGTGATGGGATGGGTAGCGGAGCCTTCGCGTTTGTGAATAAGGGGACGCGTTCGCGAAGAAGAAAAAGTGGTCAACGTCAATTTGTGCTTCGCGAACGCGAGGCTTTGACCGCATTCACAAAGAAGGATTTACTTGGGCAGATTATAAAATTTGAAAGTCAAGGGTTTAGCCATTTTTATCAAAACTAGAGTTTGAGAGCTCGGATTTGAGCAAGATTTTGACGGATTTTCAGAGATATCAATTGGGTGACGATTCCTTACTCCTTTTTTGCTTGTAACCCAGTAATCTAAACATGAATTCATCATTTAATTTTGGATTGGAGATGAAAATTGGGGAAAAGTTGGAAGAAAGTTCTTAGACCTAGAATTCGACTTTTGATTGGGAATTTGACCTTGGATTTGGATAATTTTGGTATGCATGAACTCGTGAGAGCGTGAGGATTCTGAAAATATAAATTTTACCCGATTCCGAGACATGGGCCCGAGGGGCATTTTGGTCATTTTACCTAATTTCGCGTATTAGCTTAGAATTACTTTGTAGAATCAGTTACATGAAGTTTTATTTACATTATGCAATTGAATTGAATAGATTTGGGTCATTTGGAGTCGAGTACATGTGGCAAGAGCATGGTTTCGGGTTGGTTTTGAGCCGGTGGCGACCGTTTGGAGACTTCGAGGTATATCTGCCGCGTCCGCCGACCGAGGAGTCTCTCTCAACTCTCTCTTATAGTTACCGATCTTCTGTATTTCTTTTGTTTTAGACTATTCTGGAGTTAGAGCACTATGTAATGATCCTTAGCTTGTGATTCATGGGTTTCCGGGTTTTGGAGATATGCATTGGTTTCTCAGATTAACTATTGTGTATGCTGAGCGGCACTTTTAAATACTGTCTTATTACTCTAATTCTATTTTAAATTGTTTTACTTCCGCAAATTGGTTTATTTTCTGCAATTTAGGCTTATGTAGTCGTAAGGACTAGGTGCTGTCACGACGGTTCACGGAGGACAAACCGGGGTCGTGAAAGAAACCCCGTATTATATGTCTTGTGATTGGTTTGGAGGTGACTCATATGCTAGCTGACGGGTGTGTGGGCGTGTACCGTAGGAATTGTGACTTGGTCCATTCCATGAAATTGTGAAGTTGAATAACTTCTTGTTAGTTGTATGCTCTCCATGTGTTATAGAAATTTGACTGGAAATCATGCTAGATAATCCTATTTTGGCTATATGTTGGTACTGTAGGGACCCACAGAGTCCGTGATACCTATTGAATTACCTGCTAATTTGTACATGTACTCAGTCACATTTTTACTTGCATATCATACCTCAGTCTCTATTGTTCCTTGTTGATACATTATATCATTTCTATTTTGGGCTGATTTCTATGATTTCTGAGATCCTGAGAGACTAGAGAGGTTGATGACTGTGTGAGGTCAAGGGTTTGATTGTGAGATATTGACACTATAGCACGTGAGTTGTCCGTGCGTATCTAGATATTTATACTCTAGTACGTGAGTTGTCCGTGAGGATCCTGATATTTATAATATAGCACGTGAGTTGTTCGTGCAGCACGTGAGTTATCCGTGCGCTTTATAGCGCTTAGGCTGAAGAAGCCCCTCCAGAGTCTATACACACCCCCAGCGCAGGTACCTACTGAGTGTGAGGGCTGAGTGCCGATTGTTGAGCTATTGAGAAAGACTGAGTGATTGTTGCTCTGAGAGAATGCTTTTGATTTCATTATTGTTGCACTTAGATGCCATATATCACTGTCTTGAAGTTTTTCTAAAAGATATTATATTCTGTTTCACTTGAAATTGACGTGAGGTAACTGATTCGACCTGAAATTGCCGAACTTGAAAGCATGCCTATTTTCCTATGTTGAAGTTATAGAAACTGAACTATAATTGCAGAGCTCGTCACTACTTTCAGTTCTTTATTTAGTCTTGTTAGTTACTGAGTTGGTTGTACTTATGCTACACCATGCACTTCATATGTAGATCTAGGTATTTTCGGTCACGGCGGGTGTTGACTTCTTTGACTCAGTTGACCGTTTGGAGATTTCGAGGTAGCTGCCCACCATTTCGTAGACCTTGTCTCTCCTTCCCGATATTTACGTTTTATTGTCTTTATATCCAGACTTTCATAGACATTATTTTTCCAGACTTGTGCTGTATAGATGCTTATGAACTCATTGACACCCCGATGTCGAGAGTTTTGGCATTTTGTATAGGGTTTCTACCCCGTTTATGAGAATTTTTGTCATTAAAAACTACTTTGATTCATTTTTTGTTAAATGTTAAGAATATCTTGGAAATGTCGGCTTGCCTAGTACCACGTTAAGAGCCATCACGACAAGTTAGGATTTTGGGTCGTGATAGTTGCTCCACCGCCCGCACAGCCAGCTAGAGGTGGGGTCATATTGTCAGAGGTGGAGGCCAGGCCATTAAAGGTGGAGGCCAGCCAGCTAGAAGTTGCCTGAGGGGCGGAGGTCAGAGTGGTGGGGCCCAGCCTCATTTTTATGATTTCTCAGCTACACGCAAGGTAGAGTCACGTGACGCCGTCATCACATATATTGTTCCGATTTTCCATAGAGATGCTTCAATTCTATTTGATCCGGGCTCTACTTATTCCTACATGTCATCCTATTTTGCTTCATATCTGATTGTGCCTCGTGATTCTTTGTGCTCCTGTGTATGTGTCCACGCCTATGGGAGATTCTATAATTGTAAATTGTGTCTATCGCTCGTGTGTGATTACTATTGGAAGTCTTGAGACTAGTCTAGATATCCTGCTTCTTGATATAGTGGATTTTGATGTTATTTTAGGTATGGATTGGATGTAACCTTATCATGCTATATTGGATTGTTGAAGTTACTGAAACTGAACTATAATTGCAAAGCTCGTCGCTACTTTCAGTTCTTTATTTAGTCTTGTTACTTACTAATTTGGTTGTACTCACGCTACACCATGCACTTCATGTGCAGATCCAGGTGTTTCCGATCACGGACGGTGTTGACTTCTTTGACTCAGTTGACCATTTGGAAATTTTGAGGTAGCTGCCCGCAATTTCGCAGACCTTGTCTCTCCTTCCCTATCTTTACATTTATTGTATATAGATTCAGACTTTCATAGACATTATTTTTCCAAACTTATGTTGTATAGATGCTTATGAACTCAGTGAGACCCCGATGTCGGGAGTTTCCGCATTTTGTTTTGGGTTTCTACCCCGTTTATGAGAATATTTTTCATTTAAAACTACTTTGATTCATTTTCTGTTAAATGCTGGGAATATCTTGGAAATGTTGGCTTGGCTAATACCATGTTAGGCGCCATCATGACAAGTTAGGATTTTGGGTCATGACAGGTTGATCCACCGCCCACCCGCACAGCTAGCTAGAGGTGGGGGTCAGATCGTCAGAGGTGGAGGCCAGCTAGCTAGAGGTCACCCGAGGGGCGGAGGATAGAGTGGCGGGGTCCGACCTTGTTTTTATGCTTTCCCAACTAGACGTGAGGCAGAGTCACATGACGCCGTCATTACATGTACTGTTCCGATTTGACATAAAGATGCTTCAGTTCTATTTGATCCGGGCTCTACTCATTCCTACGTGTCATCCTATTTTGCTTCATATCTAATTGTGCCTCGTGATTCTTTGAGTGCTCCTGTGTATGTGTCCACGCCTATGAGAGATTCTATTATTGTAAATTGTGTCTATCGCTCGTGTGTGATTACTATTAGGAGTCTTGAGACTAGTGTAGATATCCTACTTCTTGATATGGTGGATTTTGATGTTATTTTGGGTATGGACTGGCTGTAACCTTATCATGCTATATTGGACTATTGAAGTTACTGAAATTGTACTATAATTGCAGAGTTCGTCACTACTTTTAGTTCTTTATTTAGTCTTGTTACTTACTGAGTTGGTTGTACCCACGCTACACCATGCACTTCATGTGCAGATCCAGGTGTTTCCGGTCACGGGAGGTGTTGACTTCTTTGACTCGGTTGACCGTTTGGAGATTTTAAGGTAGCTGCCCACCGTTTCGCAGACTTTGTCTCTCCTTCCCTATCTTTACGTTTATTGTATTTAGATTCAGACTTTCATAGACATTATTTTTCTAGACTTGTGTTTTATAGATGCTTATGAACTCAGTGAGACCCCGATGTTAGGAGTTTCCGCATTTTGTTTTGGTTTTCTACCCCGTTTATGAGAATTTGTCATTTAAAACTACTTTGATTCATTTTCTATTAAATGTTGGGAATATCTTGGAAATATCAGCTTGCCTAGTACCATGTTAGATGCCATCATGACATGTTAGGATTTTGGGTCGTGACAGGTTGCTCCACCGCCCGTACAACTAGCTAGAGGTGGGGGTCAGATCGTCAGAGATGGAGGCCAGGCCATTAAAGGTGGAGGCCAGCCAGCTAGAGGTATCCCGAGGGGCGGAGGTTAGAGTGGTATGGCCTAGCCATGTTTTTATGCGTTCCCAACTAGACATAAGGCAGAGTCACATGATGCCGTAATCACATGTATTGTTCCGATTTGCCATAAAGATGCTTCAGTTCTATTTGATACAGGCTCTACTTATTCCTACGTGTCATCCTATTTTGCTTTATATCTGATTGTGCCTTGTGATTCTTTGAGTGATCTTGTGTATGTGTCCATGCCTATGGGAAATTCTATTGTTGTAAATTGTGTCTATCGCTCGTGTGTGATTACTATTGGGAGTCTTGAGACTAGTGTAGATATCCTACTTCTTGATATGGTGGATTTTGATGTTATTTTGGGTATGGATTGGCTGTCATCTTATCATGCTATATTGGACTATCACGCCAATACAATGACCTTATCCATGTCGGGATTTCCCCGATTATAGTAGAGGGAGACTTCTGGCCATTCTTATAGCAAGGTTATTTCTTATGTGAAGGCTCGACACATGGTTGAGAGGGCGTGTCTAGCTTATTGGGCCTATGTTCGTGATTCGAGCACGGAGATTCCTTCAATGGATTCAGCACCTGTTGTGTGTGAGTTTCCAAAGGTGTTTATCGCAGACCTGCTGGGGATGCCACCCGACAGGGATATTGACTTTTGTATTGATTTGGTTCCGGTCACTCAGCCTGTTTCTATTCCAACATACCGTATGGCGCCACCTGAGTTAAAGGAACTAAAGTAGCAGTTACAAGATTTGCTTGATAAGGGATTCATTAGATCTAGTGTTTCGCTTGGGGTGTGCCCGTGTTATTCGTGAAGAAGAAGGATGGTTCGATGAGGATATGTATAGACTATCGGTAGTTGAACAAAGTTATTATCAAGAACAAGTATCCTTTGCCGATAATTGATGTCTTATTTGATTAGCTTTAGGGTTCCAAAGTTTTTTGGAAGATTGATTTACGATCTGGCTACCATCAGTTGAATATTAGGGCATTGGATGTCCCTAAGACAACTTTTCGGACTCGGTATGGGCATTATGAGTTCCTAGTGATGTCATTTGGGTTGACAAATGCCCTAGTAGCATTTATGGATTTGATGAATATGGTATTCAAGATCTATTTGGATTATTTCGTGATTGTATTCATTGACGATATCTTGATCTACTCCCGCAATCGAGAGGATCATGAACAACATCTTAGAGTTGTACTTCAAACTTTGAGAGATAGTCAGTTATATGCCAAGTTTTCAAAGTGTGAGTTTTGGTTGGACTCAGTCGGCTTTTTGGGACATGTTGTATTTGGAGAGGGCATTAAAGTGAATCCTAAAAAGATTGAGGCAATTCAGAACTGGCCTAGACCTACTTCAGCTACAGAGATTTGGAGCTTCCTGGGTTTGGCGGGGTATTATTGCCAGTTCGTGGATGGATTTTCATCCATCGCAGTCCCACTGACTAGATTGACCCAGAAAGGTGCTCCATTTAGGTGGTCATATGAGTGTGATTTGATCTTTCAAAATCTCAAGATTGCCTTGACTACAACTCCGGTGTTGGTATTACCCACGGGTTTGGGATCTTATACGGTGTATATACATCGCGTGTTGGGCTCGGTACGGTATTGATGCAGGATGGTAGGGTGATTGCATACGCGTCACTGTCACACCCTTTTTTTTCAAACTTCACTTAACCCTCTTAAATAAATAAAAGAATTTTATAAAGCTCAAAAAGGTTTTTAATTGAAAAGTGACAAAAATTCGTGTTCAAAAGGAAATAACTCAGAGTCGCCACATGTCATTTGTTTCAGTGTGCCAGGTCAACATTTTTTTAGAAATGATTTTCCTTTAAAACACTTTGGACTCCAAAACTAAGTCTACACCAGAGATTTAGGTAAGGGGGTTCATTTGACTCGGGTAGAAGGTGTTAGGTACTCCCCAAGTCCCGTAACTAGTACGGTCGCGTACTTGATCTAATCGGCTTTTAAAATATTTGAATTGATTTAATAACACATAAAAAGAAAATAAACAATCAAAAGAGGCTCGAGGTCGTCCCAACCTAAATGAAAGAAAATTAATGTTCTAAATTATCCTATGCTATTTCTTCTACGATGTTCGCCATGGCCTCCAATTACATAGTACTACGGGGTATTCCTTGGAATAAAATATGTACAAATCCTTCGGAGCATTCCCCGAATTAATTTAATTAAAGGAACGACCTCTCGCCTTAAAACTAACGAAAATCCTAAAGGTTGCCTACCCACGTGTTGACGTCCTAGCATGCTCCTAATGGTATCAAAGCAATGAAGATAAAATAGCAAATGTTCAGAATCTAATTTCAGTTAAGGTCCAATTTCTTCTCATTCTCAACCCACACCCCTCGGCCAAACCCATCAAACAAACAATTTTAATGTAAAGTAATGTCTACAACGGGTAAGCTACTTAATACACGAAACTAACGAACAAACAAGTAAAGAGAAAGTAAACAAAGTGATGCAAAGAAATGGAATAATGTAAAAGTGGATTAAAAGCACGATGTGAACCATCTAACTCTAGCTAAATCACCTCCCATTTTCATTTATCTATTGCAAAGACAAAACATACTAACAAACAATCACTTTTGACTTGTCAAAATAGGAGCCTTACTTCATAAAAATGAAATAGAAAACTCATGTCAAACAGATTATTAAAAGAAAATCGAGTAGATTCTAGTTCAAGATGAATCAATTCCTTAAAGCAAATTAAAAGATAACCAAAAGATCCTCAAAATTATCAAACACAACATCTGTTTTCTTTTTTAATAGCAAGGATGGCAGGATTTCAAACAATTAAAATTTCAGAATTTCATGTTATTCTAACTGCACACCAAAGGGTATTTCCTCAAGAAGACATCAACCCAAGCATGATACCTTAGATAAAGCCATTACTCCAACAGATTTTAGGCAAACTAAAATGTTAGCTCATATTTGGACTCTATGTAAAATAACAAAAACTCCATGTAAGTTATCAAACAAATGCCCTGGATGATCCTATTTAAAATCAGCATATACGAACAGAGGCTGTTGATAATCATCCATGAATGTACCAGTTATTGAATATCAACAGTGATAACGAAACTATGAACAACTGTTCACCGCGACGACAACCAAACAAGACAAAAGTAAGATGAAAGATACAAAATAGTAGACGAGCTCATGAATGAAGTCACTAGCGACCTTTAAACATCACAAACAGATTACTCAAACTATAAAGAACTGAATAGACTAGCTCAGTCTTTTGACACCATATGATCAATCATTTAACAACGGGAGGAATCAAACAGTTTTGGAATTAGGATGTATTTAAAGCACAACGATGGATAGAACAAAACCATATCGAAGTAAATCCATAAAAAATTAACAACATTCAGGATCTGCAAAGATCTACATCTAGTAGTATTCATTCGATCATTTTTATCCTAAGCTCTCATCATGCTTTAAACCAGCATCAAAACAGAAATGAAAAAGGGAGAGAGGTGAACCTGAATGTTGAAAACAACTTAGATTAATTCTGCTTCGAGCCAAATACAAATGAATTCGATGATGAAAATTAGAAAAAAGACAGCAGCTACAAGGCAACACAAAGAACGAGCTCGAACAAGGGATTACAACGGGAATCGCGAAACAGCTTCGAATCGGCACTTCGACTCAAATAGGCGACGCATTTAGAACTAAAAGCTTCAATCGATATCCTTTTCTGAATATCAGGACTAGAAGAAGAAACTAAATATTTTTTTTTGTATTTTTTTGATTTTTCGAAAATGGAACAATACTTGAACAAAAATCAAACTCAAACTATTCTGTATTTTGTTTTTTTTTTGGATTGCAAAACTAAACAGAAGCTCTTAAAAGAAGTTGAAAAGAACTCTAATTCTTCCAATCCGAAAATTTTTTCCTCCTCTTTCTCTGTCCGAAAATCCTCTATTTATAGGCACCCCAAAAGCTTCCTCTTCCTTCTTCTCCAAGAAATCCCATTTTTATCTCAAAATCTCAAAAAGCCTCCAAAAATCCAAAAAACCTTTTTGTGCAAATGTGTTTTAGGCAAATGGACGCCTAGGATCCAAAGATTTCGATCCTACGGCCCCCATTTAACTATCATCTATTCATGAATGGCTCGGATTCTTCGAAAAATATTGTAAAAAGCGCGTGAAATGAGAGAAAAACGCGTAGAATTAGGTTACAATGATGAGGGGGGACCAATTGATTGAACTCGGCCGATTCTTGGACGAGTTCTGGCGAGTTTGAGAGTGGAGGAGATGGGGCGCCGCTTGGTTGGTTTTTAGGGTTAGGGATTTGGGTTATAATGAGCTTTTATATGGGTGTGGGGAAATAACATGGCCATTGGATTAAATCCACTCAAGGGCTGGGATTTGCAATAGAGGATGAGGCAGGTCGGTGGGTTGGCCGGTGGGTCTGAGTCAAGGCTAAGGGAATAAGGTTGGGTTAAAGAAGGAGTGGGATGCCCGATTTGGGCCATGTTCTTGCCCGAAATTGGGCCAAAAATTGAATTTCTTCCATTCTTAAAGTTCATTAGCTAACAAACCCAATCTTTCAAACTAAAAAAACTAATTCCAATTAACTAAATAAATTATATTATAATATGAAACCATATTTTTTAATATCATTTTTATACAAATTATTACATTCAAAATAAAAGTAAAAAATTATGGTAAAAACAAAAGATATGGCTATAAAATATTAATAACCTAAACTAAATAGAAATAAGGTAAAACATGAAACTATATATATATACATATACATATATATTTTTTTAGTTTTTGTGCTTTAAAAATAGAATTAAAATTAGTAATAAAGTAAAATCCTATAGAAATAAATATGTATTGTAATTATTATTATTATTATTATTTTTTTTTTTTTAGTTTTTTGTGCCTTAAAAATAGTAATAAAGTAAAATCCTATAGAAATAAACCCAAATAAATATCTTAAAAATACTAGGACTATTAGAGGTGATTCTAATGTGTAGGTCAAAAATTACATGTCTACAGCTACCCTCTTTGACGGAAAACACGAAGTGTTTTCAGACAAAGAACAATAAAACATGTTTTTTTGACCCGACCCTTATTTAGAGAGACCAAAACTAAAAGAAAAGAGAATGTGACCGAGCCCTGGTATCTGAGCTGCCTACATATCCTTGGCTATAAAGGAATCAGGCCACGTGTAGTTCAGAGTGAGAAGAGCGATGGAGTATACCGAGGTGGAGAGTCGAGTAAAGTGCCGTCGAGGTTCCAGTCCGCGGTTCCTGCCATTACATCGAAAATAAAAAGGGAAATATTACAGCAAAAGTAAAAGAAAAATACAAGATCCTATCTACTTCTTGTCTTGAATCTTCCGTGAATCTCTACCTGTTCTTCAACACGAGACTAAAAAATGGGCCCTGTTCTTCAGGCGGGCTCCTGATGCTTCTTAAATTTGCGAATTGAAAGTAACTCAAAAATGAATTCCCTTGTTCTCCAAGTGGGTGCCTGATTGCCAAAACTTAAATTGTATTCCCTTGTTATCCAGGTGGGTGCCTGATTGCCAAAACTTGAAATGTATTCCCTTGTTATCCAGGTGGGTGCCTGATTACCAAAACTTGAAATGTATTCCCTTGTTATCCAGGTGGGCGCCTGATTGCCAAAACTTGAATTGTATTCTCTCGTTATCCAGGTGGGTGCCTGATTACCAACAACTTGAATTGTATTCCCTCATTATCCAGGTGAGCGCCTGATTGCTAAAACTTGAACTGTATTCCCTCGTTATCCAGGTGGGCGCCTGATTACCAAAACTTGAATTGTATTCCCTCGTTATCCAGGTGGGCGCCTGATTGCCAAAACTTGAATTTTATTCCCTCATTATCCAGGTGGGCGCCTGATTACTAAAACTTGAAACTGTATTCCCTCGTTATCCAGGTGGACGCCTGATTGCTCAAACTTGAAAATGTATTCCCTCGTTATCCAGGTGGGGGCCTGATTACTAAAACTTGAAACTGGATTCCCTCGTTATCCAGGTGAGCGCCTGATAATGCAACAAAACAAACAAAACAAAAGAAATTTTTCTGCCCCAGTTTGGGATCTGGGCATATTTGTGAGTGTTAATCGGATCATGTTACCTACAGAGCTCTAAGAATTTAAAGCTAAATCCGATTATCCAGAAGGACCCTGAAAACTTCAAATTAAATCTCATCTTAAGAGTGATAACTTTAAAGCTAAATTATATTTTCTAAAGGGAGAACTTACGCTAAAACTTGAAATTAAATCTCATTATCTAGGAAGGTCCTGAAAATTTAAACTAAATCCTATTATCCAGGAGAGTCCTGAAAATTTTAAATTAAATCCCATTATCCAGGAGAGTCCTGAGAACTTTTAAAATTAAATCTCATTATCCAGGAGGGTCCAAAAAACTTTTAAAATTAAATCTCATTATCCAGGAGGGTCTTGAAAACTTTTAAAATTAAATCCCATTATCAAGGAGGGTCCTGAAAATTTTAAATTAAATCCCATTATCCAGGAGAGTCCTGAAAACTTTTAAATTAAATCCCATTATCCAGGAGGGTCCTGAGAACTGAGAATGAACTTACTTGAGCCATGCTCTCATCTTGGAGGATTCTGAATAGAATTTCTTGCTCCCTGAACCATGCTTTTCCATGGGAGGTCCCTGTGGATTAAAAACTTTTCTTGCCCCTATTTCAGATAAATAAAATCTTGTTAGTTTGAAAACGTGGTGGTTAGTTTGTGGTATCATTGTTGAGTGTCTACTTCCGCCACCGCCATGCTTCATTCTGATTAGCTGATTCGGGCTAGCAAGGAGTTGTTTGATCTTTTGATTGGAATTGGACCACAAAACCTCTGCATGACCTGAATCTTTCACACTCACTTGTTGCATTGTGTTTCATTTTGAACGTTGCTGAATCCTTGTATTTTCTCAAAATTCAAGATTTACTTGATTGCCTGAACCTCAGTTATCACCATACTACTTATTCTAAATCAAGTCAATTGTGATGTGCCTGGCCGGACTCCGCTTTGTGCAATTTAGAAGCTGGTAGTAGGCTTTGAGATCCTTTTCTGCTTGTTCAACAAGGGCTGACTCGAAGGAGACCCATAAAGATAGACTCAAAGAGCAAAGTGAAATGATTTTTGACAAAAGGAACAAAGGAAAATTTTGAACACAGATAACTATATGAAGAAGAATGAGAAAAAGAAGACTTATTTGAGAGAAACAGCCAGCTCCAATGATCATGACATGCATTTCGGACTGATCAGCCTAATCTGTCCAACCAATCATATTTTCAGTTCATGTCATGTCTTCATACTTTAAAACTGGGCTTTCACTGATCCAATTTCTTTATAAAGTCATGAGCCTCATTCAACTTGTAGTGCCCTGAAAGGTTTTCACCAACAAGCCTCTTTCATTTGTTCGTCTCTCAACTCACCATCGCCTTACGGTGCCCACGAGGGTTTTCACCAATAAGACTCTCTCATTTTAAATTTTCTCTCAACTCACCATCACCTTACGGTGCCCATGAGGGTTTTCACCAATAAGACTCTCATTTGAAATTTTCTCTCTTGCTCCCATGAACAAAGTGTTACCCATGATGTAAATTATACCTCTATCTCGCTTGATCTGGAATCCTCAAAGATTGATCGAAAGGTCTTTCTTTGGACCATAATGTAGGTTTTTGGACAGGGTTAGAAAGAAAGGGTGGCATGAAGGCTCAAACTAACTTAAGATGAAAAGGGGTCAAAATTACAACCTTTGGAATCAGATCTTTTCAAAACCAAAACTTCTGCCCCAGTTTCTTTAGGTCTGGGGAATTTTAAATTTTCTTTTGATGGGACCGAACCGTGAGGCTGCCTACCTATCCTTAAAAGGAATCAGGTCGAACGTAGTTCAAAAGAAAGTTGTCTGTTTTTGTTGCTTTTCTTTCTTCTCTTTTCTTCTTTTTCTTTTCTTTTACCTTCTTTTTCATTTTTCTTATTTTCACTCATTCATCATCATTTTTTTCATTTTTTTTCTACTTCTACTACTGATTCCAAAAGATGGGTATGAAAGAAAATAAATAAGGCTAAAAAAGGGTGGCAAGGGATGAAAGTTTTTGGGTAATGGAACAAAGTGCCTTCGTCATTTCAACTTTGAACACGCCAAGTACAAAATACAACTAAAGGTAAGCAAAGAAATCATACATAGTACTTCTTAACTGCATCATAATTGATAGTCATATCTATATATTTGCCTTCTATGTCTGTTAAATACAAAGTACCATTAGGCAACATTCTTGTCACTATGAAGGACCCCTACCAGTTTGGGGCAAACTTGCCTTTAGCTTCAGCCTGATGAGGGAGGATGCATTTTAATACCATCTGGCCCACTTCGCATTTCCAAGGACACACCTTTTTGTTGTATGCTCTTGCTATTCTCTTCTGATACAATTGACCATGACATACTGCAGCCAATCTTTTCTCATCAATCAAACTCAACTGCTCGAGCCGGGTTTTGACCCACATATCATCATCAATTTCAGCTTCTACAATGATCCGAAGGGATGGAATCTCAACTTCTGCAGGTATAACTGCCTCAGTTCCATATACCAGCGAATAAGGAGTTGCACCTACTGAAGTGCGAACAGTAGTGTGATAACCCAGTAAGGCAAAAGGCAACTTTTCATGCCATTGCCTAGAAACTTGCACCATCTTACGAAGTATCTTCTTTATGTTCTTGTTAGCAGCCTCAACAACTCCATTTGCCTTGGGGCGATACAGAGTGGAGTTCAAATGCGTGATTTTTAACTGTTGGCATACCTCCCTCATCAAATGACTGTTGAGATTAGTAGCATTATCTGTGATGATCACCTTGGGAATTCCGAACCGACAAATGATATTTGAATGAACAAAATCCACCACTGCCTTCTTGGTCACAGACTTTAAAGTTACAGCTTCGACCCACTTGGTAAAGTAATCAATGGCCACCAGAATAAACCTATGCCCGTTTGACGCTGCCGACTCAATTGGTCCAATGACATCCATGCCCAGGCAACAAAGGGCCAATATGCAGACATTGTGTGTCTCAGATGGGAGAGAATGAATCAAATCACCATGTACCTGGCATTGATGACACTTGCGAATAAAACTGATACAATCTCGTTCCATGATGAGCCAATAATAACCTGCGCGAAGTATCTTCTTTGCCAACACATACCCATTCATATGCGGCCCGCAAAATCCAGAATGTACTTCAGCCATGATAGTTAAAGCTTATTTAGCATCTATGCACCTCAACAGTCCCAAATCCGGAGTCCTCTTGTACAAGATTCCCCCACTAAAGAAAAATCCACTAGCCAGACGTCGAATGGTTCTCTTTTAGTCACCTGTGGCATGTACTGGATATACCACTGACCTGATGTATTCCTTGATATCGTAGAACCAAGGTTCACTATTGATTTCCTCTTCAACCATATTACAATAAGCATGTTGATCACGAACTTGGATATGCACGGGGTCAACATAAGCCTTGTCCGGATGATGTAACATTGACGCTAGAGTAGCCAAGGCATCAGCAATCTCATTATGAATCCTGGGAATACGTCTAAATTCAACCGACCTGAATCGTTGACAAAGATCATGCAGGCACTATCGGTACGGTATGAGCTTCAAATCTCGAGTCTCCCATTCTCCTTGAATCTGGTGAACCAATAAATCTGAATCTCCCAGAACAAGTATTTCCTGGACTCCCATGTCTATAGCTAACCTCAAACCCAGAATGTATGCTTCGTACTCAGCCATGCTGTTGGAGCAATAAAATTGAAGCTAGGTTGTTACAGGGTAGTGCTGCCTTGTTTTAGAGATAAGTACAACCCATATTCCGACACCTTTCATGTTAGCAGCTCCATCAAAGAAGAGTTCCAACCTAACTTTTCATCGTGGTCATCCTCGTCAACACACATGACCTCTTCATCAGGAAAATAAGTCTTTAGTGGCTCATATTCATCATCCACCGATTCTCGGCCAAGTGGTCAGCCAAGGCTTGGGCTTTCAAACTCTGTAAGTAAAATCTACCACTTTACCAATCTTCCCGTGGGCATAGGCTTCTGAAAGATATACTTTAGAGGATCTATGCCAAAAATGAGGTAAGTAGTGTAGGACGAAAGATAATGCTTCAACTTTTGTGCCACCCAAGTCAGGGCGCAACATGTCCTCTCAAGCAGAGTGTACTTAACCTCATAGGGAGTGAACTTCTTACTAAGATAATAGATTTCTTGCTCCTTCTTTCCCGTGATGTCATGTTGACCTCAATACATAGCCAAAAGAATTATCCAGGACTGTCAAATAGAGAATTAAAGGTCTTCCAGGCTCTGGTGGGACCAACACAGGTGGATTCGACAGGTACATCTTAATCTTATCAAATGCTTCTTGGCACTCGTCAGTCCACTTGACTGCAACATTCTTCTTCAGCAGCTTAAAGATAGGTTCACAGGTTGTCGTGATTTGAGCAATAAACCTGCTGATGTAATTTAACCTTCAAAGTAGGCTCATCACCTCTGTTTTGTTTTTTGGCGGCGGTAACTCTTGAATGGATTTGATCTTTAACGGGTCCAACTCAATACCACATCGACTGACCACGAATCCCAGCAGTTTCCCAGACGGGACACCAAATGAACATTTTACTGGATTGAGCTTGAGGTTGTACATGCGGAGCCTTTGGAAAAACTTCCTTAGGTCCTTGACATGGTCAGACTGCTTCTTTGACTTTATGATCACATCATCTACATAAACCTCGATCTCCCTATGTATCATGTCATGAAATATGGTGGTCATCGCCCTCATGTAAGTTGCCCCAGCATTTTTCAAACCAAATGGCATTACCCGATAACAGTATGTTCCCCATGGCGTGATGAATGCTATTTTTTCTGCATCTTCCTCATCCATCAAGATCTGGTGATATCCCGCGTAACAGTCCACAAAAGACCCAATCTCATGCTTGGCACAATTATCGATCAGAATGTGAATGTTCGGCAATGGAAAATCATCCTTTGGGATTGCTTTGTTAAGATCTCGGTAATCAACACAGACCCTGGTCTTACCATCCTTCTTTGGTACTGGCACAACATTGGATAACCAAGTGGGATATCGAGTGACCCGAATGACCTTTGCAGTAAGCTGCTTTGTGATTTCTTCTTTGATCTTCACACTCATATCGGTCTTGAACTTTCGCAACTTTTGCTTGACAGGAGGGAATGCTAGATCAGTTGGCAATTTATGAACTACCAGATCAGTGCTCAACCCAGCATATCGTCATATGACCATGTAAAGACATCTTTGTACTCAAACAATGTCTTGATTATTTCCTCTTTAACTTGCGGCTCTAAAAGCACACTTATTTTGGTTTCCCTAACATTATCCTGGTCCCCTAAATTGATTGCTTCAGTTTCACTCAAATTAGGCTTTGGTTTTTCTTCAATTTTTTAGCTCTTTACTGATTTCTTCAAATGCTGCTTCTTCATCATATTCTATTTCCTCATCATATTCTACTTCTTGGATTATTATTTCAAAATTAGATTGGCTTTTAGGACTCGGCTGGAAATTCTTCATACATGTCATGTCACTGCAACCAGCATAAAACGAACTGTACAAAAGAAAAAAAACAAAATAAAACACTATTAAGAATAACGGAAAATGGGAAATTGCATTTCATTGAAAATAAAAGGATAGAAGGGTTTGAACATCAAAACAAGCAAAAACTAAAAATCTAGATTACAACCCTGGAATAACCCAAATAACAGAAAGGAAAACAAAACAAACTACCAAAACTCCTTCCTGGTGGGGAGAGGAGTAGCTTCCCAATTGCTAAGCTTCACATTTGAGCCAACGAGCTGCATATCTGCTTTATTAGAGCCTTCACCAAATTCTACCATATTGACCTCTTCGAAAGACTTTGGAACCTCTTGATCAACTCTTCATCAACATCTACCATAGGTTTTGGGATTGAGGAGGTTGGAGGTTTTTCGGCCCCTGTCTTGACAAAAGACTTAGAGATGTGTGGGACCCGGGGAGTGACCATACCTTCTGTTTCAGATTTTTAACCCTTCTCACATCCTTCTATATGGGTGTGAATCCCAAACCAAACGTACCAGGATTCCTACTAGGGCACACTGGATGTACAATACCCTGTAGAGATGATCCCAAACCCTTGCCCAGCACAAAACCATTCTTCAATATTTCATTCGCAACCATGACGGACACGGAGGATAGCTTAGGACCCGGAATGCATTTTCCTTCGGGAATCTTATCAACAGACACTGTTTCAAACGTTTTATAGACCCAAGGTCCCTTATCATCTTCAGCTTTGCTAAACGGAACAATTTTATCATTACAAGCTTATAGGTTCTCATCACCGTACACAACTATTTCCTACCTGTCCCATTCGAACTTCACCATTTGGTGTAGAGAAGATGGGACTGCCTTAGCAGCATGTATCTAGGGCCTGCCTAACAGTAGATTGTAGGAGATAGCCACATCTAACACTTGGATTTCCATGGTGAACTCAACTGGCCCTATCGACAATTCGAGCATTATATCTCCAACAGAATCTTTACCTCCCCCATCAAAGCCTCGAACACACACACTGTTCATGTGGATTCTTTCGGTGCCAATTTTCAATTTTTCCAGAGTAAACAGGGGACAAATATTTGCACTAGAGCCATTGTCAACCAAAACCCTTAAGACAGCAGAATCTTCGCATTTCACCATGAGATAAAGAGCTCGGTTGTGTTTTGTACCCTCCATAGGAAGTTTATCATCTGAGAAAATGATCCTGTTTACTTCGAAGATCTTGCTAGTTATCTTTTCCAAGTGATTCACTGTGATCTTATCAGGAACATGTGCCTCATTCAAAATATTCATCAGGACCCTACGATGTTCATCTGAATGTATCAGCAAAGACAAAAGAGAAATCTGAGTTGGTGTTTTCCTTAACTGCTCCACAATGGAATAATCCTGCACTTTCATCTTTTTCAAGATCTCCTCAGCCTCTTCTTCGGTGACTGATTTCTTTACTGGCATTTGGATATCCTTGAATAACTTGGCTTTCCTTAATTCTTCTGGGGTGAAACATCTCCCAGAACGAGTCTGTCCTCCAATTTTATTAACTTCTTCCTCTATTTCTTTTCCTTTGTATGTCACTATCACTTGTTTGTAATCCCACGGAACAGCCTTAGCATCAACCACTGGCAGCTGGGTCACCGGTTTAATGATGATAGGGATGATAGGAGCCCCCTTCACAACTATGACAGTCTTACTTGGAATCCCTGGCACTACCACCTTTGAACTTTCCGGACTTGCCCCAATATCTTTTGAAGGCCCTTTCATGACCAACACCAGTGGCTTCAAATAGAGCGAGCTCGGCTTTTCTGTCGCCCCTTCAACTGTCAAGGGCTTTGCTCTGGTAGAGTCTGGAGCTTTAACCAAATTAGTTTTACTAGCCCGAATCATCATGACGGACTTAGAAGACTTCTTGGTCTCCCCATCCTTGTGAACTATTTCAATTATATGTGTCTCTTCATGGGTTAGCAAAGGGTTTTGGTTGATGTTTGACGCGTTTGGGCTTTGGACTACAATTTGGTTTGTATCAATGAGCTCCTGGATTACCCTTTTCAAATTCCAGCACTTCTCTATGTCATGCCCTGGAGAATCAGAACAATAGGCACACCTCAGGGAATAATCGAGGTTCTTTGGAGGAGGATTTGGTATCTTTGACTCAATCGGCCTCAAGACGTCCAACTGCCTTAACCTTTGAAACAGACTAGCATAGGACTCTCCAAGCGGGGTAAAAGCTTTTTTTCGCTGCCGCCTCTCTCTTCTATACTCTGACCTTGATCAAAAATTTGAACAATTAGGGTTTCGGTAATGTTGTGGTGGTGGATAGGCATTTTGTGGAGCTGGGTAGGTATTCTGTGGGACTAGGGCACACCATTGTGGGTAAGGAAGGGGTTGAGCATATGCTTGTACATGGTGAACAAGGTATTGGGATGGCCTGGCTAAGTATTGGGGGTTTTGCAGGGAAAAGTAATGTTGGGGTGGATTATATGGAGACGTGGCGTAGGTTTGAGGTCGGGGTCGAGAATGGGTGTACTGATGAGGTGAACCCCTTTGGCCATGCCATGATCCGGAGACAACCATAGCGCATCTTCCTTCTTCTTCTTCCCTAGCAAACTTCTGGTACCACTCTAGATTGCCTCGGTAGTTGCTTTTATAGAAGAATAGCTCATGATCTTACTCGACTGGAGCCCCTATTCCACCATTTCTCCCATCTTTACCCCATCATTGAAAGAGTTACCAATAGCTGAGATCAAGTGGCCATAGTAAGTGGGCTCCAGGGCTTGAAGAAAGTATTTAACCATCTCGTCTTCTTCCATCGGAGGATTGACTCGTGCAGCTTGCTCCCTCCATCGGAACCCATATTCTCTAAAACTTTTGCTAGGTTTCTTTTCCACCTTGGTCAGAGATAGGCGGTCTGGAACAATGTCTATATTGTACTGAAAGTGTCGGGCGAAGGCCTGAGCCATATCGTCCCAGGTGTACCACCTGCTAGCGTCCTGGCGGGTGTACCATTCTAAAGCTACCCCACTAAGACTTTGGCTGAAGTATGCCATTAGTAATTTGTCTTTTCCCTCGGCGCCTCTCATTTTACTACAATAACCCCTCAGATGAGCTACAAGATCCCTATGTCCGTCATACAAGTCAAACGTGGACATCTTGAACCCGGCAGGCAGTTGGACATCGGGGAACAAACACAAATCCTTATAGGCCACACTCACTTGGTTTTCCAACCCTTGCATATTTCTCAATGATTGCTCCAGACTTTGTACCTTCCTAAACATCTCTTCTTGCTCTGCGTTCTTGGGTGGTTTGTCAGTTTCAACATGAGGCTCAAATTGGGAGTGTAAGAGTAAGGATCTTGGACTTTGAAGGTGGGCTCCGGTAGGTGGGCTCCGGTGCATAGTATTGGGGAATGCGGGCTCACTAGAGGATCGGTGGAGGGTAGCTTGTGGAGGGGGTACAAAAATAGGAGCAGACGTCGGAGCAGGGTACGAGGTTGTTTTGGCTGATGGAGCATGAAAAGTTTGGGCTGAAGTGCCGGGGTAGTTGTGGTAAGGGGTAAAGCCATGTGCGTGTTGTGGGGAAAGATCAATGGTATTGGGCATCTGGGACTGAGAGAGTGGCGGGATGGAAGCAGGGTTTTTTGTGTAGTTGGTAGGGAACGAGGGTGGAGGGTGTCCCTTAATCCAGGCTTGATACATTTCCGCCATCTGATGCTTCAACCTCCGGACCTCCTTTTGCAATTCCGATTCCAACTCAACAATCTCCTTTGGTGGGTCTACAACTCCAGTGTCTATTTCCTTGCTAGCCATAACTGTTTGACGCTTTGATCGAGTGTTGTATGGATGACTTACCAGGATACCAACAAACTAACCACCTTCCTGTTATTAAATAAAGATAACAGAGGACAACAACACAAAACCACCATATTAGCGTTAGGGCATTTATCAAATAATAATATCACATTACGTGCAATGCACCTAGCAACAATTAACGATTCTAAAATGGCTTTGAGGGTCGCAGGGTTATATGGCATCATCCCAATTTACTCATTTCAATCCTTCCTTCTCTTTCTTTTCTAACACCTCTTATCACTCTTTTCTTTTTCTTTCTCTTTTTATTTTGAACCAAAAATTATTTTATCGAACCCGATGTAGGTTGTCTACGTATCATGTCCCTCATGAATCAGACCAAGCGTAGTTCTGAAAAAGTGATGGAAAATAAACTAAAAATAAAATCTTTTTGGGATTTTTCATTTAAAAACTTTTCGATATTAAAATAAAATAGGACGTACGATAATGCAAGACATGACAGACTCAACTATACTACGACAGACTCTGATGGGTTTGGGTTATAATGAGCTTTTATATGGGTGTGGGGAAATAATATGGCCATTGGATTAAATCCACTCAAGGGCTGGGATTTGCAATAGAGGATGGGGCGGGTCGGTGGGTTGGCCGGCGGGTCTGGGTCAAGGCTAAGGGAATAAGGTTGGGTTAAAGAAGGAGTGGGCTGCCCGATTTGGGCCATGTTCTTGCCCGAAATTGGGACGAAAATTGAATTTCTTCCATTCTTAAAGTCCATTAGCTAACAAACCCAATCTTTCAAACTAAAAAAGCTAATTCCAATTAATTAAATAAATT
Organism: Nicotiana tabacum; assembly: GCF_000715075.1. NCBI lineage: Eukaryota > Viridiplantae > Streptophyta > Magnoliopsida > Solanales > Solanaceae > Nicotiana > Nicotiana tabacum. Next base: position 23,829,394 of record NC_134097.1, on the reverse strand, counting down.
ATATTATAATATGAAACCATATTTTTTAATATCATTTTTATACAAATTATTACATTCAAAATAAAAGTGAAAAATCATGGTAAAAATAAAAGATATGCCTATAAAATATTAATAACCTAAACTAAATAGAAATAAGGTAAAACATGAAACTATATATATATTGTAATTATTATTATTATTTTTTTAGTTTTTTGTGCCTTAAAAATAGTAATAAAGTAAAATCCTATAGAAATAAACCCAAATAAATATCTTTAAAATACTAGGACTATTAGAGGTGATTCTAATGCGTAGGTTAAAAATTACATGTCTACAATCATGGCAGTTGAAGGTTCACGAGAAGAATTACCCTGTTCATGACTTGGAGTTGGCAGCCATTGTTCATGCATTGAAGATCTAGAGGCATTACCTCTGCGGTGTGTCACGTGAGGTGCTCATGGATCATGGGAGTCTACAGTATTTGTTCAAGCAAAAGGATCTCAATTTGAGGCCGAAGAGGTGGTTGGAGATATTGAAAGACAATAATATCACCATTTTGTATCATCCGAAAAGGCCAATATGGTAGCCGATGCCTTGAGTAGGAAGCCTGTGAGTATGGGTAGCCTTGCATATATTCTAGTTGTTGAGAGACCGCTAGCATCAGATGTTCATGCTTTGGCCAATCAATTCATGAGGTTAGATATTCGGAGCCCAGTCGCGTTCTAGCTTGCACAGTTTCTCGGTCTTCCTAGTATGAGCGCATCAGAGAGAGTTAGTATGATGACCACCATTTGCTTGTCCTTAAGGACACAGTGCAGCACGGCGATGCCAAGCAGGTTACCATTGGAGATGATGGGGTTTAGCTGATGTAGGGTCGGATTTGTGTGCCTAATGTGGATGGACTTCGTGAGTTGATTCTTGAGGAGTCCCACAGTTCACGGTATTCCATTCATCTGGGTGTCGTCAAGATGTATCAGGACTTGAGGCATCATTATTGAATGATGAAGAAAGATATAGTTACATATGTAGCTCGGTGTTTGAACTGTTAGCAGGTAAAGTACAAGCATTAAAGGCCTGATAGTTTGCTTCAAAGGCTTGAGATTCGTGAGTGGAAGTGGGAGCATGTTACCATGAATTTTGTTGATAGGCTCTCACAGACCTAGAAGAAAATCGACGCGGTATGGTGATTGTGGATTGGTTGACCAAGTTGGCAAATTTCATTCCTGTAGCAGTTACTTATTATTCAGAGCGGTTGGTTGAGATCTATATCCGTAAGAACGTACGTCTTCATGGTGTGCCGGTCTAATCAAGGTATGCAATTCACCTCGCACTTCTGGAGGGCCGTACAACGTGAGTTGGGCACACGAGTTGAGTTGAGTACAGTATTCACCCCCAGACGGATGAACATTTCGAGTGCACCATTCATATATTGGAGGATATGTTTTGCGCTTGCATTATGAATTTCGGGGCTTCTTAGGATTAGTTCTTGCCATTTGCAGAGTTTGCCTACAACAAAAGCTATCAATCGAGTATTTAGATGGCTCTCTATGGGGCACTATATGGGAGGCAGTGTCATTCGCCAGTTGGTTTGTTTGAGCCGAGAAAGGCTCGGTTATTGGATGCTGACTTGGTTCAGGATGCCTTGGAAAAGGTGAATATGATTCAGGATTGACTTTGCACAACTTAGTCTAGATAGAAAAGTTATGCCGATCGTAAAGTTCATCATATTGCATTCATGGTTGGAAAGAGGGTTCTGTTCCGAGTTTCACCCATGAAAGGTGTGATGAGGTTTGGATAGAGGGGCAAGTTGAGCCATAGGTATATCGAATCTTTTAAGATTCTTGAGAGAATGGGTGATGTGGCCTACATGCTTGCATTGCCACTTAGTTTATCAGCAGTCCATCCGGTGTTCCATGTGTCCATGATCCGGAAGTATCACAATAATCCGTCCCATGTATTAGGTTTCAGCTCAGTCTAATTGGATAAAGATTTGGCTTATGAGGAGGAGCCAGTGGCCATTCTAGCCCGACAAATCTGGAAGTTGAGGTCTAAGAGTTATCCTTCAGTTCGAGTGCAGTGGGGAGGTCAGCCGATCGAGGCAGCTACGTGGGAGTCTGAGTCTGATATGCGGAGTAGATACCCATACCTTTTAGCCAGTCTAGGTACTTTTCTATGTCAGTTCGAGGACGAACGTTTATTTTAGAGGTGGAGAATATGATGACCCAATAGGTCATTTTGAGTTTTAACCTTCATTTTTTGTATTTCGAAACCTTGATTAGCTTTGTTTAGCGTGTCTTGATTTGTGAGCGCAGTCCGTATCTTATTCTGGAAAATTTTTATTTGAAAAGTTGAAGAAAATGTGAATTTTAAACTTATAAATAGGTTGAATTGACTACGGTCAACATTTTGTGTAAACGGACCTGGATCAGCATTTTGACAATCTCGGTGGGTCCACATTGTGATTTGGGACTTGGATGTATGCCTGGAATTTAATTCGGAAGTCCCTAACTTGTTTTGACTCATTTTGCCGAAAACTAGCATATTTGAAAGTTGAAGAATTTAAAAGTTTGACCGAAAGTTGACTTCCTAGCTAACAGGTTCAGATTTTGATGTTAAAACTTGGAATAGTTCTGTATTACTATTAGAATTTTTTTTGCAAACTTTGGTCCAATTCGAAATTGATTTGACAAAATTCGGACACTCAAATGTGATTCTAGTGTTCTTGAGTTTCACTTTGAAAGTTCATTCGTTTTGAGGATTGATTTGTAGATTTAGATGTTATTTTGGTGATTTGATTGTGCGAGCAAGTTCGTATGATATTATTACACTTGTGTGCATGTTTGGTTTGGAACCCGAGGTGCTCGGGTGAGTCTCCTACATGTTTCAGATGAGTTTGGCTAAGGCTAGGACTGCTGGCGCAATGCCATTTCTGGTGAACTGTTGCAGAAACCTCGCAATTGCGAGATAGACCTCGCAATTGCGAACAAATGTTCACATTTGCGAGCATGGTCTAGATTGGGTGGACTTGCATTTGTGAGAAAAATGTTTGCATTTGTGAATTAGACAGTGACCGCAATTGCGAGCAAAGAGTCGCATTTGCGACTCAGCAGTTTTCGAGCAGACTTGGCATTTGCGAAGCAATTGTGCGCAGTTGCGAAGGGTGGGTGTTCGCAGTTGCGAACAAAATGTCACAATTGCGACTTGTGTGACTCTAAGACAGGGTTCGCAATTGCGACCCTTTTCTTGCATTTGCGATGTTCGCGATTGCGAACAAGACATCGTAATTGTGACATCCGCAACAAGGTAAAAGAGGGGGAAAACATGACTTAGCTCATTTATCACATTTTCTTAACCCTAAACACCCTAAAGATGATTTATCAAGAGATTTTACTTCCTAAATTCATTGGTAAGTGACTTTAATCTATTTCTTTTCAATTACCCATTTTATTTCATGAGATTCCAGCATCAAATTTAGAAATTTCATGGTAGAAATTAGGGATTTGGGTAGAATTAGGAATTTTTATAAAAATTGAGATATATACCTCGAATTGAGGTCGGATTTCGAAATAAATTACACCATCGGGCTTGGGGTGAATGGGTAATCGGATTTTGGTCCGAATCTCAGTTTTGACCCAAGCGATCCCGGGGTTGACTTTTGTTGACTTTTTAAAAAATAATCTAAATTGAACCTCTTTCATTCTTGGGTAGTTTCTAAAGCTTATTCATTTGGTCAATAATTTGCTATATTTGGTTGGTTTGGAGGCTTGTTCAAAAGGCAAGGTCGTGGTTGAGCTTTGAGTTGATTGTAGAGTGAGGTAAGTATTGGGTCTACCCTTGATTTGAGGAAATTAGGGACCCTTGAGCTACATGTTATGTGTATTATGTAGGAGACGGCATATATGTGAGGTGACAAGTGTAGATACGTCGTTATGTTACTTGCTTCTATGTTGATTTTACTTCATAACCTATATCTTATTTCATACCTTAATTGCTACATGCTTAACTGACTTCCATGTCATAATTGTCACTTGTCATTTAGTTATCTTTGTATTAAATTGTCCATCATTTCCATGATTTTATGCCTAAATGCTACTTGTCTCTACTTGCTTTACTTGCATTACTTAAATTGTCTGATACCATATTTGTCTTATACTTTTATAATATTTGTTGCCTTCCATGACGTAGTTACACTTGTGTGAGTTGTTAATTGGTAGATTCCGATAAGTTGTTGAAGTTGAGATATACGAATTGTTAGAAATTCCTTGATTATTATGTAATTATTCATTTCCTCGTACATTTACTATCTTGATGTAGAAATTCTTGTAAATTTTGGTTGTTGAATTACTATTGTTGATTGAAATTGTTTGGGGAGCGGGTTGTACGCCGTAATGGAGAATGAAAGGTAATGAATTGAAATGGTGAAATAAGGACGGATTATGATATTGACATATGATGATATGGTGGGATCAGGTTGCACGCCACAACGAATTGTTTAAAGTTAATATTATGGGATTGGGTTGCACGCTGCAACATATTTTTTAAAATTATATTTATTTGTGACTGTTGAATTGGCCTTGGTATTCGAGATGAGTTTATGTGACTTGTTATTCTGGGCTCTCTGGTAGTTGGATTTGAGTTCGTTGTTATGAAGTAACTGATTTACTTTCCTTCATGTCTTTAATGTTATTATTATTATAATTATTATTGCATATAGGTTATTGTAGGTGACCCGCTGTTGATACCCAATTTTCCTATATATTTTAAATATGCATAAAAACCTTCAAAATAGCATATATGTGCATATATAAGCATGCACAAGGTTTTTATTATTTTTTCCATAATTTTAAGGGTTTAAATTGAATTATTTTCTCCCCTTTTATCCATAAAATTCCAATAAGTATTTCCAAAATTATTGTTTTGATAATTCATTTTATTTAATTTCTATATTTATGCCAAAATATGGCTAATGCAATTTTTGTGTATTTTTTACAATTACATTTGGTATTTTTAAAGCTAAATTGCATATAATTGCAATGTTAGCCCATTTTTAGATATAATTATGTTTATATGCATAAAATTGGATCCTGTATTTTTAAATTGTTAATTATGTATTTTAAATCATTTTGGTACCTTAATTTATTTTCCAAAAATTACCTACTATTTTTTATAAATTAAACAGGGGAAATTTGGCTATTTAAATAACAACCAAATTTGGCTTTCAATTATATCCAAAATTGGACCCCTTTCCAACCCAATTCACACCCAAATCACCCGACCCATACCCTATTAATCCTTACCCAAACCCGGAACCCACCTACCCATTTTAATCCTGACCATTGATCTCCCAGATCAACGGTCCAAATAATTCCTTTCCTTTTTAATTTTCAAACGACCCCTAACCCTAAGTCACTTTTCCAAAGGCGCCGCCTTCAGATGCTCTCTCATCTCCACTCTTCTCTCAAACCTAACCTTAGACTCTTCCACTCACCTCCTTCTCCGGTCATCTCCGACGACTATCTCTCAAACCCCAAGCCTCCAATGCTCACTCTCATCACCTTACTCATCATCTCTAAGGTATTCAAGGGTCCTGGGCCATGTCGATTTGGACCTAGGGTTTCTGATTCTGTTGTTTGAGGCTTCTCTGGTGTGATTTTGGGCAAAATCACACCATGTGTGTTACGATTTATGAAGTTACAACAGGTTCTTTCAATTTCTACCTAGGTTTCCTTTTGAAACACTAACTCTCTTCTGGATCTCTCAGATCTATGTTATTTTCATATTTAAACCTGTTTCCTTCTATGATTTGCTTATTTTCGAGCTTTCTTCTGAAAGATCTTCTAGTCTAGACCGTTCTTACTTTCTTTGAAAACTAGGGTTTTCTCGGAGTTCTTTCTATACCTGGTTCAACCGATTTCTTCATGATTAAACCTTTTTCCCTTGTTTATTTTGACCGATTTTATGCTCCTACTACTTTTTAACTCGACTCTGTTAAAAGGCCCTATTTTTTAAAGATTTTCCTTTACTTGTTCTGTGTGTCAGCATGATTCTCTTTACTTGTGTTAAAGATTTTTCTTTACTTGTTTCTGTATGTTAGCATGATTCCCTTTACTTGCTTCTATGTGTTAGCATGATTTTCTCCATTTTTGGTTCCATGTGTTGGCATGATTTTCTTTGCCTTGGCTCTGTGTGTTAGCCTGATTTTCTTTAGTCTTGTTAATCTCTCATGGTCACCATACTTCAAATATGTTCTACTGAATCTCTAGCCTACTTACATCACCTCTATATGACTGTGCTTGCTCATTTCTTATTTCTTTCTGCCTATATAATTGACCTTGTTTTGTTTGCTACTTCTGTTCATTCGTCTCTATTTATATGTTGAAACACGTAGAATCATGACCCCTCATGATTGATTCTGATTTTCCTTAATTGTTGGTAATTGAAAGATTTTCCTTCAAGGCCCTAGAATTCTACCCATCTGTTTGAATTCACAGATTTTATTACCTTATTTACTATGATACTTGGTTTTACTTAGTCTTTCCTTAATTGGGTCTTTCTGAATTTGGTCCTAATCGACTAATTTATTCCTAATGGACTCTGGCTCCTTTCCTGTTTAATTATGCACCGATTCCTCCTTTCCCCCTTATATGGTACTGAATCTTTCCGTTTGACCTTGATTCCCCTAACTCAAGGAAGTACTTCCTTGATTCTCTAAGTAATTGATTCTGAGTTCTTAAATTAGTATACTACTATGTTTTTTACCTTATTCCACTACCTACTTTCAACTATAGATACCCTAAGTCTTTCATTAACAAGACACGACACTCGGCTTCCAAAAACTCCTCTATTATTTAAAATCTCTGTGTTATTCTATTACTATTAGCCGGCTGCAAGCCAAGGCTAATTATCTGTGCTCTTTGGTTCTTTCATTCTGCTTACTTCTATCTTCACTGGTATGTCCTAGTTTAATTTACAACCACAACAACAACATGTTTCTTTTCTTGTTTCAGTTTCTTTTACTTCTAGCCTGCTTTTACTTATGGTTTTGTTGTGGAGTTTGTAGTTTAATATGCTAGTATGACACCCCTCCCTTTAAGCTCATGTATTCCCTTGTATCATTCAAGCATGTCTGGACAATTATTTTCCTTTACCTACTGTGCACTTACCATTTTGTGAATCCCAAATCCCTATTCCCCTCTAAATGTTTATGTTCCTCATGACTGGTTTATGATTGTGCCAGTGTCAAGCTATCTCTGAGCATGTCCATACCAGTCCTAATACTCCTGATGGGTTCATGTGTCTGCAAGCAATGTCTGCGTATCCCCAAACCTCTTAACCCCCCGTATGATTACTGAATACATTTAGATTCTGCGAACTTGTTGTGTGTGGTCTTATACTGAAGTGTTTGAACTCTGTTTACTACTCCAATCTCTTTTAAACAACCTCCATTGCTTTACTAATTGCTTTCAAAACAGACCTTTAAGTCTAGTCTTTAATAAACTTCTTTCAAATATGTGTCCTGCATTTTCACTCTACTCTTAGTTAATAAGTTTTGCCCCCTCTAGTATGTGTACTGCCTTGGGATCCTCTTGAGAACCCTTGGAACTTTGGCATAATAAGGCTGGCTTTCCACACTGCATTGGTTCAATGCTTGGCTACTAAGTCTAGGTGTAAGTATTGCCCGGGGTCCTTGAGACCCTTGGGGAACTTTGATACACCTAGACCCCGATTTGTCTATGGAAATGAGGTTTGAAAGACCATTGGAGGCTTTGGAAAACTTGGGCCTGATTGCAGGCTCCCTATAGAATAGCTTCTTAGTTTTCTATTTCATTTATGTAATTCATTTGTTGGCCTATAATATTTTGTAAACAGATATTCAGGGTAATTTAGTAAAAGGGGTGGGTAGATGTATACTTTGTGGGGTAATCTGGGTAGAAATCCTACTCTTAGGATTTTACTTTCAAATCGGCCTGCTTTACTTAATAGAAAACATGTTCATAGGGTGTGACTCTTGTTGAATCTCATTACATTTTGCATAATGGACATCATGTCTATAGGTTTTCACTTTTAATGTCATTTGCATCAGATATAAACCATGTTCATAAATCCTGCATTTGTCATGTTAGAAACCATGTTTCCAGGTTCCAAGCCATCATGTTTTAAATCAATTCAAGTATAGATACCATGCCTATATGACATAATTCCGATTCAATAAGTTACTGCAAATTGCCTAAAACCAGCAACACGCCTAGATAACATGCCTATAGGGACTTCTACTCGCAATTATATCTGATAATCTAATTAGTCTAATGAATTGATTTTATCTCACCTAGTTTACTTCTTAAAACTGGCCTTGTTAAGCGATAACTCTCTAAAACTGGTCCTTTCATAATCGTTTTAATCCCGTTAGATATTCTGCCTATAGGTATTGAAAGGTTCTATTTCGAAAACTTGTTTGTTTCTGCACTAACATAGACATAGTTCTGCATATAGGCAAGCCTTAGGGCATTTTCAAAACTTGCATTTCCCTGAAGTTGTTTCTGTCACTCGACGTCTCTTAATTCTAATAAGCTTTTAAAGATGAGGTCCTAGGCAGCTAATAATGTTATGACTTCTGTATTTGAAAGTTGTTTATTTCTGCATAATCACTTAGAAATCCTGTTTTAGGACTTTGATTACTAAAGACCTTACTAGTGGTTGAGTCGTGCTGCATGTATGCTTGTTTGTGGAGGAAACTATGAGCCTTTTATTTGCTCTCATTATGTGAAAGTCCTAGATGTTTTTTGACTGTCGCCTTAGAGTTTTGCCTTTAAAACCTTAGGGGTATGTCTAGAACTACCTATAGGTAGAGGTCCTAACTCCCTCCGGGACTATTAAGAAGGGACGGGTAGCAGCACGCAATAGGAATCAATGACCAAACACTCGCTTTGCATGACCAATAAGGAGATAGGAAGGGCAGACATGGAATATGATGACTACGCGTTAATGTCACGTGTAGCCCCTTATTGAGGAGTGTTTACCAGACATTGCATGGGGTGATCCTATAAGATAAATAACCTAGGACCCCTTCTTACCCCAAATCCTCTCCCTGTTTAAAACTTTGTTTGTATAATTTGTTCAAACCTTTATTTCATTACTTGACTTGTTCAATGAGCTTTACACTTACTTGTTTATATGGACTAATTTGTAAATATAAGTTCGGTGGGGATCCACATTTGTGGACCAAGAGGGGTGCCTAACACCTTCCCCTCGAGGTTATTTCGAGCCCTTACCATAATCTCTGGTAATGCAAACCAACCCAAGAGTTAATTGCTCTAGGTTTCCTAACGCACCATAATCCGTTAGGTGGAGACTCTTCAAATACCCAATTCCCAAAAGGAAATGAGTCATTGCACCCCATGAATATCGAAACCCGGACCTCCCTCCACGAGGATGGGAAAAACAGGGCGCGACACCCGCCTTAGCCTCGTCACTACTTCATCGAGGTTAGTCTCAGCACTTACAAAGTACATGATATCGGTTGTACTCATACTACACTCTGAGCTTCTTATGCAGATACCGAAGTTGGTACCAACGACGTTCAGTAGACTGGCTCGGATCCAGCTATTCAGAGGAGACTTGAGGTATAGCTTCAACGTTCGTAGCCCTGAAGTCCCCTTCTACTTCCTTTAGTTGTTTGTTTTGATTCAGACAGTTATGTTTATTTTAGACCATTATCTGTAGTATCTTAGATGCTCGTGTATTCGTGACACCTGTTCTGGAATTTGGATTTGGATTTCGTCACGTATTAGCTTATTTACTTATTGTAGACTATTCAGTTTCATTCTTGTCATTTAATTTGAAAAAAATATTAAAATGATTAATAGATATAACTAACGTTAGCTTTCCTAGCAAGTGAAATGTTAGGTGCTATCACGGTCCCGATGGTGGGAATTCCGGGTCATGACACTCGGTTTTGTATTTTTTTCTAGTGCGGTCCACAGTTCTTTCGACGTCTCCATGTTACTAGAAATATTTTACAAATCGTCCTCCAGTCCACTAAGAATATAATTCTTGCACAGAAAATTAGAATGCTTTCACGCCTCAGTCACGAGGAAACATTCATTATCTGGAGTTCCGTTAGGCAGAACAGGAATGTCCTCCTTAATGAACTTTTTAGACTTAGAGTGTAAAGTAGAAGAACATCTTTTGATACCACCGCTTGAAATCAATTTAGAAAAAATATTCGGGCTTTTCTGCTAGTGCTAGTGTTGGAGCAAACGATGTGCGACTTTAGCACTCACCGACAAGGTATTGCCATTCTCAACACGGATAGTTTTTTGTTCAGTATCCATTGTCATTTCTGTAAAATAGGATGACAAACGAATTTAATATACGGTGAAGTTTCTATATCTTCAAACTGAAAAAAACTAGAGTAGAACATTACGTAAATTTTAATCTCCAATGGAGTAGAATATCATTAGAAATTTAATCTCTAAATTATTATAATAGAAGAAATAGAATTTACGTAATATATTAAATAACAAAGTAGAAAGCCACGATGGCTTTAATCATAATCTCTAAATATAGGAGTAGAAAACAACAAGATTTTAATCTCCACAAACAGTATGTAAAACCGATACAGAACAGAATATTGATTAAGTTCCTTAAGCTTGTTAGTAATCCGTATTCTTAAAATAATTATGGAGAGGAAAACAACATAAAAATAAAAATGTAGAAGAAGCAAAAATTAATCCGAGCTCACTGAATTCATAGTATTTCCTTCAAGAACTTAATCCCCTTATAGTACCTGTGGTTTTGGATTATTTCTTCTTAGGATAGAATGAATTATACATTGGTGTAGCGGTACTTCAAACCCTAGTATTTCAGCAAACACAAATAGTGGCAACAATTACACTTACTTTGTTTTTGTAAGAAAATAATACAGAAATGAAGAAGAGATTTCAGAATTTTCGTAAGGAAAATCTAAAGGAATGGACTGGTATTTATAACCAACAAGTTAGGTCCAAACGAAGAGGTGCAACTTTTCCAGATGACCTTTCGCGTAAAACGGTTATTACGTGTAAATATCTATTTATGCAAAATAAAACAGAAAAATCAAAATGGAGAAAAATTAAATTACCGTTAAGGAAAGTGTTGATTCAGATTAAAAATATTAATTTAATTTAACTATTCAACAAATAAATTTAGTCTGAAGCCGAAGCCGACCAAGTGACGCGATAACACCGCGAGGCTTGACTTCTTCTCAATTCTTTAAGAGCTAAAAGAAGTGCAACTCTATATATACCCAACAAATGAGCCTTCCTCCTCCAATATGGGACAATTTTCCTTTGTAAAAGAGGAAAAATCAAAATTTATTTTTCCCTCCATTTTCCATTCACCTTAATTTTTGAACTAAAAACCCAACACTAGCTTCTACAATAAAGTGTTATAATAAGAAAACATATAACATTATAATATAGCATGCAAAATTAATTTCAAAAAAATTAACCATTATAATAAAGTGTTGTTACAGAGAATATACGCCAATCCTTCTTACTAGTGAAGTATAACATGCCAAGTTAATCTAATGAGCGCATGTCTTATTACCTGATCCTTTATTTTGGCTTGTAAACACCCCTTTCCATTTGCATTATTCCTCGGGCAAAGTCGATCTACTGTCTTCTAATCTCTCTTTCTCTCTCTCTCAAGGTCTTTCTCATAATTAGCAGTTTTATTATTAGAAGAATTAATCCTCAACTGCTTAAATTAAAAATAACAGGTAAATTTATAATATATGTATAATTTATGTATAATTATATATAATTAGTGTATAACTTATATATACCGACTAAGAAAAATAAATAATGAATCTGGATATTTTTGAAAAAATCCCATCTTAATATAGAGGTACGGTTCTGGATTGAGCCCATCTCCTCGTAAAGGGGTAAGTGCACAGATAGTCATTCTCAAAATGCTATTTAGAAATTAGCCAGTACTTATTTTG